>NC_141354.1:8311830-8911830 GCF_057382095.1 Aulonocara sp. 'chitande type north' Nkhata Bay
TGTGTGTGTGTGTGTGTGTGTGCATTTAGATGCAAGTGTGTAAAGCTGAATCACATGTGCTAATACAAGTATATTTAAATGTGGGTGTGTCTTTGCATGAGTTTTTCCATCAAACTGCCTCTGTGTGTGCATTTGAGGTTGCGTGTGCGACTTTGCGTTCTGTGTGCTTGTGTTTGTGTTTGTGGGAGTTCTTTTTTGTGTGAACATGTGCAAGACTACACTGTGTGCTGCACCGGTTATGTATGTGTACAGTTTGTGTGTGTGCGTCCTACATCTGCTCCTCTAAAGCAAGTGTGTGCGACTCCCTCGATGTCTCTGCAGCCTCCTTCATCCCATCAGACATTCCTGCCTCTATTTTATGGGCACAAGAACAGCTGGCCACCCCAGTAGGGCATTTTCACAATAAGCCAATTGCAATATATGAGCCTGATGCCACACACTCGCTCATTCAGACACGTCTATGCAAAGGAAAGCACATACAGTATGCAGAGACACAGATATTCTCCTGGCTACTGCTGATGCAACTCCTGTTGTGTTGTTGTTTTGTTGCAGCACCATCAGGATCTAATAGCCAGAGTTGGATACTGTTGCAAATGTGTTACCATTGCTCTTTTGTCTTTTAGCGCTGCAGATATGAGGCTCTATTACGGCTCTGGCCTAACGCTTGGCAGAAGCTCTGGCGCTGATTTCCGCTCTGACGTTCAAATCATTTTGCCCACACGACTTTGATGAATGGCAAAAGGCGAATCTTTTCGTTGTACTTCACACTGTCTCCGTGTGCGACAATCACATCCTGACAGTTCGAATGAGAAAATGATTAATAAGGCTTATGATTAACATAATGAGTTATTATCCAGGACAGATAGAGAAATTATTTCATCAAGCCAGGCTATATTTATCTGGGTTCACCTATGCACCTGTTCTGCTCATTTCACAGCGTTTTTTTATTGCATCTGAGATTACAGTGTTTTTCCATTTGCAGCTCTGTGCTGATTAGTTTTGAAGAGTGGGTATAATTTGTTTCCTTTTCCACATGAAAATGTATATTTATGAGTGCCCATATTCAGCTGGAAATACATTTCACAGAACAATAATTTGCAACAATAGCTTCAGATAGTCTTTAGAGAGATGCAACACTGAAACTGATTTCCAAGGCTTGTATTTCCTTTTATTGTCTGGCAGTGTTCAATCACCACACCTTGCACGACACGACAGACCACATTTATACAGAAAATATGCACTGCTTTCCAGAGGTTTCCTGCCTCCATGGAATAAAATATTGATTTTGTTGAAAAAAAAAAAGAAGAGTAGGAGAAATTGTGGACTTTGCTGACACATCCAAGATAGTGTCATCTCTCTCGCTTCTTTTTGTCTTTGTTTTTTCTGTATATGGAGGAACGACAACTAGAGAAGCTTTGTTTTTTACTAAGGCAGTAATGCTTATGACAATAAGGAAAGGGATCATCAAGAACTGGCGAGATATGGGTGTTTACCAAGAATATGGAATCTGATAAAATTGTTTGGCACATTTGGGGTAATGCTCAATCCATAGACCACTTTAGAGGAGATGGCCATGTCAATGCAGTTGCATGAAACAAGACTAGGATAACTTTTTGTTTTGTCTTCTTGTCCTACTGAACAGATGAACAGGAATTACGCACTACAAAACTGTAATGTGACTTTAATGCAGCTGTTCACACCAATCATGCAATTTCACTGGATGAGTTTGTAGCATTTATTTTTTGGAACCAAGCTCGAGTTTTCAGACCCAAATAAGCAGATCTGACCAATCAGACAGGCAACAAATGCGTTTGTAACTCAAGTTGTGCGCCGCTAGTCTAAATTTATTTGCCTGCCTCCTCAGGTGTGGTTCCAACTCTGTCAACGAGAGCTCCAACTGCCCCGCTGACATCTTGAAATGTGTATGAAACATTTTCTTTTCTTTTTTAGAAACGTCAGGGCCAGCTCGTCATCTCATGATGTCGACTTTACGATTTTCACAGCGCATTTTTTTGAGGATGAATTTTCTACAAAAACTCAAATCGTTTGATGTGTGTATATACATGAAGCTTATGCGTAAGTTCAATAAGGAAAATCTATCTCATCTCTATCTTGCTTCCAGGTGCTAAATCTAAGCTTTATCACTCCCATTTTCCCACGCTGTCAAGCTGTTTGTGGCATCACCAGTCTAGTCCAATCACCTTCTCCCGGCCTTCTCCAGGCCAATCAGCATTCATGCTGCATACTTTAAATCTCTCTCTGCATCTGTCACTCTCTTTTGCAGGCACCTTTGTGCAACCCACCTCCTCCCCATCTCCACCTCTCATCGCTCAAGCTCCATTCAAGTCACCTTCTTCTCCACCACCAGTGTCTAGACTCCAGGGTGTCCTGCTCTAATTCCTTTCACAGCTGGGGGTCTGTTCTGCTGTGACTGGCCATCACAGTTTAACCACCAAACACTTATCTGTATTCTGTTCATCAATAAATCATCTTCATTCTTTCTAACGATCTCTCCTTAATGAAATGTAATACTACAATTTCGTATCAAGAAAATTTGGAATTTCATGTCAGTTTTTGGTGTTGAACGACCTGAAGAAGAAAAAGAGTAACAAAAGATACTTTGTTTGAAACAGTGGACGCCACAAGCTTTCCATTTTGAAATTTCTCATTTTGTTTTGTTTTTGTCTCTGTCTAAATTATAATATATTTAGATTGTTGAAAACAACTGACTGACAGGCATGTTTTTTTCCAGTGTTTCTATTTATTTGTTGCCTCTGCCGAGGACAGAGATGGGGAGTAACGCGTAGTCCGATTACTTTTTTCAAGTAATGAGCAAGGGATTCCTATTTCAAAAAAAGTAATTCGATTACTGTTGCTTTCCTGTAAGCCCGGTGCATTACTGCGTTACTAAACTGTGATTTTGTTTGTGAGAGCGACTCATGACAATGACGTACGAGCGTGTGACGTCCGTGGCAGCAACAGACGTGTGTTGATCAACAATGGATAATATGGAGTTTGGGAGAGAGTACGACCATGCAGTGTTTAAAGCTTGGAAGTATTGACATTACCTTGAGTTTGATAATGTAAAAACTGACAAAAACATTAGCGTCCCCTGTACACTCTGCGTGGGAAGAAAAATTAAACTTCAAATCTGAGCAAGTAGCTAGCACGCTACCACGGGAATGTGAAACCTCCACCAACCCCACTCCAGGTGAAAATAGATTTAAGAGTGACAGGACTCTTAAATCTCTTGAATCTTTGATTTTATTTATTTATTGCTGTGTTTTACTTGCATCTATTTGAAAGAGTGAGTATAAACACAAATCATTCTTTTATTTCATATGCTGGAATATGCACAAAATAGGTTTAAATGTTAAACACATTTCTTTCTGTGAGAGACTGTTGCATATAATTTCATTTTTGCTTGATGCAATGTGCATAAAGTTAAAAGATTAAAAGTAATAAAACAATTTTTAAAAAGATATTTTTTCATTTGATTCAATTTTATATGCTGAAAGGTCTATTGCTTTATTACGTATTCAGATTGTGTATCATGTTTTTTAAAAGTAACTAAGTAATAAAGTAACAAATTATTTTTGAAAATAAGTAATCAGTAAAGTAACAGGATTACTTTCTTGGAGAAGTAATCATTAATTACTAACTAATTGCTATTTTCAAGTAACCTGACCAACACTGGCTGAGGAGACTTTGTTTTTGGTAGCATTTGCATGGATGTATGTGTGTGTGTGTGTGTGTGTGTGTGTGTGTGTGTGTGTGTGTGTGTGTGTGTGTGTGTGTGTATCTCTTTCTATCCACAACACACAAAATCTCAAAAACTTTTGAATAATTTCTGATAGAATTGTCGAAGTTTACAGTGAGGTCATGTTAACCGTCCTTAAAAATTTGGCTAACATCCACCAAGGTCTTCAAGGTCAACGTAATGATTTATTGATTGAAAACTCAAAAAAGGCCTTATACAGTAGAAACTATGATTTTAAGTGTAGGACCATCACAATAGTAGGCAGGTGGTCATAAGGTTATAATGTTATACAGAGAATTATTCAAAATATGATGTTATGCTTGACCTCAGACCTCACGTCTACATTTCAAATCTGCATTTCTTTAAAGTTGACCCCCAAATATGTTTTATATTTAAAGAAGATATTGTCAAGTTAGTAAGAAATATACTGTAGTATAATATTATATAGAAAGCTCATGTTATTCATGTCCAGTTATGTACAAATCAGCACCTAGTAATCGTTTGTGTAATCAAAGTAAACCTCTGTCATTACTTCTCTTATCTGAATTTTACTGCAGTGCAAACTTCTTAAAGTACATTTAAAAAAGAACAAAGACAGGAAACTGAATGTATATGGAATATAATACTGTTCCCTTCAAAACTGAGAGTGAGCTGCTGTGGTGGAGGTTTGGACTCTTAACATGCTTCTTTTTTGTTTGTTTGTTTTTGGCAGTTTGTGATCCTTTAGACAGCCTCATCCAGTCAGTTCAGGGCCGACACTTCAGCAGCAGCACAACACTATTCAGGCTCAGCAACTGTCATGTAATTGCTTGTTGTTTCTATTTGAGGTACTCTTACAGGAATAAAATGCTAAATATTAGCATTTTCCTATTAGCTAATAAGCAAAGTGGTTGCATAGTTCTTTACTTTTAGGCAGGTTCAGGAATAATGAATGGAAGAGATATTTCTAGAGGAGACTGATGTTTTCCACCCAGAAACATACAAAACATCTTTTGAAGGCTAAACAGTGACTGTGATTCAAACACACACACATACACTCTCACTTTGCCTCTCCACTGTGCCTTCCCATCTCTCTCATATCTGATGCCAAGCGGTCACCAGAGAGCCGCCGTGTGTTTGTCTAATGGTAACCTGGTGCCCGACACACTGGACACTATGGAGAAATCTGATTAGCGACGCTGCCACACTCTGCAGCGCTTCCTTTCATGCAGTGTGTCTGCATGCGTTTATGTTTAAGCATTCAAGTACAAAGGTGAGACGCGCTGCTATAGAGTCCTGCCTTTTCTATTTCAATTTCTCTCTATGTTGATTTTTTACTGCGATTTCATTTCATTGGATGCTGTGTAAATTGATTCATTTATTGCTGTCTGCTATGACCAACAGGGTCACACGTTTTCGTTCTTGTAATCTATCAAATAAGTCAGCTCATTATGTGAATTACTGTATCGTCTTTCTTATTCCTGTAATTTCCTGTTTATTCCTTACAAATTAGTGTTGCTGCTGCCCTAAACATAAATGGCATCCCATCTTGCTTGCTGCCTTTAGACATTAATAAATCTCACTTTTTACCTGAAAATGACACATTATTAGTTAGAAAGATTTCAATACAAAAAGCGTCACTGATGAGACTGGCTGTCATCAAAACGGATAGACTATTTTCAACTTATTGAAAGAATGAGCTCATGTCAAGGCTGCCACGAGAGAAATAACAAGGCGTATTAAGAATGTAACATCTTGTGAGATTGTTGCTTTATTTTCTTTTCCCAGCGCTATAAAGCTTTAAATGAATCTGTTTCCAGGAGCAAAGCTGTAAACAAGCAACGAGGGCTGAAACATTTAAATGCCTCTCTTTTCTTTCTGCCTTCATCTCCCATAAACAAGCCTTTCTCTCTCTCTCTCTCCCTCCCTCGCGCTCACATTTTACTGTCTTGTCAATTACCATCCCAGTGGTTTTCCTCCTCAGTCTGACACATCCGTAGAGTGTGTGAGTGCTCATCAGAGCTGTTTAACCCTCGCAACGCCCCGAACTGGAAAACAGCCAGGGAACGTCACGGAGGCAACCAGTTGTCAGCAACTATCATCCCCCCCTCCACCCTCGAGCCCCCTCCCGTCAACCATGAGCACATCAGACAGGGAGCAGGCCTTGTTGATGAGAAGAAATTCACTAATTGTTTGATTATACAGATCTCCATGATAATGAATCGCTACTCCACGGTTCGGGAACATGGTGTGCAACCCGAATTACCACCCCAACACTCAAGCTGTGAAAGTTGATTACTCATTAGCGGGTGACTGAGTGGCACAAACAGCCCTTGCACCCCCTTTAAATTCCCCTCCTGTGTTTTTACTGTATGTACTTGTAATTGCTGTATAGTTCAGTGCAGCACAGGAGACTGGCCTAACCACAGCGTGGATTAAAATCCAGCTCAGACAGGTTGCAATTTTTATACCAGCTTTCTTACCACCTTCATGTAGGAAGAATTCTTTGTGATAATCTAATATTTTGCAAGTCAATCAAGTTACTGCAGAAAAAAAAAATATTATAAATATCGTATTTAGCAGGATTTCTCTTTACCTTTAAACCAGCACCATTTCTCCCAGGTAAAATACTTGGCATGTAAGTTTTTCCAAAAACCTTGCACAACCTGTCACAGTGCTTTAGTGGATTTATGCATGCGAATTCAAAAAGCTACAGTTGATATTCATTGTCAATGAGGCCTGGCTTACAGCTCCGAGCACCCCACTGAGCTCGACAGACTCTAAAATCACTCCTGTAGCGTTTCTCGCTACAGGGGAAAGGTGAGAAAGGCTCAAATTCATAGAAATACCGTATGAAGAAGTGTGAGCAACAGTGAGGAGCAATCGTGACAAAAACAGGGATAGCATAATAATAATAACAATAATAATACATTTTATTTGAAAGCGCCTTTCAGAACACTCAAGGACACTGTACACAGTAGAATAATAAAAGCAACATAAAAGCAAGCAGTTTGCACAATCATAAAAGCATAAGACATAAAACAAATTAAAAATAGGGGAGTGGAGAGTTTATGTGGGATGAGCTATTTTGAACAAGTGAGTTTTGAGTTGGGACTTAAAGAGAGAGAAGGAAGAGATATTTCTTAAATCAGGAGATAGTTTATTCCAGAGTCGAGGAGCAGAGCAGCTGAAAGCCCTGCTCCCCGTGGTGGCAAGATGGGGGGAGGGGACAGAGAGAGAAAGGGAAGAAGAAGATCTAAGACACCGAGATGGGGGCGATGATCTGAACCAGATCAGAGAGATATGGAGGAGAGAGATGATGAATAGCCTTAAATGTGTACAAGAGTATTTTGAAATTGATGCGATATTTGACCGGGAGCCAATGAAGCTGCTGCAGGACAGTAGTGATGTGGTGGACAGAAGGGGTCCTGGTGATGATACGGGCAGCAGAGTTCTGGACGCGTTGGAGCTTGTGGGTGGATTTTTGAGTAAGACCAAAAAGAAGTGAATTACAATAATCAATCCGGGAAGTAACAAGGCTATGGACAAGAATGGCAGTGGCATGTGGGGTGAGAAAAGGACGGAGACGATTAATGTTGCGCAATTGAAAATATGCAGACCGAGTGACATTATTAATGTTTGAATTGAAAGATAGAGTACTGTCGAGGATGACACCCAAGCTTTTCACAGAGGAAGAAACGAAGACCGGCGAGTTATTGATAGTAACAGAGAAACCTCCAAGAGGAGCTCGGATTTATTACTATTGAGTTTGAGAAAATTAGAAGAGAACCATGAATTTAGTTCAGCTAAGCAGAGGGTAAGGGAGGATGGGGGAAGAGCAGAATCAGGTTTAGTGGACAGATAAAGCTGGGTGTCATCGGCATAACAGTGAAACTGGATATTGTATTTACAGAAAATGTGTCCAAGCGGAAGAAGGTAGATAATGAAAAGAAGGGGCCCCAGGACAGATCTCTGGGGCACGCCAGTGGTCAGAGGAAAGGGCTGAGAAGTAAAGGATTTGAGTTGAATAAACTGAGTGCAACCAGACAGGTATGATTTAAACCAGGCTAGTGGAGTATGGGAGAGACCGATGGAGGCTAGCCTACTGAAAAGAATAGAGCAGCGCTCAGATCGAGGAGCATCCAGTACAAATGCTTATTAAGAACCTAGGCGTCATCACTGTGGTGTTAGAACAAGTACCTGAGTTTATCAAAAAGCATTTGGGTTGTAAACAAGAAACAAAGTATTAACCTCCTAGGACCTGGTGTCCACATATGTGGACATCCCATTTTGGGTTATTTAGACCAAAATACTCAATTTTGCTCTACATGGGCCTGATATCCACTCACGAGGACATTATACTGCTACTGTTCTATCGAAATTTTAAAGGAATATTCTCACATGTGGCTCTTATTTTTCTTAAAAACAAAAATAAGGTAAAAAAAATCTGGTAATTCTTTGTTTTTACATTCATCGGGCCCCAATCAGCCCAAATATCAAAGAGAAATTAAAAATGCATGTCGTGGAAGAGTTCGGGTAGGAGGTTAAACAGAAAATGAGTAAGTCAAGTAAATCCGCGTTGGAGTCAAGATACGTTTACCACTCAAACTTTGCAAATATGTGAGACCAGATCCTGTCAGCTACTTTGTCTCACTATAGCTGAACAGTCTGTCTTATGTTTCTTCATACAGTCACAGAAGGACTCCATGGTGTTGTGAGGATTATTCTTGTAGCAGAAGTTAGTTTCTTTGTACTTACATGCGGATTGGGGCGCCCAAAAACAGGCATTTGAAAGCCAAAATGAACTGCTTCCCTTTTCACTATTTTGAAGGTGTGAGCCGCCGTATGCAGTGTTCCTGCTGAGGATTCAGAATATCACCTCTTCAGTATTGTATTTTTCCATTATCATTATTTTTTATATTTATTAAGCTATGTAGTTATATAAAATCTATTTTCAAAGATTTTTAGCTTTTATTAGTTTTAGTGTTGGAGGTTGTGGTTAGTTGTTATGTTAGATGATCACAGGATGATCACAAGTTCAGAATATTGCATCATAAACATTATAAACGCAACTCTTTGACAACATATGTCCAACACTATCTTAAAAGAGTTAAGATAGTGTTGGACATATGGGGCAGCATGCTCAACTTCTACAGCTGGGAACAGAGGTCATTGGTACCCGAGGGATGACTCAAAGGGTTCTCATCCGCCACTGGTCTCTCGACATCCTTCTACCCAAGCCACCTGCGTGCTCCAACTGAACTGATTTGATTAGGCAGTACAGCGCAGGGCTGCTTCCACCCTGGTTAGTGGCCATTTGTCTCTGGCTGGAAACTAGAAAACATGGTAACCTCAGTGCCAAGAGCTCAGCAGAATTCTCAACATTCATACCAGCCTTGAGATTGAACTGGGCTCCAATCTAAAGCACAGAAGGAAGCTTGGGCAGAGCGACAAAGTGAGCAGTTTTAGAGAAGCGGTCAATAATAGTTAGAATGACTGTTTTACCTCCTGAGAGAGACAAGCCAGTGATGAAGTCAAGGGCGATGTGTGACCAGGGACGCCCAGGTGTAGTCTGGGTCCTTGGTAAACCTGCAAGACAAGAACTGGAGGACTTGTTCTCAGTGCAGGCAGGAACATACGTACATTTTTGTCCCCAGTTTGTACCTTAGCCCAAACTGAGGTGGGCACATTGAGACAGCCTAGGAATCAGTTCCAGGACCGGAACCTTGAATTGCTGACTCTATTTCCCACGAGAGGGATCCGACCACACAAGACAGTGGTAGGATGGTGGAGTCGTGGGTGTAAGGTCAAGATGGAGGCCTTCTTCCTCTTGCCCCCTCCCTAATCCTTAACAAGTGATAGGCTTTGCAAAGATACAGTTCACTGAAGATAGTTGTTCTCTGTAACAACTCAAACACAAAAGACAACAGAGGCAGAGGATATTTATTTTCCACAGTAACTTTGTTTAAACCACAAAGGTCAGTGCATGGTCTTAGTGTTGTATCCTTTTTCTCCACAAAAAAACACCTAGGCTTAAACAGGCTTAAACAAACTGTATAATCTAATAGTGGGGAGAGGTGTGGCAGGCTGACACTCATGGCACACTCATTACATCTGTGAGGTGGTAGCGACGTTGTAAGATCTTTACAGGAAACCTGTCATGATACACAGCGGGAATGGAGGAAAGGTCAGGCGGATCTGGAGGTGCAGTCTGGAGCGATCTGGAGGTCTGGAGGTGGAGTGGAGACTCCAGGGAGAGAATGAGTGAGACAGCCTCTTGTGTGTGATGTTAGAGAGTGTATTTTATCAAGGACAGTGAGTTGCAAAACGTTCTAGAGGTTCAAGCGGAATTTCTAAAGATTGAGCCAAAGAATGATCAATAAAACTCTGTTCAGCCCCTGAATCAATTAATGCTGAGAGTGAACGAGAGGAGGTGTTTACAGCTAGCTTAGCAGGGATCATGAGGAGCAGTAGGGGGGGATTACTTTTTCCTCACCTGTCAGTACCCCTACCATTACTTTTTCCTCACCTGTCAGTACCCCTACCATTACTGACAAGTGACATCTCTTGTCGAAACAGGGCACGAATCAATAAAATGGCCCCCACGGCTGCAGTGTAGGCATTCACTTGCTGCCAGCCTCCTTCTGTGGCGAGGCGTGTGAGACCAATTTGCATGGGTTGAATTCTGTTTCGTCAGTTCCGCTCTCTTTGCTTCCAGGTCACGGCTGGAGGAGAAGGTAACAGAGCCAGAAGCATGCTGGGAAACTGAGTTGAATAGTGTTCACGGACATGATCGTCTATTCTAATAAACATGGCAATGAGTGAATCCAGCGAAGCAGGTAACTCTTAAGCACCTAATCCCTGTTTTAATTTGTCATTTCAACTGTGCAGAAAGTCTCCCACACTGCTTCTTCCCCCAGTATTGAAAAATATATTGAAAAGTCAGGCGCACTCCACTTACCTTGCTTTAACATGAACAAGCAATGAGATGCATTGATTCTGTCTCAGATACATTACAAAACCTAAAGATGAACTCTTCAAGAGAGAGATTAGGGTCAGCCTTGAGCACAGACTGAGCCCATTAAAGAGCCCTATCACAGAGAAATTCCACACAAAAGGCTATTTTGAGCAGTCTGAGTCATATGTCTTTGCTGCTGTCTGAGAACTGTGTGAGCCACACTTGCCTAATTCACCATTCACCTCAGTGGTAGGGAGAGGTCATTCCTGAAGTGAATGGTGGTGGCCCGCGGAAGTGACAAAGATGGCAGGGTAGGACAGGGTAGCACTGTCCTGTGATTATTTTCATGTTGGTTACTGCAACTTCTGTGCACATGTCCCTTTCACACTTTGGAGAGGCAAAGCATGAAATGGGCATCGGGTTGGCTGCTGAAGAAATATCATACGAAACTTTAGAGTCATCTACTCCCCCCCAAACATAACTAAGGTCATCAATGAAGCACCACAGGCTTCTACATCCTCCATGACTGCATCTGCAGACGTCTGTACTGAGGCACCAGAGCCCTCCAAATCATGCACGGAAAGATTTAGTTTTGGGGATGCATAGAAAATCGTGTTTAGGGCTACCAAAGTCCTAGGGCAGGCCCTGCATGTTTAATTTCTTCATTGCAATAATCTGATATTTCTTGCTTTATAGGAGGCAGTCTAACTGGATCTGATCTAGCTAGACCTACTAAAGAATGAATCAGACATGTTCCTGGTGTTACTGCTAAGAATCCAAAAGTCTTAAGTGCCTAAATCTTTTGCAGTTCTTTGTTGTTAAGATATGAATTTTATGAACCCAGCCAACGAAAGGCCAATCAGAGACCCAATTTCCTCTTGATTATCTGAATATATTAGCTGGATAAAATGCATCTTAACACCAGTAACAACAGTACAGTATATATCTGAAAATGAGCAGCAACTTTTCATGTCGTAATTTCATTTTACCTTTGATCAAATATTGGTGACAAGTCCAGGTCCGCAGTTAGATCAGCTCTGGAATCAGGAGGCCACGGTTATCTTATTCACAGCAGTCACAGTCTGAAAAGTCCTTTTTATAAAATGTGTAAATGAGTTGGGTTTGTGTTGGGATTTACATGTTTCTATTCAAACAGTTGCTGAATATCTAAACCAACGTTCAATAAATAACCTTATAATTGTCATACGTCACCTGTCAGTAGCTGTTGATTTCATTGACTAATTTTACATTTTTCAGTTATGCAGTTCACATTTAGGTTTGTCAGGGCTCCTGGGTCGTTGACCCAGTGATTTCAGTTTGTTCATGTTCAGTTTAGTTCGCCACATTAATGTTCTCACTTCCTGTTTTTTCCCGTGTCAGCTTGTCTCTTGTGTCATTAGTCAGATTATGTTCAGCCCTGTACTCACCTGTTTCCAATCATTGTCATCATTCAGCCTGTGTATTTAAGTTCCTCGGTTTCACCAGTTCATTGATGTTGATGTTGTGTACGCTGTCCGTGTTTCCAATCCAGCCAGCCAGTTCAGTCATTTCAGTTCAGTCAGCCCTCCGTTGCATGTCCTGTTTCATCCGCTCATCATAATAAACCGCCAGGCTTCACCTACCTGCGAGTCCTGCGTTTGGGTTCCTTCTTCCTCACCTCCACACAAAACCTGACAAGGTTACTTAAATACTTAGAAAAGTTACCAGCACGAGAAATCTCTCAGTAGTCCACCATATGACAGTGTACAAATTTTTCTGTTATTCCCAGCAGTGGCTGTTCTACCTTATAAAAATACTCTATTTAAAGATATTCCAGCATTAGTAGTTTGTTTCGACCGAGGAGCAAGTAATCATTAATATTGTTCCATCCATCCGCTTATCCTTTTCAGGGTCGCGGGGGGCGCTGGAGCCTATCCCAGCTGTCATAGGGCGAGAGGCAGGGTACACTCTGGACAGGTCGCCAATCTGTCGCAGGGCCAACACACAGGGACAGACAACCATTCGCACTCACATTCACACCTAGTGACAATTTGGATTATCCAATTAACCTATCCCCACAAGCTGCATGTCTTTGGACGGTGGGAGGAAGCCGGAGTACTCGGAGAGAACCCACGCAAACACGGGGAGAACATGCAAACTCCACACAGAAAGACCCCGGCCTGATGGTGGAATTGAACTCAGGACCTTCTTGCTGTGCGGCAACAGTGCTAACCACTGTGCCACCGTGCTGCCATTAATATTGTTACTATTGTTAATATTGGTTAAGATTTATATCAATATTGATTAACGTTAAGACCTTGTTTTTTGAGGCTAGCAGATGTTAATGTTAATATTAAACTATAAGGACACGTACTACTATCTTATTGTTCAATTTTTTTGTCTCTTGTTTTTGTTTGGGGTTTTTTGGGGGTTTTTTGTTGTTTTTTTGTTTTGTTTTGTTTTTTTGTTTTTTTGTAGGGGTTTTGTATTTTTTGTATAGGTCAATTCAATTTCTCTGTAACATATTCATTTTTACATTATTTGGAAAGAGTGGGGGGTATTCAGGTACTCATTCCATTTATGGTTTTTGTTGTATGTTATAAAAAAAAAGAAAAAGGAAAAGATTATTACTTCTATATGTACCTATGTGTTTTATGACAGTTTGGTATTGAAAAATAAAAGAAAGAATAAGAAATGCACCTGCCTCACAAAAGGGATGTAATACAGCATTCCCAGTTCTCTCTTCCCTGTACAGTATCTGCTCCAATAGGTTCCTTCTTTGCCATACTCATGCCATACTTCAAACTTAAATAATAATTCCCACATTTATGGCAATGCTTTTGCAAGATCTTTTATTATTTTGCTCTATATTGTCTACATTGCATCTTATTTTTTGTTGCTGTAAGTACATTTTCTTGCCATCATCTGAGCTCAGTGAGCCCTTTAGGAGAAACACCTGTGCAGTCTCATGCAATCGATGCAACATTTTTGCCATAAATACTGGCACAGGTTCAGCTTTTGATAATACTGCTAGTAAGATGATCATCTCATGTTTGCTACTAAAGTTGTAGTTGCAGGCAGTGGTGTACATTTAATGGTGTACAGGAATCTATGTGGTGGACAAATTTTTCATTATTAATGATTTTTTAAATATGTGTCATAGCCAGTGTTGGGGAGTAACGGAATACATGTACCGCCGTTACGTATTTAAAATACAAAATATGAGTAACGGTATTCCGTTACAGTTACTGTTTAAAAAGGTGGTATTTAGAATACAGTTACTTTGTTGAAATAAATGGATTACACGGCGGTACTTTCCTGTTTCACATAGTCGCGGGTCAGGACTGTTTGGGTTTTGTTTGACAGCTACGTTCTGTTGTTCCAGGCGGCAGCGTTACGGTTGCCATGGTTACAGGGTGACGCTCTCTCGCTGCGTGTTTCCTGGGTGAGAGAGCACCTTTTTGTTGTTGTTGTTGTTGTTGTGCAAAGCTAATAGGCAGAATGCTACAGGTATAGCTCTCAAGAATGTAGCATCATAGGCAGTGTAGTCCGTGCTGCAGGGAGAATGGACTGCCATACCCGTTATGTGTCTGTGAGCGAGGGAGGGAGAAAAAGGAAAAGTACGAGTTGTCATCGAGCAGAAACGGGAGCTGGAAGCATGTAAATATAATAATAACCACTGCAGCCACAAAGAGTGCCTGACGAGCCCAGTTGTAAGTAAGCTATTAAGACTCGACTGTACGCTGTGTTCGTGTTTTCCTCCGAAACAATACGTTCCGTTGGAGCAGCCTTTCAACGCCTCTCTCTGTCTCTGGCTAACAAAGTTGACCCAGACAACAAAGTAAAGCTATTTTTCGGCTACGAGCCATATTAGCCAGAGGTCCCTTTCGGAGCCGCGGACCGTCAGTAACAGTAATAAATCACATTCACGTAGTTGTAAACAGCATATATTAAGTAATCCAAAGTATTCAGAATACGTTACTCTCATTGAGTAACGTAACGGAATACGTTACAGAATACATTTTGGGGCATGTATTCTGTAATCTGTATTGGAATACATTTTAAAAGTAACCTTCCCAACACTGGTCATAGCACGCATATTTCTCACTTTTTTATGCTCAAGCTGGCACTTCTCACCATATATGTCTCTGCTTATGAAAGATTCATCCAGTATATTTCAGATCCTGAGTTACTGATTCACAGATTATCAGCCATAGTACTCAATGACATGCATCAGTGCAACAATACGGCTCTGTGATTGATGATGCCCATTTTTGGGTAAAAGCCAGCCAGCAGCGAGGTTGTTGCCAAGGTAAGCAGATAACGACTGTCTTTGCCCCGAGAATCTGTGTGCACAGGAAGGCTGACCAGCTGCTAACTGTACGCAGCGGCACGTTCAGATTTGTTCCCAGACTCAAGCACGTCTTGGAGAAGTGATTGCTGCACGAATGCATCAGTTCCAGCCTCACATTAGACTGCTCTGTGGATCTAGTTCAATTTGCTTTGTTGTGTTTGTGTTTAATTTTTTACATTTTAGTTTTATGTACCTGTATGTTTTGTATGCCTTTATCATCATTACATTTTACATTTCAGATCTCAGATGTAAACAGTCCACTTACTTATAATGCTGAGTGGAGGGTGGACTGGACAGCTGGACAACAGGAGCAGTGTGTGTGTGTGTGTGTGTGTGTGTGTGTGTGTGTGTGTGTGTGTGTGTGAGCAAAAAGGAGAATAACTATGTAAGCAACTGCATGTACATTAAAACCAGGAGTGGCGGCTGAGCATTTTGTGTGCATATATGTTTGTGAGTACATGTGTGCATGTGTAGGAGAGTGTGTTCTTTTGTGTGGGTGGGTGGGTGTGTATGTGTATGTGTGTGTGTGTGTGACTCCCGCAACAAGACAAAAGTTAATGAGGTTTGAAGGCTGCTGTGGCAGCGACGGCCTCGTCTTTGTCTCCGTCCTCTGCCTCTCTGCTTCCTGCCCAGGCCTTTATTAAAAGGATAATGCAGCAAGGGTCTTTAAGTGTGCAGCTGCAGAGAGAAAGACAAGGGCAAAAGAGGGGTAAAGCAAGGTACAGAAGAGAGTGCGGGGGAGAGAGAGAGAAATAGAGAGAGAGTTTGGTGAGCGAAAAGGAGAGTCAAATCATGAAAGGGGGAGAAGATAAAGATACAAAAGCTTAAAGAGAAAGAAACACACTCCGCAGATGAAGGATAAAGCCAAAAGAGAAAGTGAAACAGGAGGAATCCGGGAGACATTAGAGAGGAGTGGATAGAAAATAAGAGACCCAAAATGAGAGATGCAGAGATAAGGACAAGGAGTGAGAGCGATAGGAGAGATTTAGTGCAGCAACTACCGTAGCGGGTTATCTGCAAGCGCAAGGAAAACGCATCGACGGAGAAACAATAGATTCAAACATTTCAAACAAAGCACGCGTCAGGACAGTGTTTGTTCTGATATTAACCAGTGAACCACCTATGGCTCTAGGTGCACAAAAGCTCTGCCAGTGAAGACAACCAAAATCATGATGTTTAAATGAAAACGTTATGCTTTTCTGATAAGATGAGGCTGCAGAGATCCCACATGTGCACCCAGCAGTCAAATCCCTGTTGAGTCAGTTACCCTAACCTTGGCTGGCTTATGGTGGTGGCCAAGGACAGCACAAATGTATTGTCCTTCTGCTAGCTGTTTCCTCAGCTTCAGTCTTTCTGTTAAGATAAACAAGTCACCTCCCAGCTCTACAACTACACTCTCCAAACACAGCAATAAGCCCATTCCCTAAAATCTCTCACCCTTCTGTATTTCTGAAACACACCTTAATGACAAACCTGTTACTTTCGGGCCGAGGGGCCTGACACAGCTCAGCAGACAGTAACCCACTTCCTCCCCTGTGGATCAATCAGTCCGCCCCAACCGCCAAACATTTTTGTTATACCCTGCTTTGTGCCATCCAATTAGTAACCTGTTAATTGGAGCAGGTGCAGATGTCTGAATCCAGGGGCGTTGTTATTTATTAAAGGATCTCCGCAGACCTCCTGCTGGATGAAATTAGCCCTCCTTTCGGCCAGTGGCAGGTCTCAGGTGTGGGTGTTGTGGCCGACATGTGTGCCTGTTAGTGTTGTGAGTACACTGTAATTAGTCTGTGGCTGAAATAAGTCTGTCTCTGTGTCTGCTTGGCCTCTCCCACCAGCTGCCTCTATCCTTTCCCCCCAGCTTTGTTTTCACCTTTCCTCTCGTTCTGTCTGCTCACTGGATTTTTCTCTTATCTTCATCATATATTGATTGATCTGTATTTATTATTTTTTTATGCTCAGGTTGGAGCAGGTGGAGATGATTTTATGTTAAATTACACCCAGTTTATAAGTGTGGGACAAAAAAAAGGCTTGCAAACTAGATGAAACATGTGATGTCTGCATTGCGAGTGATTTCAGAGAGACGTTATTCTTTGTAAAGATATATGCAGTGAAAGTAGAAGGTGTAGTCTATGTGATTATGTGCATACTCTCTCTCTTTATCTTATCAAAATTATACGCTTGCCTAGCTGTAAGGGCATGTTGATTGTTTTGTGCCATATGGTATTCATTTTGTTTTACTACTAATGCATTATGGATAATGGATTCTAAAACAATAATCATGTGATTATTCTGCTCTTGTGAGCTGAACACTAGTACATATTATTTTAAATTATGTAATAGTGCCATAAAACAGCTTTGAAGCATATGTGAAAACACTATGGTGGTAATTAAAGCGCTAATTTGAAACTGGGGGTGCATCTTTTTCTTTTTTTTGAATTTTGGAACTGAAAAGTTAGATGTCTGCACAGTTAATGTGAAATTGCAGCCGTCTTGAAGATTTTCATTTAAATAGATGCCTGTCATCTGTCCCTGAATGAGATAAGACAGCGGAGACGGAGCCTATGATTGAGCCGCTCATTTATAGCTAATGCAAATAAAACATTTCCTGCTGCAGCTTTACAATACAATTATTTCACTGGTAAAAGACATTAAATCATTAGTTATTATTCATCTCTGGTTCTCTTCCACAGTCCTGTCTCCCTCCACTCACCCCCAACCAGTTGCGTCAGATGGCTGCTCCTCCCTCAGCTCGGTCCTGCTGGTGGTTTCTTCCTCTTAAAATTGAGTTTTTCCTTCCCACTGTTACCAATGCTTGCTCAAAGGAGGTCATTTGATTGTTGGAGTTTTCTTTCTATTATTTTAGGGTCTTTATTTTACAATATAAATTGTCTTGATTTCTCCATAAAGCTTTTATGATTTGGCGCTATAAAAATAACATAGAATTGAATTGAATGTTGACTTTTATTATGTAGTAAACACAGTAAAAAGCTGCGTTTTCTCATTCCGGTTAGTACTAACCTCTATTGTGAAGACCTTTATTAGGATGTTTCCAGCAGTTTAAACTATTGTAGTGAATAATTTAAGATGAAGGTGGAGCCATGAAGAACTGCAGGTTGCAGGCAGCTCACCTTCTACGGATGCAGCTAACTGCGCTGCACTGTTTACACACTCATGCCAGTTGCAGCTTACAATCCAACTGTAGCTGCTCTCAGAATAAAAGACGAAGTCCGATTATTGCCTGACGCTTTTATCAAAAAAATATTAGTTTGCTTTGCTGTTCCCAGAATTCTCTGACCTGGAATAATAAACTGTATTTGCTGGCACCGCATGCAACGACAGCTATGACCAAATGAAGCAGGATGGTCTTCCAATATGCAACTGTAACTGCTCTTCTTTACTTTTCTGACTAATTTTGTATTTTAATAATAGTTTTCATACACAGCTCGTGCTCTGCTTACTGGTGAACTACTGTCTCATGTGAGCAGCTGAATTATTTACCACTTCCATCCACTGTTAATATGTAAATATGTGTCTAGACAAACAACCTGTCCCATTAAATCTCCATTCAGTGCCAGAAAGTTTTAGTGGATGTTTGACTTTTAAATTACTTCATTCTTATTCAAGAAGTTCATTGTACAAATCAATATGTCAGCTTTTCTAACCTCACACAAGAGTAAAAACTAGTGCTGTCAATAGATTAAAAAAAATTAACTAACTAATCTCACAATTTTCTGTTATTAATTGCGATTAATCTCAATTACTTTATTAATAGCCTGGCTCCAATTACATTTTTTTATTCTTTATATTTTAAGTAATTATCGTTGTTCACCGAAGTCCAGTGGTCTCCGGTGAGAGCGACATTCCTTACTTGCACAAGCTTGCTGGACTGCTGAGCCCTCTGGTCCCCATACAAAGTGTGCAGTCTCGACACAATGGTTCCTCTCGAGGGCAGATTGTAACACTCATCTCCTGATGCAGCACGAATGACTTCTCTCAGTCCATCATCTTCTACTATGCTAACTGGTCGGCAGTTTTTAGCTATCCAAACAACCAAGGAATTGGTTACCTTTTCTCTCACATTTTTTGTTATTCGTCCACAAGCACCATACTCCTGAAGCGTAGACTGGCGAGGTCCCGTAGAGGTGGATTCAGTTGGGTGTTTTGCTCTCAGGTGATACGCCAGTGATGAACTGCTTCTGTGGTACTTGAATTCAGCGTTGCAAATTGTGCATCTTACTCTCGTTTTGTCCAACAAGCCATCAGGCAACTTCTTAAAGAGAAACTTTCCACCCAAAAGTCCGCCCTCGTCCATGCTTGCGTGTGTTAGCTAGTGTTAGCTAGATAGTAGCATGGTGTCACTTCTTCTTCTTCTTCTAATCATTTCTGTCAGGCCAAACGCCAGCATAGCACACTGTTGCCCCCTCCTCCAGAGGTGCTCATGAATTTAAAGGTCTTAGATTACAGGAAATTAATAAAAAAAACAAAATCAGCGTTAAATTTTTTTAATGCATTAAACATTTCGCGTTGATCTTAACAATTAACGCGATAATTTTGACAGCACTAGTAAAAACATATCTTTATGATTTCAAATTAAAAACTCACATACTAAAAAGCTCTGAAACACAACTCGAGCACACCACGGATTTTTTTTCTCAAGTAAAAAGTGTAAAACTTTTGTCTTAAGGAAATGAAATTGCTTTATTAAAACAGTACTTATGCCTTTAATTTTAAATGAGACGTCAAGATGTGTGTGAGCATGTATGTGTTAAGCAGCAGAAGTCACCGCACTGCTGGGAAAGGAGGAGCAAGTGGAGGAGGAGGAGACCAGGGCAGATGTAAAAGAGTAGGAGGTGACAGGCTCCCACCAGAGGTAACACTTCTCTTTCAGTGAGCAAGAAGACCGTCTTTTTTTCTCACTGATAGCAGCGCTCACAGTCATTGTAGTGCAAAACTAAAATGAACAAAATATTCAGTGTTATTGTGGACTGGTTAGTGTTCACTTTGAGGCTCATGTTCAGAGTTTGGTCTGTTTCTGTGGATGATATAATCACTGGGCTGAAGAATGGAAGTAAATGCCTTAAATTAATAGACATCTAACAAGAACAGTGTTGGTCAAGTTACTTGAAAAAGTAATTAGTTACTAATTATTGATTACTTCTCCAAGAAAGTAATCCCGTTACTTTCCTGATTACTTATTTTCAAAGGTAATTTGTTACTTTATTACTTAGTTAGTTTTAAAACATGATACACAACCTGTATACATAATAAAGCAATAGACCATTCAGCCCAATTCAATTTTTTCTGCATAATCCATCATATAAAATTGATTCCAATTAAAAAGTCTCTTTTTAAAACTTATTACATGTAATCTTTTAACTTTATGCACATTGCATCAAGCAAAACCTAAATTATATGCAACATTCTCCGACTGGAAGAGATGAGTTTAACATTTAAACCTATTTTCTGCATATTCCAGCATATAAAATAAAACATTTTTTTGTGTTTACACTTTCTTTCAAATAGATGCAAAAAATCAATAAAATCGAAAATTCAGCAGCACTAAGTCCTGTTGCTCTTAAATCTATTTTCGCCTGTTTAGCAGGAGTGGGGCAGGTGGAGGTTTGCCCGGTGCCGCAGCGGTCATGTCCGTGGGGAGTTTCTCTGTGAATTTCACATTCCTGTTGCAGCATGCTAGGTACTTGCTCAGATTTGAAGTTTAATTTTTTGGTGTAGAAAGAAGTTTTCTTCCCACGCAGAGTGTACAGCGGACGCTAATGTTTTATGTTTATTTATGTTTCTTACGCTCGTACATCATTGTCACGAGACATTCTCACAAACAAAATCACGGTTTAGTAACACAGTAATGCAGCGTGCTTACGGGAAAGTAACAGTAATCTAATTACTTTTTTGCAATCGTAATCCCTTACTTTATCTGTTACCTGGAAAAAGTAATCAGATTACAGTAACGCGTTACTGAGCCCATCTCTGAACATAAAGGTTTAATTAAAGACCACAAATGGCAATAAATCTGATAACTTCTTTATAAAACGTTTATAAAAGATAACTTAGCCTTCAGATTTGAAAGCCGAAGTGCAAGAGCCTCAAACCTGCATTCTGTTTAATGGCCAGCAGGGGGCAGCTGCACCGGTTACAAACCTTCACCTTCCTTACTCAACGACCTGAGTCGCTAGTTTGAAGTTATAATAAATACAACATTGTGCTCATTGTCGTTCCTATCTGTGTCAAGAAGGACAATAATGCAGCAAATGTTTTACAGATATGCAAAACGTTGACCAATGAACACAAAATATCAGTTGATTTCTCAGTCACATTTGCCCCTTACTTGTGTTTAAGAAAACTGTCTTGACATCAGGGCTTTACTAAGCAATGGCATCTTTTATATACAGTTTATATACAGTCAGTGATATCCAACTTCTTGTTTAAACATCTTCCCTACTATCAACAAAATTCTACTACTGACCTAACCAGTGAGAGATGCCATGGTGGGAACATACATCTTTTATATACAGTCAGTGGGTTATTGTTCTGGGTTATGGAATCCGTCAGTGGTCTGCAATGTTAAAGTCCAGTGTTTTGATAATCCATCCATCCACCCCTGTTTCCTCCACGTAAGTCAGCTGAGTCATCATAATTACAATGACCACAGGAGGGCGCTCTCACAATAAACTCTCAATAACAAGCTGCTTGTACAAACAAACAGACTTTTTAAAGTTTTGTTTTGTTGTTGTTTTTTAGAGAGGCCAGTCTGAAGACATACATATTTATTACAAAAATATCAGAGTGAGAATAGAAAAAATTTAACATCTGTACCGGTGATGAGTGGTATACACATTTAGAGAAGGAAATAAGCAAAACAGCGACATCACTGCTGTTTGAATGCAACTCTACACTGAAAAAAATATGTTGTTGGATTTACTTAATTCAATGGTGGACATTTGTTGCACACAGATGTTTTGCTTTGGCAGCAACTTAAACAATTGAGTTAAATTAACACAATTTATTCATGTTCAATAAACCTGTGCAATTTGTGTTGATAAAATGTGACTTAAACATGTTTTGATGAAGTAATTTGAGCTCTTGAAATATTTTAATCCTTCACAATTTTCTCACTTTATCCCAACACCATTCAATAACTTTTACCCAATACTACTTGGTCACTTAAATGCTACATGTTATCTTCAAATTACATTTTGCTATTATATTCTAGCATCAAATACACAATTTTCAAATGGAGGCCTTATAACAGATTGTATTGTTCTCTTCCAAGATGGTTGCTGGCATCCACCAGTAACCTTTAAAAACAACATGTCTAATTTCACTGCATTGACAGTAGGTAAAGAATTAAACTGACATTACTCCTCTACTGAATCTACATAAATCAACAGTTAAATAATGTCAGTTCTTCCGTGTTCTCTGGAATCAATCACAGCAAAGAAATTAGACTGTTTCTTTTGAAAAATGTTGGGAAAGAACAAATCAAAACATTCTATTTAAGGCCTCTGACATCAAGATTCAGTTAAACAACAATTATAACTAAACAATTTGAGGTAGTGTTAGTTTCCATTAACATTAAATTAGGTTACTGAATTGGCAAACACCTTCCTATTAACATTACCCATTTTACCCCAATAACTAAAGAAATTAGCACCTGCAGGTCAAAACCTTTATTCAAGAGATGCAAAAATAACATTGATACAGTGACTGTCAAAAATTACAGCACTGATCATACTGTGACATCTTGGTTCAAAACAGCACACTTAGAAATATTCAACGTTCTTTACTTCAACTGAATGAAACTGAAAATACCATTTCACACGACCCATATGGGATATTTAGACTGCATAACTGTTCACGCTACATCTCTTCACTAGTAAAAGAAAGAAAAAATACAAAGAGAAATTTAAAAATGCTGCCAAAATGCTGTACAGAGCAAAAGGAAATACAAACAACAACAAAAAACGGCTCGTCCTCATGGCAGTTGCAGAGTATATAAAAATGAACCCTGCGATCTGTTCCTGGAATTGAGCTTCAAAAATGCAGCAGAACAAGTGTGAGATTTAAATGTCCTCTCACCTAGAGCTGATCAGCTTGCATGCATAACAGTGAGCTTTCCTTGCAGGAGTAGTTTTGTCTTAGTTGTGAGCTTTTCTTGAGAGCTGAGTTGCATCCAACTCCATTACCACCCTTTGAATCACCTCAAAAGTGTAGCAGAGTTGTGATGGGTAACTCATGTTGAAGGAATAAAAAAGGTCCAAACAGCATGGCTACTGCAAAGGTCACGTTATCCAGATCTTGAAGAACTACTATACCCTCGATGATGATGCCAACATCAGAAAAGTCATTGCCTGGTGCATCCTCTGGAGACGGATGTTCATTGTGGTTTTCTCAATCCGTGCAGTGGCCTCAGTCAAGTCCTGGGCCCTGTTTCAGGAAGCCGGTTTAGAAAACTCAGAGTGAAAAACGATACGCAGGGTTGAGTAATCCCGAACTGTCCAACTCGGAATATTCGGTTTCAGAAAGGCTGATAACAATTAGTTCAATCAACGCGGAGTTGCTTTAACCCCAAGTGAAGCGCGCGGACGAGGATACATAAAGCCCTGATAAGCGGAGCACAGATTAAGCGAGTCACCATGGAGACGGAGGGAAAGAAGGCGTGATCAATGTATTTTACAGCGCTTGAGGCCGAAATTCTGATGGCAGCATATGCCGATAACATGCAAATTCCGCGGAAAAAAGTAACACAGCCACAGCTGCGAAAGAAAGGGAGCATGCATGGCAAAACATAGCCGACAGAGTCAATGCGTGAGTGTTAATATAAACATTGATCTAGGGATTTCCACCCATTTAACACGTTATTTTATCATATGTTATTTTATTTGTTATTTTATACATTTTATTTTGTGATGTGATGTGAGCGCAGGTGCAACCCAACAGGCCCCAAACGTTCCTGGCAGCAAGTAAAAATGAAATATAAAAATATAGTCCAAACAGGTAAGGTGTAATTGTATTATGAGCCATAGTGCTTGGTCTGTTTGTCCCATGTAAATCAATTGCAGTTAGAGGCTACATTAATTTTCTTTCTGTAAGCACTTATTGAAATTATCTGAGCACATTACAAGTACATATTTGCTTACTCTGTATGCTCAAATGTGGCCCGTTATAGCCAACAGAAAAAAAGCGGAGGCCCGAAAAACAGGTGGGGGTCCTCCACCACCACCACTCACAGAGGCTGAGCAGTTGGCCCTCAGCCAAAACAGTGGGCGCCCTGTGGCCGAAGGCATCTCTGCGGGGACATCCTCTGAGTCAATAACCCCGCAAGACACAAGTGCCTACATAAGGGGTAAATTCAAAATAATACATGATGTGCATACATCCTTTCTTCACAGTCACCTTTGCAGTGCTACTCATTCATTTGATAAACTCTTTACCATAATGAATTATTTTGTAGTGAAGTTATTTTCCGACTGATTTTGCCTTCCCTCAGTCTTGGTTGTCTTTGAGAGCATAATGACAATGAAGTGTAAGGTGATTGGTATGTTTGTTAATTGCCATTTGGTCCCTTGTAAGTTATAAGTGACCTGTATAAACCTCATATTCTATCAGTTGATGGTGGTGGTGTACTGCATCTGGTGCAGCCTCCTGTTGAGCCAGAC
Organism: Aulonocara sp. 'chitande type north' Nkhata Bay; assembly: GCF_057382095.1. NCBI lineage: Eukaryota > Metazoa > Chordata > Actinopteri > Cichliformes > Cichlidae > Aulonocara > Aulonocara sp. 'chitande type north' Nkhata Bay. Next base: position 8,336,535 of record NC_141354.1, read on the forward strand.
CAACATGCAGTTGTGAGTAATACTCCACAGATTATATGAGTTTACAGTAGAACAGCAATGTTGTTTATTTCTTTACTACAGGAAAATAATGAAGAAACATTGACAGCTGTTACAGAGGAGGAAGCAACAGAGACACTCTATGAGGTGTACATCTTTTAATACTTTGTGTACAGGAAACACAGGTGACCAATAAAGCCAGTTGAACAAAAAATCTGTTTATTCTTCTTTCAACATGTTGAGGTGATGGGTCAAAAGAAATGATTGTGACATATGGTGTCTCTGACTGCTCTTCCATCTTGTATGTCCGTGGGAGGGTCAGGATGTTCATGGTTTGGATCACTGCTGATGTTTGGTTCAGAAGGACAGTGTTCTCCTCTAATTGTGGCAATGTTGTGAAGAATCACACATGCCACAATAATGTCACATGCCCTTTCTGGGGTGACCCTGAGTCTTTGCAGGCACTGGAACCGGGCCTTAAGCATTCCGATAGTCATTTCAATTCTGGCTCTTGTCCTGCAATTAGCCAGATTATATCGCTGCTGTGGGCCCGGTTCAGGGTCAGGGTAAGGGGTAAGCAAATAGGGTAAACATGGATACCCCCTATCACCAAGCAAGTAGCCAGTGAACTCTCCTAAGACAGAAGGATACACTTCAGTTCAAATGTCCCTGAAGCAATTGGTCTTTATATATTTTAAAGTATTCTCAACTCACCATGTCCAAATTTTGTGCTCAGTGTACATTCACGGAATATTTGTGAGTCATGGACAGAGCCTGGCCACTTGGCTTCCACATTTGTGATAATGTTGGCAGCATCACATATGATCTTCACAGTGCAGAGAACACAAATTAGCATCCATTACTATAATGAAATAATTTGTTAGTTTGAAATGCTACAGGGAACTATGTACCTGTACATTAATGCTGTGGAAAGACTTCCTGTTCACATAGTCTCCTTCATTTACTAAAGGAGCAATGATTGGAATGTGAGTGCCATCTGTATAGCCAATCACGCCTGGGAACCCTGAAAATAAATGTAAAATTTAAGTAGTAGTCCAAGTATCACCACACCATAAATTAAGTTTTGGTCATCCTGATACCTGCAATTTTGTGGAATCCCTCTTTGATAAATCTTGTGGGTCTATGACCGGGGAACACCACAAACGTGTACAGGAGACGTTTCAGTGCAACTGTAACATTCCTGACTGCCCGACAGACGGTAGCCTTGGAAACGTGCTCAGCGTCACCAATATTATACAGAAAGCTCCCGTTTGCAAAAAAACGAAGTGCAATACAAATAATATGTACAGAACTGAGAGCATGTCCGCGATGTGTCACATGCGTAATATATGGCCTGAGGATGTTATCCAAATAACTTATAGATTGTGCTGAGAAACGGTAACGTTCGCACAGGAAATCATCAGGTAATGATAAGATGTCCAGACGCGCTCGAATCACTCTCTCCCGGCGGAGAGCTCTGCGGAGAATTTGGGCTTCGATATCTACCGGCTCTTCAAGGAAGGGACACGCCATGTCTGAGACTTCCTACTGTCAGGTTTCCGACAAAGGGGCGGAGACAGTCAGGGTTAGTTGTAGTAAACCTGCTAGGGGGCAGGTTAGCTTCACGGCGTGTGTCGTCATAGTGACTCACTCAGGCTGCAGCTGAACTCGCTTTGTGAAACCGAAAACCCAGAGTTTTCGTTAACTCAGGGTATACTTACTCAGTTTTTCCACTAAACCGGCTTCCTGAAACAGGGCCCTGGTTAAACACAAAACATTTCTTTAAGATTCCCTTTTAAACTCATCTCTTTTGAATCTACCAGTTCTAATGTTAGAGTAATTTAAACCAATGCAAGCAACATAGTAAATAGCTATAGCCAAAGAGTGGCCTGCCATGCTGCCATTCATGGTCTAACAGAGTTTCTAAGACAGAGTGAAAAACATAATAATTTCAAATGCTTTACATTAGTTTTTGTTAGAAAGACTAACAAAAACCCATCAGAAATCCAGGTTATGTCACTCAGAAGATGTTAGAATTTAGACTTTCCCCACAATTTGGTTAGCTGTTGGTCAGTTGGTCTTTTTTTTTTTTTTTTTCAAACAAAAGCTAATGTAAATACTGGTGGGATTTTCCTTTGTTCACTAGAATGACAAATTTAAAGTTTTTTCACACTGATGTGACCCCTAATATAGGGGGGTGGGGCCTCAAGGGGGGGCGGCCGAGTTCACTACCAGGCCTCATGTGAACTTCAAATTATTAAAGAGGACTACTGGTCCTAACCAGTCCAATGAGGATCAAGTGGATAACTAAATGCATTTTTAAATGTTGCAAAGCCACAATCTACTCATAAAACACCATGAACTCCTGCACTAAGATGTTGCAATTGTCTTTCACACAGATGCGGAGCACTTTGATGAGACTCCCTTCGAGCATTAATGTCATCCTAAAGTATTATAACAAAGAAAACAGAGATTTGTGAACTTTTCAGTAGCACAGAAGAAAATGATCCCAGACAAAAACTTAAACCAGTCAACATGCAACACCAGCATCTACAAAGAAATATCAAAAGTTCCTGTTTGACATCAACTTTATGGATATATAGTTTCCAGAACATTTATTTTTTTAAAAAGATCAATTTTTCTCAGTGGGCCAGTAAATGCATGACGAAAATTATGGCATCCTTTCGGTGGAATCAGTACTCACGGGTAATAGTTGACTGTTTCAATGGATGCAGCATAAAACTCTTTTACTGACCTAATGCAATACATATACACTTTGTAGTTAAAGAATTTTAAAGTTCTTACTGTCATCATGGCAGCTACATCCTTTAGCTTTGTGCCCTGTTCCCCCGATCACTTTGCAAACACTTTCAGCAGACTGTCAGAGAGAAACTCAGCTCCGTCAGAAACCTTGACTGTAAAGGCATGGTTGGGATGCACTGGAATGCTGCATTTCATCTAAAATGACACAAAATTATTTTGAAATAACAGCAGGCACTGTGCTTGGTTAATCAGTAATGTTTTGTTGAATAAAAACTGTGTTTCCAGATCTTATGGGATTAAAAAAATCCAAAGATGTTTGTTTCTGATTTGCAACCCAAGAACCCACAAGTTACAACCTCATTTTAGTTCAAGTGTGCATTAATGTGAGTCCAGTAATCACCTTTCTGACAATACATACAGGTTAAACCTATGGCAGATTTTGGATTTCTCAGTTGTATTAATAGGGTGAGTATGCATGCACCTAATAATTATAAAAAACCTATTATAATTAAGTTACAGAAACCTTAAGCGAAAATAGTATATACTTTCTTACCATAACACCTTGAACCCACAATCCATCAGCTGACTCCTGGTGAAATGCAGAATAGAGGTCGTCTCTCAATGGTGCAGCAAAAAAAACAAAAACAAAAGGACAGCAGGTGAGGGCAGGAGGGGTAGGGATGTAAGCTAGCATAATGCCGCTGATGATATTAGCTAAAGCTGTTCAATGTCCAAAATCTCACTAACACCACGGTGCAGTAAATACACAATGTAACTGAAGAGTCAGTTGGCAAATCTATTCACACAGAAAACCAAATTATGTTATGAGTGCCTCGTAATTAGGTTTAATGTGATATTACGGCTCTTGTGCCAAAGACAAATTCAAATGAAAAAGCGCCAATTCTTTGACAACAGATAAAACAGCAAATAAGCTAACGGCTCTTTTTTAGCATGTTACATGGCGACACTCTAGACGTTTAACTACATTTGGCTGAAATATGGTAAACATTAATTCAAAAAATCAAGACATACCAAAAACGTAGAGTTGGCTGCTCGACTTGACTGAGATGGATGCATTTTTTAAACCACGATCCAAAGCCCGCGAGATGAAATCACGCGTGGTTTCACGAGATTTAACGTTGCTATCTTATTGACTTACTTCACCTGAACATGATATGAACAATTTAATACACCCTTTCTGCATATCATGTAGTTTTTACACTATATAGTTACATTTATCTTTAAAACATGAGGCAATTGTGTTAAATACATGCAAGATGCTTACATAAATCCAAGAGATGGCCAGTCCCTTTTTTTCAGTGTATGAATGTTGAGTTTTTCTATATTGATGCAGTGTGAAGAATAATACCTGGTGGTCATATAAATGAAAACATGTAACTGCACATGTGTAGATGGTCAAACTTTTAATATATACTTTATTCAGTGGTACACAAGACACACCTAATCTAAAGTTGAACACAAAGCCAGACAGCAGAGATGCAAAACCCATGATCCGTTTGTGTGATTCATTAACCACGTTTCATTTTATGCATGGAGTGGCAGGAGCTGACAGTGATCCCAGCAGTGGTCTTAAACACTTGCAATGATTATGATATTGTTTCAAATTTAATTTAGCAAGAAATAATTGAAGTTTGAAAAAAATAACCATGTACAGGCTTTATGATCTGACTAAGAGACTTTTTGTTTTCCACTTTTGAGGTTTGAGCCACTCTTAAGTTTGACAGAAAATATTTTTTTTGTCCTTCCTTTTAAAAGGCAAAACAAAACATCTCTTCCCGCTTTTGAGCACATCCTCCCTTCAGTCACTTAATTTTCTATCAAGTTTGTCCAAGCTGTAGAAAACAATGGAAACAATGTAGCTGTTTGTGGGTATTGTTGTAACGAACTGCAGTAGCAAAAAGGGCTAATAAAAGACTAAAGACTAACAAGAGTCAGAATTCCTCTGCATCTTTCCAGTCAGGTAAAAAAAATAATAATAATAAATCTGCTAATGTACTTGTCTGGGTATGAAGTATTATTCCCTCAGTCCTCTATGTGAACATGGCCTACATTTTCACAAGACACATCACAGTGACACAGTGAGATCTAATATGGCACAGAGGACAGACCGAGCCGAGTGGATGAATCCCACTGCGTTTCTATGGCCCATTTATTCACATCCATCACTTCCAGTTTGGAGCATCGGGAGTGGGGGAGACTGGTTAATTTATTAGTCGTCTTCCTCTTCGGTGGGTTTCGGGAGCGCGAGGGAAAGCCAAGCGCGCGATGCAGACGGAGAGTCAACACCAGGGAGAGTCCGCATTCAAAAGACCATTTAACATCAATCAGAGTGACAGCGTGGTGTGGCACGCTGCAGTTTCCTTCGCTGTAGCTGTGAATCAAAGACCTGAAACACGCACGGCTTTGAAAAGAGAAATTCAAACAGGATTCCCCTGATGACCGACCAATCCCAGAATAATATTAAATGTCACACTGTGAGATCCTTTTATGTTTTGATTATACAATTATTATTAAATTGATGTTAAAAAAATATAGTGATATGCATGCTGATTTGCATAGTCCAGCTCTAGCTGGTATAAACAGTGTTTAAACCTGAGCGTATGTAGGCCCTGTGATTTATTTTATTTATTTTTCTGAGTTATTCACCTCTTTTCTGCTGTAAAAAAAAAATCCAAGGATATCAGTTCATTTGAGTCTGAATTGATTTTTGACAGATTATCCTTGAAAAAGAACAAAAGAGGGAAAGAAAGAGATGGGAAACAGAAGCAGGAGAAGGGCAGAAACCAGGAGAAAAAAGGTAAAGAAGAAAAGAAAGCGGGTGGTGGTGGTGGTGGTGGTGGTGGTGTGAGGACCACTCTCCTCAGTCTTCTGAAGAAAAAGGGGAGCGAGGTAGACTGACGACAACAGCAGGGTCTGAAAGCAGCAGCCTTCTGAGAGGATCATACCTCCTGTCACACCATCATCCTGGATGTCATAAATTCTCTCTCAGACTCACACACACACTCACACACACACGAGTCATAAAAACAGACAGCACAGTGGGACATGTCTGAGGAAAACATGAATGAATGGAGGAGAAAACACCAGGGTCAACAGAGGTTGATGGACACACTGTAACATACATAACACACATGAGGCTCAGAGGTTTGAGAGCAACACTGTATCTTAAAATATTTCATACTTCTATGCCTGATTTTCACAGGCAGCCTTCTGTTTCCAGGTGTCAGTCCGCTCAGGCGTAGTTGGTCAGGTAGGTCTCGAGTACAGCAGGTACGTGGTTTCTTTCTGCGTTCCACCTCATTCCAAGAATGGTGCGTAAAATGAAGATAAAAACATTTACAAATCTCATATTTACAAAATTCCTTTTTTATTTATAATAGAACACAGAAAACATCAAATGTGTGAACGGAGAAAAAGTACACTGTACATGAGTGGGTATGAGAAGAGCATTTTAGAGATGGACAGAGGTTCACTAAATATAATGCTATTATAATGCAGTTGCAAACACAGAGATTTGTGACCTAAATAGATAAACTCATAATCTAATGAACCATATTTCATTAACATTAACATAACATAGAACAATTTCTAACTAAGAAAATGTGCCATTTTAAAAAAATATCTCAATTGTTGTATAAAAGGTGCAGTGCATCCGCCACACTGTGATTACACTTCCACTGTAGTTTATTCGAAGTCAGTTCCACATTCCTGCTTTTGACAAACAAAATCCCATTTACAGTGTTACAAAATACATACCACTATTAAGTAAGAAAAACAGAATAGAAAATACAATTACAATCAAAAGAACAAAACAAAAGATAAAACTTTGCGTGAATTCATAGGGTTTCCTATGATTTCAGCTCATCGTTTGCAGCTCTTCTTGGAAGGCTTTTCAAAAGGTTTAGGAGTGTTTATGGGAATATTTAACATTCTTCCAGAAGTCCAGTGTGAGGTCAGACACTGATGTTGGACAAGAGGCCTGGCGCCACTCTAATTCATCCCAAAAGTGTTTTATCAGGTTGGTGAGTTCCTTTCACTGGAAGTAAGGAGCCAAGCCAACTCGTAAAAAACAACCTCACACTATAATTCACCATCAACCAAACTCCACCAAACACTGCATTTGACACAGTGGAGTCAGACATTTCTCCACTTGAGTCCAGTAGCAGTGCGCTATACACCATGGCATTAAATGCTTTGCATTGCATTGTGCTTGGATGCAGCTGCTCAGCCATGGAAACCCATTCCATGAAGCTTTCTGCAGAGAGTTTGCAACCTCTGTGCACTATGGATGTCAGCATCCCCTGACGCTGCTCTGTGACTTTTACGCGCCCTGCCACTTTGTGGCTGAGTTGCCGTCATTCCCAATCACTTCGACTTTGTTATAATACCACTAACTGTGGAATATTTAATAACAAGGAAATTTTACAACTCGACTTGTTGCACAGGTGCATCCTATCACAGTACCACACTAGAATTCACTGGTCCTGAGAGAGAACCATTCTTTCACACACACCTGTGGCCATGGAAGTGATTGGAACACCTGAATGAGTGAGTCTACACTTTTGGCACTATGGTGTATTTTGTTCCCACAGCTTTTATTTTTATTTTTAAAGAGACAAATTTAGCATGGGACCAAATAACTGTGTTACCTTGATCTGCATGCACATGGTTCATGTTGGACACTGCTGTGGTTTTGATTAAATGTTAATAAATCCACAGTGTCTAAAGCTGCTTTTTGTGCATCGACACAGCTGTTTTATGGTTTTCACCTTTTACACCTGATGCTAATGATCCATATTTGTTTTCTTTCTTAAATTAGGTAAAAATGTTCACTCGGATTTAAAGATGATCAAAGCTCATGGTCACTGTGAAGTTATTTTCTTGATTATAGTTTTAAAAAAAAATGCTAATAACAGTTCACACAATGTCTAATAGTATAACCTGATGCAGTGATGACATTTTAAATGCTACAGTTCAGCTTTACCATGATGTCACAGTGTCCTGCAAAAAGGGCTTCTCAAACTCGGGAAGACTCAGAGAATGTGTGGACGTGTTTTAGATTTTGTTGGATAATTATTGGGGAATCTAATATTTGGTGTCCACCTATTGTATTCATTTAAACTCCTTTGACTGCTCAATGGAGTAATTCCAGTTCTGTTATCATCATCTTTCCCTAACATTCATTGAGTGTTAGGTACAGTACTATTAGGAAAATAGGGTAGAAGGGATATTGATGTTGTTATAGACAGTGTGTCCAGCTTGTACCCCACCTCATGCACTATGAAATCTGGGACAAGCTCCAGCCTCTGCGTGACCCTGAATTGGATAACGAGTTAGGAAAACAGAGAGAAGATTGCACTTGTCAGAAAGATTCATTAACATTTATTTGTTGCCTTAATTGGGTACCTATACAATTTCTACAAGATCTTGTTTGAATTACCTTGAATTTATTCCAAAAGAATGGTGGAGTGATTGGTGTAATTAAAATTTCTGGTAGGTGAAAGAATGGAGGAGCTGCTACGGCAACAGACTGATGGGAATCTGCTCTTTCAAACATAAAATTAAGCAAGCAAACTCCTTTGTAAGGTGGCTGTGAGGCGTCCGTTTCAGTCTGTTTCTGCTCTTGTATCCAGGCAGGGCCAAACCTCTCCAGCACACCCGGAGCATGAAGAAAGAACCTCTTCACGCCACTCCTCTCTATTCATTATCTTGTTCTGTGGTACACTACTCTAGGTGTGTTGTGCTGTGATGTGCTGCTCTGCTGTGTGTCGCACTGAGCCGTGTTGCTCGTGTATGCTTCCCTCCTCGCCGCTGCGCTCCCTATCACTAATGCAACAGACATTAGCATAGTGTTTGATGTCAAGTTAGGAGACGTTTAGACGCTCTCTGTTTAACAACTGTGTCAAGTGTTTGCGGCGTCTATTTACTTCTAAAACAACATCAAACAATGCGCACACGGGGCCACAATGACGCCCTGGCTGAGGTGGATGATGGGAGGAGGAGAAGGAGAGAGGAGATAAGGAGTGAGAGGGAGAAAGAGAGGGAGAGAGAGAAATGTGAGACGAGTGTGTCTCCCAGCACTGTAGCAAACAGGAGTGCTGTGAATCAGCAGCGCTGTGAGGCGACTGCGGTGTCCACTGCAGGTCTCTATTAGAGCACAGCAAAGACTCGGCTCTTCTTTTTTTTTTAGATGAATGAGCACCATTCAACTTCCAGATATACAAATGTGCACATGTCATTCGTTTTATGTGTCTAACGTGGGGGGGAGAAAATATCTGTGCAAGTTTAAAATGCATGTCAGAGGAGATAAATGAATCTCTAGATTTACAGAGGGAAAGAAGAGATGGTTCAAAGACAAGAAAGAAATTCAAAACGTGGATTTCACACTGAATCATCTGTGGATGAGGCAGTCTCACATTTTCCTAATTTCCCAAATTTGTATAAAACACAATAGAAATGTGACAGTGTTATGCTAGGCATGTAGTTTTCATGTGTGACTGGACTGCTTCCTTTTCCATTAAAATCACATGAATATCAATAAATAAAAAATGTTTAATTATATCGAAATCCTGTCACTGTGACTCAGGATCCCTGCATACAAACACCAACAGGCCACAAAGCCTCTAGACGCTTACAAGGCATTCAGCTGGTTTTAGGTATGTTTTTATTGGCCATTGGCCTCAGTATGTCACCCAGGACTAATGATGCCATTGTAAAAGAAAGACATGGCACACGGAAATATTGGAGTGAGATAATTCTGCAATAGAAAAAATGTTTTTACCCTGGAACTCTGATATTCGATATTCTTATTTTTGACCATTTAGATGCATCCTTTAAAAAACTGCCCAAATGAGTGTCTGGAAAGATGAGACTTGCTTCCTGGAAGGGCTTTGAGGAACAACCCAGCTGGATGTTTACTGTTTATTCACTCTCACCATCCCAGAAGTGAAACTCACATAAATGTACAGTTCTGTGAATTGCATGTCAGTTTGCATGTCTTTCATCCTGTCATACTTCTCTCTCCCCAACCGGTCGCAGCAGATGGCCCCGCCCCTCCCTGAGCCTGGTTCTGCTGGAGGTTTCTTCCTGTTAAAAGGGAGTTTTTTCCTTCCCACTGTCGCCAAAGTGCTTGTTCATAGGGGGTCATATGATTGTTGGGGTTTTTTTTCTCTGTATGTATTATTGTAGGGCCTACCTTACCATATAAAGCGCCTTGAGGCAACTGTTGCTGTGATTTGGCGCTGTATAAATAAAATTGAATTGAACTGAATTGAATTGAAATTGAACTGTGAAACAATATTTACCCCCTTCCTGATTTCTTAGTTTGTTTGTTTTTCAATACTTAAATGTTTCAGGTCATCAAACTTTAACATTATACACAGAAAACCTGAGTAAATATAACATGCAGTTTTAAATAAATAAATAAATCATTTTATTTATCAAGGGAGGAATGCTTCCAAAAGTGCCTGGCGCTGTTATCTGTCTTGTTCAATCATGGATTAACTGTGATAAACCACATTTTTGGGTAAGCCGAGTTCAGACCAATTAAACCAAGAAATCACGTAAATAGAACCTGTCTGACAAAGTGGAGTGGCTACAAAATCTCATAAATAACACATCATGCCATGATGTAAAGATTCTGAGAAGCAACATCACCGACATCTATCAGTCTGGAGGGAGTTACAAAGACTCTTAGAGTCTTAGGTTTGGACTCAAGTGAACCGCGGTGAGAGCCATTATCCACAAATGGAGAAAACTTGGTACAGTGGTGAACCAGCTTACCAAAATTGATGACTCACCAAAGGAGGTCACAAAAAAAACTACATCATCTAAAGAACTGCAGGCCTCATTTACCAACCAACAGCAGGGGAGCTGAGGGAGGTGAGAATAGAGCCAACGAGTTGAATCTGTTTTTCAATAGATTCGACACCACAGTGTCTGCTCCCACCCCCACAACCTCACCTGTAGTCAGCCTGGAATCCAGAGCCACACCACTGTGCCAGCCTCTCTCTTCACATGTTGCCTCCTGTGAGATTCCTGACACCCCTCCCCCACCCATCACCTTCACTCAATACCAGGTTGAGATGCAAATGAGGAGACTTCACTCAGGCAAGTCTGCTGGACCAGACGGAGTGAGTCCCCTCGTCCTCAAGACCTGTGCCCCCCAGCTGTGTGGAGTCTTTCATAAACTGTTTATGCTGAGTCTGAGTCTGCAGAGGGTCCCGGTGATGTGGAAGACATCATGCCTCGTCCCTGTACCAAAGTCCCAGTGGCCCCCAGGATTACAGGCCCGTGGCATTGACCTCCCACATCATGAAGACCCTGGAAAGGCTCATCCTGGACCAGCTGCGACCCATAGTAAGACCACACCTGGATCCCCTTCAGTTCGCTTATCAGCCTCGTCTCGGAACTGAGGACGCCATCATCTACCTGCTCAATCATGTCTACACCCATCTGGACCAGCCGGCGAGCACTGTGAGGGTCATGTTTTTTGACTTTTCCAGTGCTTTCAACACCATCAGGCCGACCCTCCTGGGTGATAAGTTAGCAGCGATGCAGGTGGATGCTTCTCTGGTGTCCTGGATTGTTGATTAGCTGACAGGAAGACCACAATATGTACGTCTCCCACAGTGTGTGTCTGACAAGGTGATTAGCAACACAGGGGCACCACAGGGGACTGTCCTCTCCCCCTTCCTCTTCACCCTCTACACCACAGACTTCAGCCACTGCACAGAGACCTGCCATCTTCAGAAGTTTTCTGATGACTCTACGGTGGTTGGATGCATCAGCAGGGATGATGAGACAGAGTACCGGGCTGTGGTCGACTCCTTTGTCACGTGGTGTGAGCAGAATCATCTGCAGCTCAACGTGGCAAAGACCAAGGAACTGATCGTGGACTTCAGGAAGACCAGGAAACACTTGACCCTTGTTTCAATCCAGGGGGTCAGTGTTGACATTGTGGAGGACTATAAATACCTTGGAGTACACATTGACAATAAACTGGACTGGGCTAAAAACACCACAGCACTTTACAGGAAGGGCCAGAGTCGTCTCTATTTTTTGAGGCGACTGAGGTCCTTCAACATCTGCCAGAAAATGCTGAGGATTTTCTATGAGTCTGTTGTGGCCAGTGCGATCCTCTATGCTGTTGCATGCTGGGGGAGCAGGCTGAGGGTTGCAGATGCCAACAGACTTAATAAACTAATCTGTAAGGCCAGCAATGTTGTGGGGATGGAGCTGGACTCCCTCGAGGTGGTGTCGGAGAGGCGGATGCTGTCCAAGATAAAGACAATGTTGGATAACACCTCCCACCCACTCCATGACATGCTGGTCAGTCACAGGAGCTCGTTCAGTGAGAGACTGAGATTACCGAAAAGCACCACTGAACGACACAGGAAATCATTCCTGCCTGTGGCCATCTCCCTGTACAACGCATCCACTTAACACACTGGTTACTGCTACAACTACACATGTTTCTTTTCCAGCTATTTATTTATGAGTGACTTATGTATGTATGTATGTATATATATGTATATATTGTACTATTCTTAGTTAGTGTATTGTCTGTCTTGTCTTAATGTTGGTTTAAAATGGAGCACTGTAACAAAAAATAATTTCCCCCAGGGATCAATAAAGTATTCTGATTCTGATTCTGATTCTTAGTTAAAGTCAGAGTTCATGATTCAACAATAAGGCAGAGACTGGACAAAAATGGTATCCATGGGAGAGTCTCAAGGAGCAAACTACTGCTGACCAAAAAGAACACAAAGGCTCGTCTCATATTTGCTATAAAAAAACCATCCTGATGAGCTTTAAAAATATTCTGTCGACTGACAAGACAAAAGTTTAATTTCTTTGAAAGTTTGTTCTGTTACATTTGGCATCATAGTCAAACATGGTGGTGGTAGTGTGACGGTCCGGGTGTCATGGTCCGGGTGAGCTCCAGCGTTTTCCCTGTGCCCTCCCCGTGTTCCCTGGTATCTGCCCTGGGGCGGAGCCCTCATCATGCCACCTGATCAGTTCACTTGTTCCTGATCTACAAGCAATCAGCAGACGTTATTTAGGATCTGCGTCCTCATTTCTGAGGTCAGCCAGTCGATCGGCTAACCTCACATTGGTAACAGATCTTGTTTTATGCTCTTTGTTAAAATCTCGTACTTACTTCATATTCTCTGTGCTACTAGTTGCCTCGTCTCACCATCATTCCACTCACCTGCAGCTCAGGATCTTCTGGACGCTGGTCTCCACGGCAAGGCTCCTGTTTTGTCACCGCACACTTCACCACTCAGGTTTGTATCATTCACCATCTCCACCTGGCTGTCTTCCTGGCACCGTCTCTTGTGGCTCTCTGGAATAACTAGTCATCCTACTCACTCAACTGGCCATTCACCAGAGCTGTTTACACTCCACCCGCCAAGTAAGGCTTCTCTTCTCTCTAGCCGTACTCTCCCTCTGCCCACAGTTTTGACTTGCTCGCCTCCTTGCCAAAAATCTCTCCTTCGTGTTGCCTTTAATTCCTATGTTTAAGCAAATGAAGCTAGTTAAATATTTATTATTGCTGTCTCCCCTGCTTGAATCTGCTTTTAGGTCCTAGCTCTTGCTTTAGCCTCCTGGCTTCCATGACACTGGGGCTACTTTGCTGCTTCAGGACTTGGATAATTTGCTGAATTAAAACAATTCTGCAAAGAAGAGTGGACCAAAATTCCTTCACTGTGATGTGAAAGACTCGTTGCCAGTTATCACAAATGGTTGATTGCAGTTCTTGCTGCCAAAAGTGGCGGGGGGGCAATCATTTTTTTCTCAGTGTTTTTTATTTACTCAGGTTATCTTTCTCAAATTTGACTATTTCTTTGATGATCTGAAACATGTAAGTGTGACTAGAATGCAAAACAGTAAGAAAACAGGAAGCAGCACTGTAAGTAAGGCAACACTTGGATAAAGTAAACTGTTGTGTGTTCAAAGTGTAAATGTTCCAAACTCACTGCAGGTTTTGGCCACATCAGTCCAGCTGTCTACACAGGAGGTATAGTTGTTCATTTTTCATTATACAATAAGTTGAAGATTTGAGAACTAGATCTAAGACATATCTTCACTCTCTGAGTCTTCCATTCAGTGTCAAAATACAACACACACACACTACATGTCCACATATTTGTGATTAAATCCACACATATTTGTTAAATGTCTCAGTAAAGTGTTCTATGACTATGTTGTGTACCTGTATATATATATGCAGTATTACTTAACTGTTACAACAAACAGCGCATATAAAGTCCACACACTGATTGAGTGCAGTCTAAAATTGTGTTTCATCTGCATAAATGAATGCATATGCTGGAGTATGTAAGTTTTTGTGTGTTTGCATGTTTCCCTCTCTCCACCATCGAAGAGTCCAGGAGGAGAAGGAAGAACGATAAGAAGAAGAAGATAAGAGGGGGACCAAAAGAGGAGAGAAAGCTCTGTGCACGAAGGGAGATAAGGTGGATGAGGTGAACAGCAACACTTGTCACAGCCGATGCTGCTGCAGATTGGGACGGGAAGAATTTAATGGAATCAGGGCAGGAATGGGATGGGCTGAAGGCGAAGAATCTGTTTGGATCTTTGCTGTGGGATGCAGCACTTTGTTGCACAAGAAATAATATGCTGTCATTTGTCTGTTTTTCATTTTTCCAGGAAATTGGATTTACATTGCATTGAAACATATGAAGCCTCACAGCTAATCTCTGTTCTCCGTTGTTGCTTGTGGGGTTTAATAAGAAAACATTTAATTATTCTCGATGGTGCCATTATGGAGCCAGGAGAAATGAAATGTACTTTCTGCCGCCATTAGATACGCTGTCATTAAACAAAGGAAAGTAAAGATCAGTAAAGTTGTAAAAACGAGTAAGAGCTGTCAAGTCATTGTGGACTGTTTTATAACATTTTTATGTTTTGCCTGGGGTTTTGGGGGGTGGTTTGTACATATCTACTTTATGTATGTGTACATTTGATCCCTAAAAATCAATAGCTGTCCATCATCCTGATGAGGAACACTGTTGTCAAATGTGCAACTGTGTCCAGTTGTGACAGGTGTTTCTCTGCTTGGGCAGTCAAGGACAAATGGCGGGAGATGTGAGGGTCAGCGGTAAGTAACAACAAGCAATCTGTGAGACATCTCGCCTCCATTTGCTACCATCAGCTTCAGGCTGACTCGGGCGGTCAGGGCTGCCCGAATTTTATATATATATATATATATACACACACACACACACACACACATATATATATATATATATATATGTATAAATATATAGATTTTGTCCTCTGAATATCTGCTACCTGTATAACAATTGAGCAGAGGTGTACAGCAGCCAAAGGCCTCCTTCCTTTGATATGAAGAGCAACCAAGAGGTCTTTGGCTGGAGGCTGATATGTGTCAATCAGCTTTTTTTTCTCCTTCTACCCCTCACATAGCTGCAGCACAAGCAGTGTACGGCATCCCGTCCGTCTCTCACCCACAGCGAATTCCTCCCCAGCACTGATAACACTCCAAATAACAGGTGAGCGACTGCTGGCAGAAAGGAGATTGCCTGACCTTATTGTTTGCCTTCGCCTCCTCTTTGTTCTTCACAAATAAAGGGTTTTTTAATAAACTGAAAGGTCCTCTGTCGTGGCCCATAGAGAAAATGAAAGGGGGCAGTGAGGTATGGTACAATGTGGCGGGGAAAAAAAGAAAAAAAAAAAAGAGCAGCTCATCAGAAAATAACAAAGGTGCAAGTTAAAGATAAGGCGCCTGTCAGAGATTAATCCAGGCCTGCTTGATTGTTTTCTTTAATACCAGACCTGCTACAGCAAGCGATAAGTTTGCTGAGTAATTTGGTTTTCTAGGGGACGGGCAGCGAGTGGGTGGCTGGGTGCTCGAAATAATATTCAGGTGTGCTCCATAATTGATTTCTTTTTTTCTTTTTTTTCACACCCCACGGTTCTCAAAGAAAAATGAGATGAAACTCAAAACTGCTTTGACTTGCCTTTCTGTTCTCTCTCCTTTTCTCCCCCACTTTTTTTTGCGCTCCTTACCCCTTCTCTTCTCTTGTTCCCCTTTGGATTAATAAACTGGCTTTGTTGAAGACAATAAAGGAAAGAAGAGAGTGTGCTTGAGGAAGCAGTTTTCTGTTCTTGCTTGCAGCTCCATTGTGATGGTTCCTGAAAGAGGCAGAGGAGAGAGGAGAAGGATGGGTAACATACGCAGCAGACAGACGTGTGTGTGTGTGTGTGTGTGTGTGTGTGTGTGTGTGTGTGTGTGTGTGTGTGTGTGTGTGTGTGTGTGTGTGTGTGTGTGTGTGTGTGTGTGTGTGTGTGTGTTTGCACGCACATCACGTTTCTGATGAGTCTGAGGAAAATGAATGCAAAGAACAATAGATTAAAATCTATTAGTCTGGTAATGGAAAGAGCGGATACAGTCGCCCTGTGTTAATTTGGCTGCAGAAATAAAATATGTAAATACGATATGGGAGGGAAAACGAGTTAGAGGAAAAATGCTGCCTAACTTATCTGAAAGGATTTTTTAATTTTCTGCAGCAATTACCATCCATTCGCCCTTTTCTGTCTCGTCCCTCAGAGATCACCCTAGTTAAGTTTCTCTCACTTGCTGCAGAGGAAATGTTTTGCAAGACACACTTTAAATTAGATTCATCAAAAATAAAAAAGACAGCGTACTTATGGGCTGTAGGCTAGGTTTGTGCATATAGTATCTCTCTCTTTTTTTACATACATATATCTCAAAGGTGAGAGAAGGCTTTTGCAGTTTGAAGATCAGTGCAAGACAAGCCTTGGCAACATATTTATTGCTAAATCAATCATTCAACCCCCGTGATTTCCCAGAATCCGCTGAGCCTCTCAACAGATTTGAATAAGCAACTTGTTTTTACGGTGAAAGAAGGCGCGGAGAGACAGAAACACAGGAAAGAAAACCTTTTCCTTCATTTCTCATTTTTGCCATTTTGATTCCAGAATTGATCTGCCTCTTAAAGTGCCTCTCTCCCTCACCCAGCTTTGTCTTGCTCTCTCTCTTTCTCCTCCATCTCAGCCACTTCTGCAAAAGATGGCCTGTACTCTAGGGCTGTTTTCCAATTATGGCTCAACCTTTTCAGAGAAGGTCATTATAATTAGAGACCCATTTAGCTTCTCCGTGAAAAGCGCAAAATAATTTTTTGTGATTGTGGTCCCTGAAAGAAGAGGAAGCATTGGGAGTAAAAAAAATTGCTGCTGTGGTGCTGATCTCAAGTGGCTCTATTATTATGGCTGGCTGGACAGGTTGCATGCATTAATGGCTTCACTTGGAGGAAAGACTGGCCTTTTACACATTACTAGTGCATGAATGGAAAAAGACATCTTGGAAATAGCTCTCCAAATCAATACCAGCCTTGTATGTGTCTGTGTTCACTTCAGCAAAGAGAGGATAATGAGTAGAGCGCCACTTTATTGGGAGTGGATGTAGCTACCAACTATAACCTGTCTGAAAGATGAATTCTTCATATGTAATCTGAAGTAAAATGATTACAGAGTTGATCAGTCCTATTTGAACAAGTCCAGCAAAGACTCCCTTTATTACAGTGTAGTAACAGGATTGAGTCTGTGGACTGAAACACTGTACAGGTGGTTAGTCCATACCATCTGATACTAAAGGGTTATTGATTTACACACAACTGGATAAGGAAGACCTTTAACTAGACACAGTGCATTGTGAAATTCTCCAGCCACCACTCAGTTTGTATTATTTCTCTTCTAACGAGTAACAGTTCTCCAGGGGTTTTTAAGGTCTTTAAAAAAATTTATTTTAATTGAAAAGAAAATAAATTGTGTAAAAAATGAGGAAACTGCTGAAGTGTAGAAAAATTAGATAATATTTAAAATTTGAAATTGTAACACTTGGAAAGGATTTGATTTGCAACTTCTTTTTTTTCAGCATGACAGTGATCCCCAAAATTAAATTCAGTTCCCTTTCATTTATATAGTGCCAGTTCACAACACTCACCTTGTGGGGCTTTATATTGTATGGTAAAGACCAGACAATAATAGAGAGAAAACCTCAATAATCAGTGTATGCACTATAAGCAAACACTTGGTGACAATGACAAGGGAAAACTCCCTTTCAACAAGCAACCTCTGGGAGAACCAGGTTCAGGGAGAGGCATTTGGTTGGGGGTGAGGGGAGGAAGAAGCCCCTTCTTCCTCCCCTCATAAGACAACACAGAGTGAAAAGATGTTGGTAAAGAAGAAACACCCAGTGCATCATGGGAAGCCCCCTCAGCAGCACAGGCCTATTACCTAGGGGACAATTCAGGGTCATCTGATCCAGCCTAACTATAAGCTTCATCAAACAGTAAAGATTTAACTCTAATCTTAGAAGTATTGCATTTATGCATTTATGCTTGCGCATGTTTCAATAAATCTGTACCTATTTCTTTACCATTATATAAAGGAATGATGGTTAGCTCAAGACTTTTGCACAGCACCGTACTATAGTTCTGTTTTAAACTAGAAACAGAACATCTGATTTGATTTTGATTTTGATTTTTATTGATTAGCATTCAAATTCAAATCTCAGTGAAAACAGTGAAAAAAAAACAAACAAACAGTGAAAACAGAACAAAAATCTACCATAAAGAAAGAAAGCACGAGACAAGGCTAATCAAAAGGTATTGGCTGAAGCATTTGCTTATTACGCCAACCCTTTTAACAAAAGATCTTTTTGTATGCAGCTTCTGTACACAGGGCTTGAAGAAAATAATAAAACAAAGCAAAAACCAAACAAACAAACAAACAAACAAACAAAAAAACAAAGAAAAGAAAAAAAAAACTTTCCACCTTAGATAAGTAACCACATCAAAGCAAAAGAATCAAGAGGTTGTTTTTTTTTCTCCTTTTTGCTCTTTTCATTCTTGATTTATATATTTTTCTAATACTCTATTTTTAAACATGTTTTTAAACAAGGAAAATGAACCACACCTTTTTAAATCACTGTCATAACTATTCCACAGGTTAACTCCTCTAACAGAAACACATCTCTGCTTTATATTTGTCCTCATCTTGTTTTGTTTTTTTAAAGAAATCTGTTCCCCTTAAGTCATATTGACTCTCTCTGACTTTGAACAGCTTCTGAGTACTGCGGCAAAGCAAGTTATTTTGTGCTTTATACATTATCTGTGCCATTTTATATTCAACTAAATCATAAAATTTCAGGGTATTCAGATTAATAAACAAAATGTTAGTTGGTTCTATATAGTTTGATTGGTTTATAATTCTTATAGCTCTTTTTTGTAATTTGAAAATAGGAAGAGTATTTGTTTTATATGCATTACCCCATATCTCCAGACAATAAGTCATATATGGAAGCAACAGAGTACAATAAAGTGTGTATAATGTTTTTTTGTTCAGGACATGCTTTGTTTTATAGAGAATAGCAATGGTTTTTGACATTTTTGTTTTCACGTGGTTTATATGAGACTTCCAACTCAGCTTATCATCAATCATCACTCCAAGAAATTTATTTTCGTACACTCTTTCAATTTCAATTCCATTAACCCTGATTTTAGATACATTTTTCATTTGTCTAGTGCCAAAAATAATCAATTTTGTTTTCTTTATATTTAATGATAACTTATTTACATCAAACCAGTTTTTTAATATATTTAACTCCTTTTCCGCTGTAGTCAGAAGCTGTTCTAAGTTTTTACCTGAGCAGTACTGAGACTGTACTGTGTTAATAAATCACAGATATCTTGTTTTCTGATGTAATTGTACAGAGTCTAAACACAACTATCGCTTAGCAGCTGCAAAGACGCATGACAGGCCTGGGAAACTTTGATTTCTATGTGCTGCTGTCTGCTTGGCACCCATGTATAGTGTCTTTCTAAAACATAAAACACTAACCACAGTAGCAGCTGGGCATGACTTCAAAGCCAAGGAGCACATGACTAACTACATTAGCTTGTCAAGTTCTCACATTCCCTTAACATACACTGTGTAGCATTTCTCAGCTTTGGCATGTCCTGACTGTTAACAGGGTAACATTAGCAGATTTGTCCTGCTTTTTTTTTATTGGATTTGGTTTGCACTCATGTAGCCCCTGCAAAACTCCATATCTGAGTTTTGTCAAACACACGAGGTAGTCCCCTAGAAGACCTGTTAGAAAAATGTATATCTGTGAGTCAAAATGTTTTTTTGCATGAATTAGAATAAAGAAAGACAGAAATTTTGCTGGTATAACTAAAGAACTTTACAAGAAAAAGTCCATGTCTTCTCATATAATCATTAACTGGTAAAGATGATACTTTTTTCCATGAGACTTGCTGCTTTAGTAGTGAGGGTGTGCTGCTCATGTAATACTACCATCTATGAGATTCGGGTTTACAATGACTGAACTGGTGTTACATCCAGCCCACAGCAAGGAATGTAATGCGCACATTTATCAACAACATAGTTTCTGTGCTCCAGTTTCTGCTTTTCATGAAACAGATTAGACAGTGTTACTGAAATAGATTCCCTCAGCAGCCACGCACAATAAGAAATGGAATCTGCGTAGTATACAATCTATACAACAGTATTTTTGCTCCTCTCTGTACTATGGAAGCAGATGGCTGGGGACCAACTCTCAGAAGTGCTGGAAACCAACTAATTGGTTTGAGGGAAATCGATATAGTGCTGGCAGCAAACTCCTCCTCTCCCCTTGCAGTCTATCAGTCTCGCTCTGCAATTACCCCATTGATTGGCCGGTGCTAATTGCAGGTCTCATTATTGCGGGTTTCAGCCAGTCGCTATTGCTAGCAGCTGAATTCTGAGGTAAACGGTAAGGAATGACTCATAGAACAAAATATGGCATGAATGAGAGTGTGTAAAGGTACTCCTGGGATGGGTGGGCAGTACAGTGTACCCAGATGTTTTATTAGACATTAAAGGATGGTTCCCTTAATGCTCTAAAACAGAGGGAAAACAGATCAGCTGTATAACAGCGTGTGGAAAAACAAGTCTACTTTGAGCCTAATCTCTGAGATGGTGAGTTTAAAGCTGCAGCACTAGTTTTTATATAATTACTGTCTGCGGGCGTAATATCCAAACCTAAGGAGAAAAGAAATGACACAGCAACATTAATGTTATAATACTTTCTTCCCAAGACATCTCTTCTGCTCATTTCTAATGCAGATGTGTAATGTGACGATTCAGAAATGAATGCAGAAAACCTCAAAGAATTTATATGATGTAAATGTCCAGCTTTTTTAAAATATGAAACATGTAAACGTGACTAGTGTCCTTGTGATCTGATTCAATTTCACTGATGAAAGAACTCAAGTGAAATGAAATGATGATGAACTGGTGTAATCAGTGGAAAATGAGATTATTCACTGAAAAAAACATTTCATATCTTATCCAGTCGTTAGAGCACTGTAAAAACCTGATATGTATAAATTCATTACTTTACTCAACACTAAACCTTCACCTCACCTTCAACCAACAAGCAAAGAGTGCAGGAAAAGCTTGAAGTTTTAAAATGAAACTTAGATGATGATGAATGATGACAGCCACAGCACAACCACAGTCACACACACGCACACACACACATATATGCATCCATTCACATACTGATATATACATATGCACACAGGTAAACAAAATGCATACACAGAGGGACACACAAACCCAGTCTGTGTTGGTCCTCTTCACTCCCGTGGGTCTGTGTTAAAATTGACCTTCTCTGCCTTTCATCACAGGAAAATATCATCCTCAAAGAATAATAAGGCCGCCAGACACATTAATTAGGGAGCATCTATTTAGATAAACGTCTAAGGGGGGGTGGGGGTGGCTGGGGTAGAGGAATTAATATGCAATTTGTTAATAATTGCATTATAAAATAATTGAAACAATTTCTCTGTAGTTGGCAGTTTCTGTCTTTTTATGGCTATTTGTACGGTAATATTTATATTTTTTTTATGTGTATCAACAATATGCAACATTTGGTTCGGATTTTTTTTGTCAGTCATATTAATCACAATATCCGTTGTATGCAGTATCCCCGTGTCTTGGCATGTTTCTTTGTGTCGCGTTGTGCCTCCCTAGATGTATAAAGACTGAAACAGCTGTCTCAGCTAGCAATAAGTGATTTTTACTTGACAACTTACCCACTGGCCTTTTCTTGGGAAGAGGCCAGCTGTGAACTTTGCAAAGAGATGAGGGGTTATACCTGGACACAGTTATAATGTGATGTTAAGGTCAGATAACATCACAGTGTTTGCCCACCAGAGCTTGCAAGAGTGTAAGATCTGTCTGTCTGCACACGGACTGTTTGCATTGATTTCGATGCGAGGTACCCACCTCCTCTGCTCCTTAAGGGCTTGTCACCTGATCGGGACCTTAAGTGTGTGTGTGTGTGTGTGTGTGGGGGGGGGGGGGGGGGCAGTAGAGAAGTCATCTGAAAATAACCACATCTGCCACCATTTAGGATGATCTGTAGGTGACAGCTATAACCTGCCCAAGACTTTGGCTCAGCTGGGATAAGTGCTTCATGCTCCACGTGTCTCATAATAGAGATGCTAAGGGAGCTGGACCTCGCAACGTGTTTGAGGACGTGCATCTTTTAAAGCATATGGGGTGAGCCGCCTTATTTTCACTGACTAGTGAGAGAACAGAAGAACTACTTTCACTGCATTTGCTCTTAGCCTGTTTGTGGTGGCGATCAGAGAGAGCCATCACTTCCTCACATGGACTAAAATCATTTTCTTCACCTCAGAGCAGCACTGAAGCTCAATGCCTTCACACTGAGCGACCCCATGTTTGCTCGAGTTCCAAAGGGTAGCACGCACACAAAGGTTGCATTTGATCAATAACCCCTGACTGGATGAGTAAAAAGATCTGTCTCGGGGCGGTGAT
Organism: Aulonocara sp. 'chitande type north' Nkhata Bay; assembly: GCF_057382095.1. Classification (NCBI taxonomy): domain Eukaryota; kingdom Metazoa; phylum Chordata; class Actinopteri; order Cichliformes; family Cichlidae; genus Aulonocara; species Aulonocara sp. 'chitande type north' Nkhata Bay. Next base: position 8,359,218 of record NC_141354.1, read on the forward strand.
GCAGGGCTCCAAATGCATTAACCGATAGCAGTATTCATTAGAAAGCTGTGCATGCACGCACAGACTGGAGTTAACATTGGTAAATGTTATTTGTCAGTGTATGTATTGTATCTATTACTGTAGGATCTACTGTACAATATAAAGCGCCGTGAGGCGACTGTTGTTTTGATTTGGCGCTATATAAATAAAATTGAATTGAATTGAACAGTGTGTGTGAGCCTCCTCTCTGAGACATGCTCATATGACACACATCACTCTCTTATGTCTCAGGTGTGTTAATCATGCACCGTAGAGCTGAGTGCAACCTAAGATTTCAGTAGGTGTTACTGGCATTTCAGCGGGGGTTATTTGCGTGTGTGTTTGTGGAACCTGAGAGAGACCCTTTATAAATAAGGATCTGTGCTCCATCTGGTCCCAGTCAGAACAGTTTGAGGTAACATCTCAATCAGAGCTGCTGATTGGTGTTGCTTTCATGTCTGCGCTGCACCTGCCCAGCCCTCCGCCCAAACACACAGGCCGAGATCAGCTATGCCTGCACCTTGTTCATCGCTTACATTCGCGTTTTGTGACTTTTCAGGCACTGCAGGGCCAAATGAACGGGAATAAACAGAACAAAACAAGTTTATAATTAAACTTCTGTCCTAATAATTGAATTTTCTACGACACATCCATTTCCTCTGATCTTGGTTAATCCTTTGCTGCCTTCAGCTTCTGCTGGAAAAGTTGTATTTCATGTATGCACATGTATTCTTACAGTTACATGTAATATACCTGTTTTTTGATGTTTTACATGAAAATTTAGGGTCGTAGTGGGGGGCTGGAGGGATGTGGGCTGGGAGGGGGCTCTTTTTCTATTCTTAAGTGTTGTTAGTGCTGCCATCAAGTACAGAAGTTCAGAGGTATGACTTAGAAGTTCAAGGTTGCTGCTGTCTTGATTGTGTGTGTGTGTGTGTGTGTGTGTGTGTGTGTGTGTGTGTGTGTGTGTGTGTGTGTGTGTGTGTGTGTGTGTGTGTGTGTGTGTGCGTGCGTGCACTTTTGTTTTCTTTTTGTGTCATTATTTATTCATTTATTTGGTTCTTGTGTGCATTTGTGTGCGCCTGGCAGGGGGGAAGCGTGATGGTTGCCAAGGCAACAGTGAAATCTTTTTCTTGTTCTTTTGCAGCAGGAGGCAGGGAGACTTCATCAGCACTGGATGACCCCCACCCTCCAGAAACACAGGTGCAACATCTCCTCTGTCTCTCTGTTTCATTTTCACACAACCTGCACTAACACTGTCAGCAGGGCACTGATTCATGTGAGGCTAAACAGCTGGTCAGTATATCGACAGGTCAGTTAATGGGAAAAATAATTACACTGATTATTAGAGATTCATTTGTAATAATTTATAGCACTGTAAGTGTAGCTAAACAGGGTTTTTCTTTGTCTTTTATTACACCGAGCTGCATCCTCCTTACGCTTGAACTCCGCGATGCCATCCATCCATTCTGTTTTGCCTATTTCTTATAGGGGCCGCGTCAAATCATGTCATATCTGGCCTCTGACCTCACACAGTTACTCAAAAGTATTTTGCCGTTGTTTGTATTGACAGCATATATATAGAGAGAGAATGATATATGGGGATTTTAAATATCACGTTACTTTGGACCTCTGACTCCTTCTTCAAGGTCGAATACGTCAAGCTTTTATAAAACGTCTTTTCACTTTAAAACCATGTTTAAAATTCTACTTCCTTTGGTCCTAATGATGATACTGGTATATGGCAATTCTAACTATCACATTATAATTCACATAGTCCATTTATCATATCTATTCCCTTAAAAGTAAATCCTGCTAACACTGAGAGCTGCTTTGCTGGAGGTTTGTGCTCTCTGAGTTCTTCTTGTTTCTAATATATTGGGAGGAGTGGTGCCGTATATTAACATGTTTATATTTACAGTGTTTCCTTGTTTTATTATTCTTTAATTTCCTTTATTATTGAGTATGACCCCAAAAAAGGGATTGAGAAGACTTGCTAAATTAGCTTTGTTGTTGCCCACGTCACCATGTCCATGCTCTCAAATTACCCAGCAGCTAAAATAGCAGCACACAACATGTGTGCCAACACAGAAGACATCCGGATCCAGATAGAGATAGACAAATATATAAATGATTAACTCATACTGCTGCTTTCACAAACATCTGCTTTCACTTCTGTGTCACGAGTGAAAACGTGCAGCACAAAATTAGCCTGCGAGTTGAAGATGTGCCCCTCTACTGCAGTATAAACTCAGCTGCTCTGACATTTTCTTTAAATAAACAAAGTCAAAGGGACAAAAAAATTCTTCAGACAGCTGTCAGTGTGTGTCACTCACAAACCTGATTACAGCACCTGATGGAATTATCATATTTACAATAAGACCTTTCTGTTAGAACGCTCAGCTATTGTGCTTCAGGTAGCTGCAGAAATACAGCACGGGTAAAATGCAGCCAGTAAATGTCAGAGCAAATTTGACAGACAGGAAGGAGAAATTAAAAAAAAAGAATGAGTGAACATAATAAAGTGAAATGACAGAGTGATTGTGATCTGACGGGGCTGCTTTGTATGCATATTAAACAGCAGGTGATATCAGATCACTAGTGCTTTTTTTTGGAGGGGGAGACAGAGGGTAGAGTTAAAATCTGTAATTTTTATTAGAGCCTCAAAACTAATTACACATGTTAATGAGGAAGATGTTTGGTCACAAGGAAATGTGAGGTTAGAGTGTAATTTCGGCGCGCTCCCGGTTATCGCTTTGCCATGAAGACTCGGGGAATGTTTAACATGCGGCACTCTAGTTTGGACCTTTTCTTGGCTCCGTGCCTCATGAGTGTAATTTGGATGAGTGCAGCTCGCTTGCCTTTGGGCTCATTAACAACAATATAAACAGTAATTACTGTGATCGCCTAATTAATTCATTTAAAAATGCTGCACGGCGTAAAAGGCATGAGCAAATCTTTTCGGGAGATAACAATTTTACGGAATCACTGTTGACACAATTAGCAATTTCATGTCCCAAAATACAGCCCAAATAATTAAAAACTTCTTTTTTTTTTGCACGTGTGTGTTTGTGTGTGTGTGTGTCGTGTCACGCATTTACTCCTTTATTATTCAGGCCGCTCCCCGGTTTTCTCTCCCTTTTCTCTAAGCCTGCTTTCTGCGAGTTATCCCTCTCTGATCCCGTCTCTGTCTGCGTGGCGGCTCTGCGGTCCTGATAAATGTAATCCTCCCCTCTGGACACGTTCTTTTGTTTTTAGGCCATTTTCACGCTCCTCCTCTGATCACTAGGCTTTCTTTCTCACAGAATTCTCCGCCTTCGTTCGGTGGGTTTTGTTCTAGTGAAGAATTGTTATTTGGCCCTCGATCTACTTTTTTGGGGGGTGGGGGTTGGACAGTTAATTGTGATTAACAGTAATTAAGACTGAGCAGAACAAAAAGTGGATTTGGACAATAGACAAAGTGACTGATTCAATATTTTATTTTTATTTTTTTGCATTTTCTCCTCCACACCACACCAGACAGAGACAGACCCCAAAACAATGTTTCAATTAAGTCTAACAATGAGTGGCACAGACAGTATGTTCCCTGATAACTGGCTGCTGCGGTTTCCACATGACAGATAAGATCAGTTCATATATAGGAAATACAATGCATATTTTCCAAAATCTATCATTCAGACATCCAGAGCTTTTAATAAAGCAACCACTGGTGCATAAGATGAGAAGCAGAATGTGAGAAGCATGTGACAGAGTGCTTTATGTTGGAGGGACAGTCCTCTGACCCTTCAAAACCCCAATTAGTATTCCTGCAGAATTTATTACCACGCCTGGCATCACTTGGTGTTGATTACCTCTCCGCTCATTAAAGTGAGAGTAGATTTATGGACAGATCCAACTGATGCAAGTGCATGAGTTGGAAAAATACTAGTCGCGGCAGTGATAAATCTCGTTTGGGATCCAGTGGAGTTTGGCTGAGATTAATGATAGCCGTGAGTTATTTACAGCTAAACAGAAGCAGAGGGTAACTTCCTGGAGACTCGTGAAATGTTAACAGTATCCGAGAGTCCACTGAAAAACTTTTCTTGCCTTTGTTTTAGATGATTAAATTCGAAAAATATAATTTTCTTTATTTTTTTTGCGGTTATTATTTTGGTTAGTTGTAGCAAATATTGTAAAATGTAGAATTTCTGAGCTTTAGGTGTCTGACCAGCACTACACAGATGTATTTAGTTTACAGACGCCTGTAAGAAAAGCATTAAATGTTTGGATTTGAGAAGCTCGAAATAGCAAATAGCTGACTTTGGTTTGTAGTTCAAAAATTCAGAAAACTATTGTAGATGTTTTGTCTTTCTCAAATTAAACAACACTTGTTTGTAGTATAATCAGTAATTCTGAAAAAAAAAGTAACCTCTTGCAAAGAGCAGTATCTTTTGGGGCTAAAATTATCTGAATCGCAGGGTTTTATTTTGGCGCCTTTTCTAAGGTAAAGAGAGACACAGGACCACATGAATATGGAGTGCAGCACTTGATCGCCACCTGGTGGTGCATCTTTGTATAAACCTCAGCTCACTGTTGGTTAACAAACGGAAGAACTGAACTGACTGTGGCTCCAGATAACACGGCCCCTGTCCTTTGTAGGCGTTCTGTTCAAGCAAACAGGCAAACCAGCACTGTTGGACCCCGCTTTTGGTTCCACACTGATGCTCCTCTGCTTGGGTCACTGAATACTGCAGAAACCTACACTAAACATACTAAAAACCCTTTAAGTAACAGCAAAGAGTCAGCTTCTGTTTTCTTAGAAGAAGAGCTAGTTTCCAGCTGTTCTGACTTCATTAGCTTTACTAATTTCATATCATTTTACTGAAACATCACAGTAGTCCGAGTATGCTGTGCAGCTCTATTTTGAAATGATAAAATAGTAAATGGTCTGGTTCTTATATAGCATGTTTCTATTCTACTGGAGCACTCAGAGTGCTTTATACAACATGCCTCATTCACAAAAGCACCTTTTTCCCCCCCTAAAACTAAGTGTTTTCTCTCTAACATTCACACTATGATGAATGCACCAGGAAGCAACTTAGGGTTCAATATCTTGTCCAGTGATACTCTCTGACATGCAGACTGGAGCAACCAGGGATCCAGCCAGCAACCTTCCAATTAGCAGCTCACCTGCTCTACCTCCTGAGTTCAAAAGCATAAGTATAACTCACTCTTTGAGGCTGCTTAAGTAAAGGTTATCCATCCATGATCTTCACTGACACTCCTGCACCAACCAAATGTTCAAGTATTGATGGGATAGTCTTCCTATTAACTGTGAATAGACAACAAATTTTTCTTTTGTTGGTGTGGATGTGCTGGGGTTTTTAGGATGTGTACATATGTGTTAAACTAAATAAATACATTTTGTAAAACCTCCAGTAAAAGTCAAAGTATTTACTCAACGTCTTTAGTCAGGTATAAGTGAAAAAGCACAGGCTCTGAAATGTGCTTAAAGAAGGTCAAAAGTAGTAGTGTTCTCTGGATTTTTGTGAAAAGCTAACTGAAAGCCATGCTAGATTAATATACTAATAACATAATATCATGACCAGGTTTGAGTTTGCCTCTACACCTAAGCAGAAGAATAAGTGCAGGCAGGTGTTAAAGTGGGGTTGAGCAGGTGGAAGAAGCTGAAGATCAGTTAGTGGCTGATCAGTGCTGAGGTTTACTGCTCCTGGAATGGTTTTACACAACTGTATTCAACTAGATTTAACCCATGAGTTCACACGCTATTTAGCTGATTTCCATTCCCCACTAGGCCACGCTGTTGGTATGAATGTAGAATTCAGTGGTTGAATCTCTGTATCATCAGCTTAAATTCAAATTCATCTCTGCTACACTTGATGTAATCTAACTAACCAGGAACACCACAGCCGCTCTACTCCAGTCCAACACATTGCTTTGATTTCTTCACAGTACAACAAGTTAAACTGTTTACCCTGCTCTAAAATACTGAGTGTTTGCATGCAACCTTTGAATGACACAAGGTTGCATGCATCAGTTTTGTTTTGAAGGACGTTACACAATATGAAAAATCACATCAGATACAGATCTGGTATGAGGACACTTTACATTTTAACAAAGCCCATTGAGCCTTTAAATGAAACCTCGCTGCTGCTGCTGCTGCTTCTTCTTCTTCTTCTTCTTCTTCTTCTTCTTCTTCTATCCAGTTCTGTCTTACATCTTATTTCATCTCTGTCTGAAGTTATCTCTCGTGTTTTTTTCCAGTACAGATACCTGAAAACTGTAATAAACTAGAGTGACAAAGTACTTAGAAGTAAATTAGATAAATCTGTTACAATGCATTATTTTTTCTCAAGAGATCAATATTTTTAGTGCATGATCTGAAGATATTTTTATTTGTGTTTATTTATTTATTTATTTATTTATTTTTTCAATTTATTTGAGTTAGGAACACAGTCATGCCAAAAATGATCGTCTGCAAAAATTTGATTTCTGGTATTTGCCAAAAAAAAATGATTGCAGGAATTTAAACTAATATAAATGACTTATTGGACTATAATCTGTCAAAAATATGTCAAACATATCGCTCATGAATGATATCATTTTGAGGCAGAAAGAACATTCCTCCCACAAGGTAGAAGCTGCAATCTGTTTTAGCAAAGTGACTTTTGTACATCCATCTGAGTAAAAAGTCTTATTGACATTAAAATGTATTTTTAAGCGAGATCTGGCAAAGAAGGCATCAAAAACAGAGACAAATCCAACATGGCAGTCATATAAACACAACAAGGGACCAAAAAGTGCTATAATGATTATAAGGTCAGTACAATAACGCAGTCACAAAAAAAACTTGCAGAACTGGTCATGTCTTTATTTTATATATTACCCTTCATATATCCTATTTACTACAGTCTACTTACCAATATAAGTAAATGTATTAAACATTAAAACACACACAGAGGGAGAGAGAGAGAGAGAAAGAGAGAAACATCGAAAATCACTTCTTGGGGACACCACCAAAAAAAGCCCTATTGTCTAGTTGTCCACTAGATGGCGCCAGAGTCAAGTATAAAGTCATTACAATGTAATTTGATTCGCGGTGGCTAAAGCGGAAGAAAACAACAGAGGTCCCACTCCGCTCTTTTTCTTGGTACCGCAAAATTTGCACACATATTTTCTTTGCAACACACGAAAGGCGTTTTCGTGTGTTGCAAAGAAAATATGTTTTGTTTGAGCAAAACAAAATTTTTTTTATTTAGTTTCTAATGATTACATTCACACTTTAATGCAGGGAAATGCCTCGCAATAGACCATTTGTATAACCGTCTCTCTCTCCTGGGCAGCACATCTTTTCTATGCTATCTTTGCTCTGACTCCGCGCTCGCTGACACTTGTTGGGGGCTACATGTGTTCCTGTGTCTGAGCGGTTTGGGCTCTCAGGTTAGCCGGCAGACGAAGAGGCCAGCCCCGGGTGTACTGTAACATAGTGGTGAGTGACCGCTGTGAAGTTGTTTGTCCCTATTTGATAGCATGTGTAGCTCTTTTGTTTCCTCGCAAATGGCTGTGGTAAATGACTGCCGAGCACAAACATAAAGCGACTCACTCGTGTGGTCTACAGCGGTCTACTTTTTGCTGTTGTGCTGCAGGTTTGCTCAGCACGTACCCGCGTCCTGTATCCGAGCACAGCTGGGTAATATGAGGTTTTAATAGCAGAAACTAACGTAACTCATCTGTTATTACATTTGTCCTTTCTGGCCTGTTAACATTAGTTAGCATACTGTTCCGATTTGCTCGTGTTTACGGGCTGTAGGCGGATTCAAACTCGGACTGTTTGCTTGGAGAAAGAAAGCTCAGGAGGATTTAAGCTGAATTGAATTTGTGTTTGTTGGCGATCAGGCTTTGAAAACCTTCACTCAGCATCACAACTCTGTCCTAAAGGAGTCTTAAGCTGTGATTTGAAGGGGGGGGCAGGCATCGCCTCCTGTTTTACTCGGGCCCATGATCATTTCATTACATATGAACTGAAGTTGAGTGTGGATGTACACGCCCACATTTATCTGCCTTGGAGAGATTTTTCCTGGTGGCTGAGATACAGCCGGCTCCTTATCACACAGGTGAAGAGTAAACAAACCTTAACTCTGTTTAGTCTGTATGCATCACATATCTCTGATGACAGGCACCGCCGATAAATCAGCCGTGCTCATTCAGACATATTATATCAGATCTGAACGCCAGGCTTTAAAAAGCGACCGCAGGAGTGACAGACATAGCAAACTGCCCCTAAGAACAGGCACCATAATCTGAGTTTGACCACCAGAGAGCACTGACAAGCTGGGGTTTTGTGTTAAGAGTGAAAAACGCTTTATTTATTTTTTATTTTATTTTTTCCCCTATCTAGAAACGTAAAGAAGTCTTTCTGATGTATTGGATCATTTTGAATTCCCTTCTGGTGTTGTATGAAAATATGACAGCAGTAAAAAGTAGAAAAAACTTTTTCTTTTTTAGATACATGTAACAGTCAACAGTCCACAGCCCTGGTAGGTGCAGATCTATCACAAGGACACCATCTGTCTTTAGTTTTTTACATGTGTTGAGAGACATCTGAGAAAGGAGGCGGATCGTTAGACCGCGGGAGAAGTTTTTATGAAGAAAGACGTGCCCTCTGGTCAGGCCTGGAATATTTGAAGATAAATATGAGGATGCTTTAACAGTGTAAGATATTACTCAAGTGTAAGTGATCTTTCTGTTTTTTATATGACAGCATGTGATAAAGCGCATGACTTGCTCAAAGTGAAATATATATACTGGAGATATGGGGCAGTGATGATGCTCATATTAACTATCGACAAGGTTTCAAATAACGAGTCTGTAAGCCTAAAAGTGAGACATTGTGTGTGATGACAGTTGAGAGTGGACCTGTTGATACAGTCCTCTCATGCACACAGCGCAGGCACCCATCCACCTTTTGCTCAAATTCGTTGTTTGAGCGGTGCGGCCAATCACAAGAATGCTGGGTGGCTTTGAAGGGAGAGAAGGTAAAGCTACTTGTTTTAGACAGCGGTGATTTTGAACTGTGAATATTGTAAAGCTGCTCTGGTTGAGTCCAATAGTACACAAATAGTGTTGAAGATGAGCATAATAGGTCTCCTTTGTATTTTTCTTAGGATTGTGCAGTGTTTAGTCCGCAGCGTCTTCTGTTTTAGTGGGCAACGCACCGCATGGTTCTTTGTAGCATGTGTATGAATGGGTACAGTGTAAAGTTCTCTGGTTCAAAGTGTTACAATGTACAATAGTGAAAATGGCAACTTGCAACTGAGCAGCTTTAATCAAGTGAAGTCTATGACAAGAGTCAGTACAGGCAGCGCTGCAGTCAAACCAGTTCTCACACTTGTGTGGGTCACTGACCCTAAATCATTAACTCACATGCACTCTAACAAACAAAGAATAGTACACTTATGGTTACAGACTTCGTGCTTGCATGTTGAATACGCTACATTCACTTCTGAACTGAACATGATTTATTGTGATAGAAAAATTCATGTATTCTGCGATTAGACTTCGATGACCCATCGTGGCAGCACGAAATCCCAGCAGTGATAGGATTTAGGACAGGACCCACCCCCCCAGAGTCTAGGTGCTGCTGGTGGTGAAGATGAACTGAGGCTTTGATGGAGCTCTGGCTGAGGTGTCGGTGAGGTGGAGATGGAGAGGAGGTGGGTTGCATGCAAAGTGGAGGCTGATTGGCTCAAAGGAGGCAGACAAGGAAATGATTGGACTAGAGTAATGAAGTCTGTACTGAGATTGAAAGCGTGGGAAAGTGGTAGTGATGTAAAGAGCAGAAAAGCAGCCTAACACCCAGGAAAGCAGGCAGATGACTGATTACAGATCTTCCTAATAGAACTCACACATAAGCTTCATATAAACAGCTGCTGTTCTACTGGTAAAGTCGTCCTGCTATTAAATTGAAGTTTAAAAATTATATTTTCTGTCTTTCCTCAGGTGCTGGTAACTTTCAGATAAAGTTATTGGTGGATAAGGACTACCAGCATAAATTCATCTACCAGAAGTAGAAAGCTCACCTTGGTGAGTGGCATCCTTTTCATTACTTACCTGATTTGGGTTCAAAGTGATTGATAGTGTTGTCTCAGAGCTTTGGCTGGAATGTGTTTCCTGCCACAGTCCAAAGAAATGCATACGAGGCTGACTGCGTATGAATTTCTAGGGAGCACAAGCACATTATAAGCCCAAAAAGAACAAACACTTGATGTTTCATAGGATCCAGCCCCCCTATAAGAAGATCCCCCGCCCCTCTGAATTGGATAAGCGGAAGAAAACGAATGACGTGTTTAACCGTCATACCAAAACAAGCAACACGGGGTCTCCACAGCTGGTAGCACCAGTGTGGTAGCTTCATGGTGGACACCATTCCTCCCCTAAGAGGAGGGTAGTGCTGGGATTCGAACTCAAATCGCCCCTTTACTAGAAAACCAACTAAGACTCAATGCCACACTTATCTTACCAAGTTAATGGTTGTAGTGTTGCTTTTATATATGTGTTGTAAAAAAGATTTGCTAGAAACAATTCAAACAGTCTGCTGCAGCACTGTTCTTCTCACGCTGCTATTTTGATCGTTCATTATTTTTTCACACCTGTTTCCCTTTGTGGTGAAGGAGGTGTCTCTTTCCTGTTCTAGACAACTTTTCAGCCAATCGGCGTTTGACCTTCGCACAACATCGTCTACGCTTGGCTGCATATTGTTGGGGTTTTTTGGAGGACTGCATACAAACTCATCTCAGTGGGTTGCATACCAAAGTCCTTCGCTCTGTGTAGTGAAAGGGACACAAGCACTGTACCACACGCTCTGCTTATAGCTGTGGTATTGCATTTGTTTTTTAAATGGATAGGTGGGCTTACATTATAAGCATATCAAACACTGTGTCCTTAAAGGCCAATCATCCATGTTTGAGTGATTTACAAATGAAAACATGTCGAAGCAGAAAGTTCACTGGTAAATTTTGAATAGAGCTTCAGTTAGGGATATATTATTTCATATTATTTTTCAGAACCGCATTAAGTTTGCTGTGCTTGTGTGTAACTGAGCAGTAATTCAGGCAGCTCCTTTTTCCAACAATGTCTTTTTTTAAAGCTGGCAAAACCTCATTATTTATAGTATCAGTTAAAGAGGCTCCAGCTTCATAAGGAGAAAGAATAGCGTCTGTTAGTAGAAAACGATTGAGCAGCACCGTGGTTGACAGTGTGGTCTCAGAGCATGCAGTGTAACCTATTTCCCATGCTAGGTTTACTGGGTGTTGGTATGAATTTCTGTTAAGTGTTTGCACTCTAACAGAAAGTTCATGAGACGAAAGCACCCTGTAAACCCAAAGGCTGTTAAAAGATGATGAATATCAAAACAAAAGGCAATGGAGCCCTAGACTAACTTTTCCACCAGCAATAGTCTTAACAGCGCTTTTAGTTGGTTGTAGCAGCTCATGGTTGGGCCACAGACACTTTTTTGTACAATATTAATTCATGACCCAACATGCTGGTGCCTTGTAATAACTTTAGTGCAACTTACAGTGTATAGGCAACATTGTCTGTACACACAGCAACTTAGCATTCCCATTGTGCTAATTCGGTTGCATGTACTGCACTTCATTGTTAGCTGCCTAGTCACTCCCTGCTTGCACTTTCATTATCAGTGTTGTCTGAGTTGGAACTTCTCGTTAGCTGTTCCTCCCCCCTCTTACTTGTCATTTTTATTTTTAAGATACAGTAAAAAATATATGTGATGTATTTTTTGTATTTGGCAGTTGATCATACACAAATTAAAATCATATACACATTACTAGAAATAAAAAAAAATATGTATGTAGCATGCAGGATGAGAAGAGTAGACATGCTCTCTGTGATGGGCAACTGACATGTAGAAATCCAGCCAGCTATGACAGCATGGTAACACTTGTGAGCTGGTCGTTTGATTTTCTTTGGCTCGTTTTCTCTAACATGATGAGCACAGTGTGGGAAACAATGTCTGCGCTTGTCCTTCGGTTTTCCCAGGAGGGATAGCTAGGATTGTTGGCATTCCTCATTTAAACCAAGGATGCAGCTACACTGCAGCTCACTGAGCTCAATACTGCTGTCAGGATGTAAACAGGTCAAATTACAGGCGGGAAGCTCATTTATAAATATTGAGATCACAAGGGCTGGAACACTTTTGAGTGCAGTATTATGCAATTCGCTGATTTACAACCCAGATCACTGCAGTCACATGCCAAGAAACCTAAAGACTGAAGCTAAAACAGTGTATCCACGATGTCCCGTGAAGAAGAAATGTCAAGACACATGCTTCATCAAATATGCTTGAAGCAGCACAGCACCTGCACACAATATCCCAGCATCCAAGTTCACCCCTCTTCACACCGAGCTCTGCAGTTGTTCTCCTTTGGCTGCGCTCTGCTCCACATGAGTGCGGCTGAGATCAAACTTGATCATTCCGACTCTGCTTTATGGTTCGCACAGACGCGGTGGTGACAAGTGAGAACATGATGTGCCGTCCGCTGGTGTCAGGTGAAGCTCTGCGCCCGGCACCCTACCCATGCGTTCACAGGTGGAGTCTAGTGTTTGTTTAATACTTTTAAAAAAACTCTGTTGTTCCTGTTCTTCGTATTTAGGATGTCACATTTAGATTTCTAGCTGCAGTAACTCACAGAGATGGCAGTGTGATGCAAACCGAAACCTAATTTTACAAGAACCCTCTGAGAGATCTTTGACTGATGTTACTGCCTCAACATGCAAGCCAGACCTTTTTTATTACAGCCCCTGTGTCATCACAGGCTGAATGGATCTGCTTCTGTTTTTCACTGTGGCATGAAGATTGTTGTAACAGTAAAAACAATAATAAATCCATCTTTATCTTTGCCATTTCCTGCAAATAAAGATGTGCATGAGGCAGATGAATTAAATCTGTTAACAGCTGAAATGAAGCACAGAAAACAGCTCGGTGATTTATTCTAATTATTTAATACCACGCAGTCTTATGCTTTGCATACATAGCACAACATGGAAACTAGGTGTTGCTCACAGTGAACCGAGTGCTGATGTTTGTGAATGAATACCAAAACGTACCCATGTATGGTAACACTGTGACATTCATGTAGAAGTACACCAATATAGAAACAGGAACTGGATGACAAACGTAATGAAATGAGTTTCATTAAAGGATCCTGGAGTCCTTCATCCACTGAGGTCTTGATTTGTGTCAGATAATCAAACCACCACTCTAATGGACACAATTAAGCGTTTGGGTACAGGAGTTCACATCATCTTAAGATTTTGATGTGAAAACGCATCTGTTGCCATGTTACAGAAAGCAGTTAAAGCAGCCTTTTATGTTTCGAGAGGTTACGAGAATGAAAGGCGCCCGACGTCTCTCTCTCGTGCGTGTCACAGAGTAATTTTGTGTGTCAGAGATGACAGCGCTGACACCTGGCCTCCCAATTGGTTCGATGCGGATCTCTGACCTGTGAGTCATCGCGGCGCTGCGCTGAGTGCCTGTCTGTTGTGTTAGATCATAAGCACTGTTGGCATTAAACGTAATAATAGATTTTAGTGAAATTGAGAGTGTGAAATGGTTTACTATAATAGAGCTGCAGTCTCTCAAACATACTTACTGTAAGTGTATATGCTGATTTCAGACTGTTGTATTAAAGCGGGGCAGAGGGAGATTGTTTGCCTTTACGACATGACATAGCACTTTACAGCTTAATCCTCTTGGCAGACACAAATAACTGTTAATTTAATTGTTTGGCGAGTGGAGGTATGAGGATATGCACGGTGTCCTTCAGAAAGCTACATCCCTCTGTGTCTCGTGTTGAAATGTCAGCTGTACACACCAGCTGTCTGTTATATTTAACCTCTCTGCTCTGTGTATGTGTTTCTCTGTATATCTGTCAGTCTGCCATAACTTTTCTCTCTGTTAGCTAGAGATGACCAATTGCCAGCGTCTTAGCAGTGTTGTGATGGGCTTCACAAGATCCTACATAAAAACATTTTCATGTCAAAATGACAAAAAAAAGAGGATTTCATTTGTCCCTTTATAGCTCATGTAAAGCAGCTTTTTGTTTTAAATATTGGTAGTCATGATCTTTACAGTATTGTGTGCAAAAGTCTATAAAAGTCTACATTTTGCTTCCAAGGAGCCAGACTTTTGCCAGTTTTTTGAAGTGGCTTTCTTTTTTTCTTTTTTTTGGGTTTTGGGTTTTGGGTTTTTTGGTCACCCGTGTGTACACCTGTGAGCATGGACGCGCTTGTTTTTTTAAAAGGTTCCTTCATGTAATGATCTGCTAGAGGGTGTGGGGGGGCCACAGCCCCGTCCTCCAGGGCATGAAGCAGGTATGGAGGAGATCAAAACTCCAGACATCCAGAGGCCCCCAGAACACAAGAGACCAAGGAAGACTAACAGAGGGGCAGCTGCACCACTGTCCCAGAAAGAGCTGAGGAGAGTCCCAGATGAGGGCTCACCCAGCAGCCGCGGAGCAGAAGCCAGGGGGGGTTGCAGTGACGCGCCCGTGAGCTCCGCCGGCAGCCAGCTGTGCCTGAGTGACCGAGCCCCAGGCCGAGAGGCTGGGGGCACCCCACCTCCGAAGTGGCCCGAGCGAGCCCCAGGCTCCAGGCCCCGATAAGCGGCCGCCAAGGAGTGAGCCGGTGTGTACCTGGACGCCCATCCCCAGACACAAAGAACCACCAACGCACCGACACCTGAGGGAGTCCGCCACTGGCAGGGGAAGTGGTGGTGGGTGAGATAGGCCTCCAAACCTTGGAGAGCCTGAGATGACCCCAGAGAGGTGGCATCTGATACCCAACCTGACATATAGACACAGACATACAGGCACACACAGATACAAACATCCATTCCCACCCTCATGCTCTCATATGCACTTACTCCACACTCAACCAACATGGAGACAGACATAAAGAGACGCTGTACTAGAGCTGGGCGATATATCGAGTTTTTAAAACATATCGATATATTTTTATACGAGATATAAGATGTGACAATATCCTTTATATCGATATAGTCTATGTTACGTTATAATTATAGTTGTGGAGCCGCAAGTTTGCCTCTCTTTCGTCCACTTTTGTCTCTACGCAACGTTACTCCGCCTCGCCTTCACTGAAGACAACTCCCCCTCCTCCCCCATCGCTTCACGTGCAGGCAGCGACAAGACGGACACGGCAAATCTCCGTTAACGAGTTACTGCGCATCGCCCCATGCGTGGGGCTGGACGGCGTCAACGTGCTAACGAGCTAAACATGCTAACGAGCTAACCGCGCTAACGAGCTAACAGCGCTAACCCTAAAATCCTTTCATTCTCTCAAAAGTTGATAGCGCGCCTTATGTATGAATTCTGGTTGTGCTTGGTGGCCGCGAACCGATTTTATGTGGTACACGGCGTTCAGCAATCTGTCAAAAATGTTTGAGTACGACTTTGGTAAGCTACGGAGCTGCACCGCTTGATAGATTGTCGGCGCATTACGGCTACCGAGGAGCTTCGCGGAGTGATACGTACTGTGCATCAACGTAATATTACCGTATTGTGTGTGTATAAGGACCATAAATGGCACCTGTAAGAGACGTGGTTATGAAGCGGATTTCAAACTCCAGGCTATCAGTCACACAGTAAAACTTGGGAACAGAACAGCTGTAAAATCTGTCTGTCTTTGTTATTACGCTCAGCGTCTTTTAGTTTACATTTTGACTGCACAATTGTGAGCTCTTTGTTTAGCACAAAAACAACCTTGTTTTCTTTTATTTATGGAGCATTATTATTTAATGAATGCTCATAATTTAATTTTGAGTAATTTTTCATGTACATCTGTGCTGTATGTTAATAAAAGTGCCTGTGTGACATCTGGGACACAGCTTTGACTAAGAACTCTTTTTGTTCTTACTTTATGGCTTAAAAAAAATATCGAGATATATATCTTATATCGCCATCCAGCTAAAAAATATCGAGATATGAATTTTGGGTCATATCGCCCAGCCCTACGCTGTACACACGATCACACTCCCCAAGCGTACTCTACGAACCGGGTCTAGGTACCCTTGCCCCTGGAGGGGGGAACTGCACCCAGACCCAGGTGGTGTTACCCTTTTCCCTGCGGTGGGGAGAGGCAGACCGCCCCGACTCCGCAGCAGCAGGGAGGCCCCACACTCCAGACTGCAGTCGGACGGCCAACTCCTCCTCCTAGCCCCCCCGCTCCAGCAGGCCGCAGAGAACGGGGGTGAGAGAAGACTCCAAACCTCCCTCCACCCGCTCATTGTAGTGTTGATGCATGTGTGTTCTAAGGTGCATTTAAAACCCAGGAGGGCATGGAGCTACCTGCCAGAGAGCAGCAGGTAAGCGCATAGTCCCTCCTGCTAGCCTTCAATGTCTACGTGTATTTAAAATTGAGAGGTGGGCAACGACGCCAGGGGTGAGGTGTACACCCTGATGGTCTTTTGGAAGTGGCTTTCAACAATTGTTCCCCGGGCTTTGTGAAGTTTTCTTTGGACATCAGCTGCTTTTTCACTCATTTTCAGCCCTTATTGGGGAGCTTTTTGTCAAAAACATTCCTTACTGTTAAAGTCAAAACAATAACTTCCAAATTGTTGGTGTTAAAAGTGGTTTTAGATACTGTTAAATCACAGGGTGCACTTATTTTTTGCATACTAGGTCTGCGTCTTAGCTAGGGATGGGTATTGATAAGATTTTCACGATTCCGATTCCATTTTCGATTCTGTTTAACTGTCACAAACTGAAAGCAGGGACTCAAGCGCAGAGCAGGTTGACGTATCAGAACACGATTTATTTACACACCAGTGCAATACTATATACAGTGACGGGGAAAGTCCAGGGTTCCAGGGGATTAGGGGAAGGCTCTCTCTCTCTCACGCTCGCTCACGTCCTCACATCCGACTCACACACGTCCGTACCGCGGGGAGGTCACAGGTCCGGGAAGATAAACTGGAATAGGGAAGGGAGAAATCACTCACAAATCACGAAGGTAGGGCGTAAAGGTATAAGACCAAAAGAAAGACTAACGTCAGTAGCTCAATCATCCAGCGATGAGAGGATCTGTGACCCAGCCTCAAATAGTAGACCGGTAATCAGCTGATCGCCATCAGCTGATCGCCAACAGCTGTGTGAGCCAAGGGTGGGAGCCAGCTGTGAGCTCCGCCCAGGCAGAGAGGTAGGGGAGAGAAAAAGCAAAACACAAGTGTAGCCTTGTGAGGCCGGCTGGGCAGGCACAGGGACCATGACATTAACGATTCGATTCTTTATCGATTCTCTTATTGATTCTTTTTAAAAAAGGAGAACACTAAGGTCGATTAGCTTAGAACTTTGTTTTATATCTTCTCTTTGAACGAGATAGAAATTTAGGAGTAACATAACCTTACAAACCCAACAGTGAGATCTTAAGAGATCCAGCCTACGGCTCTTCAATGGGGTGTCACAAGAATATCCAGTAATGTCCCTGCCTACAATTAAACACATTCACTTACCATCTGCTGTGGCAAATGGGTTCAAGCCTTTGACCACAAACTTAGTCACTGCGCGGCGACATTCGTCTATCCTGGCCTGACAGGAGACGCTACCGGTAGACTGCAGTGAGAACTGCCAGCGAGCGCCAGCCAGACTCTGTCTGTCTCTCTCATCATGGTCACCTAAATGCACAGTAATGGCAGGTTTTGTATTAAGGCAGATTGCGCAAACATAATATGCACTGTTAGTTGATTATTTACCTGCCGCATTAACGGGAGAGGACGTGCAAACATTACCACTGCTGCTGGGTTGAGATTCACGAGTCCGGAGCGGAATTAAAAACACGACATTCATTTAAGTTTATCGCGTGTTTTGTGAGCAAATGCTTTTGCATATTCGTAGTGTTTCCTCCCTTAAATGAAATATCTACTTTGCAAGTATTGCAAGTTGCCCTGTTGTCATCCGTTCTCGTAAAGTAGTACTACTAAAGATGGCGGCGCGTGAACAACGCGAGGCTCAGTGTCTCTCCAGAATCTGCTATTTAGCGGTTTTTTATCTACTTTTAACCGGATTATTCGTCCAGAATTGCTGTGCGTTGCTGACCTACAGCAGACAAGAGCTTCTGGACATCTGGACTCACAACTCCAACAGTTTTATCGCCGATCTCCGACTCATCCCAGAGATCTCCAGAACACCGGAGGCTGCCCACTCTCCCCGGCTGGGCGGAAGTGCACGCAGACGGCGCCGAGATCGTAAACAAAGGCGAGGTAGGCGCGGAGGGCTACGGGCTAAGCTAAAGCTAACACCACACCGGCTGCCTTTACCCAGTATTTTTCTCGCCAATGTCCGTTCTCTGGCAAACAAAATGGATGAGATACGGCTCTCCATCACTAACAACAGACGGATTATGGACTCAAATGTCATGTTTTTCACCGAAACATGGCTGAACAACAGCTGCCCGGACAATGCTATCGAGTTAGCAGGACGCCACACACACCGAGCCGACAGGCTAGCAGATGACTCCGGCAAGACCAGAGGTGGAGGTTTGTGCATTTATATTAACAATGCTTGGTGCATGAACTCCACTACTACTGAGAGTCACTGCTCACCTAATGCGGAGTTTTTAATGGTCAAATGCAGACCTTATTATCTCCCCAGAGAATTCACTTCGATCATACTCACTGCCGTGTATATACCCCCCGACGCTAATGCTAGGTTGGCCATGAAAGAACTTTCTGCAGCCATTAACAAACACCAGAATAAACACCCCGAGGCTGCTTTTATTGTTGCTGGCGACTTCAACCACACCAACTTAAAGACAGTCCTCCCCAGATTCCACCAACATGTCTCCTGCCACACCAGAGGAGACAAGACTTTAGACCATGTGTATTCCAACCTGGCTGGAGCCTACAAAGCCACACCCCTCCCCCACATTGGACAATCGGACCATCTCTCCCTGTTCCTCACACCTCGGTATTCACCACTCATCCAACGTGTGAAACCTGCTGTGAGGACAATTAAAGTGTGGCCAGAGGGGACAGACGCAGTGCTCCAGGACAGATTTAAAAACACAGACTGGAATATGTTCACCCACACAGACCTGGACCAGTATGCCTCATCTGTACTGGATTACATCTCCAAAACCACAGACAGTGTCACCACCCAGAAACGGATCACCATGTACCCCAACCAGAAGCCTTGGATGAACCGGGATGTTCGTCTCCTCCTGAAGGCCCGCAACACTGCCTTTAGGTCAGGAGATGCACACGCCTACAGTACAGCCAGGGCTAATCTAAAGAAGGGCATCAAAAAAGCCAAACACCATTACAAAAAGAAGGTAGAAGAACACTTCTCCAACTCCAACCCCCGACGCATGTGGCAAGGACTCCAGACCATCACAGACTACAGGACCACCAAACCCTCCCCCGCATCCTCTGATGTCTCCTTCCTCAACGAGCTCAACAACTTTTATGCTCGTTTTGAGCGAGGGAACCCCACAACCACAACCAAAGCAGACATGACGCCAGACCACCAACCTATGACTCTCTCCCCCACCGATGTAGGAGCGGTGCTGAGCAGGATCAATGTCCACAAGGCTGCAGGCCCTGATGGCATCCCCGGGCGTGTTCTCAGAGCGTGTTCTGGGGAGCTTGCAGGAGTGCTCACAGACATATTCAATCTGTCCTTGGCCCACGCTGTGGTACCGGCCTGCTTCAAATCCACCTCCATCGTCCCGATACCCAAAAACTCCAACCCATCTTGCCTCAATGATTACCGCCCAGTAGCACTCACCCCCATCATCACTAAGTGCTTAGAGCGACTGGTCCTAGCACACTTCAAATCCTGTCTCCCCCCCACCCTGGACCCCCACCAATTCGCATACCGCCGGAACAGGAGCACAGAGGATGCAGTCTCCATCGCAATGCACTCTGTCCTCTCACACCTGGACAACAACAACACCTACGCCAGAATGCTGTTTATAGACTTCAGTTCAGCATTCATTACAATCCACCCCTCACAACTCATCAGGAAACTGACAGACCTGGGTATCAGTTCCCTCATCTGCAAATGGTTACTGGACTTCCTGACCAACCGCCCCCAACATGTCCGGCTGGATAACCGCTGCTCATCTACCATCACAATGAACACCGGTGTACCACAAGGCTGTGTGATGAGCCCTTTCCTCTACTCCCTCTTCACCCACGACTGCAGACCTGCTGATGGTTCCAACACCATCATTAAGTTTGCAGATGACACCACGGTGATTGGCCTCATCAGTGACAACGATGAGGCCGCCTACAGGGAGGAGGTGGATCGTCTGGCTGAGTGGTGCGACAGAAACAACCTGCTGCTTAACACCGAGAAGACCAAGGAGCTCATCGTGGACTACAGGAGGAATGCTGACCCACATCCACCCATCCACATTAAGGGGACGGCTGTGGAGCGTGTGAGCAGCTTCAAGTTCCTGGGAGTCCACATCTCCGAGGATCTCACCTGGACGACCAACTGCTCCAAGCTGGTCAAGAAGGCTCACCAGCGCCTCTTCTTCTTGAGGACTCTGAGGAAGAACCACCTGTCCTCAGACATCCTGGTGAACTTCTATCGCTGCACCATCGAGAGCATCCTGACCAACTGTATAACAGTCTGGTACGGGAACTGCTCTGCCTCGGACCGGAAGGCGTTGCAGAGGGTCGTGAAAACTGCCCAGCGCATCGCCGGAGCACCACTTCCTGCCATAAAAGACATCTACAGGAAGCGGTGTCTGAAAAGGGCTGGGAAAATCATCAAAGACCCCAGTCACCCATCACATGGACTCTTCACCCTCCTGCCCTCTGGGAGGCGCCACAGGAGCCTCCGGACTAAGACCACCAGGTACCGGAACAGCTTCTTCCCCACAGCTGTCAGACTCCTGAACTCTGCCTCCTGACATCTGACCCACGTTAAACTCATGGACTGAACATACACACACCCACAATGGACAACTGTACCCTCAAACACAATAATAACATGGACTGAACCAATTCAATTCAATTCAATTCAATTTTATTTATATAGCGCCAAATCACAACAAAAGTCGCCTCAAGGCGCTTCATAGATACAGAGAAAAACCCAACAATCATATGACCCCCTATGAGCAAGCACTTTGGCGACAGTGGGAAGGAAAAACTCCCTTTTAACAGGAAGAAACCGCCGGCAGAACCAGGCTCAGGGAGGGGCGGCCATCTGCTGCGACCGGTTGGGGTGAGAGAAGGAAGACAGGATAAAGACATGCTGTGGAAGAGAGACAGAGGTTAATAACCACCACTCACAACCACTAGCACTTTATATAGCCTCTGTAGGAATTATATCTCACTTATCTTAACTGCACTACTGTATAGCTCTGTGTAAATAATCATTCTGTACATTCGATAATCTTTAATCCTACAACTGTTTACAACTTGCATAGTTCCCATTTCTGTATAGCTGTATATCCCAGATTCTGTAAAGTTATTTATTTCATATTCTGTATAGTTTTTCATATTTATATCCTGTTCATATCCTGTACATAGCTTGTACTCACTACAGCCTGTACATACTTATAGTTATAGAATATTCACAACATACTTCATACCGTGTACATTATAACATACCATAATAGACCCATTTCTGTAATATACTCACATATCTATATTATTGCTAATATATATTGTAATATATCTATATCACTAAAGCACTTCTGGATGGATGCAAACTGCATTTCGTTGCCCTGTACCTGTGCATGTGCAATGACAATAAAGTTGAATTCTATTCTATTCTATTCTATAACCAAACTTTTGAGCGTTTGAGCCGCCATGTTTCCTGCCAGGTAAATGACGCTCCGCAACATGGTGACATCATTCGGGGCGACTGGAATCGATAAGGGAATCGTTTGCAAAAATGGCAAACAATTCCAAGGAATTGAAACAGTGGGAACCGGTTCTCAACAAGAACCGGTTTTCGATACCCATCCCTAGTCTTAGCTTTGTTTTCTTATTTCCCAATATGTAGCACCTTTGAACTGCAAAAGGGTGTACTTTGTTTTTCACAACTCTACGTCTATGACCTGCCTAAGTAAGGTGTATGTAGGAAGCACTGAATATTACATAGGTGAAACTACACAAAGCTAAACCAAAACCATTGACAGGCATCCACACTGGTGATGCTAAAAAGCAAGATAAGAGTCAGGCAGTTACTGACAGCTGAACTGCTAAAAACTGTACGTGCTACTGTAACACTTTAGCAGCCACAAAGTTACACCGCAGTGCTGAGGCCAGGCAGATTGTCAGAAGTGATGGCATCACTGAGAGGACTTGCTAAGCCTCACTGACAGGCTTTGGCTTCACACTCTGACTGGCCAGGAGTCAATGGGCATGCCCTGAATTAGTGCAGGGCTTTCCCACCATCGAGAGTGCTGTGGTGGCTGGAAGGCCTGTCACTGGCAGACAAGTGTAAAGATCAGGGTATGTGCCTTATAGTTAGAGGGATTTGTAGCGACTATAGTGGACTATAGAGAATGAGATTATGCTCCATTTTCTAATGCACACATGTGCTACAATCAAAAACTGTCTTCTGAAATAAAGACATTTAAAGGGAACTGGTGTGTCATTGTCCTGGCTTCCTCCCCTCAGCTGGTCACAGCTGATGGCTATGCCGCCCTGAGCCTGGTTCTGCTGGAGGTTTCTTCCTGTTAAAAGGGAGTTTTTCCTTTCTACTAGAGCTGGGCGATATGAGATTTTTTCATATCACGATATGTTTTTTTCATTTCAGGCGATAACGATATCTATCACGATATAAGCCAAATAACTATATTTGTAAGATTTAAATGTGCCGTTGCTCACAAGTAAAATGTGAAATAATCAGCAGCTTGTTTTTATTTAAATATTTATTTCCCATAATAAGTTCAACAGGGTAGATGTACTTAAGGAACATGAGACTTTTTCAGATAAATAAAGGCAAATATTGCAAACTACACAAAAGGCAGCCGCTAAAGCGTTTAAGTTTCAAAATAGAACAAACGAAACAGACTAAATTGTCAATTCCACTTAGAAACAAAATATTAATTCTAAAAATAAATCTTAGTTTGTTTTACAGAAGAACAGACAAAACTGACTAACCTTTGTCAATATCAAATAAACTGAGAACTAAAAGGAAATTCTCAATCTCTCCTTGTTGTATAGCTTAGCTTTTCAAACAGTTTTAACAGTTACTTTAGTCTGACAAAAGCCGAATGACGAATTAGCGCTTCCAGTCAGAGACTGAGGCTACGTCCACACGTACACGGGTATTTTTGAAAACGGAGATTTTCCGTTTTCGTTTTAAAAATAATCCCGTCCACACATAAAGGGAGAAATGAAAGAAAACGCTGCTATGAACATGCCAAAGCAGCAGGTGGCGCTAGATTCCTAACCGTGCAGAAATGTTGGCCAATCAGAAGTCTAGAAGCCTCGGTGGGAAAAAGTAAACAAAGCTGGGGCATAGAAGCAGAACCGAGTCGTATGTGTGGACGGACAGAAAAATGTGTGTATATGTAAGCATTTAAACACTGCAGAGAGTAGAATTAACAGTAACAGTATTGTAGAAATTCATTTCACCGAAACAATAACGTGGCGCACAGTGTGACGCATGCACCAGTTTATTGTATTTCCAGACTTGCTTTCGGCACAATTTACAGTGCACGCTACTCTGTTTTTTGTCAGACTTGAAATAGCCGAAATACCTTCACACTACGGAACTTCTATGGCTCTTCGGTTCGACAATCTCTCCGGCATTGGAACCATCATCTGTTTTCTCTTCGGTCACGCTCGGTTGATTTTTCTAGTCGGCACACTCATTTCCTCCATTATGCGCTGGCTCCATTACCCGCTGGCTGCTTCCCAAACAAACACACGTGCGGCGTGGCACTTGTGCTGTACGTAACAAGTCACGCGACGTGACGCTGCGGCTGTGATTGGTTCGGCTCTGCGCTACTTGATTTGGATTGGCTGACCCTTTTTTTTTTCTTTTTTTTTTAAGAGGACAAGAGCGGCGAGGTCTATCGCGATAGCTTAATTTCTCTATCGAGTAAAAGTTATATCGCGATACATATCGTTATCGTTCTATCGCCCAGCTCTACTTTCTACTGTCACCAAGTGCTTGTTCGTGTGCGGTTGTGTCATTATTGAGGCTTTCTCTGTATTATTGTAGGGTCCGTAAATTACAATATAAAGCACCTTGCGGTGACTGTTGTGATTTAGTGGTGTATGAATAAAATAAAATAGCACTGAAGTGAAATATTTTTTTCATTTTGCTTAGTTTGCCTGTGTTTGTGAGGTTGTCTAATGGTTGAATGATGCTTAAGGAGGCATAGTAACACTTAAGGAAATCTTGTGAAAAACTACTGGAGGAAAACTGAACCACACAAAAAACAAAAGGTCAGAACTCAGCAGTATTATTTTTATTATTTATAATTACCCTAAAATGAATTTTTAGAAAGTTTTGTAACTAGTACAGGTGAATAAACCACACATCCACACACATGTGTAGCCCACATTCTCTTTATATAATGCTCCAGTTTGCCACCCAGCATTCAGCAGAGGAGAAGTAGGATGAAAGATTGCCGGAGCGACAGTTATATGAGGTAAACGTTCACGAGTGGGCTGCAAATCATGACAGCCGGTCTGCTGCGAGTATGGGAGGGTGAGAGGAAGAGTGAATAAGAGGAGGGGGTTACATGTGGGAGTGTACCACATCAAATATGGTAGGGAGACAACACGTTGCAGCCGCAGCCCAGTTTTATTGAGCAGATGAGCGAATGAGCAAGCAAGCGTGTCTCGTCCAGACACCCACACTGCCTGGGCTGGTGTCCTAGGAGATTAGCAATACATTGTTACGTCTTTCTCTGCATTATGTAGTTTTAAATGCCATTTTATTTTTTATTTTACATTCAGTCCTTAAAATCTTGTTTGCTACGCAGGGTTATTCCTGTTTAGCACACTTGCATCATGTTGTGTACCCACCACTGTTGGGGTGCAGGGCCAGCCTGTGCATGACGCCTGCTTGTGTAGGTAGGATAATTTAAAGATTTGAAGACAAAGCACAAAAGGTAAACGTTTAATTTGAACTTTGTCATTCAGAATGAGTACAACGGATCATTACAGAAGGTTTTAGAGACAGAAAATGCAAGTCATGTCCCTTAATACAACACTATGAGAAATCTATCCAGAACAGTGTCCCATATGCCATCTCATCTGCACTATGGATTTGCTTTGGGGCCAGCAATTTGTAATTGATTTTCATAAAGTGCACCACTCACTGCCTGATTTCAATATGGCTGGGATCCCTGTGCCCATCAAACCACAACCACAGCCTGCCGCAGCGCAAAAGCACAAACAGCATGAGCTCAGCTTCACCACATTAAAATGAAGCAAAGCAGGTCAGATAAACATGCATAAGTTCAATTACATGCTTTTCTTGTTCAGCTGTCAGTGATGTTTGGTCATTTATAGGAATGCTTTATCCTCACAGATATATTAGAAAAATAGAGCTCGGGAGGATGCTTGCTGCTAATAAAATGTAAATCTCTTGCAACATAGTCTTTCTGTTCATTAAACACAATTGCTCGAATTTGATTTGAATACACACACAGAGGAGATTTCAGTGGCTGATCCCTATGACTGTTGTACTGATTACACCTGAATCTGCTCCTTTCCCTCACCTACCAAATGCATAGAACATGTTGCCATGGTACCAGAGAAAGGCTGAGGTCTTGCGGTTGTCACATTTTGTTCAAAGACAACCTTAGCTCCCCACACTTATGTGTGTGTGTGTGTCTGTATCTAAATTATTTTACTTCCTTTGTGCCTCCTTTCCATGACTTTCCAGATGGAAAGCATGCACCTGCAGGTGTGTGTGTGTTCGTGTTTACATATCTTTGTGGGGACCAAAAATTGGACGTTTATTGTATTTGTGGGGACCAACAGACCTTATGGGGACAAATCCCAGTCCCCACGAGTTTGAAAGCATTTTTCAAACTCAAAATGTGATTTTAGTGTCAGGGTGACGGTTAGGTTCAGGCTAAGGGTTAGGATTATTCATTCATTTTCCATAGGGTAAGCGACTAGTTAAAGCATTATGTCAATTAGATGTCCCCACAAAGATATGAAAACACAGTGTGTGTGTGTGTGTGTTGGGTGGGGGGTTCTAAAAGCCACTCCATCACAGGCTTTTAGAAACTGGAAAAAAGAAAAAACAACTTCACAAAACCCAAAATGGATGAAATTAGAAAGCCACACTGCTATCTATAACGGTTAATGGCCCATTACGGTGAGCTCGTATTAGCCTGCTTAAATGGCTGCGTGATGATGTAATGGCATTGAATACCATCTCCTGAAAACCAAAACTGGCCTTCGTCATGGATTTTTCATGCTATTATTAGTTTTGTTTCAGCGCTTTCCTCTTTTTCCCTGACTAACTTTGTTATTGAGCCAGAAGTTACATTCCATATACGGACATCAGACAGGCCAACTACCAGGTCATTAATGTTTGTTTTAGTCACAAATGGTGTGTGAAATATGCTCAAGCCCTGGACAGCTACGTGCTACATATGTTTGTGTGTGCAAGAGAGCGGTCAAGCAAGAGTGAGAACGTGAGTGTGCGTAAACACTGGTGGTTCTGCTTTCACCCATAGGCCTATTAACATTGCTCTGAGCCAAACCAGAGCTCACAAAGCCAGGGCAAATAATGCCACATGATTCAAAGACGTCGGTGGATTGAAGGAACTGTTATGGGAATGTGTTTTGATGGATTGACTGTTATCTGTATACAAATGTGTTCTCAGATCTTTATTTCTCTTTTCTCTCCCTGCTTACTGTTTGGTTGGAAGGTGATGTGATAAAGTTATATTATTACATTATGCGTCTCTTTTTTCACAGAAAAGATCAGAGAAATGTTTTCTCTGACATCAGCAAGTCTATTTTGAGATGTTTATCGAGAAGCTCCCTAATATTATTACCCAACACTAAAAAGTGTTATCACATGATGTGCTATGTCTTTATTTGTCTTCCAAACTGCAAATCCTTCCCACTGAATAACTATTCTGGGAAAGACACTGCAGCAACACTTCATGT
Source organism: Aulonocara sp. 'chitande type north' Nkhata Bay (assembly GCF_057382095.1). Lineage (NCBI taxonomy): Eukaryota > Metazoa > Chordata > Actinopteri > Cichliformes > Cichlidae > Aulonocara > Aulonocara sp. 'chitande type north' Nkhata Bay. Next base: position 8,386,381 of record NC_141354.1, read on the forward strand.
TTGGAGTTACAGTTGGAGCTGTTACGGAGGCCCTTTCACTCGACTCTTCCCACAGCGTAGAGCAATGATACTGCGCCATCATCATCACTGAACGATAATTATTATTTTATTTTCTCATTAATCTCACTTTTATTTCCTGTCACAATCCCTATTATTGCCAAGTGAGGGATCAGATTTATCTTAATTCGGTGCAGATATTCCCCCCATTATAATTTGGATAAAGTATTAATATTGCAGTATATTGTGTTGGCTGCTTCTTACTCATATATACTGGTGGCAACGTATTTTGTTTTGGTCCCTATGCATTAGGAACACGTGAATAGAAGTTAAGTAAGTTGTTTGCAGGGGCAGCAGGGGAAAATAATATACATTTACTGAAAGCATTTCTAAAATAGATAACGGCACACACAACCCAATTCCAAAAAATGTTTAAACATGTAAAAACACCATGTAAGGATTTGCAAAAACAAATTCTCAGTTTTATATAATATGATAACTTTTTTAGAATTAGGATTACAATCTTTTATATTACCATTATGAGCCAGAATCTGCAAACTTCAAGTATTATCAGCTATATCCAATTATGACCAACAGGTCAGCCTCCAATATGTCCAGTTATGATGCAGTACATTTCATGCATACACAACATAAACACAGTGGTGCAGGCACATAGTTCCGCTCACACTGATAGCAACAGGCGAAGACCTTAATAACAACAAACCGAATCAGACACTTAAATCACTTTTACCTAGCTGAACGCAGACATGTTTACAAAGCTAAATAAGACAAATCAGCTAAAGCTATCCAACACTCTCAAATGAACACAAGCCAACAGCGGGCCTCATTTCAGTTGTTTAAGTGAGAAGATGATGTAACTTCATGTAGTTTTGGGGGAAATTATAAAATGTAACAAAAATTTTGCATTGAATAAAGATTCATTTTTTTTAATATGATGTCAGTTTTAGGTCTTACAAAGAAAGAATTTGAATTGAAAAAATCAGCATTAGTATGTCACACTCAAAGCTAAAAAACATTCAGACCTCTTCTCCTAAACCAAGGTCAAGGCTCTAAAACACAAAAACCTGCATTAACAGGCTCATTACCTATTCTCAGCAGATTAGACATGGAACTCTATCATCTCCAGACAACTGACAACGAGCCAACAATAGCAACAGCTAGTTGGCAGCTACAACAGCTAATTAGCTAACGTTACACCAGCTAATGTTAGGTTTGAGTATCCTAAAAATAACTTTTCCTTTGATAAATAGTTTGTTTATATTTTCACATTGTATCAGAGTTTATTTGTTAAGTGTCAGATTCCAACAACATTAGATCCCCTTGAAGAAAGCTTCACTAACTCCGGCTAACAGCAGCTAACTCCGGCTAACAGCAGCTAACTCCGGCTAACAGCAGCTAACAGTGGTACAAACAGTAGCGCGTAGCAACAGAAATATTCAGGATATGCTCAACAACTCACTCATATTACTGTCATCAGACGGAAGTGATATTCACTGAATCATCAACTTGTATCAGTAATAATTCAGTTGAGTGCAATCTGCAGTTTACTGGCGTTAAGCAGTGAGACTTTACACACTGATAGATTAGGTTTTAAAACATTTATTTTTGAGAAATATTTATTCTAGATTTATAGAAAACACACACTCATCATCACCACCGCCAATAATGCACTGTATCAGGTATCACAGAATAGATGTTTTGCAGTACTGTTGTCATTATGAGCACCTTATCATCATAGTTTCATATTGTGAGATTTTACTTCTCATTATTTTGTAAAATAAAGCCCCAAAAGCAGCCGATATAGCTTTATATTTTATACATGTCATTTGGTGAACCAGACTTTCTGCTATTCGGTTGCCATGTAGCTACAGTGACTGTGTACTGGGCTCTGAGCTCTGCCAAAACACAGGTGACCTGCAGCTCAATAATGTTTCCTGTGTAGATACAGATAGTTGCTGCTGCTCTGCAAACACACAGCTAATGCTCAGCAAGTCATGGAGATTCAGTTATACTGTTTCAACATTTCTACATGACTGACAATAAAAACAATTTATTTTTCCATAATTCATAAGGTAATGCAAAGCGCTGGCTATATGTGAGAAAAGAAAGGGAGCAAATCTGTGCGTCTGCGTAAAAAAAAAAGAAAAAAGAAAAATTCTTCCTTTGTTGTGTAATGATGAATATGCTCTTTTGCTTCCACTGACACACAAACACCCTCTCACACACATGCAGAGTTGTCAGTTTGCCTGCAGAGTTTGTGGCTACCACACTGTGCTGTGCCAAAATTGTGTTGTTTGAGAAAGCCTGGGGAGAGAGGACAGGAACCTCAGGAGCTGTTCTGTTCCCTCAGCCGCTGCAACACGGAAGGTAGCTTTCCTCACACTTTCCCCTGCAGCCGCCCAACAGGAAAAAGCTTTAATGGCATCAGCTCTCATTGTTGAAGCTGAGACAAACACTCTGCGCTTGCAAAGAGAAGGTCATGCAGCTCGGTGTCCAAAAACGATGCCTGGAATTGAAGGGTAGTTATTATAAGATGGCTCATCTCTGTGGTAAAAAGGATAATAATGAACCGAAGTCCTGCATTGTCATTTTTTTCAGTCTCCATTCACTCCTCATTGCACGTTGTACTCAGACAGTCTTTGACGTCTTAAAAAAAGGATAATTTCTATTCTTTTCTCATTTTTCTTTTAATAATCTGGAGGCTTAATGACAGTTTAGACAGATAGATTGTTGATCAGCTTTCAAGTAATCAGCACACAGCTGGGCCTGTCCTTACTTTTAGATTTAGAAGGATTTGCTGTTCAAAAATAAGATTTCAGCTTTGGTATTCTTCCAGTTTTTTTCTTCTAAATATATCAGACCTAGTGACCAAGCTTAATTCCAATAATTCCAAGTTAATTTGACTATTTCCTTCTGAAATGTACAGTAGTTATATTAGATTCCCCCCCCCCCCCCAGAAAACGGGAGCTCTGTGCATAAACAAGCGCCTGCAAACCTCAACTAAAGCAAGAAAAGTGGGCCTGAATTTCTTCACAACAGTGTGAGACTGACAGAGTCCTACTAAAGATTACTTTGAGTTATTGAAGCTACAAGCTGCTGAATCATGGGATGCACTTGGTTTTCACCTAGCTATGTGCACTCACATGAAAACCTTATTTTCACAAGAATATTGTACGATAGTGTTGGTGTACAGATAATAAATCATATTAATGAATGGGTGTCGTGGTGGGCTAATAGGCTTCTGATGACTCTTAGTTTTGTTTAACTATTTTCAGAATCAGAATCAGAAAGGGGTTTATTGCCAAATGTTGAGCAGGTTTACAACATTAGGAAATTGCTGCGGTGCTTCAGTGCAAACATAGTGTCATAAATAGCACTTAAATAGACATGAAAAAATAAAAGTAGGGATAAGAATTAAAAGTGCTACGTAGAAAGATATGTGCATGAGCTATACATGAGATATATACATGAGAATAAGAATTAAGAGTGCTACGTAGAAAGATATATACATGAGTGGTGATCAGTGCCAAAACATGGAATGATGCAGTGACACAGCGTAGGGTCATGTGTTAGTGGTGGGAACAGTCATATGGTTATTGTTCATGTGTCCAACAGCAGAGGGGAAGAAACTGTTCTTATGGCGAGAGGTTCTGGTGCGAATGGACCGGAGCCTCCTGCCTGAGGGGAGCAGGTCAAACAGACTGTGTCCAGGGTGAGAAGGGTCAGCTGAGATCCGAGCTGCACGCCGCAATGTCCTGGAGGTGTACAGATCCTGCAGAGATGGGAGTCTGCAGCCAATCACCTTCTCAGCAGAGCGCACAACACGCTGCAGTCTCTGTTTGTCCCTGATAGTGGCTCCAGCGTACCACACGGTGATGGAGGAGGTGAGGATGGACTCGATGATTGCAGTGTAGAACTGCATCATCGTCCGTGTTGGCAGGTTGAATTTCTTCAGCTGCCTCAGGAAGTACATCCTCTGCTGGGCTTTCTTGATGACGGAGGTGATGGTGGGCTCCCACTTCAGGTCCTGGGTGATGGTGGTACCCAGGAAGCGGAATGAGTCCACAGAGGTGATGGGGGTGTCAGTCAGGATGATGGGGGGGAGTGGGGCTGTGTGCTTCCTGAAGTCCACAATAATCTCCACTGTCTTCTGGGCATTCAGCACCAGGTTGTTGTGGCTGCACCCTGTTTTTTTGCAGATCTGACCAAGCCTGTGCTCTAAAATCAAGACGTTACCCTGTACACTCAGAAGAAGACACTAAAGGTTAGCACAAAAAAACAAAACAGTAGCCACTGGTTTCTTTCCACATTAATATTATCACACCTCCAACATGAAAGAGTGATAAAGCAAACCAGGGTACACTGTGAACCTGTGGGGTAATCAGGAGGAACACATTGCTCACTCGTGTTTGTACCAACCTTTTCTCTGCATTTCAACCCTACAAATATAGATTTTTATAACAGGCAAAGAACACCGTGGCACACTAAGCCGATTAAGCTTTATTAAACTAAATGTTTCAGTGAGGTTTCTGTTTTTAAAAAAAAACAAAAGTTTTCATAATTACTGAGCAATCTATTGTTCAGTTTTCAAAGTAGTGCTGATAGTAGTGGCAGTTTGCGGCGCTTTCAGTCTTTTAAAATAAGATCTGATCGTTTTGATTCTACGGGTCACAGGCCAGGAACATAATTCTAGGTGTAACCCTGATCATTTTTTATCAAGCCCTGTTGACTTGGGTCAAAAGGCCATAGTGAAAGCAGTGTAACTGAAAAAGCTAAGTGAAAATACCATAGACTGTACATAATTTAGAGACATAGCCACCGGCATTTTCATCATCACGATTTAGGTGTTTTTAAACCTGTTGTGACAAGCGAGGGGTGGACCTGACTTTGAAAATGAGGAATACAGCAAGTTTTTCTACACTCAAGGGAGTCGCCCATCTGCTCACCACTTCAAATAATTCAGGTTTAAGACATGTCTGTCTTTTATACAGGCTATGATTACCACATAGTATTTTCTGTGAGTACTTTGGTACACAAGTCATCTTGTGTTTGACCATATTGAAAGCTTTTAATGTGAAACTGCAGCAGGTATTCTCAGTTGGGAGTAGAAGTAACCTAGTGTGTGTGGGGTTTTTTTCTTTCTGGGAACATTGACACAGATACCCACAAAATATATAAATGTTCCAGTACTAACACTTGTTGAAATGAGCTACATCATTATAAAGAAGAGATTTCTCTTTCCGTTTCCTTGTGAAGATGGTTTGCTGTGTCCAGTCTGAATTGGTGAAATGTGGAGTTGTCACTCTGCGGCATGCATGAGCCCTGTTGTTTTTAGTCAGTGTTGATTCCCAGGACTCCAAGATGAGCCAGAGGAAGCCCAGTGTGATTTCGACACAGTTCCCAGGCCCCCAGATCTCCCTCTGAACAAGGGCCGTTACAGTTACTCATAAGACACGGACAAATATGTGCATGTGTGTGTGTTAAAAGAGATAAATGGACCGAGCATCCTTTGGTCTTTGATCCACACATGTTCAGTCTTAGTTGTTAGCCACACACACACCCCCCCCCCCCCCACACACACACACACACACACACACAGACATGTCTCTCACAGTTACAGACAGCTGCAGCTTGTCCATATAAGAGGTCTACTGCAAAAAACAAGGACAGCCAGCAACTGCGCCTCCCCCACTCATGCTTGAGGTCACTTGGAGTCAGTGGAACCTCTTCCGCTTCTGCTAATCTAAAATCTAAAAGGGGAGGTGGGGTGTCACTGAATTTTGATTTCAGTTTACAGATAATATTTTATCAATGGAAGCAATCACAGTTAGCTGTTTTGTGTATCTAAATTGAAAGTTTAGATACGCACATGTGAGAATTAAATGGGAAAGTGGATAACACTCTGTGCACGCTGCAGTGCAATCAGTCTGTTTACAGTGTTAGCTCTTTTTCATCAACCTTTTTGTGTTTGTCCAAAGTTGGGGGAAAAAATTCTGCGTGACTCACTGGAAGTTCTGGGTGAATAGAAATCAAAATGCCAAAATATCTTCTGCTGCTTTGAGCTTCCTTCTTGAATTTGATCAAGTCTGACATTTGATTGGAGAGCTGCATCTATCTGTTCCCTTCTCCCCAGCAGGCAGTCATCAGTATGTGAACCCAGCGGCTCTATTTCTGTAAGACTGTTGCAGTTGTGGGAGTGTTTGTATGCTGGGTCTTTACATATGTATTCATTGTGTTCGTGCTGGCTCTAAGTAATAGTGAGCAGGGGACCAGTGAGTGACTCATAGGGGAGGTGGTGATGTTGCTTTTTCTTGCTTCTGGCTCCCAACCTGCTGTGTTCTGATAAGAGAGAGACTGAGACAGTGGGCTCTGCTTAATCCTTTCTCTGCATCCAGCCTGCCATCTGCCATAAAAAACAATGGGATGGGACAGACTGGTCATCAGTCTTGTCTTCAGCCTTTTGAATCATTTAGGAAAGAGTGGGTTGTAATGCTATTGAGTAACTCTTGAGACACTTTGCCGATTGTATAACAAACCTTTCTTTCACTGAAAATTTCCCATTTCTTCACAGCCCACCTCTTTAGCTATAAATAGAATTAAATAAATCCATTCTGTAAGTAACAATCTTCTCATCTCTCTGGACTGTGAGGAAATATAGACACATTTGACTCATACACAATTAATATGATTAATGAATATGAGGAGAGAAGTACAGTCATTTTTCTGCTTCAGGTCAAATTAGAGTCTGTCATGTGAACACAAGAGCTAGTTCCACTGCAGGGGAGCCCCATAGCTGAAGGGTCTGCCTCCCATTCAACTTCTGGAAACTCTAGGAGCCACAAGTGCTCTAGTTAGGCTTTAGTCACTTGGGGCAGGAAGCTGATTGGCAACCTCCAGTCACTAGGGAAAGATACTGTGGCGGGGCATGACTTCCTGCACGGCATCCACAATCATGCCCCACTGATTTAAATATTGTACTGGGTCCTGTGTTTGTTGTTATTGGTTGTTTGTTATGTTGAGCAGCCTCCCACCGCACCCATCCCCCTCCTCGGGTGGGAGCGGCTTGTACCCGGCTTGTGCCTGCGCCTGTTCCTGCTACCCGTAGGAGGGCCACGGAGCAACCACTGGGTTCACCAACAGCTCACCCACCTGCTCAGCCAGAGCGAATGGCAACCTTGAGTTCTAATAAAGAGATGCTTGAAAGCATGAACGTGCACCCGGGTCTGCTGTGGGTTTGTTACAGATACGTATTCTCGGACCAGTTTGCGAATAGTTGCTGGCTATAACTGGGTGAATTGCTATGGTTGCTTGCAGATTGCTAACCAAGTGGAAACTTGAGAAATTGCAGTGTAAACCAGAAACGGAGACAGTTCACCTTCAAAGTAAAAGTTGCAGATGTTAAAAGATGTTGGTTTCAGTGGTATTGCACAACTTTTAGTTTGAAGCCCAGCTGTCTCAGTTTCTAGTTTCCATCAAACAGTTTCGCAACTGCTTAGCAAATGGTTGGCTAGTAGGGGTGCAACGATACTTGTATTGATATTGAACCGTTCGATACAGTGCTTTCGGTTCGGTACGCATATGTATCGAACAATACAAAATAAATTTTTAATTTATTTTATCAACTTTCCTTCTGATGATGCTGTCTGTGTTGAGCGCTCAGTGGATCTGCGCTCGACAGTGCAGCCTAGGCGGAGTAGTCGAACGCAGATTCACTGAGCGCAGGGCAAGCTAGCGAGACAGAAGCTAAGCTCGTGGCAAATTGAACCTCCCGCACCCTCATTCAGTTCTGGCGTTTGGAACTATTTTGGTTTTCATGTGACGTATGACCCTGAAGGTAAGCGCGTCATGGACTAAAGTAAAACAGTATGTTGGATGTGCCACGCAATGCTCAATTACATGGGTGGGAGCTAGTGTGTTAGCGCAGTTAGCTCATTAACGTGTTGGCCATCCAGCCCCACGCACGGGGCGATCCGCGGTAGCTCATTAACGGAGATTTGCCATGTTGTGGCGTTAACGTCATTTCAACGAGATTTACGCTGACAGCACTAGTGGGAACACAACGAATACGACTGCACATTTACGCGGACATCATCCTAGTGCAAAGACAAGTGGAAGCCGACAAAAACAACAAGCACGCATGCTACAAACTTTACCCGAGTCATTTAGACAGCCGTTAGCACATGATTCTCCTTATGGGGACCTGATATGTTTAATATGCTGCTGAGAATATAGCCCAGAAGAAGCGTATAGTATAGCTTTTATTTTGGAAAGAGACATTTCTCTGTAATAAACTCTCTTTTCCAAAGATGAGTGATTCCTCAATCAGATACAGGGCTCACAAAATCGCTAGCCCGACGTCCCGGTGCTAGCGATTTTTCCAGTCGGGCTACCAAAATCTATCTCTGCCCTGCCCGTCGGCCTATCATAGGAAGGAAAAATATATGTCAATGCTTTTGCATTCTTTCGGAAATGTAGCTGGGTAATTATGTCATTGGCATCGGTGAGCCACTGTCAATATGTGACATATTGAAATCGCGTTTGAATTTGCGCTTGTTTTTTGCTTTCACTACTGATTGGTGAGTGATGATAATTTGCGCACCAATTCCTCTGACATCGTCTTATCAATCGTTAGCTTACTATGCAAACATGACAAGTGAAATCTCCCGCAGCAAGCTTAAACATGTGAGAGGTTGATCGAGCAGAGAATCACTGAGCTTATGTGAGTGCGTGTGTAAAAGCAGCAGGATATATATTTTAGTTCTGCTGAGCCAAATAAGACAGGTCAGGGTGAAGAAGTGACAGCCAAAGAAAAGCTTACCACAAAACGGAAAAGTTATGACAAATCAGACTATAAGGCAAAAAGAAAGTGCAGCTTTATGGTTTCATGGACAAAAGAATTTCTGTGGCTGCAATATGACGAGCTATATAACCAGGGCTGCACATAAGTGGTCCGCAGGTGCGCATTCGCTGTCAAAATAAAAGACGCGCACAAGATATGAAGTTGCAACGCGTGTTTGCGTACATAAGATTTTCAGGAGGAGGACAGACATTTGTTTAGAACTCCAAAGAAATGTCAGAAGGAGTCCGAACCACAAAAGAAGCACGTGTTCTCGGAAAAGTAGTTGCAGGAGGTGAGCTGGCTTCAAACAAATGATGAACGCACAGAGATGTGTTGCGGAATGTGCCGTGAAAATTTAATAAATGACAAATTAAAAAGGCATGAATATTTTTTTTGTATCGAAAAAATATCGAACCGTGACACCAAAGTATCGAACCGAACCGAACCGTGAATTTTGTGTATCGTTGCACCCCTATTGGCTAGTGTTTGCAGACAAGTCGATGTCTTCCATGCAGACCACAGGGAACTGTGCCAAATCTGCTACTGACCAAAGATGATAAAATCATATTGATTGACATGCAGTTTAAGCTGATGAACGTTTCAGTTCTCATTTGGTTGGTTGCCATATTTTCATAGTTTCTACAGAATGGAAAGAAAAGAGAATTATAACCTTACTCTGGCTGTGATTACTGATACAGTATTTCCATGTGATACCACCCATTTATTTACTTGATTAGCCTAAATTAGTTAATATGTTTGTGTATTTGTAGTAGTTTATTACTTAGTGACATCTGAAATGAGCAAAATTAGACCTATTAATTGTAACATTTTTCTGTCTACATTTCCTGATACATTTATAGCCACTCTGACAACAATTTGTTGAAACGTCTATTGCTCCCAATGTCTCATTCATGGAAATTACAAATGAAAGGGTGACATGTTGTTCTTAACACCCAGCTCCTCATAGTAATGTTAATGTTACAGTTTAGCTGAATTGTGCCCAAATGCAGGCTCACACAGCAGCTAGCATGGCTATAACTACTTTCATTTGTTGCCTAGTGACACTGCTCTATTCCCAGTTTGCCTTTTTCCTGTGTGTTATCATCTGTATGTACTCACTTGTTCACTGTGTTCTACTGTCTGACTGTCAGTGTCCACATGTAGGGTCTGCTCCCAGTCCGATACCTGTCATCATATAAACAACGTCTGCAAAAGAAATAACAGCCTTAATGCGATGAATCATTTCAATGTTGCAGCTAATCAATCTCAAAGACATGTATTTATGTTTTTATCTCTTTCAAGTTCTTTTTAACTTTGTGCACAAATCATTTTCTCCTTCAACTGATGTTTTATATTAAATTAATATGCATTACCGTATGTGTTTTGTTGCACTACACAGACCTCTGAGATGCTGTCGTCATGTGCTTTGGCAAACAGTGTGATATGTTGGATTAGCCTGTTCAGCGAGGTGCATCAGTCTGCCCTCCCCTTGTGTTGCAGTTGCATAACACACAAGGAAGAGATTTGCTTTTGATTAGTGGTTCTACTGAGTGTAGTGAGATTTGTGAATTGAACGTATGGCTATAAGAACAGCTTTGTGTATATACTTTATATGCCAGACTCCCTGACTCCAACTGCTATAGGGTGAAGGAGGATTTGCAGTCAAGTGACCTCCTTGCGGGTTTCTTTTCATTTTTTTACAGGTTATTTTTCCCAATGGGATTTTCTGCATGACTGCACATTTATATGGTTGGTGGTGGGCATGTGGATGTCTTCTGTCTCCTCTTAGGACAGTGCATTGTTACATTCATAACCATATGGTGTGTGGGAGATGATTTCACTTCCCTCTCTGCCAGCCAGGTTTCTGCTGATTCCCATACGTGTGTGTTGCAGTTGGAACATGCACAGAAATGCAAGACTTGCAATTGTGCAATGCCACATTATCTGTAATACCAATTAACAGTATCTGACATGCAGTGACAGAAATGCTTCATGCTGTTCCAAGCAGTTCTTGATAAGGATGGAGCAACAGTTCATGCGAAATCAGCATTTATTTACCCCTATGCTAGAATTTCACAAGAAATCCTAAAAGAAAACTATAATATTTTCCTTATTTCATGTCGTACAAATGTGAGATCATAATATTGAATGTTAATTTTAAACAAGGGCAAAGTTCATATCAGGATATGTGAAAGTAATTCTTATCAAGCAAAATCTTTTCATTTTTTTTCTGCTCCAAGTTCTGTTTGACAGGGTTTACACCCTGTCCTCAATGCCAGCCCATTGTTATATATGGTTAGTAGATAATGTTCTTAACTGCCAGCTAGATTGCAGAGTGTCCCGGAACCTTCTTGCTAAACGCTCTCTAATGCTTTTATTAATATTACTGGTATATTTTAATTATAAAATGGGCCATTTTGCAGCCATAGGTCTCTGTCTTTATGCTATTGGATCGCTACTACTCACATTGCGTGCATCCCAAGCTTTAATCGCAATATCTCACTGTAAAGGTTAGTGCAGAAATAGTACCACAGTCAGAATAAAATTTACTGTTTTGTTGTCCTTTGTTATAAACTTTGTTTTAAAATGATTTCACACCACATCAAATGTTCAGGACACCAAGTGCACTGACAGATTTTTCTACAATAATCAATGTTCTCTCTGTTATTGGTAGCACAGAAATAGACCTGTAATATAGTGCGTAATCAAACACTAATGCCCCAGTACAACTCAAAACCTTGTTGACAATCATGGGCCTGCCTCAGCTGACCTGCTGATTATCCATTTTATAAGCTGTTGTTATGTAATACCTCCAGCCCAGCTGCTGATATTAATATCACCAAAACTTCAACCCACTCATAAGAATGCATTCATGCACTGCTTGTTTTGATTGATTTGCCAATTCAGGAACTTTCATTGTTTCTAACCTTAGTTTATTTTAATGCCTTCAGCTGATTTTAGAAACTCAAGTTAAACAGTAATGGAGTTATTTAGAAATGTGTTTGAAACACTGACACAGTGTTCAGGGACTGTTTCCGTTTCCAGAGGAAGAACTTCTGAAGGGTTTGCCTTGGAAAGAGTTGTTGTTTTCTCTTCCGCCCAGGCTGTTGCTTCCTGAGTCTTCAGGAGGAAGGAATTCTCTCTAGTGCCTGTTATCCACACACAACATACACACCACACGCACAAACACAAATACCCAGAAACTGGTTGCATGCATGTAGAAGTTCTGCTTCGAAAGCAGCCACACCAGGTGGTCTACAGTAATGCATCTGTTTTCTGGAAATATGTACATAAAGTGTTTCCACAGCGCTATATACAGCACAATAGATGCACTATATAGCCAAAAGTGTTGGCTCATGTGCCTCACACACATATGAACTCAAGTGCAATGGCATTCTTAATCCATAGGGTTTAACGTGATTTCGGCCCACCCTTTGCAGCTGTAACAGCTTCAACAACACGTGAAAGACTTTCCACAAGTGTGCTTATGGGAATATATGACCATTCTTCCAGAAGCACATTTATGAGGTCAGACACCAATGTTGGACAAGAGGCCTGGCTCGGAGTCTCTACCCTTATTCATCCCAAAGGTGTTCTACCAGGATGAGGTCAGGACTCTGTGTGGGCCTGTCAAGTTCTTCCACACCAGACTTGCTCATCCATGTCTTTATGGGGCTTGCTTTGTGCAATAGTGCGTAGTCATGTTAGAACAGGAAGGGGCCATCTCCACACTATTCGCACAAAGTTAAGCGCATGAATGTGTTCAAAATGTCTTGGTATGCATTAAGAAGCATTAAGAGTTTCTTTCACTGGAACTAAGGGGCCCGACTACAACTATACAACACCACACCATAATCCCCCGCCACCAAACTTGTCACAGTGCGGTCAAACTAAGTACCATTCTCCTGGCAACCGCCAAACCCAGACTCATCCATGTGGTTTTATGTCACCACATCTCTGCAAATTGTCCCGAGCTTGGACGCAGGTTCTTGTTAATTGCACAATATTATTTTTAGGTAATTATTTTAAACATGCTTTAAAAGTTTTCACAACATTGTGAATACGGACAACAGGACAGACTCATATGATGCCTATAACACACGCCCATAATCCAGTTATTTCGATGGGCTATTTTCGCTATAGAGACCCAAGCCATGTGTTATGCTGATTGGATTTGAAATCCAGATTTTTGAGGATTGATTAGTTTTAGTGCGAGCTTCAAGTGGCCACTCCGTTATATGGTTCTGTATGCATTTTTCATCCTGGATGATACAATTTTACTGCAGCATGTTTATTTATCTCCTGCGTTAAAAAATACTTCACAGCAGTCATCATCATCCGTCAGTGGTTATAATAAATACCATTTTCTCCCACCTCCTTTGCCAAATCATATTCTGAAAGACTTTGCATTCACCTTAAGGCATCACCAGCCAGCCCACTAATCCCAGGACTCAGACTTTAGTCTAATATGTCTTTCAGTCACTTTACCAGCCTGACAGACTCTCTAAATTCTCTCTCCGAATGACTTTTCCTTGCACTCTGTAGCTTCTCTTCACCCTGTTTTTCTTTCTTTAGTCTCTTTCTCTGTGCCTCTGACTCATTCATACATAACCTTATTCACAGTAGTTCAACCCGAGGGTGCTTTTCTCTTGGCTGACCTCACCCCCACCCTCCACACATCCCCACCCTGTTCTGGGCCCCAATGCACTCCTTTCAACTGGCCAGCAGATGCTATTCAAATGATGTTATCATGCCAAAGCTGTTCATACTCACAGACTGGATGAGTGTAGGGAGGGAGGGGGGACAAGGAGGTTCTTTGGCCATTTTTTTGTCTCGCTGTCTCGTACTGGGCTCTGGCCCAGTTACACTTAATACAATGCAAACAACATTTTGGAAATGGTAGTGTAATGACCCTTCAACAAATGAGTATGTAATGCTAATGCTACAATTGCTAGTACAAAAAGAAAAACATATTTGCACCTACAGTGCTGCAAAAAGTATTTTCCCCGTTCATGATAACTTTGTTTTGTACATTTGACACCTCAAACAATTTTAATATTAGTCAAAGATAACTTAAGTAAATACAAAATGCAGTTTTTAGAAAGAAAGCCTTTAAGTTCATGCCAAAGTATATCAATGGGATGTTCTTGTCTTTCTTTATATCGTGTAATGATTTGTTATCTGTGAAATCTGTTAGCCTGCTTCACTATGTCAGAAATGTCCTATTTAGGTCTATTCTAGCTGTAAATTTCTATTTACAGTAAACTACAGTAAATTCAAAACAATCCAAATTTATCGTGTACACGGCTTTGTTTCACCCCCTCAGACCATTCATTTTCTGAAACAAGCTGTTTTAGCTCCCTTTGCAATCCCTTTAATTTAACACTTCTGATTGGCTGCCTCCTATAAGCAGATGTTTTGAACAGCCATGTGCCTTGGATGGGGGGGACTAGTTTCAGGAGTCAGAAGATACACCTCCTGTTGGCCATTAGAAAGAAAGCAGGTTTAAGGCACTTCCACCTTGTCTAAGTTTGGCAGACCCAAAGTAACATCCATCTCCTGTATGAAGTCTGTGTTTTTTTTTGCTGGGACCAGAACCGTCCTAGAGCCTTTGTCTTCCATATTCACACTCATAAATTACTGAACTGTACACATGTTTACACATGGATTTTGTTATGTCTGCACAGAGCCATTTCCCTGCTCTTATGTCTGGTTAACAAGCTGCTGACTAAAACATTCAAAATTAACCCCTCGTGTGTGAGTGGCATCAGTTTTCTCCTGCAAGTCTCCACCTCAAAACCACTTGAGTATCAGTGTGTTATTTCCTGTAAAAGGACATTTGTGGCACATTTCAACCAAACGCTGCTACCTGAAAGAATCAGGCTGATGTGCCTCATTAACTCTAGTGCATGTAGTGTTTCCAATAAAACACGGAGGTATAATCATACTGCTCCTTTTTTTGTATCTACAGCTTAATTTTACAGTATAATGACATTAAAACAGAGACACAACTGAAACTCAGCTGTTGTTGTCTCTTCTTCCCTAAATCAATGAAACTTGGTAAGTTTATGTGGGTATATTAATAATTTATTCACTTCCACACACTTATTTTAGTAGTCACATCTTGAATAGATCACTGGGGTCCTGCAGAAATTGAGTATTGTTAGACGTTTCAACATAAACAACAGAAGTGAACAGTTACCTCTGGAAGCCAACGCAACATATATGGAAGGTTTCGAACTTGAGCTTTACAGACAGGCACTGTACGGGCGGGTGAAGTGGTGATTTTTTTTTGTAACACATTTTTGAATAAGATTTGGAGAAACAGAAACTTTTTTATTCCACTTCTCCTTTTCTCTCTTACCTCTTCCTTCGCTCCAACTGCTCATCGTGAGTCTGTGTTTTAACACTAAGAATCTGTGTGTGTGTGCGTGCGTGCATTTGTGTGTCAGATGACCTATTGAAATCATTGTGGTGCAGAATTCCTGTTACCAAGGCAACACCGGCTTCTCCTTCTCGCACTCTCTCTCCCTGTGTCTTTTTCTCTGTCTCTTTATTTCTCCCTCTGTGACTCGCTGTCTGCCCTCCCCTTTTCATTTCCCCTCCACACCACAGCAAGGTCATGTGACTGCTGACGTCAGGCCTGGGAGGCAGGCAAGCAGTCTGAGAAGCAATTAGTTTGTGGGCTTTGAATAAACCTTCTCAGACTAGGAGAGTCTGGGAGTCAGTCACCGTCAGCTCTGCTTCACTCTCTCAGGCACTCTTCTCCTCCTACCCCCTCTCGACTGTTCTCCCCCCCTCCCCTCTCTCTCGTTCTTGCTTCATATTTGTTTTCTCTGGTGCTTTCTTTTATTCTCGCCTGTTGCTTCTCCTCCTCCTCCTCCTCCTCCTCCTGCTGCTGCTGCTGCTAGTGCCACAAAGTTAGTCTAGAGAGAAAGTGCTGGGTGATGGACTGCTGAACAGCTTGTACATTGCTACAAAGTGAGGTAAGCTTCCTGTGTTTTCTCTTTTGTGTGTGTGTATTGTGTGCTTTATCAGCCAGCGGTTGCTTCTGGAACAGTGTGCAGTGAAGTTAAAGCTGGATCAAGGATGGCTTTCGTTTCGTGTACTTAAAACACGTACCCGTGCAAAAGGGAAGTGGCAAATGACACTGTGTGTGTGTGTCAAGAGTGCTTTTTTTGTCACCTTTCAATCTAAACTTCGGAATGTATTAAGTGCAGAAATGCCGGGTGATGTCGGAGGGTTTCGAGGGAGATCCCCGCTCAGGGTCGGCTCTTGAAGACTAGTTGCTTTCTTTTGCAGCAAACACAGGCGGATCTGTTTTCGAAGCCCTTGCAGGAAGTGAGTGCACAGATAGAAGAGAGAAGGAAGGAGAGTGTGAACATTACATGGGGCCGTGTGTGGAGCTCCACATGGCTTTTTCTTCAAAGCTTTACTAATGTTACAGGCAGTAGTGTGGGCTGGAGCTTCGTACTCTGTCTGCCAGAGAGTCAGAGGCGGGGAAGTGGTGGGGGGCAGAGCAGCTGCCACCTGCCCCCCTCAGAGGGGATGGGAAAGCCTCAGAGAAATGCACTACAAAAATGGTTGTTGTTGTTTTTTTTTAAAACAAATCAATAATGGAAAGATAGAAGAGCTTTTTTTGTCTAGAGGAGTTTATTTCTTTCTTCTTTTTTTGCTGACTTTTCTTGGCAAGCTTGACAAGCTCCCCTTTTCACCACCAGACACCCCCCCACCTCCCTGCATGCCTCTCACAAAAGCATGCCAGCTAGTATTTAGCCCAAATAGGGTGGAAAGAAGGGGAAATGCGGATAACAAGTGGTTTGGATCCACTCGTCAGTCCTCCTCCCTCCCTCTGTCTCTCTCGCTGCTTCTCTTAAACTGCGAGACTTTATCTCTTCCTCTCATCCTTTCCTCAGCAGTGCCTCCCTCCTCCCAAATGAATGAAGTGGAGATCGGCCAAAAGCATGTAACCGGTTTCTGTCACTGTAGCTAAAGTGTCATCTAATGAAATGTCCGCCTCTGTACAGAATATTAGGGCACAAATTAGCACTCGCCTAATTGTGTGTGTGTGTGTGTACTGCATTCAAAGTGTGGTCTTTGTAGAATACCATAAATGGTCCATTTAAAAAGATTTTGTTATCTGTGAATGTTATTAGATAAGATGGTTTAGGCAAATAAACAGTACAGACATAAGTCACTCCTTTTTATGCCCCCTTTCAGATGGATTATCAGCTGATTATTCCTAGACTGACCTCAAAAACATTGAAATTGAATGAATTTTGCCACGTAATAATTTGTGCAAGCTACAGTTGAAGGCATACGTTGCTCTACTTTAAGTGCAGCTTCCATGTTAAGCAGTCCCAAATGTCCTGAAAGCCTGAGGGTCTCACCTTGTTGCAAAATGGGCCGCATGAGTCAAGGGACAGAAAGAAATTATATCTGTCTTCATATCTGTTCAACAGGCTGGGAATGTTGGCAGTATGAAAGCATGTTTGCAGAGAGGAGACACATATTAAAATACAGAGAAAGGTAGCAGTATACAGCTGAAAAATCAAATTCACGCCCAGATCGCAGTTTTATTCATTGTTCCGTGTGAGTGGCTGCGTGAAAACAGTGATTAACTGCATCTGATAGCTAAACTGTAAAACAGCTTTCTGTCTGTTTCTAAATCAAAAAGGGCCAAATGCCCCCAAAACTGAGGCAGGAATGCTCTTTTTCTACCATCATACATAAAATATGTCATCCAATGATAAATACTGATCTACTTTAAGGAACCCAAGCATACTAAATGCACTTTTTTGGCTTTAAATCTAACAATGCCTTAGCAAACAGTGCAATATTAGAGAATTGCATAATCATAATCATTAGTTGAAGCTGTTTATTTCTTAGGCTGCTGATGTGCTTCATCTGCTCTGCAGCTTCAGAGCTCTGTGCAAACATCAGCTGCATCACCTGTGTAAAAGTGCGAGTTTGCAAGCGTACACAGTGTGTATGCAAGCGTGTGTGTGGTTTCAGGTGTGTGACAGGAGCAGAGTTTGGCAGTTGGTTGTGTGCACATCACTGGCTCTGTTTCTGTTCAGTGCACATGAATGAGAACGTTATTGCTGGACCCAGGTGAGCGCAAATGTAGCCTCTCCAAGCTCGCGTGTATTTATATGTTCGGTCTCAGCTGATTTAATACGGTTATATCATGGAAAAAGTCGACCCTTCTCCCGTCTCGTGTTCTAGCAACCGAGCCCACACTCACACAGAGACGTTTGAGCGATGTGTTTATGCCCACATCCGCCGAAAAACCTGGAGAAGTTTAATTCTGCTACACACATGCTCAGCTGAACTGTACGAGCCAGGCTTCTATAACATCCTGTTTTGTACTTAAGGGAGTCTCATCTAGCACTGGTGGAAACTAACTTGAAGGCAGTTTATGTAACTGTTGATTTATGGCCAAAGGCAGGGAGAAAGAGAAAAAAGTAATTTAAGTGAGAAATATACAGAGATAAGAGAACAGACAGACACTTAGGAAGGCAGTTGGATGTTTTTCCGGTCTGGATTGCTCTTACTTTGTTCAACCTAGAAGTCTTCAAGACTTCAAATACTAATTCAGTGCTCACTTTAGGTTTGAATATAAAAAATATTCTTAGATGGTATAAAAAGGTATTAAAAGTCTTGGATTTGAATCCACCGTCTGGCTGGGCCCTTCCTATCTGGAGCTTGAATGTTGTTTCTGTGCCTCTCAAGGTCCCAACACAACAGATGTTCATCAAACATATCAATTACTTACATTTTCAGAAACATTTTCAGCCTGATCATTTCAATATAAAAGAATGTAAAAAAAAAAATGTATATAAAAGTTTAATATAAAATTTCTCAACGCTTGATTTTGCTTGAAAGTTAGATAGCACAATCTGCACTAGCATATTTGAGTCTATTATAATGTTCCAGTAGAATGACATCATCATCTAACAATTTCTATTTGACTTTTATAGGAAGATTTGGTGTCTGATAGCAACATATCCAAAATTTATGATATTATATCATAAATGATATCATATCTTCTGCAGCCTCAGAATGTGTAGTCTAATAATTGTGACAGAAAGTCTATTCTATAATGTGTGTCTCATGCACTAGGCTAACTTATGTATGAACCATTAATCCAGTATAGCCTTAACTATGGAAGCACAAAAATTGATGCTTTCAACATGACCCCAACTTCATCACAAAAAGATTTTTATGAGGAAAATAACAGTGGAAACTTCAAAATTGTATCGTCACCCTGTAATTTCTTCCGGGAAATCAGAGACAGGCAGGCTGGAAGCATTTGGTGAGCTGACATGGGATGACCCATGGTAAAAATGTCAAATAATGAGGTCAGTGTGTGTACACGTAATCCCTGTGAGGCAAAAGCTCAGGCTTTAGACTGCTCTAAACTCTTAGTTATGTAAGAAAGTTATCAGCACTTTTCCTTGCTTTACTAGAGAAAAAACTCAAAACAACAGTGGCTACATTTTCTTTTTTTTTTTTTTTTGAGCCCATCAGTAGCTAAACAGCATCATGTTTATTTGTTCACGCCAATTCTCAGAGGACTTTTTAGTCAGCAGAGCACTGATGAAACCGAATTTTCAGCTAGGCTAAAGCTAAAAGCAAAGGTTGTTTAATTTATAAAAGAGTGTGCTGAGGAGTCAGAATATAACAATATAAGCTGTATGTGAGATTAAATGACTTGTCACATGTTGCTTATAGCAAAGCTGCAAGTGCTGCAAGCTGAATTTGTACATATAAAAGCAGCTGTGAGTGATGACACAGGGAGATATGTAACCTTTGGTATTTCCTGACAGCACAGGTTCTTCACATCATCCGGCCTTTCAGTGCCTTTGTGTCATGCAACGATAGCAAAGCATATACATACAGTTGTTATTTGAAAGACTTTATCCACCATATTCAGGCAAAAAGTGTAACATTTACCAAAACATGTCCTGCTGTATCTTTGTTCCTGCAGATGTTCTGGACCTGATTTTCTTTTTAAAACTGTCAATCAGTATGAGACAGGATGGTTTTTGGTTGGAGTTTTGAACCTCTGCACCTGCAGGTGGAGGAGATGGTGCCTATGAGTAGCATATTCAGATTGCCGAGGTGAAGCCAGAGGACAGCCCGTGAGAAGAACGTTAGCTTAACCTTCTGGTTTGAATAATGGTAGGCTTAAAGGGACAAGAGTTAAAATGCTGAGGATTGCTCAGAGTAAGATAATTAGGGATAAAAAAGGATTTATTTTGATCACTTTATCATGAAAAATTGTTATAGCCCAAGAATAAAAGTAGAACGTAGTGCTGTAAAGACACGCTATGCCGGGTTCATTGGAAAGTTAGCAAAACTGCCTGGTTGTCGCGTGCAAACAGGAGAACATGCCACAAAATCAATAAAGGGCTGCTCATGCAAACACGCAGCGCCGCTGATGGTTTGTTTAATGGCGTAAAAACAAAGTGTTATGCTATAATTTCTGCTTTTGTGTAGCACGTGGCTTTAATTTGAGGTGGAAACACTTTGAAAGTATGGGCCCACTCATATAAACATGCAAGAGTGCTACTCGCATCAGTGCTAACATCTAAAAGATATGCATAACAATATAGATATTCACTGTTGCACTTTTAGTCAGACAGAATTTATTTGTTTGTGTGTGTGTGTGTGTGTGTGTGTGTGTGTGTGTGTGTGTGTGTGTGTAGTGTCCCAGTGTTACTGATGGAGCTGGTGCCGAGAAACACGTTTGACTTGAGTGTGGAAATGTCAGTGGCTTTGATTACTGCACTTAGGCAGCTGTGACATTTTTCACTACTTTACGTGCACTCAACGCAAAGGTCAAAACAAAAAGTACCGGGCCACTTAAGAGGCAATTACACTCCTCTGCCGAGGCGTTGTGGTTTGAGTTTGAAGTTCGCTCTGGGTGAAGCGTTCCTGCTCATTGACTGTTAATGCGCCATCAAGCTAGATGGATGCGTCGCACATTCATTACGTACAGCCGTGTTTTGTTGTCATCACAATCGATGCACATTGCTTTCTTTAACCTGCACTGTTACACCGTCACTGCCAACAAACACTGTCTATGCTGCCGCTGGTACATGCACTTAGAAGGTGCACGTCTGTCTGGAAACTCTGGTTAGTGTCGTTGCAAAGACAGGTCGAATTTAGTCTTTACTTGTCAAGAGCACGTTTCCTTTCATGTCATTATTAATTCAATTCAATTCAGTTTTATTTATGTAGCACTGAATCACAAACCGAGTCTCCTCAAAGCGCTTTATATTATAAGGTGAAGACCCTGCAATAATGTGCTGTTACACTGGATTATGTATGACTTTTGTGATCAGATGGAAAATCGCAGCAAAAATTTTCTGGCACAACTTCACCTGCTTCCAAGGTGCATGGAGAGGATGAAAGAATTCACAAGGCAGGAACTCCAGCCACACTTGAGGGAAGATGAACAACTTTAATAATTGACCAGATGGGATACATTATTACATGCCTGGCTGTCTGAGAATAGAGGCTTCTAGCACTGGGACCTGGGTATTTTCAAAGACTGTCAGAATTATGACATTTACGACAGATTTCCTAAACGGACTAAAATAGCGCGTTAGTGGAATCCCATAATGGCGCTCGTAGGTGTGGTTAGTTTTATGGGTGATTTGCAAAGGCTGCCCTGTTTTCTGAACACTCACTGGTGCACTCACAGTTCATTCTAAATCAATTTGTGCGCGTGATCTAAATATTCTTCCGTTTATATTTTATCCTGTGAAAAAGGAACTCCCAGAAAAACATATGAAACAGGTTAAGTCGCAAAAATCTCAGATTTCCCACCACTTACAGTCTGTGATTGCGCTCTCTGTAAATAGCGACAGTACTTTTTAGTGCAACACGTTAGTATATTTGACCACAGGTCTATTAATGGACGGAATTACTTCACCGTGGCTTCGAGAGTTGCTCTGGAGTGACAGTCTTCAATTTGGATTTTCAATTTTTTAATTGAAAAAGCAAAAACACTTTGCTTATAATGTGTTAACATTTATTTTTAGGCTTTATTTGAGCGACAGTTTATATGTGTTGGACAAAAGAGAATGGCAACGGTGATAAATTGATCCCAAAAACAAAGTGTGCTCCAGAGCAGCTTGTGCAGATACTTTAAGCTCCCATTCCCTTTTGAATGCATTCATGTCTGTGATATACATGTTGAGTGAGCGCTTGCTGACAGACAAGTGATTATGGAGGTTTAGAGGGACAGCTGGTCGGTCAGGCTCTTTGTCATTCTCCAAAGGGCTTCTTTATGAAGAGGTCATAGGTCACTGAGCTGAAATCCAGCCCCAGAGGAGAGCAGAGGGCTCTGAAGGATCGCCTGCAGCTAAAAGGTCCCACAGAAGGTTACACTCACAGATCATTTTTGAAGGATGGCCGTGGTCTATAGGCTCCCGTGTGTTGGTGGGGAGGAACTATGGGAAACAGATGTTCTATTTTTAGCCGCGGAATGGAATTCACACGCGCACACTGTCATGCTAGACGCGGGACACAAAAGATGGGAGTTCCTCGCTGGAGAATACTTGTCTTAGGTTTACTGAGAAGTTTTCTGTGTGTGCTTGAGAATGTTTATCTGAGTTCATTTCACTACACTGCACACTCCTACTTTCTGCTTACACTTTGTAAATTATCTTCAGGGTGTAAAACAATGTGAAAGCACAAGAAACTTTACTTTTCTATCTTTAGTCGTCTTATTTGCTGCGTTCCCCATGGGGGCTTTGCAAGTTAAATATTTCCATATTTCTTGAATGTGTGGTTAGCAGTCTTGGCATTCCTTCCACGAATGCATTTGTTGTCCTTGAGTTTCAGCTCTCATACAGTGAAGTATTAAGAAAGTAAACTTTTGCCAGCAGAACAACACTGGCCAGACGCTACATAATTGTGGTTGCTTACTCACTTAGGATAATAATGATGGCCGTCTGAAATAAAAATCTATAATTTTGTTGGGTTGTTGTTTTATTTATTTATTTTGCTCTACTACAAAGAAACCTTTAATGTTGACTGTCTTTAAACAAAAGAGAAAATCATCCATGTGATGCAACATAGCGTTTCATGTTAGCAAGATGCAGACGATGATGCCGTTAGAAAACGAGCTCAGAATATTTGAGTAGAGACCGATGGCCTGACTCAGATGAGGAGCTTAGAAGCACACACGGTGAGGATTGAAAATAACACAAAGTGCTACAAAAGCAAGTCAAACGTCCATCCATCCATTCGCTTCCGCTTGTCCTTTTCAGGGTCGCGGGGGGCGCTGGAGCCTATCCCAGCTGTCATTGGGCGAGAGGCAGGGTACACCCTGGACAGGTCGCCAGTCTGTCGCAGGGCCAACACATAGGGACAGACAACCATTCACACTCACATTCATTCACACCTAGTGGCAATTTGGATTATCCAATTAACCTATCCCCACAAGTTGCATGTCTTTGGACGGTGGGAGGAAGCCGGAGTACCCGGAGAGAACCCACGCAAACACGGGGAGAACATGCAAACTCCACACAGAAAGACCCCGGCCTGATGGTGGAATTGAACTCAGGACCTTCTTGCTGTGCGGCAACAGTGCTAACCACCGTGCCACTGTGCTGCCCCAAGTCAAATGTGTTGCTTAAAAATTGAGAGCTTGAAAGAAATGAATGTGGTATAAATAAGTGGCTCTTATTTTTTACTGTTGTCGGTCTGATCAGACCATCAGCATTATCTTTTTTCAAACTTTGCTTTTGTGTAATGTTATTGTCCTGGTCACAAAAGTAACGTTCAAAAAGAGTAATATATGTTTTCCTCTCATTTGTAGTCAGAAATAATCATGAAACAAATATTTTATACAAGAACAACAGCAAACAAAATGTTACATATTGCGATGAGATGTCCTTAATAAGATTTTTTTAGTTTTTTTTCTGTTTTTCTAAATTTCACACCAGATGCACTTAATAATTCACAGTATAGACAGTAAATTATATCCCATCAGGAATGATCCAAATAACTGGGTGGCAACTACGTGATGAATCTCACATCCATAGCTACTTGGAATTCCTCAGTGCTCGCAGAGACCTTTGGCAGGCAGGATGCATGCCTTACTAGGGTATGTGAGGCATAAGCAGATGAGTGCTATCATCGAATTGTCACTAAAAAAATGCTGAATTTAAATATCGGGTTGGAAAATCTGATCTCAAGCCGTTTATTAAAGGTGAGCTGTTACAGAACTGCTGTAAATCCACACAGATTAGTCTACCATAGATTATGAGTGTCTTTTTCCACATGACAAATCCTGTTCATGACTTTCCTTCATAATGTGTGATCAGTTATCTACACAGTAATTTCCTCTTGCATCTTTGGTCCTTCTTCAGTCGATATTAACTTGTTCTTAAAAATCTTTGGGTAGTTTTTTTTTCTGTAAATCTAAAACATAACATGTATTAATGTGCATTTGAAATGTTATTTGTATTTACTTGTCAAAGCTTCAAATTGGACTTTGGGATATTATAAACATTAAAAAACAGAGATTACTACACTTTCACTTTCTTAAAAGTCCAGGCAGTCTGACACTGCGATTGTGATCACATTTGTAATCTGTAAGTGGTTTTTTTGTGTTGTTTTTTTTAAACACATTCATTAAAAACTCTCGAGTATTGCAGCTTTTTTTAACCACTCCAGAGGAAACACTTTAGAAAGCTCTGCCTTTTCTGGCTGATTCAGTTTCACATATTTGCGACTGAGGCCCAGTGTCTCCCAGCTCTGTCTTTGTGACGACATTTTACATTTTTTATTTTTTGGAGAAAAAAACATAAACATAGATTTTGAAACGATTCAACATCACTTAGCTGCGTCTGCGTTTACGTTGTAGCGCCTTTTTACTGCCAGTAACAGACGACACTGAGCACAGTTGTGGTTAACGTTTTACGATACACTGACCTCTTAATGCAGTTTGCAGTGGCTGTTTTCCACTCACGCACAATAATGCGTGTCTCCTTTGTTCTGCCTCATCATCACAGGTGGTAACCTTGTGCGTTTGATGGTTACTCAGCTTTTATCTCCCGCTGAAGGGCAAAGAGAGATTTCCGTGTGCATGTGTGTGTCTGTCTGTGGTTATGTCTGTGTCTGTGAGATCAGTATATATCAGTGTTATTATGTCATTTTTCCAAACAGCAAATAAAGATAGTGGACGTCTAGGCTGGCAGACATCATTCTGCAAAGAAGGCTGTCCGCAGAATGTTCACATCAGTGCGGGAGGGAGAGTATTTACAAAGCCACATACCAGTCATAGCAAAAGGGGAAAAAATGTTGCAGTAAACTTGACATTTACAAAACCCAGTCTGGCCTACTGCACAGGTGAACTCATCTAAGCGACATGTGGAAAAGAAAGAAACACAGAAAGATAAGAAAGAAATACTTTAAACCAGGAGGCTGATGTAAAGATGATTAACAATATCTAAATCCTTCAATCTGCACATGTTTAAATTAAACAACCTGTTGCATAAATAAGTATAAATTTCAGGCTTTATTTCCAGTCTTGGAATCAAATGTTCACTGTTTCAAAATAAGAGCCTCAGATACTGTGCAAGATATTCTTTTTGTTCTTGCAGACCACGTCAGGTGCTTTACTTTTAATAATAAATATATTGGCTTTTGTTGGTTAGCTAGCTCCTGCGGTTGTTTCTCTTCTGTCAAACAAAGGGCCGTCGTTATTACTGCTGCCACAAACCTAAAATATCTTTCTTAACTTGGCAACAGATTGAAATGTACAGGATTAAGCTCCATTAAAACTAAAGCAAATTATGTTAATGGGAATGGGAAAATGTCAGTTTACTTGGAACAACACAGACTTATTCAAGCTGACTGACAGTCTGAATATCCAGAAATCTTAATGCCCCAAAATCTCTCTTCAACACAGCCCGGTTCCCCGGGTTAATCCTGACCCCTGACCTTCACACTGTGATGTAACTTCCCTGCTGTTTGTTATTTTCCGTGATGTTATATCCTGTTTCTATATTTTCTTACACCACAGGAAGCAGAGCCAGCTTTGTTGCATCCCCAGGGGCATTCTTCAGTCAGAACCATCTCCAGACTCAGGCTTTGCCCACGTCACATTCTCTTCCCACTCTTTCTCTCATTAATGCATACAGTGTTACAGGCCGCACCCTCAGTCCTGTAACAGACGTGCATTCCCCAGCTGCTCCTATAATTACTCTGCAAACAGCTTTTATCAGTTTCAGTTCAGCACAGTTTACAGCCATGTCACTCTATCGCTGCTGAGCAGGTGCTTTTCTTTCTTGTTATCAGCCGTCATTCGTGTGGAAAATTCACTTGGAAAGAAAAGAATAACACAGGCAAAAGTTGACATTATAGTGATGGAAAAATGTCAAGCTGCTTAATCTGTTCTCTTCCTTTTGCGTGGAATAAGAGGTTGACATCTAGTTCAGATTTTTCCCAGATCCATGTGGATCTGGGAACTGATGTCTGCACCAGTTATGACAATGTAAACCGACCACATGCAACTTCTGGGAATCAGTCCATGAAAGTCAAAAGCCGTGATACCATAAATCTTGGAAATTTGGGTGATTTCTACGTCAAGTTTGTGTTCTAGTCCAACTCTGGAATGATTTCAGTGCGACTGCTATTCTTAGAGTGCTATTTTGTCATCCTCTGCTGCTTTCTCTGGAATGTCACTATGAACTTGTGCCATTAGCTGTCCTGACTCGTCTGAAGGAGAACATTTAAAGGTTTATTCCACAGTGCTGTCATGTGGTAGTACACAGCACCGTGAAGTTTTCTTGGTAACGCTTTATAATCACCATCACTAACATTATACTTTATTATTAATCACAAATTATAGTTACCTATACATATAAATGTATGCGCTAATAACTGAAATAGGCATACGGTAGAATGAAATAGCTAGGATCTCAGGACCTTTCATTGGGTTCTTGTATTAACCCTTGTGTGGTGTTCGTATTTTTGTTACTCAGCCAGTGTTCATGGGTCTGGTGGACCCGCTAGAGTTTTGGCTTTCCAAATTAACATTATCAAACAATTTTATGTTAAATTACTCAACAGATGTTTACTTCATCCCAATTACAAGACATATGAACAGCAAACATGGTTAATTTTTTCCCTTTACCTTTATTAGATCACATTTATGAATTAATGTGCTTCTCGTTTTTCTTTTATATAAAATGTTATAAATAAATCAGTTATAATCAAGTGGAGTGAGTGGAAAGACACAACACATTTACACGTGAAAAAATAATTAATTGTTTAATTTTTCTTTTGAAAAAAACTGAACACGGGTCTCACAGACCCGAACACCATACAAGGGTTAAAATATATGTGCAATAGAAAAGTGACTGTAGAGTTTTAAGCAAGTTCATAGATTTAGGTTTAGCTCAATTAGCTTCCAAGCTGAAGTTGGGCTTTTATCTCTGACAAAGACAACCTCTACCCACAGAGCTGTGTAACAGTGCAAAGCTCAGTAGCTGAGCTAAATGGGGTCTGTTTGGGATTTGAGAAAACTCACTTGTATGAAATTTAGCAGCAGACCTCAGACGTAATCACCACAATAACAGCAGGGCAGACATCTATTCTGTTTCCCCCTGTTGGGCCCCAGGAGTTAGTCATCCAACCAATTTAGCAGGTCCAATGATCTAGTGCCAGGCAGACAGAGCGCTCCCACCAGGGCTACACAGATGGAGAGCCAAGCAAATTAGACACGACCTCGGAGTACAAGGCAGGGGTCGTTTTCTCTCAGACACAGAAGAGAAGAACAGTTTTCCACACAGGCATGCAACCAGACCTGATTCTCATAACAGTCGAAATAGTTGAGCTGAGATGTTGTTGTTATTCTACAGATTCATTGGGCCATCATACATTTGTACATCTAATGCAAATAAACAAGCCTGTATAAATAATTATTAAAATTAATTAATGTTTAATACCTTTAGCATGGCCACAGATCTCTGCACTGCAGCTTCACAGATTGAATTACATAACCTTTAAGCTGATTATAAAATTGACTTGAGGAAGTGTGTCATCTTGTGCATCTCACTGGATCGCTCCTTTTGCTCCTAAATCAATAGACACTACAGTGTGTGCGGTTGCCTACTCATCCACCCGCTATCAGGTCTGTTACCATAGCAACCTAATGAAGACTAAGAAGGCCTTTTAAAAGTATAACAGCTGAAAATAACGATCGTGGGCAGCTAACCAGCTAGCAACAATCAATGTGACAAGACTTCAAATGCTGTCTCTGGTTTGGTAGCGACTTAACGGGAAAGAGCCAAACAAACTGAGACGAAACAAGGAGTTCGATCCTAGAAAGACAGACTTCACTCCAACTGCTGCAAACTCACACGTCCTACTCTAAAGGTTTTAGAGTCACCTTCTATCCACCTGCTGACTAGCCAGTTGGAGGCCTCTTTGGTACCAGTGGAAGTTACAGACTGGTTAGAGATTTGCCTTACTACTGTAGTTAATGAAGATTCATTTGAAACATGTACCAAAGGCCTTAACCCCCCCAAGTTAAGTGATGAATAATTTGAATTGTTGTACAGTTTTCCTGCTGGGGCAGGAGGTGGGTTTCCTCAGGCTCAGCAGGATATAAGCAGAAAGAGTAGTCATCCATTCCTCAGCATTTTCTTTCTTATTTTAATGTCTATTTTTGTGTGTCTCCCCCTCCCCTTTCATTCCTGCTGTCCATTGTTCTGGAGACTTAAACTGCTGCAGATGTTTCTAAAAAAAACATGGGAAACTTTCTCTCTCTCTTTTTTTAACAATACTGCCATTTCTTTTTCAGTCACTCTCGTAAAAACAACAAAATGACTGCTTTATATTTGCACCTCACAGTCTCTTGGAGATCCGATGAATATATATGTTTTATTCAGGGGTTGCATCCCAAACTGCTCTCCCAAGTGCAGATTTTGCATCTGCACTTTCCATTCAGATATATGCGGCATATAAATATAATATAATAAAAGCCCTATGAATTAAAAATTAGCAGTGTCATGCAAAGTGCTTTAGCAAATAGAAGAAAGCTTTCCAAATGAAGTATCCCTGCACTTAATGAAAACCTTTTAGAACAGGTTTCTGTATCTTATACTCAAAATCTCATATTTGTTTGCCACATTTATCAATAACATCACCATTGCATAACACGGATTCCATGTATTATAGTGTAAATGGTAAATGGACTGGTTCCTATATAGCCCCATTCACACTAGCACATTTTTCTAAGTGCTTTCTAGGTAACATTCACACGCGTTCATATTCCGATGGATGCATCAGAGAGCAATTTGGGGTTAGTATCTTGCCCAAGGATATTTGGCGTGCAGACTAGGGGAAGCCAGGAATTGAACCACCAACCTTTCAATCAGTAGATGACCTGTTCTACCGCCTGAGCTACAGCCACCCTTGTACGAGTCAGACAGTGTATGTACGAGTTGAGGTGATAGGGAGTAAAACTGACAGAACTCTCTGATATAGCTTCAACAGATCCAAAGAGAACAGCAGTCTTTGGATCCTGACATAAAAACAGGATCTGTATCTGTATAAGCAAATGAGTTACATGGAGTTAAGCATCCCAGGTATTCCATGTGTGACTGCATCCCTGTGTGTAGGCATCACAGCCCAGTTCTACAAACTTGTTACATTGCAGCGCTTCAGTTTTACCCTAGAAATACTACTACGGCTTCTGATTGAAATTACAATCTATATACTAGATAGTAATCTGGTGAATTAGCATGCTAACCAGCTACCAGTTACCAAATGCCACTTTGTACCAACATTTTTTCCAACATGGGAGGAAAACTAGCAATTTTGAGATTCTGTTTTTCTTTTTTACAGTCTAGTCCCTGTTAAAAGATAGCCAGGGAATAAAACGGTAAACACAGTGAGTTCACTACTGTGCTAGTCTGATGTGATTAGCTAATTCAGCACGCTTCAGTTTTAGAAACCAAGATACCAGTGAAAGTTAATTACAATACAAATGATTCCAACTACATTGCATTGATAGCTGTACCTGTTCTCCAAGGTGTTATAGTCATTTATACCACCCAGGCATTCGTGAAAAACTGGATTTACAAGGTTGAATTAGAAGATACAGTTAAGCTAATTAGCTAATTTTATTGGATTGGTTGAAGAAATAGAACTGCTATTTCATCATTTTATCACAAATTGCAAAATAACAGCAACGTCTTTTAGAGTAATTTTTTTTTTGACTTTTAAGAAACAATGACTAAATGAATTGGTAGATTTTGTTCATTAACTGTATGTTTTTCTCAAAATGGTCAGTGTGTAAGAAAGGAACGGAAATTATAGAGAACACAGCTAAAACAATATTTCAAGCAACAATTTTCGACTTCATTTAAAAAGAAAAATTCAACATCTCGTGGCATATTTGGTGAGAAAACCTGGAAAAATTTACCTCCTTACTTGTGAGACAACTATTGTTTCTCCAGAGTTATCAGGTTTTCACAGCAAGCCCACATCTTAAAATCCACACATTTATTTTTGTTAGTCTTCTCCATTCAAGATTCTGTCTACACGGGCAACTGGTGCAGTGCTGCTGCTTGTGATTTCAATAAGGGGCAGCTATTGGGGCAGTTTAGGTATAGTTTGGGTTTTACTGTAAAAATATTTTATCTGTAATCGTTCATAATGTACACTTTAGGAAGAATGGGCTGTTGATATGTTGTTTGCTTCAGGACTCAGAACATCCAGCTGATTTTATGTGAATAAAAACATTGTGCCTCAATTTGGGGGGGTTGCTAGTACACTTTCATCTTGTTTTCCATGTATACTATTTACTTACTGCACAGAGTGTAAGTGTTGACCGATTTATCTGCAGGCCGACAGTATCGGCCGATATTAACTATATAACAAGCAAACAATCAAATTAAAAAAGTAAAGAAGAGGCAGGAGAAACACCCTTCAACCATGTTGATTTTGCATAGTTTATCCACCAGATGATATTCTGCAAATTCCCTGTTGGCAATGCAGATGTTTGGAACACCGCAAACACAAAAAAACCCAAAACAGCATCGACAGATTTATGAGAATATCTGATTTTTACATTGCCAAATATCGATACTGGTATCAATCCTTAAAATTCTACATTCATCATGCTTATTAGACCATGTATTATTCTGTGCAACAGCTATGGTGACATCTAAACAGCAAACCAATCCACAGACATCAGTGTCTTAAAAAAAAAAGATAAACGTAGCTAGCTAACATTTATATTACCATCTGCAGTATATTCCTCCTTCTGGACAAAAATTGCTTGCTGCTTCCTCCTCTTCTGCTACGCAGCAAAGATTGCAAATACTGAGAATGAGAAGTGTGCATCATTCTCCACTCGACTTTTTGACAGCTCCAGGTCCACCACGCAGGTATTTCTTGTGCATGTAGTCGTACGTGTCAGTGTGAATGCAAGCATGAGAAGAATGGCACGTATGAGACAGCAATAGACAAAAAGAAATCTGGCCTCAAGATGTTGCAGCATTAGATTTCCTGTTTACATCCCTCAAGGAATTAAGAACTGTAGTTACCAAGCTGCACGTCTCTATCTGGAATTGATCGGTGTATAAAAAACTGAATGGATGCTTCAAATGGAGGATTCATGCAGACCACTGTAGCGTTGGCCAATTTTACCTAGTTGTGATTACGGTTATTTGACTTTCTCTTTCCATTTTAACATTTTATTACCTTTTTTGAATTTGTTTAGCAGTTAACCACAGTTGGTACTGCACCTCACATTTCTGCACCCCCCACCATTATCATACACCTACACACAGAGCACAGTGTATTTGATTGAGAGTAGTGTGTGTGTGTGTGTGTGTGTGTGTGTGTGTGTGTGTGTGTGTGTGTGTGTGTGTGTGTGTGTGTGTGTGTGTGTTTTCCCATGTGCATGTGTCTGCTGTGCATGCAGCCAGAAATCTCATCAATGGCTCTATGATTTTGCTGAATGTTACTATGGTAACTGCAGTGGAATTGCCTCATAAGAGAGAGCTGGTCCTGTGTAGGTTGAAATAATGCTGAGGATGAAGAGCATTTAAATAATGGAAAAACAAGGTGCAAGAGAAAGGTGAGGAGTTTATGAATCAAAGAGGAAAAAGATGAAAGACTCTATAAGTTTCATATCGATACTACAAATATTTACTGAATATGTATTCTCTTCTTTCACTTGTCTCATAAACATGTTCATACAGTTTGATTGCAACCTTTGTTTTACAAAGAAATGATTTTGTCCACCGGGGAAGTGATCAGAAAGTCTCTTCAGCAAAGCTGAAAGGACTGTAAATTGTGAATGTGAATCCAAGCCGTAGTCAACCAGATGTGCATAGACTTTACTTCAATCTGAATGACTGTGCTCATTTTGAATGATAGTTCATTTGGTGTTTAAAGAATGCTGCAGCTGCTGTCTCCCTCTCCCTACAACAACTAAAATAAATCAACTGATGAAGTAGAAGTCAATTTCTGAAGTCATATTCAACAGTAAAAGTGTCTTTGATGCTCTCACTTGAACTTTTTGTGCCTGCGTGGCTTCTCTCCAAGCGCACCAGTTTCCTCAAACAATCCAAAGACATGCATGTTAGATTAATTGGTGATCCTAGCAGCGGAGGTGAGGATGTGATCGTGAAGGTCTGAGTGTTAGTATCTGGACCGACGCCATGTCCAACACACAGCCTACCTCTTACCCAGTGTCAGTGATTAAGCCAAGCCCCCATTGTGCCTTGGAACCACTTAATCCCTGTGTTTACATTGAGGCTGAAATTGGATGTCACTACATTACCTTCAAGGTTTTCCATGTGTAGTAATTAGAAACCAAGATAAGATCCTTACCCTGTTTGCTTAACCTGCAACTGATTATCATAAAAAGACATCTAGGATGAAAACCTGAAAAATTTCGACTACTACAGGTCACTGCTAGAGTTTAAACGTCTTAAAATCCAGCAAAAATCACTAACGTTGGCCTGGATCCACTATCCAGGACCACTATCCATCTTCCACACAGTAGATAATCTGCTCATGACAGTGGGTTCCTAGGCATGCTTGGAACTACAGCTTACAGTAAAGCTTAGAAGAAGCCCAAAACTCAAATGGGACCATCTATTAGCCTATCTAACACAAGAGTGTAGGCTTTTTTGGAGGACATATTATGAGGACTTAGCACCCCCAGCCTGAAATGCAAGAAACCAGCTTTTCCACTGTCTGACGTTCTGAAGAGCACACTGAAGGATGCAGCAGCCTTGAGACGCTCTGACACGTGTCCTGTCACTCAGCAGTGCCTACTCGTTTTAATGTCAGCTGCTGTCAATCCTTTGTGCACATTGCAGTACATATACATAGACATCTATCTGATTTGTTGTCCTAAGGATTGCCAGGCCTTTAGATCAGAGTTTTACAGTCCCCTTTGTGTATTTTTACCAAGGATAGCGAAAATCATTTTTCAATAACATGAATTTATTAATGATAATGTTACTCGCAAGAATCGCTATCCATTATAGAAGTAGCCAGTTTTGTTTTTTTCTCTCCTTGAGGAACTTTTTGGTCATTAAAAAAAAGACCACATGAAGATGAAACCACCACAAAACGTAGAACTTCCAGTGGTCCAGAAAAAAACACATACAGGCTTCAGCTGAAAATCCATGTCATCATCAAGTGGGTTGCCAGGAGCATCCTCGGTTGGCTAAGCATGTCATCGGGACTGGCAGAGTGGTTTCATGGCTGCAGCGGTGTGTGGGGTGAGTGGGCTGTGTGAGCGTATATGTACGCGCTGGAAATAGCAGGTGACAGGGCACAGTGGGTCACTAATTACAGATTTGTAAGTGTGCATGTGTCTGTGTGTGTACGCAGGCTGGTGTTAGAGCAGCAGACAGGGTCACGGCTGTGGATTTCATTAGGTGAAGTGCTTGGCGACAGACTCTGGTGTAACCGCTCCGAGGGTCCGTTGCTGACATTCGGTCAGTGTGGTAATTGGCACTAAGTCAGAGCTTTTGAAAGTTATTCAACCAAAACCTTTGTTCAGCTTCACCTGCTTCAAAGAAGAAAAATGAAAAATCACATGTGTCCGTCATTTCCTTTCATTTAATTTTAAAGGCCTTGAATGTATTTCTTTCTATGAATCATCTAATAAAAGAGAGTGCACCATTGCACACTGAAGAAACCACCTGAAAGTAAGCACTGCTTCATTTTTATTTCCGAATAGTATCAAAATTGTAACTAAAGACTTGGTGTAGAAACAAATAGCTTAATGTTTCATATTCTGTACAAGCTTTGCAGCCACATTTGGTTACATTAGCAGCATCTCTCTATGGTAGATGTTACACCTTCACAGTGTAATATCTACCATATGTGATAGGTTGCAGTGAAATTCTCTAAAGACACACACAATTCCCAGTATATATACTGGATAAATACCAATGTTATTTCCATTACCTGCTGCTGGATTCATGTTCCCTTAAATATTAATTGTAAAACTTCTGATCTTGTTTGCAACATTGAACATGATATAAGTCTGAATGCATCCAGTCTCACTGAGGCCTGAAATTATAATGGACATCTTGCTGTTGCATCTTTATTCCGTAGACATCTTAAGATGTCGGCCTCGCATCTTAAGAATGTAGCTCAAAGTGCAGCTGGGCTTAGGACCACCTTTAGTGCTGCTTGCATAGCTGCTGTTTTTTAGAGCAGTTGGAAAGAAAAAGAAAATGAATTTGTGGTGTCTGACCATGTTGGAAATACAGTGTTTATATTGGCCACTCGGAGAGAAAAAGCCAGCTGTAATATCATGAGGCAAGACGTGATAATTGTTTAGATATGGGGACATTCTCTTGCCGTAGGCCTTCGTACCGCTGCGTTTGGTTGCTCACAGAAAAGCTAGAGAAACAGCTGTGTGACAAACAAAAAGGAGAGAAGTTCAAGCCCTGCATACTCTTTGACACCGCTGTAAAGTTTTTGACCATTTAGTCCTGTTTAACTTTTGTCAGAATTCATACTTTGGGATTATAGCGCACATGCTGTATGTGCTAACATCTCCCCGGCCCACATTTTCAGTCCACTGCAGTTCTTTGTTGTGCCCTACGTGTTAGCAGAAGTCGTTTAATAAAAAGTAAACAAAGGCGATTGTATAAGTGTCATCAGTCACATGGTACTCAAGCAGTTGATTATGACCATAGCACCCCAAGCATCAGGGCACTTTTCATCGCCATGTTTACTGAAGAGAAGTGGTAGCTGTTCTATAGCGCCTGCCTGGTTATTGTACCATGATTTAGAGCACGGCTGCAGCTCAGATAATTCAGCACTCACTTAACTTATCACTTCTCAAATAGCCTTGCTTACACTGGGGATATTTTTCCTTGGTGACGGCCTTAGTCATACCTTGATATGAACTTGCTGGTGGGTGGGACTGCAAAGAAGTCACCTTCTTTTTTTGCTTCTCATTTCTCTCTGAGATTGCAGTATTCAGTACTGTGAACGAGCTGTTCGTCGTGACGTAAAAAAAGAGGCTTTCATTTCCTATGGTTTCCTAAAACATGCTTTTATTCATGGTGGTTTTGAGGACATAAGTGACTAATTTCCTTTTCAGAGTGCAGGCCAAGGCAGGCCTAACAGCACATCGCACAGAGCTGAATATATACTGTACACAAATGTACACAGCCTCAACACATGAATTCCAAAGCATATGCAGTCACCATAGCTTGGTACTTCTAAATATACTTTGATTGCATTCATACTGAAAAATATGCCTGTGCATATATTGTACACTCACATACACACTGACACTATAGTTAGTGTAATGAGAGCGCAATCTCTCTGAGATTAGGAGCAAGCACTTCCTGTTTGTGTCACCAAAAGGGCAGATAAGACCACTTAAAAGCTGTATTTGTTAGTATTTCCATGCCTTACTGAGTCTCCAGTGCAGTAAGAAAGAAAATAAATAACGCGTCATCAAGAAATAATATCATAATTGACTGCAGACAAAACAAAAGTGGCATTATATAACACGATTGTGCTTGGGAGTGGACATTTTAAGAAGAAACAGTGTGCTTGGGTATTTGAATGACCCAGCTGTTAAGCATTTTCATTTTATATAGCCTAACTAGGAAACAGTGAAATACTGGGTGATTTAAAGACACATAAAAGAATAAAGTAAATACACAAATAAACATCAGCTCCCTGAGAAGTTTCATGATCTTCTTAGCCAGCAGTCACCAATTGCTCAACACGAAATCTAATGAGCAGCTTTTATGAGCGCCGTCGCTTTTACTGTCTTAAAAGTAATACAATGGTCCATTTGCTCTAGCTCAAATAAAGGCCCAGTTAATGAATCATCATTGTCGCTACTTTAAGTAAACATTCTCATTTTACATGAACATTTCAGCTCAGAGCCTGCAGATGGGGATCGTAAAGCTTTAACCTCTTTATAAAGATCTGGGCCCGTATCCCTAAAGAATCTTTGTGCAAAAAGTGGCTCCTAGCGGCCAAATTCTAAGAAAATTCTCAGAGTCATGACGTTTTCTTAGAATTTCCCCTAAAAGTGACACGACAATCCCAGTTAATATAAAAGCTATTCCTCAAGATTCCTAGCGCTTAAAAGGGCTCCTAAGGCGAGATCTGCTAAGAGCAGGGAAGAGGACTTTTAGTGGCTTAGGAGTTCCCCTAAGCAGCTGCACAAAATGGCCAACAGAAGAGGCAGGAGAGATGTCCTGCAAACACTGGATGACAGGGAATTATTGAGATGCTACAGATTGGATCGTGCAGGAATCATGTTTGTGGTGGATCTCCTTAGAGATGCAATTACTTCACCAACTCGACGCCACAACGCTATTACACCGGAGACGAAAGTAATCACAACCCCGAGGTATTTGGCAACCGGGAAAATGCAACAATGCAGCAGTGATGACTTGGGTCTGCAATCACAGACATTGCTAAAAGCTGAGCCGTGTTACCCTCGTTAAGACCACACTGGACTTGTAACGTTGTGATTTCTACTTCATTAAGGACAGCCTCTTGAGATAGGCCATCTTGTTTTCAACAGGGTCCATATGGGAGTGAAAGTACAAAATATGCCAGCTAGGATATTAATATGAGCAAATAAGACACGAATCATTATTTGAACAGGGTGTAATGAGTTTAAGTTTTCACATATTTTAGATTCTACTGGCTATAACCCCTACAGCTTACTATTCATTTTCCAGATATTTTCTTGAATGTGAAATATTATTTACAATTACAGTCAGCATAAGATTAGAGTATATAATATGTTTAATGATTTGAGGGTACATCCTTTGCTCATTATCACCAA
This sequence comes from Aulonocara sp. 'chitande type north' Nkhata Bay, assembly GCF_057382095.1. Taxonomy (NCBI): domain Eukaryota; kingdom Metazoa; phylum Chordata; class Actinopteri; order Cichliformes; family Cichlidae; genus Aulonocara; species Aulonocara sp. 'chitande type north' Nkhata Bay. The sequence goes on from NC_141354.1 coordinate 8,423,583, forward strand.
AAGCTCATTTCCATCGAACTTGTAGGATCAACCAATCACGGCTTTTGAAATGATGACTCATACCTAGCAACGGGGTCAACCACACCTCCTCACTAAGATAGGATTTTCCATCCATTCCTTGCTCAGAGTTCACTGAAAATGTTCTGGAATCACTTCTAAGCTAAAACTCCTGGCAAGGAATTTTTAGGTTAAGTTAGGAGCTCTCTGAGAGGATTCTCAGAATCTTTAGGGATACGGGCCCTGGACCGCAAACACTGATATCACAAGTTCCAGGAAGACAATAGAGAAATTGTCTTTCTCGAGAGGTTATGAATCTGAACGATGTTTGTTAAGCAGATCAGTCTCCAAATCATTTGACTGTACTGCCTTTTCCTTCCAGCGCATCTAAGCCAGTTAAGTGTGTTTGCGGAGATTTTATAGAGTAATTAAATCCATGTACTTTTGGTGCTGTGTGCACTCAGGGTCCACAGAGCTATTTTTATTTTCCATGGAAAGTTCCATTAGTTTTAAAAAAGGAGTGATCAACGTAACGTCTGAGGGGCTTGCTTACATTTTTGCTTCATATCAGGCGAAGCTACTAAAGGAGACAGCAGCTAGCTCATCTGTGTAGCTGATAGTCCAAATATGAACTTGTGCTTTATAAACAAAAACAGACACATTTGATTTTACTAGTTGATAACACAGCACAGGTCTAAACTGAGCAACTCTTCAGTGGAAAAATGTATGCAACAGTCGCCCTTGCAAAACTTTTTTTCATTGAATGTCTCACACTAATAGACATTTGTTCTTCGTGGATGTGTAACATGACTCATGGAGTTATGGGAAAATACAAAGATGGTTGCAGCGGTTAACGCTAAAAGCACTAGAAAATACATTATTACTTTTGTCACATCTCAAAATCAAGCTCGTTGTCTTCTCTGTGTTCCCAGCTGTGAGCTGAGTGATTGACAGGACCGACGACATGGGGAAGCAGAACAGCAAGCTCCGCCCTGAGGTGATGCAGGACCTGCTGGAGAGCACCGACTTCACCGAGCACGAGATCCAGGAGTGGTACAAGGGCTTCCTCAGGGACTGCCCCAGCGGGAACCTCTCCATGGAGGAGTTCAAGAAGATCTACGGTAACTTCTTCCCCTACGGAGACGCTTCAAAGTTCGCCGAACACGTCTTCCGCACGTTCGACGCTAACGGGGATGGGACAATAGACTTTCGGGAGTTTATCATCGCGCTGAGTGTGACGTCGCGCGGCAAGCTGGAGCAGAAGCTGAAATGGGCCTTCAGTATGTACGACCTGGACGGGAACGGGTACATCAGTAAAGCTGAGATGCTGGAGATTGTGCAGGTGAGTCTTCTGTGTAGATTGTGGAAAAGTGTCTAAAATACAGAAAATTTCCTACCAAGGAGAACATCTAACATCACTGTGGCCTCCAGCACTCTTCATGGTGCTGGATGTGACTCCACATTGACATGATTTTTGAGAGCTACGTCATTCAGGCCCTTATTTATTGCCAGCATTAAAATGTCAGTGTACTTAAAAGGTACACTTGGATTGATTGGAAACATTCATTGTGCTGCCAAGTAAAAGCAGTTTTGGAAACAGTCAGAGATTAATTAGCTCAGCTCCATCTTATATATGGCTTGTAGCCCTGTCATGATAGGAGAAGAGCAGATTTTCCCTCTGCTCCACACCTTTTACAGGAACAAATGGAACTCGGGCTCAGCCTAATCCACACTGGCTACATCGCTTTCAGTATCCTTTTGGCTTGCAGGTTCTATTATTTCTTGCCCTGTCATGTTTGAGTGCATGTTTCACCAGAATAAGCTACAGCGCTGGGCAGATGAGGAGGCACGTCTGTATTAAATCACACTGCTTGCTCACCTGTTGTTATTTATTAAGATAATGAAGGCAGACTAAAAAGCGCAGCACACTATGCAGACTTTCAAACGTCCAAGAAAGAAAAGGAAATAAAAGAAACAGATGAAATGCAATACAAACTCTGATCATTTTGAAATAAGCCACATTTTGTTTTTCTGTGAAAAATTCAACAGCTGCTTTCTGATCCGTGTAGCCAGGTACAGCTCACCTTTAAGACAGAAAAGCAGGATAAAAGCCGAGCGTGGGTGGCATTTCCTGCAAAAGCCTTTCGTGTAAACAGACTATTTCATGTACACACGCACAAACACAGTTTATATTTGACTTCCTTCACAATTACATGCCGGCCAGTCTCTCCCACTGCAGTTTCACTCAAATTACTCTCATCAGATCTTCAGTGTGTGAGCCATTTTCAAAACAGGCCATTTATGTTGTGTATCCTGATAATGAGGGGAAGGCGGGATGGAGGAAGAACAGGAAGCAATGAGAAGAAGCAATTATTTTTTACAGATTAACCCAAAAGGAATGCAGTGTGTGCGCATTTGTGACTATACATCTGTGTGTGTTACTATGGCTCTATATGGCTGAGGAGGAGGTGACTAAAAGGAATTAAGCAGTGATATATTGGTGGATAATTGTAATGAAATAAAAACTGATACGTGCTAACATGGTCTGAATAGTTTAAGGCACAAGGCAGCTTGATGATATTTGTGTTTGGGGTGGTCTCTATGAGTCATCCCATCCAGCGTGCTGTGGATTAACTCTTTGTTGCCCTAAAAATGTTCATTCTGGCATCTATAATAATAAGTGCTGTGAATATAATTGATTTTCTTTTCACCAATGCATGGTGGCTTTACTTTCTCTCAGCACAATCTGAACCACCGTTTACATGACAATGCCTTAAACCTGAGCTAGCCAGGCTGTGTTGCTTCACCTATCATTGATTCAAGGCTAAATTAGTCCCATTACTTTAAGACCACTATTAGTCAGACTTCACACTGGCACTTCTTTCTACACACTGACGCCATAAACCCTCTGCCCATTTTCCAGTAAAAGGTGTCACTGTTCACAAGGACAAAAGAACAGAAAGCAGTGACTCAGATGCTCGCGTCTATTCAGCTGATGTGAATATGAATGAATTTTGAAGGAGCACGTGTGAGTGCAAGTATGTTGCAAATGGTAACGCTTTAAGAAGTGCATGATTATGAAGAACTCTGTGCCATCTTAACTTTTTAGTGTCACGTGCAGACGTGCACGCTATGTTCATCTATTTTCGTCTTTGGCTTGTGGTCTGGTTTAGGGCCCCTTGCCTCTGCAGAGAAAAGGCTTGCTTTAATTCAGTTTAATTCAGCTTTATTTAAATCACGCCAATTCATAACAACAGTCGCCCAAAAGTGTTTTATATTGTAAGATAAAACCGCACATTATTAGAACAAAACCCCAACAATAAGACAGTGAACAAGCACTTGGTGAGAGTGGGAAGGAAGAACTCCCATTTAACAGGAAGAAACCTCAGTCAGGCTCAGGGAGGGGCAGCCATGGCCCGTGACCAGCTGAGGAAAAAGAGGAGAGATATTAGATAAAAGGCAAATCATAAGAGAGTAAGCCAGAGTTTAATAACTGCTGAAAATTACATGTATGAACACATAGGTGAGGTGAGGGACAAAGAAACACTCGGCATAAGCGTAAGCCCCCAGCAGGCTAGGCCTATTTCATCTTAACTATGGGAGGATTCAGGGAAACCTTAAGCCTTAACTATAACTTTCATCAAAGAGGAAAGTTTTAAGCCTAAGCTTAAAGGTAGACTGGGAGCTGGTTCCACAGAAGAGGGGTCTGGAAGCTCCAGGCTCTGCCTCTGATTTTGAAAACGTTATTTTAGAGAAAAGGTTTCAGACAGACCTTTAAAAGGAATTGCTAAAGTTAAAAAAGAATCCTTGAATCTGACTAAAGCCTTCAGATTAGTGTGATCACAGTCACACGCTGCTTCCAGTAGAATCAGACGGCAGATCCGACAGGTGACTCATAAAGGTAAATGCATTCATTTTCTCCTGTGTATCTGTGTCCTGGTGATAATGGTGAACGATTAACAGTAGTAGCCCTGCATCCAAGTGCCTGTAGACCTTTCTGGTTCCCTGATATTTCCAAGTAGCACCACCAGCACCAGCTCCCATGTATTGCTTGGTTTATTATATACATTATTGTCTAGCTCAGAATGAATTGCAATCACCTTGTTGGTCCAATGGCTGAATCTAGCACCATTATCACGTTTTAAATGTGCTTTACCAAATACCTCTAAAGATAAGACAGTGTCTTCAACCTCACATGTACAAATGGTGGCGTAGTAATGGTCAAAACTAGCTGGACGTATGTTAAACATGCTGAACGTCATCCAAACAGAGCCTTGTTCACTCAAGTACAATAATCACACGAGCTCTTCTGTCTTCTTTTGTGATCATTCATATTCTCCTCTATATTCATGTGAGAATATCTTATCTTAATATCACTTGCCAGTGCTTCACTCTAAGGACCCTGTCTGTTCCCCCACTGTGGTCTTCATATTTCCCATGCACTCTCGCCTCCGTTCGCCATTGTGCCTGGGAGCTCCAGCTTTTCCCAGCTAGCTAATGCTCTCTCCTGCAGAGAGTGTGTAAATGTTGGTGATGATCATAATTATCTTTGCTGTGAGAGTAATTGAATTGGATGGATCACCGCCAGCCCGGATCATCCTTTTCAGATAATGACAAAATCTGAACTCTGTCTCATCAATAGTTGATATCTACCCTCTGTCTACCTTTCATCTGAAACCAGGTGCCTTCAGCAGAGCAGACGAGCACAGAGGGACGTCCATTGTCTCCACTGGCAAAAAAGAAGATGGCAGAGAGCATTCATACTAGTAATTTAGGGACTGAACAGAATAGCAGAGTAGATGAATAGACGGCTGCTCGGGCGGATAAAGTCGCCGTGGGAAACATATTCAGCTATGGTGTGAGGGTGATACGAGAGACTCTGTGTTGTGTTTGTGTAGCTACTGCTGACCAACTCAAACGGTGCTCAGCCGGCTCCACAAATAAGTCTGACCAAGCTGAAGCCCTCCCTCACTCTTTGCATTTCTTCCTCTGTCAATGGTGCCTTTTTCACATCATTTCCTGTATTATACGGAGGGAAGGTAAAAACCAAGAGCCCTATGCAATCCTGCTTTTCTTCTCCTTCACTCTTACAAGTGGCTAGGTCTTTTTCTCTGTATTTGCCCTCACACACCTGTGCCTTTGTTTCTGGCTTCACTGGAGACATTATTGTGTGCTTGCTCAAGGCACATGAAAGAGCCTTCTCTCTCCCTGTGACATTCAGGCTGCACAATGGGTACTACTTAGATGGCTGAAGCTTGACTCTACAATTTAAAAAAAAAGAAACCTACACAGGTGCTACAGATAAATTATAAGAAATTTACTGGCGGAGGAGAAAAAAATGCCCAGGCTAAGTCCAGGAGATATAACAAGAATCCAAAGTAAGAGTGGGAAGTGAGAGTTGATATGGAGACAGGCAATTACTGTAGGGAGGATACAGCATTTGGCAGGGTGTCATATGTGAAGAGAAAGACCACAGAAAGACCTGACTTATTAAGACAAAGATTGTTGTCTTTGGATGCAGGGGAAGAAAGACAAAGGCTGAGGAACTGGCTTTACTTTTGGTTTAGGAGGCTAACTCGGGTAAAGCCGGTGTTATTCAGTAACATGACAGGTAGCGATATAGCCTCTAAATTTATCACAGTATTTCTAGAAAATTTGCAGTAACAAAAAGTGTGACTATGTAGGAAAAAATACTCACTTTTCCAATGAACAACTGTCACTGATGACACACTTCCTAATTTGAAATGTCAGTCTAATGAAATAACGTATGAGCACATTTAAAAGGAAGCTTAAGAATAATGAACAATCTCTCATTTCTGTGGTAATTTCATTGTAATTGGAGATAAATTATCTGAATTTCAGGAGACAACACCTCCAAACACGCCCCTTCTGGTTTTTTCTATATTCGACTATTAGTCGAGGCCATGGTTCTCAGCCGGGAAAAAAAATGAATTTATAATTGCTGAAATCCAAGGCCCAGTGAAGCTAAAGCTCTCGTTGGTAGTCCTTGTTCTGCGGTATTTTCCTCCTACTTGCAACAGAGCTCCAAAGAAAAAGATGCCTCGGCTGTTGAATGATGTCATCTTCAGTGAAGTCGTAAGTGAGACAGGAAGGGCCGAGGTTAGTTGGTTAGCAGTGATTAAACCTTTAAAATAAGAAGTAGAAGATTGTCCTCTGGTGTTGGCTTCTTATATAGAGCCTGTTCAAAACATGAAACACACCAAACGAATCCAATTATTACAAAGGTTGTTGGGGCAACCAAATTGAGTGCACAGACCAGTATAGTTTGTTCCCTGATGAAGCTGAAGCAAACAATAGTTTACTGGAAAAACCAAAAGGTGGAATTTCCAAGTATCGTATTCACAGAATCATCCTTTTAGAAAGTTCTGAAGAAAAATCCTCCGACTCTCTTGGGCTCAGCGTCCTTAGCTTCACACGTCGCTTCACTTCTTACTGGCTGCTTGTAATTTGGGGATTTAGAAATGTGAGCTTATTGTACAGCGTGTTGCTTCGCTGGATTAGATGAGCAGCTAAATCCCTAACATGCAACACCAGCTCACTTTACTCACAGCACCTCGAAGGATGCCAATTAATAACAGACCCATCTCCAAAGTGAAGTCACTCTGGCTGCTTCTTGTCCCTGAACTCCCGAGCTGCCCTGCCGCTTTGGTAATAGGCAGCATAACCAGCACCTATATAAAGCTCTGGCTGCACTGTAATCACAATCATCCCTCATCTGTTCACATGTCAGCTCCCATTCCCCTCAAAACCGCCTCCTTATTAGAGACAGAGTGGGCTGTGATTTCACTGTTTACTGCCAAACAGCCTGCAATGCAACAGAAAGCAAAGGAGACACAACACTGATAAATAGACTGCGTGTTGGTCTCCAAGCCTCGCTACCTAAAGCGCAAATACGCAGTCACAGCGCGGAGACGCAGTGCAACAAGCTGGCATATTGGAATCACTTCTGAACAGGTGGACATACTGTGGAAATATGCTCAATAACCGGCGTGTTTGTCACCATAAATGTCCCTAATATCAATAAAGCAAATATCACAGGGGACTCTCTGGATAAGTAGTTAAGTGAAAGGACGAATGGATGGACAAACCAGGGGGTATATGTGCGAGGGACAGCCAATCACAATGTTTAGTTTAAATAAGCATTATTATGAACTGCGAATTATGCAAAGCTACTCTAGTGGTGTCCAAAAGTAAGATTATGTAGTTGCAAATGTGGTAACCTTTAAAAAAGCAGGGAGTGAGCTATTCAAACTGTAGTTTTGTAGTAGAGTTTTTATAATGACCCAGAAAGTCTCCTAGTTACAAAAATAGAATAGACGATCTCTTACAAAACTGAACAGGTCAAAATCTTCAGCACATAGACTGCGTCAGGAATCCCTCCTTTTGCCATACATTATCTACAGCCTGCAAAACAGACCTCACACTCAGCTGTTCATTGTTTAATCAGCAGTGAAAATAAGCAATAAAGCATTCAGTAAATGTTTTTAAAAAGACACTAAACATCTCCAATCACATAACGCAAGATACACGCAGGCAGAAGCAGACAAGAGGTTTCAGCAGATCTGCTGCGACAATGAAAAGTCGTGTCAACCAATAGAAAAATGCCGGCCAGAATCACGCCTGTCAGCTGCAATCATTTTCAAATGTGTGTGCGATTCTACAGCTGAAGGCATAAATTAGTACCCGGCTCATCTGACCTTACTGTGTGTGTCTCTCTGTAGGCGATATATAAGATGGTGTCGTCCGTGATGAAGATGCCCGAGGATGAGTCGACACCTGAGAAGAGGACAGAGAAGATCTTCAGGCAGATGGACACCAACAGAGACGGTAAGAAGTACTCTGATGTAGCATTTACTTCCAGTAGTTTTAACTTTCAGCATAAAAGCATGAAATTATCCACACTTCACACAGCCTAGTTTATAAAGTGCACAAAGACTATTATTCCCTGTGTATTGATCTTTGATCTCTCTCACTGATAATTGCTTTAGGATGTTTATCACTCTGGATGAAAAGTTTGTTGTTTGAGTGATTCCATCCAACTACCACCTGATTAGCTGTCACCAAAGTCTTCTTTAATACGAGATAAAGAAGCTCTGCTCTGCCAGCACCGTTCACATACGTCACACTTGAGATTCACACACAGTTAGACTTGGATGCTTGTGCAGCTCTCTGATGCATCAGTAATGCTCTGTGTCGTGATCCTTCAGCACAGGAGAGGCACAAATAAGGCAGGAGGAAGAGAAAGATGGATGATGGTGCTGGGTGGGGCAGTGACGGAGAGGAAAAGGGAGAAAAATGGGAGCAAGATGATGCGAGAGCAAGAGAGCGCAATGACTAAAGCATGGAAGAGTCTTTTACTTCTTGTAATGAGAATCACAAGTGGAGAGCAACTCGTGGGGAGATAGCTGTAGTCTGTCTGTTAGTGATCAGAGAAGAGAGGACCTGTCTCAACACTGCCACCTTTTGGTGAGAAGTGGAACATATTAGGATGTACCGTTCATGTTGTAAAGCCTCTGAACTAAAGATGCTACCAAATAAGCATAAGAGATTAACCCTGAAATTGTTATAATCTCACTTAAAATGTTAATGGACTCAACACAGTCACACTTGCCAGACAAATGCTGTTTGAGGATTTTCTTCACCAGTGTGTTGCACTTTATCTCACACTGTTTTGGTATATATGCTTCTTTCTTCTTCAGCTTTATGCTGTGGACGTAAATATGAATGATAAAAAGATCATTTCTGTTCTGATTTTTTTCAGGCAAACTGTCTCTGGAAGAGTTCATCAAAGGAGCAAAGAGCGACCCCTCCATCGTGCGCCTGTTGCAGTGTGACCCCAGCAGTGCTGGACAGTTCTAAATCTGAGGCATCGACACAACCTGTAAGGCTCCTTTAAGCAGTAAAATTCACTTCTGTCTCTGTCTTTGAAGTTAAAGTTAAGTTAAATGTAAATTTAAACTTGAGAGTGTAAAAAAGAAACACCGATCCAACAAAGAGTGCTCAGTTTAGAGTCGTGCTGTTCGCGCTGACGGTGCTGCTGTGTGGTCGGATCGGTGGAGGGCTGAGGTTCAACCTCAGGAACAAACGCGCTTCTCCTACGAGCGGTTTTGCCTTGCAGGCAGAGAAGACGTCTGCTGGAGGGAATCTATTCCGAGGCTGCGTGCGCAGTGTAGGATGTGGGATGGGTCATCCACAGTGTCAGTGACTTTGTGGCTGCATGTAATTCATGGACTGACATGAGAGACTTTGTAGGAGGTGGCCTGGTATTTTGGAGCAGGTGCTGATGCTCAGAAGAAGCTTCTTCTTTTTAAAGCCCCCGTGTGTAGGATAGCTACAATGTTTCTGTGAGCACCTCTCTCTTCTTTTCTGTCTTGATGGTTCTGAGCTTTCAGCAGGACCTGCGGCACTACAAGACAAACCTTCCCGGTGTCAGCTGTAACTTCGAGAGCCAAGAATCAGATAATGTGAAGAGGAGATCTGTGAGTCAACAGATGAGTTACAACAGCAATCTGACAGCAGAGTGTCACAAGATGAGGTTGTGGTGTGTTGAAATCAGTGGAGAAAGAGAAGCCTGGCAGTTCTCAGTGTTTGTGTATAGCACTGTGAGAATCATTGTCGTGTCATCATCACCTCTGCACTCTTCCCTGCAGCTGACAGCTGATGATGATTTCTGTAGGTTTCCCCAGCCGTCCTTTCTCACAGAGCTGCTGTAGAGCATAACCAGACAGAATTTTTCATGCTAAAAGCTTTAAGATGTTGGAAGATTCTTCCAAATGTATTTTGCACAGAAAAAACACTGCAGACTTTATTCTCAATCACCTGGATAATATGAATTAAAATATATCAAAACTCTTTTTGCTGTTTCACAGCCTACAGTCATTTGTTGAAGTTTCCAGCAAGCCTCACACACGTCTCCTGAGCAATCCCAGCACATTCTTCTTTGGAGAATCTCTCAAGCTCCTCTATATTTCATGGTCTTCAGTTCACCCCACAGATTTTCAGTATGGGCTTTGTGCAAGAAAGCCATTAATGTTCACATTGGTCTTCCGGAGGTAGTTCTTCATCAGTCGTTGTGTTGAACGTCAAAGCGATGACCCAGAGCCGGTTTTGCTGGTGACTGCTTGAAGTTTTCTCTGAAAATCTTCACATAGGCTTCTTTCTTCATGATTCCTTCCACATTGAAAGGATTCCCAGTTCCAGATGCACTGAAGCATCCCAAAGAGTGTTACCAAAGAGCTCTAGTTTCATCTCATCTTTCCAAAGCGGATGTTTCCAGTAAGCATAATCTTCTTCCGTGTTGTCCTTAACATACTTGACTCAGGCTTGAAGTTGTTCTCTTCTGCAGAAGTGGAGTTTTTCTTGGTCTGCAACCTCACAGTCCATTCCTGTGCAGAGTTCCAGTGATTGACTTATTCTGGGGACTAATAATGTTGGTTGTGATCATTTTTGTTTTTTCGGAAATAATTCTGTTAATGTGTGCAAATATAAATGCTATGCTATTTTAAAAATCCATTGCTTTAAAAAACTTTAAATTTTAATAGTTGTGGCTGTGACTGACAGATGAATGTGATACATTAGCTCAAATAAATGTCAAACAACTGGCATTTTTGTGCCAGCTGAGCGTTGGATTGACCAAAGAGATCCTGCAGACTGATAAACAAAGCTCTGGACTCAGAACTGAAACTGGTTGTGCCAACAAAGGGCAAAAAAACAATGCATCCTGTCTACATCCTGTGAGATTGTGGTGATACCCATACGCAGACTCCTTTTCCCCTCCCATCTTTAGCTGTGAATAGATGTGGACATGCCGTTATTCTCATCACTGGATCACAGTTTGCACCTCAGGTTATTAGACTGAATTAATTAGACTGATTAAAACAACATCAAAGGATAAAAGGAATTTGACTCTCGTGAAGCAGAGAGAAGGAAACACGTTAGTCTCAATCTGGAACCATGAACGGAAATCTAACTACCGAAGGAAAAAGCAACGGGGGGGGTTCTACCTGGGATAAATATTCAAACTGCAAACGAGAAGCAAAAACAACACTTCACACTAAGAAAACAAGCTATTGCACACGACTGCAGCTATTTATGGCACCCACAGCCACCAACGATAACAAGACGCCCAAGAAATGCAGAGCACGCAAATATTCTTCACCCGTTGCCTACTGGTGGTGGTCAGAGGGCCCGGTGGCGCCAGTGTCCGGCAGCCTCGCCTCTGTCAGTGCGCCCCAGGGTGGCTGTGGCTACAATGTAGCTTACCATCACCAGTGTGTGAATGTGTGTGTGAATGGGTGGATGACTGGATATGTAAAGCGCTTTGGGGTCCTTAGGGACTAGTAAAGCGCTATATAAATACAGGCCATTTACCATATTTTTGTAGTCAGGCTTTTGAATTTGCAAGTAAATGCTAGAATAGGTAGGTGTGTTTGCAAGAAAAAAGTATAATACGAAATTCAAGCCCCTTAAGAAGAATCCTCTGTTAAGTTCTTTCTCATCAAATGTCTCTCCTCCACTTCGCCTTATCAGCAAAACATTAGAAACGTGTTGTGAAGCATGTGTGAGGGCGCACATTACTCCTTCATAATAAGAGTTCACGTGTGGAAGAACACACTTATTGTTGTTATTGTTGTTGTTTTGAACTTCTGGCCTCTTGTGTTGTTGCCAGTTAATAGCAGTCCAAGTTCAGCACAGTACAAAACAAAACTGAACCGACAAACGACCAGTGAGAGAAAGTTAACGCGAGGAAGCACGAAATGTACCGTGAGCGAGTACGGCCTGTTCTGAAAATGAATTAGCAGATGTATCTGGTAGTAATTATATTTAATTCAATTAAAACAGAATTAAATGCTCTGTTTTAATTCACTGTCATAAACAGATCGAGAGGCTCTCAGTCGACGTAACCCTCTGGAATCAAACGGCGCGTCCAAGTCACATGACCAATTTAAGATGAGCTAGCAGCAAGACGCAGCCTCGCTGAGTCTCTGTTTCAGCTTGTGTTGAAAGTGCAAACATCAAACTGTAACAGCGCAGTTATAAGGAGTTTCATGCAAACAATAATAGACATGCTGATGTTGTCTCTGCTGTGGACACGTTTGTAACAGGGGCTTTTTAGACATTTTCTCATGTGATAATGATACGCTTTAACTATGTAAAGTAATACATACAAAAGCAAAAATGTTCTGAAACACATTCAGCGTTTTATTGTAGATAATCTCAAAAGAGTTTGGGGTTTCAGGTATTTATTTTAGTTTAATATTGCAAAGCACTGTTTGCCACCAGTGGCTGGTGCTGCTCTCCGCAGCTGCAGGGTGGGATTAGGGCTAGCACATCTGATCACTTACACCTCGCAGGGTTAACAGAATATTGACTGCAATCTTATCAACCTAGCCTGGCGTAATCTGCTCTAAAATGTGATAGCATATTCAAGTATGTAGGATTTTGTTTCCAGTCAGCAAACCGGGAAAAATGGGAAAAAGATTAGAGATTTAATTTAGATATGAGATAACGTGGGATTGCATCTCAACTGCTTTTATATTACCTGTAACAACACCAGCCTGCAACACATGGTTGAAGAAGTGGGAAGAAGCCCGGAAGTGTTGATCAAAAACGCTTCCATATTTTGAACATGTCAGCACCTGTGTGTGACTGTTGATCTTCATTTGTGTCTCCACAGTGCTTCTTTGGGGTGCTAAATGCCCACAACTCTCCACTGTGGAGAGTCTGATGATGAAGATTGACAGGATGATGAGGATGAAGAAGACAGGCCTTTCAATGTGCACTGAGGACTTTCACACAGGAGATGGCCACAGGAGCTACACTCTCCAATTTCCCAGCCCTCCCACACCCCTCTGTCAAGCCGTTTATCCGAAACCCTCCGAACTCCAACTAAGACTGATGTCCCATCAGGTTATTAAACCCCACTGATTGTAATTGCATTCCTCAGTTCTCCTATAGGCATTTCCAAGTTTAAAGAAGGTTTACAGTAGGTTGTACATACGCAGTATAAACTGGAGTCTCTGTATCAGTGTCTTTGCTTGACTCTCTGTAACCCCCCCAGGCTCCGGCCAGGGCCGCACAGAGCCTCCATCACTCTAACATGTATAATAGACAGAGTGTGCACAAGACCACGAGAGAGATGATGGTGTTTAGTACTGTAGGCAAGATCATTTTTATCTGCAGAGAAGACCTGTGAAGTTTGTCCTTCACTCGGAACGAGTACCGCTTTCCTCTTTTCTACTGTGAGAGTGTGTACGTGTGTTTGTGTATTTTTTTTTTCTTTTTTTGCAGACTTGATAGACTTTGTTTCATATTTTGTGCTGGGCCAACAAGAACATGTGATATTACGCTACTATGCATAAGCACCCTGATCAGTAGTTTTCATTTTGTGAGGTCTCGCTGAAGGATAGAAAGCGTCCCTCTGCTCCGTTGTCTGTGTTTCGCAGCGGCAACGCCGAGGCCGTCACCGCGCGCTAGCTTAAGGCAGAAATAGAAAAGTAGTCTTAACAAGTATTTGAGTACCGTGTAGATATTTTAAAGTGCATCTCTACATTTGTATAGCAAACCCATGTAGTCCAGAGCGCTCAGTGCTCAATGAACAAACGTCGTGAAATATTAATAATAATTTTTTTTTTTTTAAATCTTTGTTTATTTAAGCTGTGGCGAGATATCGAGCATGCAAACCTTTTTTTCTTTTAATTGCGTGAAGAACAAAACCGCTTTTTCTTCACTTTTGATGTTTTTAAAGGCAGCATGTTGAACCAGTTGTCGGGTACGGGGGGGTAGACTAACATAGCACATATGCATGTGACTTACACGCATGTGTGTGTTCTTAGTGTGTGTTTATGGATATCAAACAAGACGGTAGCGCTATTCAGCCCTGTGCTCGCTTCTGTGTCGTCAGTGTTATTGACCGAGTGTGGATCGACAAAGCTGACGCGTCTGTAGGTTTACAGAAGAAGCTCTTTAGGTTGACTTCCCTGCACAACATCAGTGAGGCAACTGTAAACAAGCACTAAGCTATCAGAGCTGAGAGCTCCATCGTTAAATCACCATCCAATCGTGTCTCCAACACGGCGCCACGTGACACACCGTGAGCAGCGGCCCCACAGTCTCACACGCAGGATAAATATCATAATTTCAATCCGTGCTCCTCTCCTTTGTCTCTCTATTCTTCACTCTGCTTTCAAAGAAAACCTGAAAAGAGAAAAACCAAACTTCTCCACCCCTGAATGTAACCCCGCCCTCCTCCAGGCCCCAGCCGAGCCGTTTCAGTAACTGCAACATGTTCCAATTAGAAAAAGCTTTGAATGTTCAGTATAATAACTGCTGTTTGGTTTTTTTATGTAAAGAGAAAAAAGATGCAGAGCAACAAACAGAATCACAACTACTGCAATGATACTGTCATAATGTGTCACATTTATTATTTTTTTATGATTTTTTTTTTTTTAAGAAAAACGCTGTCATGTGGATCGTTTCTGTTAAAACGTAAAGAAAGCATCTTGTGGTCAAGTGCCAAATAAAATAAAAAAAAACAGTATTGTATAAATTTATACTGTACAATTGTTCAGCGTTGAACAAAATGTTTGTAATTGTTGCATTTTGTAGGTTTTGTATGGTATATTGTATTTAGTGACTACAGATTTGGAACACAGGATTCTGTTTTCTTCTTTTGGGGTCAAATTCAAAGGCAAGAATTAAATTTACAATATATTGTGTGCAAGTAATCATGTGGTGTTTGCTTAATTGTGGAATATTGTGGAATTAGATGATTAAAGTATTTAGGTTGTTACTTTTTCACCTCAGTGGCATCCTTGACTCACCACTCAAACCAGTGTTCCTACCTGCAAATAACTGTATCTCAGGCACTTTGTTACTGGCAGCCTGTTACCATCTTTAGTTGAGTCAACATAACATTACAAGATATTATTCGAGATAATCACTAATGAGGTGATTCCCAATAAGCTAATAGCAAAATGTTTGGGATATCTTTACACCTCAGAGCTCGAGATTGTTGCACATTCACAACTACCTTTCATTGCAAGGCATCACCAGATGCAATCTTTCTGCAAAGCCTGACTTGGGCTGATTGCAAACACTCTCAGAGACATTGTTGGAGGTTTGGAAAAAATTACTGTCTAATTCATAAACATGTTGCCATCAGTCAATGAGCACAACTTGAGGGGACTCAATTCAACTGGCTGCTAGCTGGTTGAATTCTGGTTATATTCCTAAAGTGCTAATATTGCTGTGCAATGTGATGCAAAGACCACTAGGCAACTGTTAATCATGCTAGCATAGTCAAAAACCTCAGAAACCACTGAGGTGTACACCTGTAGCCAGTATTTTATGATATGACTAAAAATGCCAATGGAGTCACCGATTAAAGATTTCAGTCTGAACTGAAGTGAGAGATCATCAATATTCTGATACACAGTCACATCACTAGCATGACTACAATTACATACAATTTTTGACCCAAACTGCTCTTTCTAGGACTGTCTGTACCATTTCCAGCATCCACTGAAAACTACTCCGTTCAGCTTCCTGTCACAGTTAACCTGTCACACTGGCAGAAGCTCGTTGATCCTGTTGTATAATGTTGCTTCCAGCTGACCTGAGGTCTCCTCAAGGCAGGTACTACTTTACAGAGTTTCTTTAAGGAGGGTTAATAAACTCTGAAATATGGCTTAGGTTTGTATGTTAACAAACACAGAAAAGCCTTTTGCAAAGTTACAAGTGCATACTCTAAATCAGCCCAGTGAGCTCCTTTTAGCCTGTAAGTGACACGTCGTAATAGCTGCAGTTTCAAATCCTTAACATGTGAAAGGAAACCTTACATATAGACACATCCCTGGATCAGTTAGTTTCCAAGTACACTGTTTGAAACCACTGTGTACATTTTGACAATAGAAATGTACGACTTTTGTGTAACTCATTAACAATATTTTTTTTTGTGCTACATTTTAAAAACCTTAGACTTAGGAAGTTAAAGAATGTGACTGCTTACATTCATTTTAAGGTCATGCTCAGCCTTTTTTATACAGACACCAATTTTTACCATATAATTGCACTATTACCAAACAAAAGTATAATTAACCTGTAAAAATCAATGTGACCTTTGTGCATAATTAAGTATGTTAATTTGAAATGACCAAAATGTGTTGTGTTAGGTTACAGTGATCACAACAAAGATCATTCAATTAAAAAAATAAATGAATCAATGACTCCATCCTACCTGACTGCCTCAGGATCCGTTTGGGGTTTGTTTTTGTTAGTTTGTTTTAATGGTACAGTAACATTAATACACGTACTGTAGATGTGCACTGGTAACCAGTATATGCGTTTGAATGAAAAAGACATGAATAGGATGTGTATGAATATGTATGGTGTTTTCCAATTCTTTTTCCAAAAGGCTTTTAAGCAGTGCAGTGTGAACGCTATTGATTATGGTAAACCAGTGTTGTAATAAATTGGCTACACAGGTGTACATATTAGATACTGACTTACATTTCCACTCCTGTAATTACAAATATTTAAATCAATTAACATCTTAAGTTATTCCATTTCCCCTCAGTTTCTAATTTGGGAGTGTTTATCTCAAGGCTAAGCCGTGGATGGAAGTCAACTGTCTGAAGTGATTTCCTATGAAAATTTCACAAATTACAAACCCTTAAATTACCATGATGGTAAGCAGATAAGATAAAGGTGAGATAATTCACCTCTATTGGACACGTCATCTTCATTACAGTGTGAACAGGCAACGGAGCAACAACATCAATTGTGATCAGGCCCTTCTACATGTTCAAATTCCAAAGACTTTGAAAACCATGTTCAGGACCTAAAGTTGATCCATCAGTGCGATCTGTCCAAACTGTAATACAGAACATTACATAGAGGCGTCATTTCTCCATTTCACAGCGCCATGTGAGAGTGTTAAAATATGCCTATTAGAAAGCTGTTTTGACATAAAATGAATAACAGCTAGAAGATGAGTCTGGTATTAAAACGCAGTTTAAAGGACACCGGTACAACTTGCTCTGACCTATCCCACGTGAGAAGTTCGCTTACGAATGTTTACTCAATGGCCTTCTTAAAGTTTTCCCCAGAGAATTATCAGAAAACTGATTCAAAATGCAGAACACCAGTGCTCATTTCTGTTAAGATACTAAATTCATGCAGTTTTGCCATCCGAACTATGATGTAGCCAATCAGAGGGCTGCTCATAGCATGTGTGATTTTGCCTTCATATTGTGACACTTGGGATGGGTGTAAAACTGATTTGGTAACAGTTTTTAACATATCTCGGATGTCTATTTTATCGGTGGAGTTCCTAAATGTTATATTTACATAAATGAGACAGGGAAACCTGAAAACATCACACTTCAGGTGACAGTTGTAGCCACTGTTGAGCTGTAAAAACGCACGCTGTAGATTTTGGCAGAAGCAGAAAGAAGTGACTTTATAGAAAACTATTTTTTTATTTGCACATCGTAAAAATTGTACTTCACTGCATGTGAAGTATATGAAGGATACAGGCAGACGCACCGAGCTGGAACAGGATCGCTCCGCTGCTGTGCTCTGATCGGCTGCTGCAGCCTCAAAGGAGTAAACGGATAGAGCGGCTGGGCCCTGCGAGTCCCTAACGAATGTCATAAATACTAATGACTGCAGTCTCTTTAGTGAGAGGAAAAGCAATTAACACACACACACACACACACACACACACACACACACACACACACACACACACACACACACACACACACACACACACACACACACACACACACACACACACACACACAGAGGAAGCAGAACAATTTAACAAGAGCAATTTAGACCAGAAGTCCTGTTCTATAACGGTGCCTCAATCTAATTATAGATCCCAGGACAGTGGCATGTAGTTACAATCTGGGATAAATAACTGTTATTTTTTCACTGGCACCAACAGGAAACATTTAGCATGCAGTAAAAATATAACCAATCAAAAAATAATAACATAATGGATGCTAATAAGAGTTAAAGTACCATCACTTCAGATTAAAGTCGAGACATGTCTAAAATTGATTAGGAAGGTAGCAAGCAAAGAGCAGTGTGGCACTCAAAGGTGTTGCAAAGGCTTTTCAAATGCCCGTCACGTCATTTCAAAGTTTCGATCACAGGAGGAAGTACAGGGAGGATAACAGAAGGTGCAGGAGAAGCCCGGAGCAGTGCTCTGTGCTGTTAATCTGTTATGACGTCTTCTTCCTGACACCACAGAGAGCTGCTGCTGTCTTTGTGCGGACCGGGATGAATCCTGTTTTTAGTGACAGCTGGGCAAAAAGGGTTCACAACTGCATTCCTGCCAGCTGGTAAGGTTGCTAGGAAAGATCAAAAGATTTTTCCTAACCTAAAAACAAATCCACAAGTTTTCAACGTTTGCTGAGCCTGTGTCCCCAGAGCCAAGGGCCAATGTTCAAAATGATCCATGCAGGACAGGAAAGCCTGCAGAGACTCCCGTGTGATTTCAAAGAACAGTTTGGCTCCAGCATACAACACTGATAACAGCGTTCATGAGTCTGTGCACATGAAATGGATAAAGAGTCACCAAGCACTGATCAACCTCCGTCTGGAGCATAATGAGTATGACAGTGCAGGGGTTAGTAGCCATCAGATCTCCGACAGAGTCACACGCCAGGAGTCTGCTGAGCTCTCGATAGCCAGGATGAAGGTGTCCTCATTGGAGTATTGCTGGATGATGTTGTCATCCATGTTCACCAGGAGCCTGGGAAAGACAGTAAACACATTTAACGGTAATAACTGATCTGGTCAGCTCATGTCTCTATTGCAAATTGATTTCTACATACATGATCCCTCGGCTGTTCTTCACACGGCTTCCCTACAACTTCATTTAATTTCAAAGTTTTGTCCTGAAGTTTGGTTTATGCTAAAATATGCCTTCTAAATGTAAGACGGGCATATTTATTCATCTCTTCTTCTCCTCGTTAGCAAGGGTTACTGACACTGGTTGGCATGTAAAGCTACCTTAAGCCAACAAGCAAACAGACATGGAAGCAAGTGAAAAGCAGAAGAAACTGTTTTTACTGAGTTGGACTCACCCTTTTTTGCTTTTTTGGTAAACCTTGGCTATCTTTTCAACAGGCACCGCATATTTCTCAGAGATCTGTGAAGACAAAGTAGATGTTAACAAAACTGAATCTCTCTCTCTCTCCCCATTTATATATGCATGAATTCAATTCTTGCGACTATTCCGGTTTCAGAAAAGTGTAAGATGTAAGAAGGATCAGAAATAACTACTTCTCACATCTTCAGTCTCAGAAAACACTTTCCTGATGAGTTTATGGTCTCAATCCCTAGTTTCACATCTTAAAGCGAAGAACATTACTAGCCAAAAGGAGGATAAAGCACAGGTCTATCTTGCGACTGTTGGATCCACTGCTCATTTTGTGACGTCTGGTTTGAAGAAGCTAACAAGGTAACAACCAAGATGCTCCAGATGATGCTTCAAAAACAGGGCTTTGCAAACCAACAGGTCACATTAGCTTTGACCCATCTACAAACCGTTTGGCAGTGAACTATTGGTTTGTAGAAGTAATGACTTCTGTTTTGTAAGCAATGTATTCTCAGTACTCACAGCCTCCATCAGAGCTTTGAGGGTTGGGCTGCGCAGCATCAGAGCATCAAACACTTCATCACACGCCTTCCTCACATATAGTAGAACTGGAAAAGTCAAGGTATAGGAAGACAATATTAGGTCAAACCACGACACCAACAAGGACAAGAACTCTTAATGAGAAATAAGTTACCTTTTCTTTCTGGTTCCACTCTGGACTTCTTTAGTGCAGGTGGACAGAGGTCTTCCTGGCCAACACATGAAACCCTCTTCATTAAAACACCTCTGATGAACACACATGCAGAAACACGTGTCATTTTATGGGAATGCTCTTGGTTCCCTGACATGTAACAGTTTGTTTCTTCTAAGGTAGAAACAAGGATAAAAACAAAATTAGCCTTTGTCCAACCTTCTGTAATCTTCTCACCATGGAGAGACCCTCAACAATAAACTCAAGGTCTAAGCGTGTGGAGCAGTGTGCACTAACACAAAGCCACTGTGGGACTCACCCATTTCGATCAACTTCTTCAGTGTTGAAAGCAAACACCTGCAAACAAAATAAAAAAAAAAAAAAAAACAAAAACCATTATGTCAATTCTGTCTTCACTAAAATGTCAAAACGAATGTGTGTGTGTGTGTGTGTGTGTGTGTGTGTGTGTGTGTGTGTGTGTATATTGGAAAGAGCGTGGTCCCTCACCTGCCCCGCTCTCTGCAGGTTTCCAAAGTGGACGTCTGGAATGAAGAGAACGGGCTGGGAGTCCAGGTCTCCAATGCTTTTGAACAGTGCACTTTCAGCACTCTTTATCGTGGTCAACCCCGAGCTGCCATTTTTCCCTAATCCAGAGGCAGTGTGAACTTAACATCTGTTGCCAAGCGACAACTTCAAGTACAGAATTGATTACATTTGCAAACCTTTTTAAGTCTCAGTGTCCTAAGGTCAAGGATTTGTAACCTTGTTTCAGTGGATTTTAAAACAACATGAACAATTTTATTTCTGTAAATAAATTGTAATCACGTCTTAGCAACAAACAAAACCAAAAAAAGGTTTCACCTTTCATACTCTTCCTGAGCTGCTTTTTTTCCTCGTCGCGAAGCTTCCTCTCAGCACCCTGCAAACAGAAAAAAATGTCAGAATATGTTAAAAACAGGTTAAAAAGGTTTATCCAATTCCATGTTATTAGCTCACCGTTGAGCACATGTGCTAGCAGGCTTCTTTACCTTGTCACAGAAGACCTTAATCTGAGTATAGGCTCTGTGGATTGGCCTGCTGCCACAGCCGTTGTTGTAGCTGTACGTGTCGATCTGAATAATCATAGGCATCCCCTTCACACCCTTCTGAGAGGAGAAGTCTGTGCTCAGACAGTTCACAGAGATAAAGACCTAGGAAGCAACAAAAAAAGAAATAAAAACAAAACATTCAGTTTTTTTAATTTTGTGACTTAAACTGAAGCAGAGATGATGATCATATAACATTGCTAAATCCATGCCATGCAGGGCAGGAACAAGAAGCAAGAACACCCAGACCTCCCTCTCCCCACCTTCTCCAGCTCATCTGGGAAAACATGTTCCCAGGCCAGCTGAGAGATGCAATCTCTTCAGGGTGTCATGAGTCTGCCCAGGAGGCCTTTGTCTAGTGAGACATGCCCAAAACAACTCACACAAAAGGCATCCTTGTCAGATGCCCAATCACCTTGATTTGCTCTTTTTGATGCAGAGGAGCAGCTCTACTCTGAGCACCTCTCAAATGACTACACTCTTCACCCTATCTCAAAGGGAGAGGCCAGCCACCCTTCAGAGAAATCTCATTTCCACTGCTTGTATCCGCGACCTAATTTTTTTGGTCACTACACAGAACTCATTATCATAGGTGAGGACAGTAACGTAGACTGACAGCTTCGCTCTGACGTTTCGCTCTGTCTTTAACACAACGGGACAAGGCAATATCTGCAACACTGCAGCCGCTGCCCCAATCTGTCTGTCTGTCTCCCACTCCCTTGTCCCCTCCCTCGTGAACAAGACCCCAAGTTACTTAAACTCCTCCACTTGGGGCAAAAACTCATCCCTGACCCAAAGAGGACACTCCTCACTTTTCTGGCAGAGAAAGTATCCAATTAGTAGGGGTGCAACAATACACAAAATTCACGGTTCGGTTCGATACTTTGGTGTCACGGTTCGATATTTTTTCGATACAAAAAAAATGTTCATGCCTTTTTAATTTGTCATTTATTAAATTTTCACGGCACATTCCGCACCACATCTCTGTGCGTTCATCATTTGTTTGAAGCCAGCTCACCTCCTGCAACTACTTTTCCGAGAATACATGCTTCTTTTGTGGTTCGGACTCCTTCTGACATTTCTTTGGAGGTGGAGGAACATCACAGTAATTGCTTAAAGGAGCTTGCTTCTTCGACATCTTTAAGAGTTCTAAACAAATGTCTGTCCTCCTCCTGAAAATCTTATTTATTTATTTATTAACCTTTATTTAACCAGGAAGATCCCATTGAGATTAAAAACCTCTTTTTCAAGGGAGACCTGGCCAAGATAGGCAGCAGCAGATGTCTCACAGTTACAGAAATTACTCAAACACAGGCAGCAACAACACACATGCAACAATAAGTGAAAGAATACAAATAAAATAAAAATAAAATTCAATAAAATTCAAATAAAATAAAAAGTCAGTTAAAATGACAATTATGGACTTGGCCTCAAGGATTCGTAGTTTAGATTTAAAATCACTTAATGAAATGAATTCAGTCATTTTCCATTCCTTCTGCAGTTTGTTCCAGGCCGAGGGTGCTAAATGGACAAAAGCTCTTTTACCAAGTTCAGTTCGGGCAAATGGAACAGAAAGCAACAAGTAACCATGCGGACGAAGAGAATACCGACCAGCATGTTTCATTACAAGCAGGGAACATATATAAGAAGGCAGCAACCCAAGTATCGCCTTATATATAAAACTGTATAAATGAGAGTTCCTCCGACTTACCAAAGCAGGCCATCCTACCTGAGAGTATAACTCACAGTGGTGAGTCTGAAATTTACAGTTAGTGATGAACCTCAGAGAAGCATGATACACAGAATCAACCATTCGAAGACATTGAGCAGAAGCATTCATATATAGAATATCACCATAATCCAGCACAGGTAAGAATGTTGCAGCAACAAGCCGCTTCTTTGTATTAAAAGAGAAACACAACTTATTTTGAAAATAAAATCTCAGTTTTAACTTCAGGTTTTTCACAAGATTCTCTACATGTGGTTTGAAGGTAAGCGAGTCATCAATTAAGATTCCCAGATATTTATAGGTGTGAACCAACCTTCAAGAGTGGTTACTGATGGGATTGTTTGGGCTCGTCTCCTTGATTTAGAAAACAACATGAGCTTTGTTTTGTCTGCGTTGAGAACAAGTTTAAGCTGATGTAATGAGTGCTGGACAGCAGAAAAGGCTTTCTGCAAGGAGTCGATGGCTTGGACAAGAGTTGAACCACAGCTGTAAATAACTGTATCATCAGCATAGAAGTGCTGATGATACAGCACTTCTATGCTGATGTATGCAAACACGCGTTGCAACTTCATATCTTGTGCCCGTTTTTTATTTTGACAGCAAATGCGCACCTGCGGACCACTTATGTGCAGCCCTGGTTATTTCGCTTGTCATATTGCAGCCACAGAAATTATTTTGTCCATGAAACCATAAAGCTGCACTTTCTTTTTGCCTTATAGTCTGATTTGTCATAACTTTTCCGTTTTGTGGTAAGCTTTTCTTTGGCTGTCACTTCTTCACCCTGACCTGTCTTATTTGGCTCAGCAGAACTAAAATATTGTGGTGAGCTCAGACAAGGAGGAGACGGAGGTATCGTTTGGTCTTGCTTCCCGTGAGCTAGCCAGGGAGCACAGCCGTTTATTGACATCTGCAGAAGAACACTGCCGCTAGCTAACTGCTCAGCGCGGCAACAGCACAGCAACAACAACAACAACAACACCACCACCACACAGGGCGCCCTCTGACCCCGGAAGGACACACCGTCGCAGTGAGAGGGCGTCAACCGTCACTACGGCAACATAAACAAAACATAACTGTACAAACAGAACCCCGAACAGCCCTGACCTGCTACATAGCCCCCAACTAAGGGGTCAGTCGTCCCCGACGACCCCATTACCCCACACAAAGTCCTGCAAATGTCCAGGTGCCTTCTTTTGGCGCACCGGCCGGTCACAACCGGCGGGGGAAAAGTCACTCGGGTCAGAACATGGGGTGCCACCATCATCCCACTTCTGACACCAATGTGGCGAGCTCAGACAAGGAGGAGACGGAGGTGTCGTTTGGTCTTGCTTCCCGTGAGCTAGCCAGGGAGCACAGCCGTTTATTGACATCTGCAGAAGAACACTGCCGCTAGC
This sequence comes from Aulonocara sp. 'chitande type north' Nkhata Bay, assembly GCF_057382095.1. Taxonomy (NCBI): domain Eukaryota; kingdom Metazoa; phylum Chordata; class Actinopteri; order Cichliformes; family Cichlidae; genus Aulonocara; species Aulonocara sp. 'chitande type north' Nkhata Bay. Next base: position 8,447,614 of record NC_141354.1, read on the forward strand.
TAACTGCTTAGCGCGGCAACCGCACAGCAACAACAACAACAACAACACCACCACCACACAGGGCGCCCTCTGACCCCGGAAGGACACACCGTCGCAGCGAGAGGGCGTCAACCGTCACTACGGCAACATAAACAAAACAACTGTACAAACAGAACCCTGAACAGCCCTGACCCTCTACATAGCCCCCACCTAAGGGGTCAGTCGTCCCCGACGACCTCATTACCCCACACAAAGTCCTGCAAATGTCCAGGTGCCTTCTTTTGGCGCACCGGCCGGTCACGGCCGGCGGGGGGGGGGGGGGGGGGGAGTCACTCGGGTCAGAACATGGGGTGCCACCATCATCCCACTTCTGACACCAATGTGGCGAGCTCAGACAAGGAGGAGACGGAGGTATCGTTTGGTCTTGCTTCCCGTGAGCTAGCCAGGGAGCACAGCCGTTTATTGACATCTGCAGAAGAACACTGCCGCTAGCTAACTGCTCAGCGGCAACAGCACAGCAACAACAACAACACCGCACAGGGCGCCCTCTGACCCCGGAAGGACACACCGTCGCAGCGAGAGGGCGTCAACCGTCACTATGGCAACATAAACAAAACATAACTGTACAAACAGAACCCCGAACAGCCCTGACCCGCTACATAGCCCCCAACTAAGGGGTCAGTCGTCCCCGACGACCCCATGACCCCACACAAAGTCCTGCAAATGTCCAGGTGCCTTCTTTTGGCGCACCGGCCGGTCACGACCGGCGGGGGAAAAGTCACTCGGGTCAGAACATGGGGTGCCACCATCATCCCACTTCTGACACCAATGTGGCGAGCTCAGACAAGGAGGAGACGGAGGTATCGTTTGTCTTGCTTCCCGTGAGCTAGCCAGGGAGCACAGCCGTTTATTGACATCTGCAGAAGAACACTGCCGCTAGCTAACTGCTCAGCGGCAACAGCACAGCAGCAACAACAACACCACCACCACCACCACACAGGGCGCCCTCTGACCCCGGAAGGACACACCGTCGCAGCGAGAGGGCGTCAACCGTCACTACGGCAACATAAACAAAACATAACTGTACAAACAGAACCCTGAACAGCCCTGACCCTCTACATAGCCCCCACCTAAGGGGTCAGTCGTCCCCGACGACCTCATTACCCCACACAAAGTCCTGCAAATGTCCAGGTGCCTTCTTTTGGCGCACCGGCCGGTCACGACCGGCGGGGGAAAAGTCACTCGGGTCAGAACATGGGGTGCCACCATCATCCCACTTCTGACACCAATGTGGCGAGCTCAGACAAGGAGGAGACGGAGGTATCGTTTGGTCTTGCTTCCCGTGAGCTAGCCAGGGAGCACAGCCGTTTATTGACATCTGCAGAAGAACACTGCCGCTAGCTAACTGCTCAGCGCGGCAACAGCACAGCAACAACAACAACACCACACAGGGCGCCCTCTGACCCCGGAAGGACACACCGTCGCAGCGAGAGGGCGTCAACCGTCACTATGGCAACATAAACAAAACATAACTGTACAAACAGAACCCCGAACAGCCCTGACCCGCTACATAGCCCCCAACTAAGGGGTCAGTCGTCCCCGACGACCCCATTACCCCACACAAAGTCCTGCAAATGTCCAGGTGCCTTATTTTGGCGCACCGGCCGGTCACGACCGGCGGGGGAAAAGTCACTCGGGTCAGAACATGGGGTGCCACCATCATCCCACTTCTGACACCAATGTGGCGAGCTCAGACAAGGAGGAGACGGAGGTATCGTTTGTCTTGCTTCCCGTGAGCTAGCCAGGGAGCACAGCCGTTTATTGACATCTGCAGAAGAACACTGCCGCTAGCTAACTGCTCAGCGGCAACAGCACAGCAACAACAACAACACCACACAGGGCGCCCTCTGACCCCGGAAGGACACACCGTCGCAGCGAGAGGGCGTCACCCGTCACTATGGCAACATAAACAAAACATAACTGTACAAACAGAACCCCGAACAGCCCTGACCCGCTACAATATATATCCTGCTGCTTTTACACACGCACTCACATAAGCTCAGCGATTCTCTGCGCGATCAACCTCTCACATGTTTAAGCTTGCTGCGGGAGATTTCACTTGTCATGTTTGCATAGTAAGCTAACGATTGATAAGACGATGTCAGAGGAATTGGTGCACAAATTATCATCATTCACCAATCAGTGCTGTCGCTCTCTATACACAGTTCGCGCGATTGCAAAGTGAAAGCAAAAAACAAGCGCAAATTCAAACGGGATTTCAATATGTCACATATTGACAGTGGCTCACCGATGCCAATGACATAATTACCCAGCTACATTTCCGAAAGAATGCAAAAGCATTGACATATATTTTTCCTTCCTATGATAGGCAGACGGGCAGGGCAGAGATAGATTTTGGTAGCCCGACTGGAAAAATCGCTAGCCCGGGCAGGCGATTTTGCGAGCCCTGTATCTGATTGAGGAATCGCTCATCTTTGGAAAACAGACTTTATTACAGAGAAATGTCTCTTTCCAAAATAAAAGCTATACTATACGCTTCTTCTGGGCTATATTCTCAGCAGCATATTAAACATATCAGGTCCCCATAAGAAGAATCATGTGCTAACCGCTGTCTAAATGACTCGGGTAAAGGGTAAAGTTTGTACCATGCGTGCTTGTCTGCTTCCACTTGTCTTTGCACTAGGATGATGTCGGTGTAAATGTGCTGTCATATTTGTTGTGTTCCCACTAGTGCTGTCAGCATAAATCTCGTTGAAATGACATTAACGCCACAACACGGCAAATCTCTGTTAACGAGCTACTGCGGGTGGCCCGGGGCTGGACGGCCAACACGTTAACGAGCTAACTGCGCTAACACACTAGCTCCCACCCATGTAATTGAGCATTGCGTGGCACATCCAATATACTGTTTTACTTTAGTCCATGGCGCTTACCTTCAGGGTCATACGTCACATGAAACCCAAAATAGTTCCAAACGCCAGATCTGAATGAGGGTGGGGGAGGTTCAATTTGCCATGTTGCAAGGAGAGCTTAACTTCTGTCTCAGTGAATCTGCGTTCGACTACTCCGCCTAAGCTGCACTGTCGAGCGCAGATCCACTGAGCGCTCAACACAGACAGCATCGTCAGAAGGAAAGTTGATAAAATAAATTAAAAATTTATTTTGTATTGTTTGATACATATGCATACTGAACCGAAAGCACTGTATCGAACGGTTCAATATCGATACGAGTATCGTTGCACCCCTACCAATTAGGCACAATTTTTAGGGCCAAATATAACAACCTCAGTTTTGTCTGAAATTGAGAGAAAAAAATTACAGGACATATGGGTCTTTATGTCTTTTAGACAAGCCAGCCTGTACTTTCATCAATTGATTTTTGTCATCTGGCTGTTGTCATAGATAGATATAACTGGGTATTATCTGTATAGCAATGAAAGAGATATGCTAATAATAATAAAATGGCCAGCAAGTCAGGCCTCATACCAGCATGGGTATTCTATTTAGAACATATTCTTTCTATTATAGTCCTGAGTTGATGTCAGGTTGAATACAAATTTCAATATAATCAACTTCTACAAGCAGAGCATAAAGTACATGCCGCACAGCTTATGGGCACTAGCTGCTGCACCAAAGTTTCCAGAAACTGGCCAATCAGAACAATGTGGGATCTTAGGGAGGGGTCCCTAAAGAGGCAGGCATAAAAATGGTGCATTTCAAATAAGAAAATCTTTGTTACAGAATTCCATTTCACTTTTGTAAACACCTGTAAAGCAATAAACAGCAACTTGCTATTAACTAAAAGGTATTCCTGCATTAGTTTAACCATAAGAGCCCGTTATTAGTCCATATGTTTTCTAATGAAGCTGTATCTGACTCACAAACTGTGTGGTAATGATAGAAAGTTTAGAGGATCCATGAATCACAACAGCAGCAGTTCACAGGCCACAACAACTCATAAGCCTCCTTCAAATTCGCATGTGTCAAGTAAAAACACTTCAAAGACACAGAGGTACAAGAATGTGGGATTTTATATAAAGAAATCAACTGTTTAATATTGTTTCAGAACCGCGAGTGTCCCAGATTTCAGAAATATATGGCTCTTCTCCACCCATTCCTCTTTCCCAGAGCTAAAGTAATTGGGCATAGCTGCAGATCTGCAGGTTATTAAAAGCTTGTGAAAAGAATTCACAAAATGTCACCCAAGTAACAGCACCATCCTACCACTATTTTAATCATTTAGTGTGCTCTTTAAGCAATAATACATGTCATTATCTTAACACATTTAATTGCACAATGGAACAGATTCTCATGATTGGTGCCAAATCATCCAAACGGACAGAATTTCCACATGAATCTCCCAGCTAAACAGGACGGGCAGCTTCAGCAACAGGTCGGCAGAGACTGATCACAGTGGATTCATAACTGCGGCTAAACACCAATTTTCCCACTACGCAGCATCAACAGCATCGTGTCTGAACCTGCAGAGGTGAGGGCTGATTGCTGGAAAAGCCTGGAGCACAAATGAGCCTCCTACACACCTCCACAAATTCACACCTCCACAGACCCAAGCCATTTCAATTTTCTCCACAAGCGCTGGACGCATTGCTGCTAGCAGCGTGTGTATGTGTGCGTGGGAGGCTTGTTGTGTTTGCGCGATCCGCATGTGTAAGCGTACCTTCCTAAAAAGGGGGGGGGGGGGGAGAAACAAAGTTCACGAGGGTACTGCAGAGTGGCTGTTTAGTGCCATCCGCTCAACCAGCACAAACAAACACGAAAACAAGAGTTGTGTGCAGCAGGAAGCCACTCATCTCCCGCCCGAACCAACACATTTCACACTCTGTTACAAGGAGGTTGCCAACTGTTACCTGGCAACAGCCAAAGCATGCAGAAACAAAACATAACGTGTCCACCAAATAAAAAAAAGTATAGATATATTTATTTCATCTAAACTGGTGTCAAATTAGCAGTGGAGAGCTACATTTCTAAAAAGAAAAAAAAAAGATTATAGGAGTGACACGAGGCTTCACATTTCCTCACAGTAACCCTATTGTTTTGTCCTCAACCTTTTCCACCTCATTTCCCCTGGGGGGTGGGGTCTGGCCTCATACTGGAGGCTTGTGAGTCAGAGTGCAGCAGAAAGGGTGAGAACCACTTGGCTCACATCTTACAGCACAGCCACACAGTGTAATCAGTGCTTCTAATGACCTAATTGATATTTAGTAGGACAAATTGTATTCATTAGACAAAGCAGATCATATGCAAAACCCAGAAGAAGGGATTATTACAAACTGTGAATGATGACGAAGGGAGGATATCGTCACAGTTAAAAGCTAAATCCTCAGTGCTCTCACTTTCAAAATACCTACCACCTCTAAACAAGAGGCCAGACTACAGGATCATCCATGCTTTGAATATACATACTGGCAAAAATCCAAACATGCTGGTTACATTATTTTTTTGTTTAACATGCATGAAGGTGCTACCATGGAATTTTGGCCAGAGCTTGAGAGAAAAGTTCAACCTCACAGGGACTTCCTTGAGTTTCACTCACATTAAAAGGACTAAGATTCCTCTAATTTTGCACCTGTAGTATGTAGCCTGACATAAAAGTGATTTAACTACTAATAATAAAAGGTGCCATCTGAGACAGTCACTTCCCTTTCTGTAAGACTAATGGTACACAGTGGTACACGATTGTGGTCAGGTGTACAATCACACACACACACACCGCTCGATGCAGTACCGTCACAGTACCGCCTGAACACACATTTAAAGCAATTACGGTTTGTGAAAAGCGTGTGCGCCACACAGTAAATATTTATCCACAAACCAGCAAAACGGCAATTACCCGTCTGTCAGCGAGGCAGTTTGAGAAGTTCCCATTAAAACTGGAGCTGAATGGGAGCCCCAGGGCTCAAAACACCTTAGGGTGGACTCATTCTTTAGTGTGTTTGTGGGTGTGTTTACACGCTGTGTGCAATTTGTCTTCATCCAACTAACCGACGTCACTGCGTAGAAACCTGAGCAGGGTTGTTTTCAAGGGTTTGTTGCCCTGTACCCGGCGTCTCTGCAGCCCCAAATAACCTGACACAAAGCAGGAGACACGCCTCCCGTCATCGGGGCCAGTCATACGATCCCTCAACTAGAGTGAGAGTATGAGGTATAAACAGTCCACTGACGCGGTTCAGCACAGACCAGGAGTCCTAAAGACAAAAACTTGCGCTTTTACTAAGCAATCCTCCCCACACAGGGCTAAGAGTTTACGTCGTCTGACCTGTTCAGCTTCCATGGTGTGACACATACAGCCCCCCCCCTCACCTTGGCTTCTTCACTGACATCCCATGTGAAAGACACAGCATTGTAGGCAATTTCCTCCACGTTCCCGATGTTGAAGCTCTCCTTGTAGTCAGCTGAAGGCAAACGGAGGAAACAGGAGAAGTTTGGCGTCAGATCTGTTAACATTTTGCCTGTCTGGAGGCACATTTTCTTTTTTGTGTATGAATTTTTCAAAACATAGTTGCATAACAAAAACAACTATACATTTATCTTTGTATCTTGCTATATATCTCTATATAATAGAGAGAGAGAGACCCTCCTCTTCGCAGATCCTCTCCAAGTCATTAATGTTTCATGCCTCATGTTTGGCAACTGGAACCTTCAGCTACCTCCACAGATTTTCTATAGGATTAAGGTCTGGACACTGACTCGACCACTCCAAGACCTTAACATGCCTCTTCTTGAGCCAATCCTTTGTTGCCTTTCGTGTTTTGGATCATTGTCATGCTGGAATACCCACCCACCCCATTTTCAATGTCCTGGCTGAGGGAAGGAGGTTCTCACCCAAGACAGTACGTGTCCCCATCTCTCCTCCTTTGATCCAGTCCCTTTGGCAGAAAAAACACCCCCAAAGCATAATGTTTCCACCTCCATGTTTGATGGCGGGGACGGTGTTCTTGGAGTCGTAAGCCACATTCTTTCTCCTAAAACATGGCGAGTTAAGTTGATGCCAAATAGGTCTCATCTGACCACAACACTTTACCCAGTCCTCCTCTGAATCATTGAGATGTTCAGTGGTCTGTACATGTTCTTTCCAACTGTTTTCTTGGTGACTGGGTTTCCAGCTGCCTTGAGATCATTGACAAGTTCCTCCCGAGTAGTTCTGGGTTGGTTCCACAGTGTTCTCATTATCACTGAAACTCGATGAGGTGAGCTCTTGCGTGGAGCTCCGGACCGAGGGAGATTGGCAGTTATTTTATGGTTCTTCCATCTGCGAATAATCGCACCAACGGTCGTCACCTTCTCCCCCAGCTGCTTGGCGATGGTCTTGTAGCCCATTCCAGCCTTGTGTAGCTCCACAGTCTCGTTCCTGACATCCTCAGAAAGCTCTTTGGTCCTGGCTATGGTGCAGAGTTTGGAATCTGGATGGATTGATTGCTTCTATGGACAGTTATCTTTTATACAGGTAACAAATTAAGAAGGCTCCCAATGTCAGCTCGTTACCTGGATAAAATATACCTGGGAGCCAGAAATCTTGCTGATTGATGGTGAGCAAATACTTATTTCATTCATGAACATTTGAATATTTCTTTTTTATTATTGTTCTGTCTCTCACTGTTCAAATAAACCTACCGCTGAAACTATAGACTTATCTTTTCTTTGTTAGTGGGCAAAGCTACAAAATCAGTAGAGGTTCAAATAATTTGTTCCCTGACTGAGTGTCAACTAAATTTTTGATTGTTCATACTGATCCAAGAACTCATAAAGACATACAGTATACTTATTTAGTAAGTGGTTGAGGCAGTGATCATTTCCCAAACTAGGAAACTGCTCCCTCTGAGTCAGAACAACAATAACAGTTAACATTCCACCGTTTCTCTCCTACAGTAGCATTTTGTCTTTAAATCCCATTACAGGCAGCATGTCTATTTCATTATCTCATATTTTCAACAGTTCACAACACTCCACCATTAACTCCAAATACACTGCCTTATTTTCACTCTCCCACCTTGTCTGTGGCAAGTTCATGCCAATACTTGCCATGAAAATTCACCAGAGTTTATGACACCTGGTTCATTCCTTTCGGTTTTAAGCCACAGGCTGGGGCACGTCTTTTGCTGAACGCACATGATATGGCTACAATCCAAGCCCCCACCTATTTCTCCTGTTAACGTCTATGCAAACATAGACCCATAAGCGTCTTTCCACAGCACTCCTGTGGGAATTCAGGCTTGACTGTTATTCAAATTATATCAGGTTTCAGCTCTGGATATGTGACAGGATTCTCCTGGAGCCTCCTGTAAGACTGCCACCTACTTAGTCTCTCCTTAAATGGTTTTGTGAGGTTTAGGTGAAAATATCTAGTAGTCCCCATCTACACCATTATTGTACAGGTAGTGAGGACAGAACGTCTTACCGATGTCCAGCACTCTCTGCTTGGCAGTGTGCTGCCTTGAGTGCCAGTATTTCCAATTCTTCAGCTGCTCATCTCTGCCCTTGTCGTCCCCAAAGACAACCATGATAACACTCTACAGGAAAATATGAAGTAGAATAAGGTCAAATATTTCACACTACTGAGTGATCAAGTCCTCAGCCTCCTCCATCTTCCCTCACTCACCTGTACAATACTGTTCTGTGGCAGCTCAGAGCCTCCCACGGTGCACTGATCACTCCTGGATAGACTCCTATCAGCTCCATGGGATGATGTCACTCCAGTCACTCCGACTTTCCCTCTGGGCTGATGCAGGGATGATCTGAAGCTGGCCGCAGAGAGCGTCAAAGGGTAGAACTGGCCGCGGTTCAAGTAGGCCATGGGTCCTTCTCCTTGGCGTGGCCGGAGAGATAACGTGGCCTCCAGGTTGTACCGGAAGCTGTCACTGTAAGGACATAATGGGCTCCATAACTGCCATTGGTAAGATGACTACTAAAACAATGACAGGTGAAAGTAAAATATAAAACTGAATGTTATTAAATATAGCCTTATACACTCTTCATAATATATAGTTTAGGCTTTGAAGTCTAAATCCTGTGTGTGCCAATAAGGAAACTGGACTACAGTCATTGAACTCTTGCAATCCTTGACAATATTAATATTTGATAAAAATTAATGACTTAAGACAATCTTTTAAAATGAAGGACATCCTAATCTAAAAATCAAATTATATACCAGCTTCTTTCATTTTAGAAAAACTCTTTAAGTTGATGCTTGTGCACTAGAAAAACTCTATTCCTGTCATATTATCAAATTAAAGCAATCACAGCCAAATGGAGGAACTTGTTAAAACTTTAAAACTTTCACTCTAGGAGAGCAGATTAATGCTGGTGTATGTGACTCAGTAAAAGAGGTCAAGCAACAGCAGATAGTCAGCATCACCTTTGACATACTAAACACATTACTGTCCAGAGGTAAATACTTAAATCAACATTTTAATCGTGGGGGGGGGGGGGGGGTGAAATGAGCAGATAAGAAGATTGCGAGGAACTCTTTAAAGACACTTATGACTCTAAACAAACTTGAGCCCAACATACACTCAACAAAAACTTTATTACTAGTGTCCCTTTTGCTTTCAGAACTGTGTTAATTCTTCATAGTGTAGATTAAACAAAGTGCTGGAAAATTTCCTCAGAGACTTTTTTTTCCACATTGCCATGACATGCCGTGATTTCCGGGGCTGCACATCCACGATGAACATCTCCAGTTCTACCCAAAGTTGCTCCACTGGATTGAGATCTGATAATTGCGGACACGAGTACAGTGAACTCATTGCCATGTTCAAGAAGCCGCTTTGAGATGCTTTGAGTTTTTTGACATCATTATCCTGCAGGAAGCAGCCATGAGAAGATGGTACACTGTGGTCAAAGGGATGGAGGTAGACAGCAACAACACTCAGGTAGTGCTGTGGAGTGTAAGCGACACTGTTGGCACTAAGGCATCTGCAGTGCAAAGAAAATATCTCCCACGCCATCACACCACCACCAGCCTGAACCGTTGATTCAGTGCAGGATGGATCCATGCTTTCATGTTGTTTAAATTAGGTCTTAACCATCCACCTATTGGAGCCAAAATCATCAAAATCATCCAACCACGCAATGTTTTTTCCAATCCTCTATTGTCCGATTTTGATTCCTACTGTCTTCTTCTTAGCGGGCAGAGCAGCTGTAGCCACAGCACACTGAACCACAGTTCAGTGTGTTGTGTGTTCAGAGATGCTCTTCTTTTTTGGAACAAGTGGTTATTTGAGTTACTGCTGCCTTCCTATCATTTCAAGGCAGTCTAGCCATTCTCCTCCAACCTCTGTCACTTAAATCACCTTTCTTCTTCATTCTGATGCTTAACTTGAACTTCAGCAATTCATCTTGACCATGTCTGCTTGTCTGAATGCATCCAGTTGCTGCCAAGTGATTGGCTGATCAGATCATATTGTGTTAACAAGCAATTGAACATTGCATTGCATTTTGTACCAAACAGCGTGGCCAGTGAGTGTGTGTCTGGGCCGCATAGATTCATTGAAACACACCGAAACCCTGGTTAACCTTAAAAAACACACATTGCAGTTTCTTTAGACTTAAACCCCCACATACACCATTCTTCCAAAGCACTGAATGAGGGTTAATCCAATGCTGAAAATAGTTCCATAAGTTCCGCCTGCAGTGTCATGTTAAGGAAACTGTGACTGACTTTACAGGTTTTATTTTGTTTATAATGTTTTGCATGTTTTGATTTGATAGCTTTACGCAGGATGCCCTTCGTGATGCAATGAATGTGGTTGCAGCTTCACAGAACAATCACAGTAAATGGGGAAACTTAAACGGTGTTTATGTTTTTTCCCCACATGAGATTTGTTGGCAATTTTTTTTTTAAAAAGCACCTAAAATTCATAGTCATTCTTCTCTCAGGATAAGATGTGTGCACATAAATGTTATTCTAATTTTTTGTAGTATCGCCATGTTTTTAAACTTACGCTGGTAGACTGTGGTGAAATTCATCGACTCCCGAGGAAGAATTTTTATGGTACATCTGTAAAAGAAGATACTAATGAGCAAACTATTCATGTAAAAAAAAATAATAATGAAAATAATGAATAATAATAATAATAATGAAAAAGGATACTTATCAGTATCAACAAAACTTGTATAGCAACAACCAACAATTCTATTCAGATTAGGTCTGACCTCTTTTTCCACTGGCTCCTCATACGTGCTGTCCAGACTGCTCCTCTGTTCGTCTTTCAAATAGCCAGTGAAGGACATATCATAACAGCTTTGCTCATACAGCCTCCTTATTTGGTCTCTAGGCTCTTTTTGGCAGGTGCCACCAGAAAATGAAAGTGGCATGGGGGCCTGGCTTTCTGTCTTGACCAGAGCAAGAGGTCCATTCTCTCCACCTTTACCATCTCCTTCTCTAGAATCTCCTGCGTGGCTTTCAGCTCCATATTTGTAGCCCTGCTGGTGCTCAGTGGTTGTGCTGTTGTTTAAAGAGAGGTTAACAGGCAGTGACACCATAGCTTGAAGCTGGTGACCCACCATGTCCAACTTTCCGCAGTTGCTGTGCCCATGAGCAGAAGGCTCTGTGGGCTTAATGGCACTGGGTGTATACCTCTTCTCTCTGGGAACCTGAAAGGATTATGACAAGTCCAGAAGCAATTCAGACCTAAAATAAATCAGATCATTGTATGTGGCAATGTCCTTTATTATTCTTTGTTTCATACCTTATAGTAGTCATACAGCACCCCTAGAGCTGCTGGACTGTTCTCATCTCCATTGATGTTCATCATGGCCTTTGAGGCAGCTGTCAGTGGGTTCTCCAGGAAGATTTTCCATGCCTAAAATAAATCAGATAATTATAAGTGGCAATATCCTTTATTCTTCTTTGTTTCATACCTTATAGTAGTCATACAGCACCCCTAGAGCTGCTGGACTGTCCTCATCTCCATTGATGTTCATCATGGCCTTTGAGGCTTCTGTCAGTGGGTTCTCCAGGAAGGTTTTCCATGCCTCATCCTCACTGCCGAGCGGTTTGCGATGGGCCACCGACACTTCGTTTGGTACCACCACCACCAGCCTTTTGCTGGGAACGACCGATGGGAAAAGACAGAGAGGCATGTTATTACTACAAAGTCATTCTTTCATTAACAGAAGCCAGTGCCAAGCCACTAAAAATGCCCCAGGCTGTTTCTCACCAGACTTCACTCAAATTGCCTGCTCCATGTGGAGCATGTTTATTTAAGTCCACTTTTGCTGGTATATCTTTAAAAATGAACCAGTGGAAATGAAGTCATTCAGAGATATTGGCATGAAGATAAATTTCGTCTGACATCGTGGTAGTTCTTAATTTTCAAATTTTTGTGAAATCTTTCATAATAATGAAAGCATAAACGAAACCAGTAACGTTTATGTGCAGGTACGTGAACGGTAATTAACTCATTCTAAAATAAATTATATTAGTTTAGTTTAGTAATTTGTGTCCCTGGGGGTGTTTATATAGCATAGGCTCCAGTGCACATCTACTGATAGCAAGAAGACAAAAAATATATCTAAAAGGAACTGGACTAAAACTGACAGAAGTTATTATCAGTGATGCTAAAACTTTCTCTTACCTGTCCAGGTCCATGTTGCTTCAAGTCCCTGCTGTTTTCTAGGATTGCTAGAGAAACTGGACTTTCAAGTTAGTGCAGGTAAGTTTGTGTGGGAAACTGCAAAAATCAGCCCGGGAAAGGCTGGCTCTATTTAAGGTCTCACTAAAAACCACCAATGAAATCCTCTGGATCCTCGCGAACACATTTCCCGATGCCCATAGTGTAAGAAGAAAATGTCCATATTAAAAACAAACAAACAAACAAAAACAAAACAAATCGATAATAATCCGTATAAATGGAGACAGGGGTGTATTCTGTTTGGAAAAGGTGATCAATTAAGACCGAGGTAGTACAGCACCTAAGGCAGGATAAACGAGGAAACGAAAGCTATCCCTGTGATTGGTGATATACTTCTAAGCGTCGTAGTACAGGACTGCTCCCCATTGGTGAATGGAAAGCAGAAAGGCGTGTCTTGAAAAATAGGTAAAAGGTGGACTGCCCAACGTTAAATTATATATAATGTACGTTGTTGTATGTACGTGTTGTTTTTTGGTGGGGTTCTGTGTGTGTTTAAAAACAAGCCCGTGAGCAGCAAAACAGAAAAAAACGAAAACACACGCTCTTCCAACTCAATTTGATATTTTAATTGGCTATATTGGTGATATTAACGGTGTCATAAAATGTATTTTACGAAAGCTTATGAATATCATCTTAATTGTTAATTGGCGTAAGAGAAAACTATGGTGGCTGTTCCTTCGTGTTGTATCGCGACACCTTGTGGCATGCATTTGTCTTGCACCTTGAAGGGAAAACTGTTATACATTTGCTGAGTTCAAAGGTGTTTTGCTATTCTTGTTGTTTCGTTCGGAAATGTATTTTTGTGGTTAAATAACTACTTTACGTTTTATTACGCCAATTTTTCTTCCTGGGAAATGTTCCTCCTGTAAAGAAAGATGGAGCCTTCATGTGCTGTCAGTAAAGCCCCCAACTTGATTCGTGTAGAACTGTCATGATTTGGGGTTTACTGGAAATCTTTGAATGCATCATAGTTCATGGTTTGGGCATGCGCACTAGTGCGGTGACGCCAAACGGCAGGGATAGGCGAGAGTTCCAGAGGACTCAGCGTAGTGCTGCTTCAGTTTAGTGATTGTCTTCACTGATACAAGTACTTTTTTTAACTGGTAAGGTATTTACAAAACGCCTAGTAGTACGTTTTAGTGCTCAGTGTCTACTTAAAGTCGTGTTCATTGTATGTGTCAATGTATTATCCAAGCTACCGGATAGCAACCGGCTAACTGAATGCTAGTGTCTCTGAATTAGTACGAAAAGAAATGTATGGTTACATTTTTTTTCTAAAAAAAAAAAAAGTTATTTTAGTGTTATCAAGATGTCTCCGAAGTGAGAAAAACGGTAGTTGAAGTTGTTAAGACTAAAGCAGCATTTTCAAATAACGTTAGCCTTGAATGGGCACTGCATGGCGAGGACTGTCCTTACATCACCCACGGTGGTCAGTGGTGGACGATATTTTAACTTAAATATTTGCTGATTAAGGTAATGCAATGTGGCAACTGAAAAGAGACATCAACACTTATTTTGTGACGTGCTTATTATTCGAATAGCTGACTGATTCTGGTTTGATGATAGTAAACGAGTTCGGCTTTAAAAATGTCGCTCAGAAACAGAGTTCATACAGTCCCTACAATACTGACCTAAATCTTATAGTCTGTCTATAATAACTTTGAAAATGAGCATTTAGATTTTCTTTGGGGAAATTTCCGAGATAATTGCCTGATGCATGTGACCCAAAAAGCAACAGTTAGCCTAGTTCCAAACGGCGTTTCACAGCCGCTGCTGCCTTGCACGTTTTGAAGTCTAGTTAAGTTAGGAGACAGGTATGCTTCAGCTGTAAATAATTAATAGTGCTTAAGCCAAACCCTCAGCTGCTGTCACTTCTCTGCATTTCAGGATGGTGTGGCTTTTATTCCCTTGGTGCCTTGCATTTCCCTTCACCTTCCCTAAAGTCATTGTATTAGAGGCTTGTCATCTTCTTGCTAGTGCTGTGTTGATTAAATTGTTGTATATTTTTGGCAGGTGGAACATCAGAAATGGCCCGTGGGCACCAAAAGTTCCAGTCCCAGCAGAAAAACGCCAAAAAGCAGGCAGAGATCAAGAAGAGTAAAGGCCATGACCAGAAGGCTGCAGCTAAGGCTGCTTTAGTATACACATGCACCGTGTGTCGGGTATGGGCTAAAGCTGACATTAGCAGCATTAGCTAACATTTAACCATGTAGTTAGGATGGAACTCACTACACAGGAGGCTGGCAAATCACTGCAGTGGATTTGATCATATTGTTTGCAATGTGATTAAGTCAATACCTATACCATATCTCATTTCACACTTCACTGTAACACTGAAGTTGGAAGTTATACCTCCCAGCCAGCTACCTTAAATAACTTCACCATGTTATGTGATTACTAGGTATGATCTCATTTCAGTAAAGTCTAGGTCAGTAAGCTTTCCTAGACTGAGTTAGAATTGCTTGGCATTTCTTATATTTTGTAAACAATCAAATATAAAACATTAAGAGTAGAACAGAAGTGAGTCACAAGCTGAAAGCAGATCACAACCGAGATTGGATTCATCCCAGTGCTGTTTTACCTGGACAGCATGGATTTGTGCAGGTTTATAATTGACAGCTTATTGATAAAGTATGCCAAGCTAACAGGTCATAGTAATCTTACAGCCCCCCCACCCCCCTTCAAGTTTCAACTACATCTCTACGATTGTTAGAAAGGTGTGATGGAAAGTGGTTAAAATCCCTTTCTAATACCCTCATACACCTTTTGCTTCTCTTTTCACACCTGTGCCAAGGACGGTCAGCTTTTCTTGTCACTGCCGTCATCTGACACACAGGTGGTGGCATGCAATGCTGCTCGGTTGGCACAGCACTGCCCAATGTTTAGCATAAATGACATCAGCTTCTGCTCTTCCTGGAAGAATGAAGCGACAAATGCAGGCAATTTGTTTTTGATTTTACCTGCATTCAGTGGGACAAACAGATTTTCTGTCTCTGAGACCATTTCACAGTCATGTTCTCTTCAGTGCTTGTCCAGAATCGGACTGCTTTTGAAATTTGTCAGAACTCCAGGCGATTTTCCTCTTCACCAGTCTGTGTTTGCTCCTGGATTGACTGACCAGGTTGAAGTCAAACATGAGCTGTCATGCTACATCCTGTTTACATGTTTTAACTGGAAAACTCACCAGGCAACGTGACTTTCTGTATTACCTGTAAATAAGTTTCTGTGTTTCCTCTAGCCATTTATCACTTATCCAAGCGATTACAGAGCGGCAGCAGCTCAAAGCCTTAACAATGACTAAACAAGCTGGTGTTTGTAATGTAATCTAATATCCAACCAGTCGAGATCATATTGTGAAACACCTTTTGTCTCATATTATGGTTTTGCTGATATATCTGAGTAAACTGATGTCATTCTCATTGATGTCGTCTTTTTTTTTTTTTTTTTTTTCCTTTACCAGACACAAATGCCCGACCCGAAGACCTTTAAGCAGCACTTTGAAAGCAAACATCCAAAGTCTCCAATGCCCCCAGAGTTGGTTGGTGTGGAGGCGTAATGGATTAACCTCTTTCTGTAAGGCAGTTGGAACCAACTCAGGACAGGCTTCTACATTTTGAGGTGTTTCAGATAATCTTCAGTACAGCTTCAGTTATTGCTCATGATGATTAACTGATGTATGGGTGTGCTTATGTAGGGATTTTACACAATCAATTGGACTGAAGACAGCTACCCTCTCTTGGCATAAATGTATGTGTTCCACTTTTGATTGTATGCAATATTTGCAAAATCTGATCATTTCAAAATGTTATGCTCACAAGACTAGCTTGTCCATGGGCTCCACCACCATCTCAGGTCTCCCACTGTTTCACAGCAAGCTTTGAATACAAGATGAATTGGCACTGGCTCAAATGAACAAAGATGATGATGATAATTGGAAGTTATCTGCCAAATCCAGTGTAATGTGAAATCCATTATGGGTTTTGACTGAGATGGATTTGTGATGCAGAAGGGTTGATGTCAAAATAATAGTTATCCAGAATGTGACTAGAGTTCATTAATGTCCTTGCAAAGTCACATTCATAACCACTAATGCTGTGTTCTTTCTATTAGATTCAGATTTACTTCTAATCTGCACTGATTATATATATCTATATATATATATAAACACATATATTTTTTGGCTTGGTACCATTATTTTTTAATGAGTCTATTGTTGTTGAAGTGAAAAATGTGTCAAATGTACTGTCCTGCACAGTTGCTGAAATTGTGCATTGCATTTACCCCTCAGATTATCATGAAACAAATTTTGTTTGTGTCAAATAAGTTTTTGTCATGTGCAAAATTTGTAAAAGCTCTGCAGACAGGGCACTACACGTCTGATCACTGCAAAGCTTTCCATGTTCCTACTCTGCTGCTGCAGTAAACATCTGGATATTTACCTTTGATCCTATTATAAGAGGTATGTCGACTGAAAATAGGTTTGCACTGGGTGTTGTAAATGACAACACTAATGAACTCCTGTCCCCAGAGATGGTCATTGTAGTAATACATGTGACATAATTGTGCACAGCTATTGTATGTATTCTGCAGTGTAACTTGTCTCACTGTCATCTCTATGGTGTATGTGAAAACAATCCCAAGTGCAGTCTCGTGCTCTTTGGTTTGTTTCAGCTCTGAACCTGCAAAGTCTAAACTAAATTACACCGTACATCATCTTACTTTACCTTATTTTATATAAGTTGATCATAGCAGGCAAAGACAGTTTTAATTCATTGGAAGGAACTATTTTCAATACATTTGGACCTGTTGGTCATTAACCACTGACATTGTAACACTGCTAAAGTCTGGACTGACAACCAGCCATGTTTTTACTTTTTGTAATAATCATATCTTTGTCCACAAAATGTAATGTATAGCCTTTGAATAAAGTTATTTTATATTAATATTACCAAGTTGTGTTTTTAACTTTGAAAGTTGCTAAATTCTGCCTTAGGTTCCCCTACAGTAGGTGGAAACTTAATGGAAGCTCAGCTTCTTTTTTTCTGCCGCTCCTCTTAGGGGTCACCACAGCATCTGCTCCATCTCATCTTGTTCCTTCCATCATTTTCTGTTACTCCAACCATCTGCATGACCTACTGTGGGCTTCCTCTTAACCGACAGCTCCAAATTCAGTATTGTTTGTCCGGTATCTCCACCGTCTGTCTTCTGTACATGTCCAAGCCATCTGACCTTGAGATGTCCTTCATATTTTTTCCAATCTGGTCAATCACTTGGCCTCCTGCCTTTCTGTAAGTGCCACTGTCTCAAAATCATACATCATAGCAGGTCTCCCTATCATCTTGTAAACATTCCCTTTAACATTTCACCTCTGACACTCACCCCACCCTCCCTACACTCTCTTCTTCATCTCTTTTGTGTCGCTTTTGCTTCAAAATGTTCATCTCATGTATTTATATTTACCCATCGTCAGTACCTCTACTCCTTGGAACTTCACTTTTCTGTCTGTATCCCTCGTATTCGCTCTAGAAGAATGCTCCGCCGAGTAGGTGGAAGAAAACAGCTTGTCCACCTGCTCTCTATGCTCGCTACAGATCACAAAGTCATGTGTAAACGTCATAGTCCACAGAGACTCCAATCTGACCTTGCAAACAAGAATGAGCTCACCACTATCTCACTGCCCTCATACCTGTCCTGCACCACCCCTTACATACTTTGCCAGCACGTTTCTTCCCCATTTTTCAGGCATCGTCTGTAGTAAACAATCTGGTTAAAAAGTCCAATGATCTTTCTTCTAGACATCTCCAACCCTCCACAGGTGTGTCATCTGGATCAGCTGCCTTTCCACTCTTCATCCTTTTCTTAGCTGTTATTCCTTCCTCGTTATTATGGGCAATCAACATGATTGGACAGTTTCTACAATTTTAATCCTGCCGACTATTTGGTGTGTTTGATATATTTCTTTGGTATATTTCTTCGTCTGCCTCCGCTCTTCCATCTGTTTCAGGTAACACCAACAAATTTAATCTGCGCAATTGGTTTCATTAGCTTCTCGGCTCATACCCCATTATGAGTCAAAGATCTTCTGCTCAGCTGCACTGTTGATGGTAAAATCTCTATATTTATGAACCAGAAATGTAGCACAAGCATAATGAGTTCCTTGCTTAATGGGAATGTTACATAAATTGGTACACAGGTGGGCTTTTTTGTTTGTTTGTTTTTTTTGTATTCATACTTCCTTGTTAATGCACACATCCTGTTGGTAATTAGGGTGGAAAATGTCAGCAGAATATTAGAGCTATAAAATTGAAAAGGCTATTATAGTTCACACTCTTTGCTTCCTCTAAGAGTGGTTATTTATTGATTTACTGTAGTGTAACATCTACAGAGTGAATTGTTTCAGGCAACCTCTGGCTCTGTATACACCGATGAGGAAGCCTGGAGCTTATCTTGTGACTGGTGCACAGTAAATAGTGGGGTCAGAGTGGTGTTCTGCTGGACCAACAGGTTTTGTGAAGAAGGCCTTAAAACAGCTTTTCTCATTGTCTCTTCCCTGACTACAACCACGAAAGACCATATACAAGATGTGAGACTGCAAAAGACTTGATTTTATGTTGGGGTTATTTCATAGTATGATATAAATTTTTTACACAATGATATCACAATTGCTCATGCATAGGTTAGCACATTTTGATTGAAGAAAATATAGCCATTCCTACATGTGTAGAAATGCCATTAAAGTGATATAAGTTAGAGTTTGTTAAATATAATTTCAAAGTTACAGGCGTATAAAACTCCACGTGAAACTGTACTCTACTACAGGTATCATGTATGTGACTACACCTCCAGATTTATATTACACATTGTCCAATCTACATACTTAAATGTTAGTCTGTATTTTTCACTTTAAACGGATTATTTTCATTTAATTTGTCTTTAATGATCATTTGAGTTTTTTTGCCATTATTTATAATTTATTCATTGATAAATTATCCTGCAAATAACAAACTCTTGATACATCACTCACCAAGGACCACGTCAGCATTGTGAAATCTAAATACCCTGCAGGATTTTTAGGAGTACCTACCTTTAATAAGACATGTAGATCCAAGATCAAAATTTAGTTTTTTTTTTTTTTTAATCCCTTTATTAATTGTCTAGTTTAGTTCTGTTTTTATTGCTTAATTACACCAATCAGACTCTATTGTAGCACTTTAAGGTTTCAATCAGAGATGTTACATAAGCTGAGTGACCCTGTGACAACTGACTTTTTGCAGTGTACCCATTCATCTTGTGCATGTGTGTGCATGTGCATTCAAGTTCTGTGGATAAGGTTGATGGACTGAATGAGAACTCACCCAACCGGTTACATGTAAGCAATCACTCAGCTTAATCTTATTTTTTTTCCCTTTCTGCGAAATGACTCTGGTTTGGTGCTACGCCCTTCCTGGACCACAAACTGACAAGTGTGAAGATCTTTTTTCTTCTTTGCATTTATGCCTATGATTTTCTACACCCAGTACTATGTGCTCTGCTCTTAAATAGGTTACAAGCTTGAAATCTTGGCCCAAGGGGAAAACATGTGACAGGGCAAAAATAGCTTTACTCTCTCCCCTTGGAAACCAACCAGAATGCAGAAATAGTAGTTTCTGTTAAGCAAGATATACTGTAACCGTGTCCTGTGTTCTAGTTTGTGATGCCCTCAGCATCCTTAGCAAATAATCTTATTGAAAATATTTTATTTTGTGGAAATATCACAGAGGCATTTGAGTGAGGGACATGGTTCTTCTAATAAAAATTGATCTGTACATATATATATATGTATATAGCTACTTGAGTGTCATTCAGTGACTGACATTTCCTCTTAGTGTTTGGTGTCTGCAGTCTCTACTCTTATACAAAATGATGATATACAGTAAGACAAAGATCTGTATGTTGGATATATCACTGATGTTAACTGTCTTATTAAGAGGAATTCTCCGCTTGCTGGAGGCAGTAAAATAAGCTTAATCACAAGTGCCTGTATCATAGCGGTAAAATAATGAACTGCAAAATCTTCAAAGGGTGCTTTTGTCGACTACATTATATGCACTCATTTGCCTCACAAAGACTGGAGAAGTAATGGTGAACTACAACTTCCATGTTACTTTGCTTTGGTTGTCATGGTAACGTTTGACGTCAGCCCTCCTTTTCTCCGGCAGTGCCTTGGACTGATGTGATTGGAAGGAAACCCCGTGGACTGCATTCAGTCGGGCGGCTGAGAGAATCAGCTGTGGCTTGGTAACACTGACATCTGCCAATACTCAGGTATGAAATGACTTGCAGCTTTTTAAAGTGCATTTTGAAACTCGTATGTATCATCTTAAGGTCTTCTGACTTTTCATTAATCAGACTAGCTATAGAGATTCATTGTCTCCAGTTGGTAGCAGGGTTGCGTCTTCCGGCGACGCTCATCAATCTAAAGAACAATGGCATGGCTAGCTTAGCTAACGTTACATTGTGGGATATGGCTAATGTCTGGTTTCAAAAGGAAATGGCAGACGGAGAAGGCGTGTCTGTCGAATAATTGAAGCTCTGAAATTTTGGCACTCATACAAACGGCACATTTTGTTTAAAACGAGGGTATTTAGCGATTTATTAATTAAGCGGTATGATGCTTGTCATCTTAAATTGAAAGTTTTTACAATTAGGTGCCTAGTGTTGAAAGGAAAAACGAGGTTAATTGAAATGTATTTTCTTGTGTGCCACCAGGCGAGCAGCTAGCTTAGTTCAACTGCGATACACACCTTTTTAAAGGCGTCGCGCCTACTCAGCTGTCTCCTGTTTTTCCTTGTATTCTTGTAGTTAACATTGTGTGTAGATATTTTATTTGAAATTGTGAGCATGACGGGCTACCTATGAAGTAGTCACGTTTATGCAAGACTTTTGCTTGGCGTTACTCTTTCAGGAAATAGACGGGGCCATACTTGAAACGAGTCACGCGGGCCTGAATGTAGCGGTTGTTTTTTTCATTCACTGAATTGCGTTTCTACGGTGAGATTGTGTGTTTGAGTTTGCGAGAAGCGCTTTTGGGTCAGTATCGACTACAATAGTGACTTTAATGCCAGTATAATGTGTCCAAGCACGCTTTACTTTGCGCACTTTAGCTTCCGCTTTTTGGGCAAGCCACAGGTACAGGGAAGGGTGTGGTGTGTGTACCGGAGGAACAGAGAGGCGAGCCAGCAATACAGGATTGAGTTCTTATTTTTGTCCGTACGGTGTCCACTAAATTCTCTTGGCATTATATTATTCTTATCATCCCTTCTGCACATCTATTTGCTGATTAAAGTCGATGCATATTAACATGGTGCATTCTGCTCCTAGGCGAGGGGTACACTGACGGGCAAAGATCGACTTCCTTGTTCACACACTTGTGCTCTTACGGTTATAAGAAGTTGTTTACTTACGGATAACATGACGGTTACAATAACTTTTAAAATTTCCTAGCTTATTTGGCCAAAGATTGGAACTGAAAAAAGAAATGCATTATTTTCTGTATGTTAGGATGGATCTGAACACAACACACTACACTACATGTACTGGAATGGAAAAAAGGGATTGATTTTTGTGTAAACCCACTGGCTGTTTTTGATAGGTCAATCGGATGTAAGCTATTGACATAGTAATGACAATTCCTATGTGTTGATGTGTGCATAGTCTACATAGTGCTTTAGGCTGTAAACTCTAGCTGGTATTCCACAGTTCTTCTGTTACAAGTCTACAGGATCTCACATTGCCCTGTAACTTGCAGGGCTAATACTGTACAAGATGCTTAGGTGGCTACTTGTAGTGTTGCTGTGCAGGCTTTGTTGGCATATTAATTAAATAGATCTACAGCTTTGTTTACTGGTCTTATTTAAGCACAGATATCCCTTAAACAGAAATATCTCCGTTTTTTTCAGTCGGTCACAGTCTTTCTTTATGACTATAAATAAATCCTTCAAATGACAGGAAAAACTTCCACGGCATGCATCATTGTTGTTCCTTGTAAAGGTACTGAAAGACGGGGGGGAAACTCAATTAAACGTGTTAGGTGATGTGTGCAGTTTTTTTTTTTGTTTTTTTTTTGTTTTTTTTAGGACCCACATTCATTATTGTATTTCCACTTTGACGCATTAAATGACCCTGAAATGAAAAATTGTATCTGCTGGTGGAACAGAAGAGTTGTCATACTACTTTTTAACTTAACTGATTTCAACCTTTTCTATGTTCCCCATTCTCCAGTGAACAGTCATGTCTGAGGCACCTCAGAAGGAACTGGTGCAAAAGGCCAAGCTGGCCGAGCAGGCTGAGCGTTATGATGACATGGCTGCTCTGATGAAGTCTGTGACAGAGGAAGGCCTGGAGCTGTCAAACGAGGAGCGCAACCTGTTGTCAGTGGCATACAAGAATGTGGTGGGTGCCCGTCGGTCCTCGTGGCGCGTGGTCTCCAGCATTGAGCAGAAGACCGAGGGCTCTGAAAAGAAGGTAGCCTTAGCCAAGGACTACCGGGAGAAGATTGAGACTGAGCTGAAAGAAATCTGCCATGATGTCCTGGTGAGATTCATTTATTATTAATTCATTATTTTTTCTTTTAGATTGGGGGGGTTAAGAGACATGGCTGAGATTGTTTGGACATTTGCAGTGGAGGGATGGTGGATGGTGTGGTACTAGGAAATGGGCTATTGAAGCTGAAGCTAGTAGTGATGAGCAGAAAGGCCTCACAACAGACTAATGGATGGAGGAGATGCAGAGGGTCAAGAGAACCTTTGAAATGATAAACTCAAAGTCATGAAAATTTGTTACACATATACTTTTAATATGTTGCTGAAATCTTTAAAGTTGTTGAGGCTGTGGTGATTTTCCACAGAAATATTCCACCAAAGGCACAGGAAAAATAATGGGAATTTGCTTAAAGATTAGCATGAACTGTGTTCCCCAGGTTGGGGGGGGGTGTAATAGAAATAATTCAGTCTAACAGTACACCATCCTTGCTGTGACCTCAATGCTAGAACATAATTGAGTTATTGTTAAAGATCATCTCGGCAATAGTGGTTTGCATTTGACCTTACTGATGTATGTAATGAGTCTATCAGCATCTTCTCATTTGAATATCCTAACATACTTTACTTGTCCTCTTGGCAAAGTCAGCTTTGCTGTATTTTTACTTTTGTACCATTGTGGAAAGGGTGTTTATCTTGATGCCCAAAAATATGATTACAGAAGTATTCTGTAAATATTACAAAGATTGTAATGGAAAGAGCGCGTATCTTTAAGACTAGTACTTATACAGCACACTTCTCTCCATTTTTTTAATTGATTAATGAAAGCACTTTCTATTACAAACTTCACCAAATCACTTACACATTTACACACATACAAGTACATTTTTATACACTAAAGCGCCTTCTAGCATTAACACTCCAATGGATGCATAAGGGAAAACTTGGGGTTCAGGGTCTTACCCAAGGATACTTTGATATGCAGAACAGAGGAGCCAGTGATCAAGCCACTGATCATTTCAATTGGTGGAAGACCCACTCTACCTCCTGAGCCACAGCCACATCTTAATAAAAATAGTGTACATGTACATACGTGTACATACCTTAATAAAAACAAGCAGGTGAGATGTTAGAACGCTTTTATTTTTATTTTAGTGGACACTCAATACAATAGACAGCTACTTGGGGTTTGTTAAACCTGAGTAGCGAAGAGACCGCGAGGGGGTTGAAAACGATGTGCCGGGAGTCCGCTGTTCTTGCCGGCTGTAATAATCCTCGACCTCGCTGTCTGCTATGGAGCTGGCGGGTCACAGACGTCTCCGAAAACGTCGGAGCGCGTTTGGAAATATATGATATCTTGATAAATCGAGCATATATTTGAAGTTTACACAGCTACATTCTCGCTTGAAAAGAACTTAATAGTTTATTTTGTGACCCAGAAAGAGTAATATTTAAAAGTTTTTAGCCCCGCTTGTCCGCCATTGCCGCGTTTGAGTTTTGGACGAAATGCATTCTGGGATATTTAGCTGTACCAAG
The DNA here is from genome assembly GCF_057382095.1 of Aulonocara sp. 'chitande type north' Nkhata Bay. Taxonomy (NCBI): domain Eukaryota; kingdom Metazoa; phylum Chordata; class Actinopteri; order Cichliformes; family Cichlidae; genus Aulonocara; species Aulonocara sp. 'chitande type north' Nkhata Bay. The sequence continues at coordinate 8,472,320 of NC_141354.1, forward strand.
TCCACACAAGTCACCACCGATGCATGCTCGATAAAACGGGTGGAGCGAGAACACATCCGGGACTTTTTCGCGTTCTCGGCTTGATGCGTACTTCGAATTGGAACAGTACTTGGTCTCCGACTGATGACGTATCACAAGTACACGAGAAGGCAAGTACGCATATTGAGAAAGGCCCTTTATCTTTAGTTACCAGGGACAACTTGAGTCTCTACTTTGGACTGTCCAGTTGAAGTAAACTTGAGATTCCAAGTTTAGCATGCTGGGAATTAGGGATGTTCCTGGCGACTAATTTCTTTGTCAACTAAATGAGGCAAAAAAAAAAAATCAAGTAACTGGCTATTTAAAAACAAAAACACTCAGATTTCAGGTTAAATTTAAGAACCGTTCAACTACAAAAAAAACTCCAAGCAAAGGCTTTTTTAAAACGTTAGTCACATTCTTCAGTAATGAGTCATGCTGCCCAACTGTGAGGCACCTTGCAATCATGCACTCATGTACCCTCGGGGCTCCTTTGGGTAGGACAGCACCTGTCCACCTCAGCTAGCTCCTTTCGATGTGGAGGAGGAATGGCTCTCTTCTGAGCCCCTCCCGAGTGACTGAACTCCTCATCCTATAAAGAAGGGAAAGCACATCCACCTCTCAAATAACGCTCAGTTATGCTGCTTGTCTCTCTGATCATTTTTTTTTTTTTTTTTTGTCTTTAAAAGAACTAACAGTAATGGTGTTAACAAAAAAATCAGGCCAAGATAAATGTTTTTTTGGCGTTTCTTACCAACTACGCTTGATCTGGTGACAGATGTTTGCATAACATTAGGACACGCTATTCACCGGCAGTGGTTAGAAAGTAAAATGTAAGACAATTAGATTAAACAACTATTACATCTGGTACCAGCTAGTGACAATAGTAACTAGAAAGTGCATTTTCTGAAGAAACTGCAGTGTGAATGCTGAAATCTGAATGTATTCACTGAAATGAATTAATTGCTGAATGTTAAGTTAAAAATGTTGAATGAGCTGGAAAATACAGAATTTTTAACCTGAAAACAAAAGTGCAAAACTTTCGAAAGCTGATGTTCAGACAGAAGAAGTTGGAAAATAGCTGAACATGTTTAAAATGTAAATTAGAAAAAGATGAGTAATAACAAAATAAAATTTAGAGTCCGAAAACATCTGAATGAATATTAAAAGTTCATATTCTTTGAATCACTGAATGACTAAAATGTGATCCCTCCACTTGGCTCCACACAGTTTAAAAAGTTTACAACTCTGAGCTTTGAAAGACACGCTGTTGGAAAGAGAACAACAATGGCTACATTTTGAGGGTAAAATGATGGCTGTAGAGCAAACACTGTGGACACAGCAGCAGTTGAAAGAGAAGTGTTTAAGATGAATCTTGGCAGAGTGAGAGACAGAGCTAGTTAAGCAGGCAGGTGTGAGCCTGGTTGCTATAGTGACTGCACCCAATGGCTCCATACACACGCACACAGACATGCGCCTCACTTCTGCTGCTTAAAATAAACAGAAAAGTCAGCCCGAAACAAATCCTTCCCAAATGAAAAGTACAAGTCGTATTGACAAAATTCTGACCCTGAAAGAGTTGGAGGGAAGAGGCTGAGCATTGGTGACATTTATGAAAGAACCATAACACCTATTACAATAATAAACACATTGGATGAAAGAGGGCAGCGATGGCTACGTTTTGAGTGTAAAATCATATCTGTAGAGCAAACGCTGTGGACACAGCAGCAGTTTTAAGAAAAGATTTTAAGATAAATTTCCCCCCTCCTCCCACTCTACCAGGAGTCTAAAAAACATACGGAATAGATAATAAAATTTTAAAATAATAATAAAGATTAGAAGAACAATACTGTGAATGCATTCACAGTAGCATGAATGCTTGAAAAACGCTAATGATTAGTTGACTAATTGTGCATGTCCCTACTGGGAATATAAATGCACACATGGTTATCTGTTTGGAGGGTTACAAAGCCCTCATCTTTCTTTTGGCTTGATCAGCTTGCTGCATCTACATTCTTGTTACCAGATGAAGTATTTGTATTTTTGAAAAAGATGCATTTGTTAACTCCACTAATAGTTTACTTTTTCTACTGATCTTAGCCACTTGTTTTTGTGTTAACTATTTTTATAATTTTTGCAAACATATTAAGTACTCTATCCATCTGTCGGAGCTCTGCTTCTGTTCATCCCTTTCCCTGCGCATTATCTGCCCGGTGACTCATTGAGCCCTAATCCTATAATGACAGAGGCTGAGCTACAAATGTTCTGGCTCACTGCTCTCCACTTCCGCCAAAAAGCCTTATGGGGACTGAAAGAGAGAGCCAAATGGGCACATAAGGGGTGTGGGACAAGTGCACCAGCAGTGCGTACTTTAAGTGGACTAGTTTGTGTGAGCTTTCATCTGGCCCAGTCTAAAGACATGTTTATTCCTGTTCTTAGTAGCAGGACAAAAAAAGCTGTTGTCACAGACAGTGCAAACATTACTGAGGATGCAAAATATTTCACTTAATTTCTTCTTTTAAGGTTGGTTTTAAGCAATGTGATGTTAGTACTTGTTACATAATATAATTGTAGCAGTGAGTGCTCCTGCCTCATGGTGCCTGCACAAACACGTGTGCACACACCCTGATGCTCACTCTCACTGGCATGAATAAGATGAGGAACCACGTGTTAACTGGAAGGAATCTCCATGCAGACATAGTTTGTGCATTACTGTCATGTTTAGAAATATTAAGTTATTCCATATTTTAGTAATAACTCTCTGTTCTTAACTTGGGGATAGAACTTAAGATAAAAATGTAATGAAAGCAGAGTTGCTGCTACGTTGTTATTGGGTTTGTTTGTTTGTTTTATTTACTCCCCATCATGCCATGGTTGTAGTTTTGATTTTAGCCTTGCCAGTGGCCCAGACCTACATTGACATCCCAGAGGGCTTCTCTGTTCAGTCACATCAGTGTAACAGCACTCACAAAATGCTTTTAGACCATTTTTGTAATGTATTTCCATCTTGCAACATTTATTTTTCCTAAGGAACAAAACTCAGCTCATCATGTTTTTGGAGGTCATATTTAAGACCTGTGAAAACATACAAATCAAGATGTTATTTTAATGGAGGTTTAACATTTGGTCACCAATGCTACAAGGAACAATTCTGCTTTGCCATCTGTAATCTCTTTATTGCACAGCTCTTGTGAGAAGTGCAAATGGCCAGATGGAAACTACATTAAAATTAAAGTATTCATTCATCGTTGTATACAGGCGCTTTGAGTACTCCGGGAGAGTAGAAAAGTGCTATATAAGAATCAGTCCATTTACCGTTAATGTTTGATATCGTTTCATTGCTCTTTAATATAGCACATTACCAAGGCACACTCCCACTAAAGAAAGGTATTCTGTTCCCTGCCTGCTAGTATTCATGTTACCCTCAGAACTAGGGTACCAAGTGGTGCATCCTTGTGTGGTGAAGAGCCGAGCTGGGTTCTGAGTGACCTACTTCTAAGCAAAAGCTCATCAGGAGTTCAGCAGCCTGGCTTTCTCCTCTTCCTTCACCCCTGTTGCTTTTCATCCACGCCCTCTTTTTTCCTCTGCCACAAATTTCCCATCTCAACATCTTTACTCCACACTTGTCCATTCAGCCTGTCCACGTTTTTGTTTTTAATTGGACTAGGCAGAAATACCTTTAGCTTCTCCTGTAGGCTCAGGAAACAAGTGATGAGTAGAAATTGAATATTAACAGCACGTGATGTAAGAATACCGTTTTTTGTCAATGCATTATGCATACATTTACAATAAAGGTCACAGATGACTGCTGCAGTTTTGGCTTCAATGTTGTAAAACGTGCTTGCATATAGGGCTGTGCAATATGACCAAAATGTCATATCCCGGTATAAGATGTCTATCGTCCTGACAACGATATAAATGACAAAAATGTAACATTTTCTGTAAATTCTGTGAATCTCGGGCAGCTCGACTTGCGTGAAGTGTTTTCAGCTGGGCGTTGTGTACCTGGAGTCGAGTGTTTCAACCGATGCGTGAAACTATACATTTTTAGACATAAGTTGTAATGGCCGCAATTTTCTTTGTGAGTATTTATTACACGGCGTGCTGCGGGGAAAAGCCTGTTCTAACATTTGAGTCTAAGGTTTATTTTTTGGCACCTGATGGCTCTTTCTTTGCTTCTCATCTGTAAACACTGCATACTGTTTCACGTGATTCAATTTATTTTGAAAAGTCTCAACAGGATCTTGAGCTTTATTGTGAAAGGTTTGTGGAAAATAAACAAGCGGACGGCGGCGCCACGTGATGGTTTTACCGTCGTTGTTGCTAACGACAACGCATAAAAACAGTTGCTTGTCCGTCCGTATTGTGGTTATATTAAACATAAGAGAAAGAGAGAACTTTAAGAAATTAATATAGCCACTACAGTGACCATCAAAACGATGAAAAAATATTGCCGTAAACAGATTATTTTGCGACACCACGAAACAAACGATAGCGGAAAATGAAACAATAGACGTTTTATATCGTCGTCCGATATATATCGTTATATCGAACAGCCCTACTTACATATATTAGAGAACATGTTTTATATGCACTTTGAATCACCTTGTTGTTGAATTGTGCTATATAAATAAACTTGCCTTGCCTATTATATTAAATATCTTAGTCCATTGTTTTCTAAAACTTTGCTGTCTGTTTTTGTTTTCAAACAGGGTCTCTTGGACAAGTATCTTATTCCAAACGCTACAGCAGCAGAGAGTAAAGTCTTTTACTTGAAAATGAAAGGCGATTACTATCGCTACCTAGCGGAGGTGGCTACAGGAGACACCAAGAAAGGTAAGCTCCATTTCAGTATGGTGATGGTTTAGATCTTTGGCTGACTGAGATAAACTGAAATATACATATTAGATAAGATATCAGTTAACTTGTGAAAGTATCGGAGTGTACTGAATGACTGTGCTCTTTTCTTTATACTATTCTTTTGTAATTATATTTAAACCTTTTTCTCTTAACACCACAGGGACTGCACTTTATTTTGTTGACTTGTTACAATGACAATAGAGATTCTAATTCTGAAGTGTCAAAATGTCCTCCTTGAGTAAGAGGTAGGATGAATGTACTAAGGGCTAAAAGATCTTTGGTAGTTGCTGTCAGTTTTTAGAAAACTTTGAAAAAGATTACATTGAAGCATAGGTTCTTTTATTTTTATTTTTTTTTACATACGATACCTTTTATTTGGTCTACAGTGACCAGCTTGGATTACTTGAATATTTTTCTTGGGATCAAATCATTATGGTCCTTTCAGGGATTTCCTACTTTTTTTTTTTTTTGACCCAGATGGTTGGGGGAAAGAAAGCATGCCAGTGTCTACAAATGAGACCGATGCATTCCCTCTTTGATGGTCTCTTTAAAGTTACTAAACTCTACTAATACTGGGAACATGGCTGAAAATTGTATTTTATACTTTTATACAGTCTAGTTTTATATTAAGTTCTGTTCTTTTTAAAATGCATAATGGAAGTCTGTGCAGGTCCCCATGGGTTAGACCAGTCAGATGTGTGTGTGAACAGGACAGGACATCTGTGGTAAATAGTTTGAAAACGCAGCTCCACTGCCCTTTCCTTTCTCTTTCAGGCATCATTTCAAATTCACAGGAAGCCTACCAAGCCGCCTTTGATATCAGCAAAAGTGAAATGCAGCCCACACACCCAATCCGTCTTGGTCTTGCCCTTAACTTCTCCGTTTTCTACTATGAGATCCTCAACATACCTGAAGAAGCCTGCAAGCTCGCCAAGCAGGTAAACTCATTACTCCACATAGCTTCTGTTTACATTTCTGAAGATTTTAAAGTGCTAACTGTAATGTTATTTCTCTGCTATCAATCTTTGAGGACTCAAGTGTAAATTTGCTGTTAAATACAAATGACAGCTAAAACCTGTGTACACAAACACAACAGCTTGTTTTAGGCTATCGAAATCTCACCGAACTGTGTTTTTGAACCCTGTAGGCCTTTGACGACGCCATTGCAGAGCTTGACACCCTGAGTGAAGACTCATACAAAGACAGCACACTAATCATGCAGCTATTGAGAGATAACTTGACGGTAAGTTACATTTCTTAAATCTTACTACTGAAATGACATTTTTCTTCACAAAATGATTTACCTGACTCAGACTAAAACTTTGTGGTCAGCTCTGGTAGTCCCAAATAAGTTATTTAACATAGGACTGTATTTTAACATTCCTTTAAGATTAGATGTTAATGATTTTTGCTGTCCTTGCATGTTTGCCTCTCCTCTGCCGGGTCATTAATTCCTTTCTTCCCACTTACTGCTCCTTCTCTTTCCACAGCTGTGGACCTCGGACAACCAGGTTGAAGGCGAGGATTCAGAGCCAAGAGATTGAGCCAGACCCCCGTAGTCATCCCTGTTGTCCTGCCATTGTCCTGGCTCATCTTCATCATGATCATCAACACTGAGACCACCTAATTTTGATCATTGTCATCCAACTCTTTCCATCTTTTTTTCTATCTAAGGTCTCTCAGTACTCATCTCATTCCCATCGGTTTACTATTCCTTCTTTTTGTAGTAACTGTGGGGAAAGGGGAGGGGAATTCAAGTGGTGTGGTGGGAGGGTAAAAGTGTTTGGGTTTAGATGTTTTTGGGTGTTGCATTATTAAGGTGCTGGGTGAAAGGGCAGTTTCTTAAACTCATGAAACATGCAGCAGGTTAAGTTTGTAGAAGTAAGAAAATATTTAAGCTGTATGTGCTGTACTACTCATTAACGGTGCTGTTTTTGACCATCCTTTGATGACACATTTGTGCTTGACAAAAACAGGAGCTGCCTCCTTATATTTGAGGTGACAACAACTGAGTTTGTACATGGCAAGGGGAATAACAGCAGAGGTAAAGACAGTGAAGATGTGATTGGGAGAAGGAAGCCAAGATTTAGTTGGAAGACAAGGTTACATTCTACATACTGTTGCTCAACTTTCTACTCTTACTATCTTTTTTGTTTGTTTTTAGTAGACTGCTCTTGTATTTTTATGCATCAGTTATGAGGTATAGAAAACTTTGAAGAACAAAAGAGCACGAGCACACAAGCTTGTATTGTTTTTGTTTTGTATTGGCACGGCAGTTTAAAAAAAAAAAAAAAGAAAAAAGGAAAAAAAAGAAAAAGATCCATCTGCGTATCTAATTAATGCTTTTTCAAATTAAGACATTTTGTTTTGTTTTTTCCTTTTCCTCAGTACTTGCCTGAACTGCATGGTGGTAAGAAGTAGTTTTTGGAGGAGTAAAGAAGGTTGTTGTTGGGCTGGTTAGCTTTGTCTGTCTTTGGAATTTTCTTACAGGACACCCAAGCATAACTGTAATTTTTGGGGGAAATGTGTAATTTCATGTAAGTGGAATAAAAAAAATAATTAAGTTTAATGTGTCCATTTCATTGCTACATTGGTGGGATTTGTGTTACAAGTTACCACTATACCCACCTTTTTTTCCACGCAGCAATATAAACGACATGCAGAATCTAATATAATGGATTAGTTACAAATACCGGTAAATAACTACTCTACAACACAGACCACATCTGGAAATTGGAGATGGAGAAATTCAAACACTAAAACGCCTTATACACATCTGAAAGCTATTTGATGGGATTTAGAAGTACACGTGTTGTTTAGCTGAAAATACTTGAAAATCTAGAAAAAGGAAAAAGGAAAAATTTGTGCTGCTCGGCTCCTTGGGTGTGTCTGCTGCTTCACTACCTTAGCTGTGAGCGCCCAGAGCACAGCCATGTCAGAGAAATGCTGAGTTGCTGCCGCATCTTTCAGAACCAACCCTCCAGTGAACACGAGTGCAATAAATGACACGGGAGTGTTCCTGCAGACGTTTCCCTCAGCTTATCTTCCTTGTAGTGTGACAAAGGTTACATGTTCACTGCATGTGAAGGATAACGCTTTATATTTTAGATAATGTCTTTAGTTTTCCAGGACTTCGTCCCAGTAATCAGAAAAGGCAATGGCTGACCGAAACGTGATGGAAGTAGCGTTGTTTAGGACACCAGGTAGTCTCTGCCCCAAGCGTCCGTGGTCTGTGCTTTGCCACCACAAGTATGCCCTTGTTGTTCCTTTTCCCCTCGCTTTTATAGGCGAATAATCACAAGAAATTCGTGAATACACGCCAATTAGAATACAATGTTGAAGACATAACTGAACATATAAGCCTCGTAAGGTGTAGAAAACAGTAAATCTTAAACGTTTATGAGACAGATTATGCGTCAGATTTTTAATTGTAAATTAAACAGAGTTCAAATATCGCGAGATGTGTGACGTCAAGCATTGGTAGCAAACGCGCCGTGGTTTCGAGTGGAACAGGGAAACAACCTCCGCCGACCTTTCTTTCAATCCTGTAATCCGTCTGCGTAGGGTGTGCTCTGGGGCTAGTCTCGGCACACATTTTATTATGAAACAAACCAAAAGCTAGAGAGCACACGCAGACATATTTTTATAAGAAAAACAAAAATCGGTGAAGCAGGATTTGATTTGCCAACTCAAGCAACGCGAAGAAGACGCTGCCAACGGATAAGAAAGAAAGACGGAACGAGAAGAACGTTAGCAAGCTAAGCTGTTAGCCTCATTGTTGAAAGCGTGGGCGATTAACTTTAGCCAGGTATATTGTTAACTACTTGTTTTTTACGTTGAAGTCAGTTGTCCTTTCAGGCATACGTGTTAATTATAACATTTGTTTTGCAAGCTACCGAAATTTGAGTGCTGTAAGTGATTGCGAAAATTAAAATTTCAATTTGGGCCAGTCACATCGGTTAGGCCACGCTCCGACATTTTGCTAATCACGCTAACTAGCCCACGTTGTTAACGGTTAAGCGATAACTGCCTGCATTGGTGTAGAGACGGATATAAATAATCTCTCAAATCTTAAAAGGCTAATTTTGGTTGACGATTGTCCTCAAAATATCGAACTTGCAGTTGAGACGTAGCCTGAGAACACGCTTCGCCAGCCATGAATCCCAGCGCGCCTAGCTACCCGATGGCCTCCCTGTATGTGGGAGACCTGCACCCAGACGTTACCGAAGCCATGCTATACGAGAAATTCAGCCCGGCTGGACCCATCCTCTCCATTAGAGTATGCAGAGACATGATCACCCGTCGCTCCCTAGGCTATGCCTATGTGAACTTCCAACAGCCAGCTGACGGTAAGTTTACCGCGATCTATGTAGAGCATGTAAGGAAATGTGGTACTGACAGACTCCATTTTGAACATGTACCGTGCTACCTCGTTTTATCTTTAATTTTAAACATGTGCTTTATTAAATTATCAACATGCCATACTACTAGAATAATTAAATCACGAAGAAAATGGAAGTAAGTGCAACATATTTGTTTATTTGTTTTAGCCGAAAGAGCTTTGGACACCATGAACTTTGATGTAATAAAAGGCAGGCCTCTCCGTATCATGTGGTCTCAGCGTGACCCCTCACTGAGGAAGAGTGGGGTGGGAAACATCTTCATCAAGAATCTGGACAAATCCATCGATAACAAGGCCTTGTATGATACATTCTCTGCATTTGGAAACATCCTGTCCTGCAAGGTATCATCCTGTGGTGCCATTTCTTCTGGCTGTGTTTTGTATATGAAATCAACTAATTAGCATGACTAATGATTGGACCGTTTAAAGCCTGTAGAGTTTCAATTGTGTGGAATGCATGTTGTTTGTGAATGGTTTTGACCTCCTAAAATCTTCCTTCTCCAAGGTGGTTTGTGATGAAAATGGCTCAAAGGGTTACGGCTTTGTGCACTTTGAGACCCATGAAGCTGCTGAACGGGCCATTGAGAAAATGAACGGCATGTTGCTCAATGACAGAAAAGTGTAAGTGTGCCTACTGTTGTACAAGTCTGTGTTTGAAGGAGTGTGATCAAAGTTGTGTGTGACTGCATCTTGTTCTCCTGTTTTGCCTAATGTACTTTGTTGTTATAGAGCTTAGTTTTAAATCGTGAGGGAACTGAGCTGATAGGATTTATTACATTTTGGTTTGAAGCAGTGAAGTTCACTTATCGCAGTAGCTCTAGAGTTATCACTCCTTATTACATAAGCTGTATGTTGTTTTCCCAAAATGCTCTCTTCAATGTCTGACGCTCATTTTACCAACATAGGAGGACTTTCACCCCATTGTATTTGATTTAAACTTTATCAGAATATATTTTGATGAAGTTAGAAAATAAATTTTGTATGTCATGTTATTAACAGATTTGTTGGACGATTCAAATCGCGTAAAGAGAGGGAAGCTGAGCTTGGAGCACGAGCCAGAGAGTTCACTAACGTTTATATCAAGAACTTTGGCGAGGACATGGATGATGAGAAGCTGAAGGAGTTGTTTAGCAAATATGGTAAGATGGCAAGATTTCAGAGACACACTTTTAATAATCACAAATGCTGTTAGTATGATTTGCTGTGTTATGTGTTGATTAGCTCTTGTGTTTTGTAGGGCCTGCCCTCAGCATCCGGGTTATGACTGATGAAAGTGGCAAATCCAAGGGATTTGGCTTTGTCAGCTTCGAGAGGCATGAAGATGCCCAGAAGGTTAACAGCTTTGTTCTTTCTTGGGGGGCGGGGGACTTTTGGTATCTCCAGAGGCTTTGAAAAAGGCACTTGCTGTAGTTTATTCTTTGAATCCACACCTAATCATGACTTTTGTTTTGTTGTAGGCTGTAGATGAAATGAACGGTAAAGAACTGAATGGCAGGCAAGTCTATGTGGGCCGTGCACAGAAGAAAGGGGAGCGGCAGAATGAGCTCAAACGCAAATTTGAGCAGATGAAACAGGATCGCATGACCAGATATCAGGTTTGTTGGCCCATTTCTTGGTTAGAGCACTTTCATGCACCACATTGTGTCACAAGAACAATTTAAGGAAAGCTATCTTGCGTCTGATTGGTGCAATATTTAATTTCATTGCTGTGATGTTGGAGCATAACCTGAAGGACAGTAGCAGGAATGCTGAACTACCGTCCAACAGTTTCATTGTGATTTTCCATGTACCAGGGTGTCAATCTGTATGTGAAGAACCTGGATGATGGCCTTGATGACGAGCGTCTGCGCAAAGAATTCTCCCCATTTGGCACCATAACAAGTGCTAAGGTAAAAGCTTTGAGGGGTTTATTTGTGATCGTGAAATTAACAAGGCAATAATTAGACAAAATGCTAACCTATTTTTTTGTTTCCCTAGGTGATGATGGAGGGTGGACGGAGCAAAGGCTTTGGCTTTGTGTGCTTCTCTTCTCCAGAAGAGGCCACTAAAGCTGTAACAGAGATGAATGGGCGTATTGTGGCTACAAAGCCACTGTATGTGGCCCTTGCCCAGCGGAAAGAGGAGCGTCAGGCTCATCTAACCAACCAGTACATGCAAAGGATGGCCACTGTTCGAGCTGTGCCCAACCCTGTCCTTAACCCATACCAGCCTGCTCCACCTTCAGGATATTTCATGGCGGCTATCCCTCAGGTGAGTCAACAACACCCTATTTAGTACTTTTCCATGACATAAAACTCTGTTTTGGTCAACTGTACCAGTGTGCTGTGTTTTTTGGAGTAGCAGTAACTAATGACATGGCTTGATTCTTCTCAGGCTCAGAACCGTGCTGCATACTACTCTGCCAACCAGCTGGCCCAGCTGCGCCCCAGCCCCCGTTGGGCTACTCAAGGAGTGCGTCCTCAGCGTAAGTGATTACATGTAGATTATACGTATGCAGCCTTTACTTAAAAAGAGCTAAAGTCTAATGACTGTTTGCTTCCCCCCCATCCCCCCTTTCCTTCTTTTAGACTTCCAGAACATGCCCAATGCTATGCGCCCAACAGCACCCAGGCCTCAGGCCTTAAACACCATCCGTGCAACCGCCACCACCAACACCCAGGTCCCACGCATGATGGCTTCTCAGCGTATGCGTAAGTATTTTATCTTTGACTTGACAGGAATCAGATGCATTTAGTCTCCTCACGAGCCGATGATGAGTTGATGCAGTTTTGATCAGGCTCCTCTTGCTGTTGTCATTGCAGCCACACAGGCGCTCAACCAGCGCCCTGCCAATGCTTCAGCCGCCGCAGCCCCAGTGCGTGCCATGCCCCAGTACAAATATGCTGCTGGTGTGCGCAACCCTCAGCAGCACATGGCCTCCCAGCCACAGGTCACCATGCAGCAGGTAAGATATCAGTGGATGTAATTCATAAATATAATTGCTGCAAATTTTCTAAATGTACACCTTCAGGATATTCAACATTAAATGCAGTTGTACTGATTAATTTTTTTATAATTATTAATTTTATTTCCCCTCTCCCCAAGTGGGGTTCAGACTTTAGAACCTGGCACAGTTATGTGCTGCTTAATAAGCAAAAAGTAATACAAGTATTCATGACTAATATGGGTCATTGTAATTCACGGTCTGCTTCAAGTGGTAAAAGTGTGGTTGTGTAGTCATTAACCCCCCCCTCCTCCTCCTTCAGCCGGCAGTCCATGTCCAAGGACAGGAGCCTCTAACTGCCTCCATGCTGGCTGCAGCCCCACCTCAGGAACAGAAGCAGATGCTGGGTAAATAATTAGTTCAGATTATAAGGAAATAAGTGTAAATGCTCATGGCACGTTATACTCGGTATTTAATTGTTGACTTCGTCCTCCCCTTTAGGTGAGCGTCTGTTCCCTCTGATCCAGAACATGCACCCCAGCCTGGCTGGCAAGATCACTGGTATGCTGCTGGAGATTGACAACTCAGAGCTGCTTCACATGCTTGAGTCACCTGAGTCGTTGCGCTCAAAGGTTAGTGAAACAAGTAATTTCTAATAAATGTGGTATTTCGTAAAGGATTAAATTGCTACAGATGGCCTATGCACCTCATAACTGATGTTTAATGGGAAGTGCAACATATAAATTGGTTTCATAAATGTAATGCTTTTGCAGGTGGATGAGGCTGTTGCTGTGCTCCAGGCCCACCAGGCCAAGGAGGCTGCTCAGAAGTCCTCCACCCCTGCTGGTGTTCCCAGCGTCTAAGGTGTGTTCTCAGGAGAGACATTTTAGGTTCATTCATAAATTGTTGGTGTGCAAATCATATTAAAGAGAAGAAGCAAATGTGTATTTGAGCCCTGTGTTTTTCTCTCTTGCAGATCGAGCATTTTGAAACCTGCTTCACCGATGGAAAAAGAAAAAAAAACTTAAACATTGAAAAACCTAAAACTCTGAAAACATCGCAAAATGATAAATTATTTCTTAAAAAAAAAAAAAAAAAGAAAACGATTGACTCTGCCAGGTCTAGGGATGGTTTGACTAGACCTTGATCATAAACAAAAATTTGTTGAAAAAAAAAATAGCAAAATAGAGAAAATTGAGATAATTAAATTTGAATGCATTCCTCTGTTTTATGTCATTTTACTGTGTCAGTGCTCAGAATATCCACCCACTTTAGGAAGGTGGCAGCTGGGCATCTTGAAAGGTGATTTGTATCGTAAACTACTGGCTGTAATAAACTCAATAAATAATTTGGGCTCTCTGTTTAGTAAATTACTGCAGTTGTCAACAGCTACAGGTCATACATAATTATTTGCTGTCAAGAGTTGATTTAATGTATTGGTTCTATTTTAAAGCACAGCCAGCTTTCCTCCACCAGGTGTCGCTCTCAGGCAGCAGTTTCCAGATACACACTTTTCTGTGAACTATGTCATCATACATTTGATCTCATGCTTGTTTCGCTAAAAAAAAGGGCCTGCTGGACTACATGCAGAAAAATTGACTATTAAATAAAAGGACAAACAGTGTGTTGAATTGATTGGTATCCAGACTGATTGGATCCTGTTTTGTTCCATAGAAACTTTTTCCTGGAATAAAAAAATGTTTCACTTTTAAGATTCTGATAATACTGATTTAAAAAAAAAAATATGAACTTAACATTGAAGGTTGATAGTGGGGCAGGCTTGAGGAAGTGTCTCATCAGCTCTTAACAATTGAGTTGGATAAGAGTTTAAAGCAAACAGTTGTACTCTTATTTGTTTTGTAATGTGTGGAAGCCAATTGCTGTGTATTTTGTTGCCCTTGAAAGGTCAGCTTAATGAAGCATCAGCAAATGGAAAAACGCTGTAAAAACACAAAACAGAAGTGTGTTTGGGGGGACGTCAATGTGACTGAACCAAAACGGGAAGCATTGCACTGAAGCGGAGAACACTTGTGAAAGAGGAAAAAGTGCACAGCAATGTGTGCTGTAATCGCATGATTTATATTATACTCTAGTACATGTTTGCTATTAGCCGTTCACTTTTGGCTTGTCACTTTTGTTTTTTCTATTTGGTGGTGTTTCCTTTAAATGCAGTGCATTTGACCTTTCAGGGACACCATAGGTATTCTGATGAAGAGTGCTGAACCCCTGAGTGGGTATGTGTGCTGTCATCTGTTTATTGTATCCTGTCTTGAAGTTTCTACAGTTCTTCTTACCTCACAATCTGTGTTCATGTTCCTACACTACAAATTAGTGAACTGTTAAAATTATTAATAGTAGTATCCCATCTTCCCATCTTCTGTCTTACTCATTGACACTTTCCAACCACAGCAGAGGGTTTTTGTATGATTTCGTATATACGAAGATGAGGCAGCAGTAAGAAAAGAGTTCCTGTTTCTTCGAATGTCTGCAAAACATTTTATCAATCCAATGTTCCATTTTTGTGCACTTTTGGATGTAGTTGTGAGTCAAATGCTTATTTTTCCTAAAATTTTGGAACAGTGCTTTAATCTCACCTCCTCACACATTCCTTTTTACCTAGAATCTGTGTTTTTATCAGGACCATGGTGATTACTGCCTGATTGCTCTAGTGGACTAAAATATCTTTTATACATAACCCCAGCTTCTGGCTTTATAGATGCTCTAGGTTCTTTCTGCATCTCCCCTCACACTTGCCTGATTTAGTCCTTGCTTTAAGCTGTGGGACATATTTCAAAACCCAATCCAGTACATGGGTGACCCAAAACAATGTTCCACTGGGATTTCATAGGATTATCCAGCTTTGCTGCTTATGGTGTGTGTTCATATCAGTTTATGGTTCACAGAGGAAGGATTTTCATTAAATACATTTCATCCTCACTGAGAGATACATGTAAATCACCATTGGTGCTATATGTGCCTTCAGTTCTCAGAGGGATCTTTGTGTTAACTATGGTTGTGGTTTTCTTTTGGGGTATAAGGATTAAGTTCTTGTGTAGCCTGATTAGTCCTGTGTAGGCAGCTATACAATGTACAGCATAAACAGGGACTTTGTGCTTACACTGACCTGCATCTATTGATTTAAAAGCCTCCAGCTTACCCTAGATTCCAGCTGCCACATGATTTTCAGTCTTATTCAGACTTTTTGGCAAACTGTCCTATTAATTATCTATAATTGTCTATAAGGAATCCTAGCTGCAAATATAGACATTTTTTTCCTTTTTGGTTTGTTTTAATATGGCGTTGAGGGTGAAAGTTAATTTAATAATCAGAAGTGTAAAATTGTTATCCACTCACTTGTCACTTCGTCTTGTGTGTGCACCTATGATGTACAGTGTAATCCTCTCTTGCATGGATTAGGTTTGTATGTTTACAGCTGACCTGTCTGCAAGATCTTTCATGTGCTGTAAGAAACCTGTTCTGGTATAATAATAATAATAATAATAATAATAATAATAATAATAATAATAATAATAATAATAATAATTTAAGAGTAGTAGTGGCCAATTTCCATGTTAAACAATGAGTAAGTAAGCCATGGTAATAGAAACCAATTAGTCCTATGCAGTCAAGTTCAGTTGTTCTATAACTGTATACAAGATTTTCTGGTCCTGTGGACCCGCTTTCCTCTAAATCTCGCGATATGATTTGAATTTCCGAGCCAGAACGAGAACTGTGAACAACAGAGCGAGCTCTGTAGGAGCTGTTGTCGTTCGAAACGGAAAGGATAGGTGGGACCGAAGACAGAGGAAAAATAAGTTGGCAAGTAACTGACGGCACTGCAGTGAGACCAGGGATTAAAGAACTGAAACGTTTTCTGAAAAAGAGAGCGTTTCTTCTTTCCTGCTGTCTCCGGAACAAGTGTCACTAGCAACAGACGGTACGTTCTCATCGTTTCTAGCTAACCTGGCTAACTGGTAGCCAATTGCTACCGTTCGCTGTGTTTTGTACTTAGTTAGCTGACTTGCTTTCTGGTAACCGTCAGCTAGACAAGCTATAGAAAATTTCTTGTGGCTCTTAGCTTTGTTTTGTTAACATCACGTGCCCTGCTTTACGTTTGGACACGTGTAAGATATGGTGATAATTGTAAGAATAACGTAAACTGTCCTTAAACACAGTGCACAATGCAGCTAACCGAGCTGTGAATCTGATGTCATTGAGAAGTTTAGTACGTTACACCGACTCGTGGTATTATCACTGCGTTTTTGTTTTTTTGTTTACTCAAAATAGCTACCAAGAACTATACGATTGCAATACTTTCTGTTTAGCCCATTAAAGGCGTTGGACTTCCTTTAATCGACGTCAAGTACGAAGATAAAAATCGTGGTTTCAGAATTTTCTAAGGTTTTGTCCGTCACAGAGAGAGTTTACTAAAATGTAAACCACAGATCTGTGTCAGAGATAAATTTCAGCTCTTAGGCACTGACAGCTAAACATACTACTTTACGGAGGCTGTGAATTAGTAAGCGATTAAAGCACTTTTCAGTAGTAGTAGCAGAAAGAGAAAATAACTGTCGTTAGGTAAACCTTGGTAGCATCAAACTAAATCTTATAAGTTGGTATGTTGGGCTCTCACATATACAAGTAAAATAAAAACATTTTTGGCTCATTTACTTTTCCTAGTCCTTAGCATTTCTTAATTTGCTATTCCAATTTATTTAATATGCCACCGTGAGCTATGATGTTGTAGTAAATGTATTCATTGTATGTACAAAAAATTTAATGTCCCACTTCCCCCAACTGTTATCCGTTTTGATAGTTAACATAACATGATTTGCTTAATGCATTGCACTTGCTCAGTCACTGCTGATTTGGACTGGTGACACTATACAAAAAGTATGAGGGATTATTGAGAGAAACACCTAGGAGCCATCCAAAACTTATTTCACTCCACAGCACGATTTTGTTATGTTTTATGACACCTATGTGTGCTTTGAAATATATTCATGTTTGGAACAGCTTCATTGATTTAGTACAAAATGAAAGAAAAGGTCATTCTTCTTCTGTTCCCCGTTTCATCAGTTCGGCTCTGTGTTTGAGGGGAAAAAAACAAACAGTGATAATTGCAAAACGTGTTACTGTGTAAATTTAAGTGTAATAAAATCTTTCTGCCAATTGGCTAAACTGTCTAAACTTGAAGATGGAAAGATGTTAAACCAAGAATTCTCGAAGTCAAACTGAAAAATCTGCAACTTGAAGTTGATGACAGTTGTTCAGATGCTAGGAGCTCACCCACTCATAGCATTACAGCTGTCGCCACAAAGTAAACAAACTATGGGGGAAAAACAGTAGTCAAATCAGAAGAATTAGAGATAAAGTTGAACATGTACACCTTGAGAGTTGGATAATATCTCTAAATTAAAACAAAACAAAAAAAAAGTTGTAACAGATGTTTCAAAGTGTTCCAAAAAAAGTACATCTTCAAATTTCATTAGTACTTCTTGATCTAGGATAGCTCTGATCACATTATTGATAGTGGAAGTTGCTCTGTTGAGAAGTGAATCATTTTTGTTTTATGACGGCTTCACTGCCCACTGTCGCCTACTGTTGGTATCATATTGTTGGCATACCTGCCAGATAAATGACTCCAAAGATAATCAAACTGTGAAAAGTAGAGCTTGTATCAAGAACTAGGTCCTTTAAATTGGATGCCCTTGTGGTTCTGGTTTGTGTGTGTTGTGTTAATCATTTAGCACATGTTTTGCATTATCCATCTTATCTGGGATGCTTCTTTGATATAATTTGCAGAGATCAAGCATCTTGTTTTTCATCATTGATTTATGCTTGTTTACTCCTTTGGTTACATCATTTTATGTTATATTTCATATATAAAGAAATATATATTTATATTTCTGCCTCTTCTATCTTTTCTGGTTTTGTTACATTAATTTTTAATCAGACATTTGAGTGGTGCATTTAGAGAATCACAAATTACTTCTATGGTTAAATGAAAATTTAATATAATTTCATAATATACATAGAAAATTGTCTTTGCTTTGTCGCTCAATGGGAAAGCTTTCTACTGGAAAGTCCTCCAGATGAGATCATTTTGAGGTTAATACTTTTATTGTGCTTAATAAGCACTAGAGTCTGCTCTCTGGTGTCATCAGTGTTTGGGTGTGAGAGGCCACTATGAACTTGGCAGCATGTTGCCTAGACCTGTGTGTTCTTCCAAAGAAAGGTCATTAGCCCACCATGATGATCTGGACCTTTATTTTCTGTGTGTATATGTCAGGACCCCATGACCCCCACAATCCCCCCCCCACCACCACCACCACCACCACCACTCAATGGTAAACACAGCTGCAAGGTTAGGTGATGTTCTGGTCTGGTCAGTGCATTAGAGGGCTTCTATTACGACCTATATCTATGCAACTGATCTGATCCTGCATACATTTTTTTTTTTTTTTTTTAATGCTTTGAAGTAGTCTTGGGCGATATATTGAATATACTCGATGTATCTGGAGTTTTTCCATTTGCGATGGTTAAAATGTCTTTATCGTGATCATCAAGAATAAATTGCCATGGAAATATTAAGCCGAATGCATTTAATTTACTGTGAGTTTTGTTTCCTCCCACACGCCGCGATGTGTCATTAATTTCCCCCTCCCAACCGGAAAATTTTCTACCTGGCCCAATGCATTGAGCATGCATGTTTATATACTACCAGATGGGGGGGGGGGGAAATGGCGACAGCCGGAGTTCCAGACGAGCAAGGAAACGAGACTTGCTGTCATTTGGATTTCACAAGGAGGGTGTCGAATAAAATGCGGTAATTTGCAAAACATGGCATAAAACTATTGCTAAGAATTTATTCCACCATCTGAAAAGTCATACTCTGCAAAATGAAGACTGTTTTAAACTCCGCATGTCAACGTCTCCCCACACACCAAAGAAAATAAGGTTAAATAAACCTGTTGTGATACCTGTGACTGTTCTTGGTGAGTCATTTTTATAGTCATTGCTACATTTTTTTAAATATAAGTAAAAAAGAGCAACTTTTTAATTTAAATTGTTTTATTTTGTGTCATGAATTCTTGCTTGATGTAAGAATTCAAGAGACAGACTGCGACATAGTCATTTGTGAAAAACCTCTGTGTGCAATGGTTAGAAAATGGTTAAAACAAAACACTTCAAATTATTCAGATTTTTTTGTATTCAAAGTAGAAAAAAAAGCATTGAATGGTCAATTTGAAGGAGTATATCAGTGCAATTTTGGGCACCATATGGTTGAGAATAACATTTGTTTTTGGAACATTGCTTCGCTCCGTATTACAGGACTGTTTAGGACATAAATATAACCTTGCTTTCTTGCTGTTTTTGCTAACATTAATACTTGAACAACCAGCAGCACATTCATCCATAACAGCCGGTATTTTAAAATGTATTTCACTTTCCAATAACAGGCCTTATAGATGGACATTAACTGCAATAATAACATGAAAGACTGGTAAGCACTTGGTGAACATTGCAGTCATAATCGGTTCTTGTTAATCCCATAAAATACTGTCCGGTCGCATGCTGCACCTCATCACGCACAAAATGCAGGGATTCTCTACTAGACCATCTTCTTAAAGTGCCCTGCATGGTTTGGTCGATTCTTCACAACACTTGCAAACCACTATCCTCTTGTAGTTGCACTTTTCTGTCACCATATGGCAGCGTCAAAAAAAGAAAAGTGAAACATGCTATGTTGTGGACTAATCTTTTTTGCCTCTTTGATTTTTAATTTTAAAAAAACTTTTTTTTTCACCTTCCTTCTCTTTGTAATGAACTCCATTTTCTTTCTCTTTCCTGTTCAGACAATTAGCTTTCTGCCTACACCTAGCATTGTTGCTATCAGGCAGCGACCCGTCAATGTTTTGGAGTGTATGTAAGCATCAGTGCAATGGTTACATACGCATAATCCTTTGTTATGGCAAAGCTACAGAAACGGAAAATTTTGGGAGACAGTAAATACTGCAATATCTATATTTTGAGTAGTGCTGCTACTCGTTCCTCCAGCACATTACTTTAACATATTGAGTAATCTATTACTCAGCAGGCCTGCTGTAGACATTTGTGTTTGCTAGCTATGAGTGGCTGATTGCTATTCATGATAAATGAAAATGTAGTGAAGGAGGTTATTGAAGTCGGACTCGTATTTGGATGCTCTACATATTGCTTTTTGATCTAAACATGTATGCAGTGCAGTCACAATTAACATGTAGGCCAACTCTTGGACTGCTGTGAAAGACAGATTTACATCGTTTTAGAAGAGTCGCTGATATCAGAGGTTTTTCTTGCACCTCTCTGGCATGGATTTTAAATTATTATTTTCACTCTGCACAGTATAATAGAACTATTTCCCTACTTCCACTATAATTTTGGATTCTTTTGTGTTGCATACTTGCAATTTACTCATTAATTTCTCTCCATTTCCTACCCTCTTCCTGAGCTGTTAGCTCTGTCAGCTGAGCAGAAATGCCAGGATGCTTACCTCATCCTGCTCCCCTCCTTTTGAGGGAAGTCTGAGAGGTTTGGGGGGTGGGGGTGGGGGTAATAGGCAGGCAGCTGGAGACTGTACTGGCTTTGTTGGGGTTGGAAACTTTTCCCTTTCTTCTCCCTGTCTGCCTGCTAGCCTCTCTTTGTACATTAAACAATGCCTTTCCTGTTCACACTGCTGTTGTGATTGTTCTTTGCACTTTTTTTAAATTCTTTGTATTGCTTAGTCACAATCTGAACACAATCCATTGAGTTTTTGATGTTGTACACCTCATAAGTCTTATTTTTCCTTCGTCTTTTTAGGTGGCGTATATTACATACAATCTTGCATATCATTTTCTGCTACATAGGAAGATAGTCAAATAATCATGCTGGCATGTTTTAAATGTCTTCTCTGTTCAAATTAGTACAGTTAAATCTACCAGCTCAATACACACACCTCCAGACTTCAGCTTGCTCCACACTGTGGCGTAAAGGGTGGAACTCTGTTTGACTTTCATCCCACATCACTCAGTAGTGGTTCAGCTTGTCTGCCAGGATGTTGCTCGGTGTCTGTTCATGATGCAGTGGAACTCTTAGTTCTGCATTGACTGTCCCCAAGCCCATAGAAGCCCAGGAATGTGCATAGAGGCAACATTACACATGAGACCGGCAGGCCAGGAATGCAGCTGCAGTGAGACTGACTGACTACACTGGCTCAGCTGTGTGATGTCAGTTTCTTTCCTGTCATCACTGCTAGTTGACATAGCTATATCTCAATATACCTTTTCATCCATTCGTCTTTAAATCTTCTGTCTTCACTTGTCTGTTGTATATTTCTGTCTCTTTGTTTATCTACAATTCTCAGTATACCGTGTGCCAATCCGTGAGTCCACATACTTTTTGTGTGTGGTTTTCCTTGCCCTTTCATATTAGTCCTTCATACCCTGCTTGTCAGTTATTAAAAAAACAAAACCATCTCACTAGTTAACTTCAACGGGTAAAGTTTTTTACTTGGTAGAGAATTCCAGATGTGGAAAGATTAGCATTCTTCTGCGGTGCACACAGGGTTGTCCTGTCCTTTCTGTTGCATCAAAAGAAGGTGCTTTAACCTCCATGGCCTCAATGCTTGAACATGAAGAGGTTTCCCCTTCATAATTTTCCTTTCACTCATTCTGACTGAGCTTATGTTTAACCAGAATGTCAACATCGGAGGAGGAAAAAAAAAAAACACATTGGGACCTTTCAAATATTTTGTCATTGTTTAGTTGTGTATGTATCTTGTGATGCTTGTGCTTTTCATATCAAGAATTCAATGTCATTCTTTTATGGCATAGGTTAGAGGTTACAAATATAAGCAAATGCCGCACCCGTCTTATAAATCTTAAATATGTGGAGTTTAGTCATTGAAGTATGTGCAAACAATTTGGAAATTCTTAAATCATATGGTACACAATGAGATGGTATGTCTGTGAAATAATGATGATGATTACATGGAACTGTCATCAAAGTCATATGTCTGGAGATGGTTAAATCTCTCAAGCATGAAAGGAACTTTAACACAGTTTTTAGTGAACTTTTTAGGTACATTAAACAATGCCTAGATATGTAATAGATTCTTGTTAATGCCTTTTGGGTGACTGTATCGGGATATTTTTGCACATACATGTAAGAGATTTTAAGTATATGGGAAAACATGAATCACTGCCACAGGAAATCTGTGCTGTTGTTGAGTTTATACCCATGGTTCTCAGCATGTATTTAGTGTGAGGCGTACTCTCCCAGGCTGCAACAGGTCAGTTGAGGTCAGTACTGGATCTGGTCTCTCTCTCTCTCTCTTTTTGTGTGTGTGTCTGTGTGTGTGTGTGTCTCTCTCTCTCTCTCTGGAATGCCAAATAAACTCAGTCACCAGAGAAATCTGTGGTACATCCACTATCCCTCATCTTTCTGTGCTGTCACTTTTTTTTTTTTTTTTTTTTTTTTTTGTACTTAATCAGGGATGTCGACATTACATTAACTAAAAGATTTTTCTACTTAACTTGCATTGCCTCTTACTGTGTTTTGTTGCTAACAGGTGTAACAATACAGGGAGTGCAGAATTATTAGGCAAGTTGTATTTTTGAGGAATAATTTTATTATTGAACAACAACCATGTTCTCAATGAACCCAAAAAACTAATTAATATCAAAGCTGAATGTTTTTGGAAGTAGTTTTTAGTTTGTTTTTAGTTTTAGCTATTTTAGGGGGATATCTGTGTGTGCAGGTGACTATTACTGTGCATAATTATTAGGCAACTTAACAAAAAACAAATATATACCCATTTCAATTATTTATTTTTACCAGTGAAACCAATATAACATCTCCACATTCACAAATATACATTTCTGACATTCAAAAACAAAACAAAAACAAATCAGCGACCAATATAGCCACCTTTCTTTGCAAGGACACTCAAAAGCCTGCCATCCATGGATTCTGTCAGTGTTTTGATCTGTTCACCATCAACATTGCGTGCAGCAGCAACCACAGCCTCCCAGACACTGTTCAGAGAGGTGTACTGTTTTCCCTCCTTGTAAATCTCACATTTGATGATGGACCACAGGTTCTCAATGGGGTTCAGATCAGGTGAACAAGGTGGCCATGTCATTAGTTTTTCTTCTTTTATACCCTTTCTTGCCAGCCACGCTGTGGAGTACTTGGACGCGTGTGATGGAGCATTGTCCTGCATGAAAATCATGTTTTTCTTTTTTCTTTTTTTCTTTTTTTTTTTTTTTTGCCTGTCCCGTTTGGCTCTTTTGCCATCAGAATTGTTGTCTAAAGGCAAAGAAAGATGCCCAACGGATTTACTTTACCAAACTGACCATCCCAGCCTTGCCGTAATGGTCCATTTGATTCACCTTTTATTGTTTATTTTATTTTCACTTACTGAATACGGGACAGACTTGACTGGGGGAAAGAAGGGGAGAAAGAAAGAGGGAAAGAGAAACAGCTGAGAAGAGGGACGGGGGAGAAGGGCAAAAGACAAAAACCAACAGAACGGGCAGAGAAAAAAAAAATGCATATATCAATCACCTGGGTCACCTGCTGAGAAAGAAAAAAGAAAACAAGCAGAAGAGAACAAGAGTAATAGAATAAACAACATCACAATGATATATGGGAATATGACAGTAAATACTAAATATTAAACATTATTGTGCAGCACATAAGATCAACAGAACACAGTGTGCTTTGAGGTAGGAGCCAAAAAGGGTGTAGTTTGTGGGTGTGATCACCCGTGTGTACACCTGTGAGCATGGACGCGCTTGTTTTTTGTTTTTTAAAAGGTTCCTTCATGTAATAATCTGCTAGAGGGTGTGGGGGGGCCACAGCCCCGTCCTCCAGGGCATGAAGCAGGTATGGAGGAGATCAAAACTCCAGACATCCAGAGGCCCCCAGAACACAAGAGACCAAGGAAGACCAACAGAGGGGCAGCCGCGCCACTGTCCCAGAAAGAGCTGAGGAGAGTCCCAGATGAGGGCTCACTCAGCAGCCGCGGAGCAGAAGCCAGGGGGAGTTGCAGTGACGCGCCCGTGAGCTCCGCCAGCAGCCAGCCGCGCCTGAGTGACCGAGCCCCAGGCCGAGAGGCCGGGGGCACCCCACCTCCGAAGTGGCCCGAGCAAGCCCCAGGCTCCAGGCCCCGATAAGCGGCCGCCAAGGAGTGAGCCGGTGTGTACCTGGACGCCCATCCCCAGACACAAAGAACCACCAACGCACCAATGTCTGAGGGAGTCCGCCACTGGCAGGGGAAGTGGTGGTAGGGGGAGATAGGCCTCCAAACCTTGGAGGGCCTAAGATGTCCCCAGAGAGGTGGCGCCTGACACCCAACCTGACATATAGACACAGAAATACAGGCACACACATATACAAACATCCATTCCCACCCTCATGCTCTCATATGCACTTACTCCACACTCAACCAACGTGGAGACAGACATGAAGAGACGCTGTACACACGATCACACTCCCCAAGCGTACTCTACAAACCGGGTCTAGGTACCCTTGCCCCTGGAGGGGGGAACTGCACCCAGACCCAGGTGGTGTTACCCTTTTCCCTGCGGTGGGGGGAGGCAGACCGCCCCGACTCCGCAGCAGCAGGAAGGCCCCACACTCCAGACCGCAGTCGGACGGCCAACTCCTCCTCCTAGCCCCCCCGCTCCAGCAGGTCGCAGAGAATGGGGGTGAGAGAAGACTCCAAACCTCCCTCCACCCGCTCATTGTAGTGTTGATGCATGTGTGTTCTAAGGTGCATTTAAAACCCAGGAGGGCATGGAGCTACCTGCCAGAGAGCAGCAGGTAAGCGCATGGTCCCTCCTGCTAGCCCTCAATGTCTACGTGTATTTAAAATTGAGAGGTGGGCAACGACGCCAGGGGTGGGGTGTACACCCTGATGGTACTTTGGGTTCCGTGTATCGTGCCCACCCCCAAGATCCTATATGTATATGTAATGAGAGTGTGAGTAATGTGAATCTCTAAGTTGTGGGATAAAATTGAGGCAGAGGCAGCCAGAAGGGGACAGAGGGGTAGCCTCATGTTTTTCTTGAAGGATGCAGACTTCTTCCTGTACCACTGCTTGAAGAAGGTGTCTTCCAGAAACTGGCAGTAGGACTGGGAGTTGAGCTTTACTCCATCCTCAACCCGAGAAGGCCCCACAAGCTCATCTTTGATGATACCAGCCCAAACCAGTACTCCACCTCCACCTTGCTGGCGTCTGAGTCGGACTGGAGCTCTCTGCCCTTTACCAATCCAGCCTCGGGCCCATCCATCTGGCCCATCAAGACTCACTCTCATTTCATCAGTCCATAAAACCTTAGAAAAACCAGTCTTGAGATATTTCTTGGCCCAGTCTTGACGTTTCAGCTTGTGTGTCTTGTTCAGTGGTGGTCGTCTTTCAGCCTTTCTTACCTTGGCCATGTCTCTGAGTATTGCACACCTTGTGCTTTTGGGCACTCCAGTGATGTTGCAGCTCTGAAATATGGCCAAACTGGTGGCAAGTGGCATCTTGGCAGCTGCACGCTTGACTTTTCTCAGTTCATGGGCAGTTATTTTGCGCCTTGGTTTTTCCACATGCTTCTTCAGAATCAGAATCAGAATCAGAAAGGGGTTTATTGCCAAATGTTGAGCAGGTTTACAACATTAGGAAATTGCTGCGGTTCTTGCGACCCTGTTGACTATTTTGAATGAAACGCTTGATTGTTCGATGATCACGCTTCAGAAGCTTTGCAATTTTGAGACTGCTGCATCCCTCTGCAAGATATCTCAATATTTTTGACTTTTCTGAGCCTGTCAAGTCCTTCTTTTGACCCATTTTGCCAAAGGAAAGGACGTTGCCTAATAATTATGCACACCTGATATAGGGTGTTGATGTCATTAGACCACACCCCTTCTCATTACAGAGATGCACATCACCTAATATGCTTAATTGGTAGTAGGCTTTCGAGCCTATACAGCTTGGAGTAAGACAACATGCATGAAGAGGATGATGTGGACAAAATACTCATTTGCCTAATAATTCTGCACTCCCTGTAAAGTTAAATTTTAACAAACTAAATGATAATGATTGTAGCAACTAATGTTATAAGCAGAAACCAGCTCGGTTTATGCAACTGTTCGTTCACTATGGGAGTGTAAACAAGATAATTTGTCTTTGTGAATGTTGTCTGAATGCTTCTGAGTCTTTAAAGTGGAACCAGTGCAGAAGTACGAACAGGAGGCAACTCTTGTTGTTGCTGAAAAAAACAAAGGTCTATGGTGAAAATGGCCCTTTGCGCTTTAACTTCAACACTTTCTTGATGAGCTTCTAGTTTTAATAATCTTAATAATAGTTTTGTAGATTTTGGTCCTGATAGGAGTCATAAAGGAGGCTAAAGCTGCACATATGTGCTTATCTTGTGAGCACAACACATAAATGCAAATATGCAATGTCTTGGTTTTACAGTCAGAGCTTCTCTTGTTGGCCACGTCCAGATTCAGGACACCCAACATGTAAAGGCTCAGGTGTCCACTTTGTTTAGCATTTGTTTGTGGAAGATATATTTGTTTGCAAGTTAGGTTTTTATTTATACATCACATAAAATGCATCTGTGATGAGCTTGAGACTAGATTCTCTCCATACCTTTTTTTTTTCTGCATTTCATGGGGTGTGAATAACCTTTATTCCAAATGTGTTTAAATATATTTTACAAATCCGTTTTTCTTAAGTCTGAGAAAGGATCAAGGCTGCAGAACCTGTGTGGAAAATGAAATGAGCTTGTGAAGATGTAAGAATCAGTTTTAACTTTTTTGCCTATTAGTTTTCATCAATTACCTGTGAAAACAAGATGACTAGATCCAATCAGAATTAAGTTGTGTAGTGAAATGGGAGGCAGTGATCCAATAAGAAGTAATCTCCTTGTGTAGCAAGGTTAGATTTTTCCAATTTGAACTGCTGTCAACAAACAAAGTTGGAGGCTCCCGGCTTTTTGTTTTTTGTGTTCATGGTCTGGCTGCATGGCTGAGTTCAGCATACACTTATGTTTAAAAATCACTCTGGGTTTTTGACTAGCTTAGTGTTAGCATGTTGTCTGTGTAGAGCCTTGCAAAGAGCTCAAGTTCTGTTAGCAGCATAATGCAGTTGTTTCTGTCCTGGATGCATTTTGCACTTTACCATTGCACATATCTCAACCATCCCATCCTTAATATAGATAAAATTATTGTCCAAGTCCACACTGTAGACTGCACCACTATTTTCCTCCAGCACACAAACTGAAATCAGGTGATTGTAGTGCAAGTGAAATCGATAAGCGGATTGGCAAGCAGACTAACAATTCCAAGGAACTGAACTACTGGGAACCGGTTCTCTACAAGTTCTTGATTCCCATACCTATCTATAACAGAAAAGGCCTGGACTAAGAATTACTCCATATTTTTTCTGCGTCAGTTCTTTCCCCTATCTCTCCTGGATTTCGCAGAAAAACATCCCACACACGGGTGTGTTTCATTGTATGGATGGAACACACACTCTCACACACACACACACAGAAAGTAATGAAACATAAAATAGAGATTAAAGACCAACAACCAAACACACATCAACAACAATCTGAGAACAGAGGACAGATAACAGCAAATTGAGAAGTTGGTGAGCTTGAACTGATAGAGAATAGATGTCTGTTCTGAGCCTATGAGAATGCAAATGGTCCAAGTCATTACTGAGCCAGCTCGCTGCAAAGTCGGTGTGATGCTGAATTCCACTGATGTGTGAACAGCACAGCCAGTATTCTGTGTGTTCACTGCTGGTGAGTGGGTGTCATATGTGCTTCGTCCTCCATGCTCTATCAGGCAACTCCCTCACCTAAACCACAGAGTTTTTTCAGTATTGCAAATATTTTCGAGACGGACCATGTGAGAAAGGAAATGGTGGAAAATAATCTTATTTTTTCTGATATTATCTGAAATTCATGGATGAAATTATCTTAAATAGGCTTTTGCTTTATTTTTACTTTTTGTTTCTCTGGGGTGGAGAGAAGCCAGCTTGTTAATAAATAAAAAAACAAAAAACAAACCCTCAGACTAAAAATACGCTGAAATGAAAGTGCATATAAATTTAGTTTGCACATAAATTAAAAAACAAAACGGCTCTCTTTTTAGGTGATGAGATTCATTGGTAGTTTGGACTGTGTTAATGTATTTACCGCACGATAAGGCGCACATAAAATCCTTAAATCTTCACAAAAATCGACAGTGCGCCTTATAATCTAGTTAGCCTTATGTATGAATTTTGGTTTGTGCTTACCGCAAACCAATTTTATGTGGTACACGATGCTCAAAAATCTGTCAAAATTTTTTTTGTGCCACTTTTCGGAGCATTACAGTTACTGTTGCAAGGAGCCTCACGGAGTAATACGTACTGTGCTTCAACACAATATTACTGTGTTGTGTGTGTGTGTATAACGACTTCAAAATGGCGCCTGCGAAGAGACACTCTTACAAAGCGGATTTTAAACTCCGAGCAATCAGTTGTGCAGTAGAAAATGGAAATGGAGCAGCTGCGAGACAATTTGGCATTAATGAGTCCATGGTGCGCAAGTGGAGGAAGCAAGAAGATGACCTAAAACAAGTAAAGAAGACCAAAAGGAGTTTCCGAGGGAACAAGGACAAAATTGAACAGTGGGTTATTGAACAGAGAACAGCAGGTAGAAGTGTCTCTACTGTCTCTATTCGACTCAAGGCAACAGTGGTAGCACGTGACATGCAGATTAACGACTTTGAGGGGGACCTTTTTGGTGTTTCAGTTTTATGAAAAGGCATAATCTCTCAATCCGCACAAGAACTACTGTCTCACAGCAACTGCCAAACGATTACAAAGAAAAGTTGGCCATTGAACCGTACTGTCGAGAAAACCGCTACCAGTATGGTATCTATATGCACCACAGGGAACAAGAAGTCATCCTTCACTGTAGTTCTGGGCTGCTAAGCTAATGGCCAGAAACACCCATGGTCATTTTCAAGAGGAAGACTTTGCCAAAAGAAAAGTTTCCAGCCGGCGTCATCGTCAAGGCTAACTCAAAGGGCTGGATGGACAAGGAGAAGATGAGCGAGTGGCTGAGGGAAGTTTATGTCAAGAGACCGGATGGCTTTTTCCACAAATCTCCGTCTCTTTTGATCTACGACTCCATGCGCGCCAATCAAGGCTGTCAAAACCCAAGTAAAGCATACTAATTCGGAGCTTGCCGTCATTCCAGGTGGATTAACCAAAGAACTATTGGTGTCAACAGGTCGTTCAAAGTTAAATTACGAGCTGCGTGGGAGCATTGAATGACAGAAGGTGAACACACATTCACCAAGACAGGGAGGCAACGCTGAGCGAGTTACGCCACTATCTGCCAATGGATCGTGGATGCTTGGGCTAAGGTATCAGTCTCAAGTAGGGATGGATATCGTTTAGGTTTTATCCGATACTGGTGCCAAATCGGTACTTTTGAAACGGTGCCGGTGCTCAAACCGGTGCTTAAAGAATGGAGAACACAAAATTGGTCCAAAAACCTCTCATGTTCAGCTGTTTTTTGTAAAAAGATAACAATGTTAGCCTTTTCTGCAGCTATGGGGCATATATGGTATCACTCTTGGCTGGAAGCAGTGCTTAAACAATGGAAAAAACACAAACTTTGTCCTAAACCTCTCATGTTTAACTGTTTTCCACTTTTTCTTTGGTCATTTTAGCCTTTTTAGCCAGGGTGAAGGGAGTATCTGCCATCAAACAAGAGGACAGCCGCATGTAGCTATGATGATGTTTGCTAGTTCACCTTACCTGCATTAATGTAATAACGTGGTTAGCCTACTCAACGTAAATTAGCTACTCACGCAGAGAAGAACGGCTGCTGCCACCATCATCCGTCATCATTTCTGCTACACTGGCAGGGCTAGGGGCCAGGACTCTCCTCTTCGTGTTTTTGGGGGATGTTGCATAACAGGCAACCCACCCGCAGTAGAGGTGCTCGGTGTGAGGTCTCGCAGCAAGCTATCAAATACGGCGCATTTCTGGGCTTTTAAAAAAAAACCCGCTATGCGTCGCCAGGTGTTTCATCGGATTTGAGGTGTTACCTCCTTTGACAGTATCACAATATCAGCTTAAAGCACTTGTTGCAGGCTGCTGAGTTTGCATCTTTTGCTGTGAAGTACAGCCAGACTTTTGACCGCTTCGCCTTGGACATTTTTAATCTGTAGCTCTGCTCTAACAGAACGTACGTACCTGGCCCCGCCTACTATCCTCGGAAACGTAAAATGATTGGCTAGAATCTAAAGTGTATCACAGCTCAGGAAAAAAAAGCACCGAAATAAAGCACCGAAATGTGCGCTGCTTTTCGGTCTGGTTACTACCGTTTATGGCACCGGACACCGGTACCCATCCCTAGTCTCAAGTGTCGTCCGAGCTTTCATGAAGGCTGGAATAATCACTGAACAGCTAAGTAACAGCAACAAGACTGATTCAGATAATGATGAGAGGGATCCGGGCATGCTTGATGCTGAAATTGCCCAGCTGTTTAACTCAGACACTGAAGGTGAAGAGGTTGATGGATTTGTGGAAGTTGAATGAACTGAAAACGTAAGTGTATTGTTCAATATTTGATTTTTTACAGCTTAACAATGTTAATAGTTACTGTGAATGAGTTGTTTAAAGTTTAACTCATCTGATTGTTTTATTTTGCTGAATGCATTTTAAACGCCTTTTAATCCAGCGTGAGAAGGATCCGGGCATGCTTGATGCCGAAATTGCGCAGCTGTTTACCGTAACCGTGAAGAATTTGATGGAATTGTGGAAGTTGAATGTACTGGAAAGAGTTACTGTGAATGAGCTTAATAAAGGTCGAGTTATCTGACTGTTTTGTTTGTCTTAATGCACCTTATAATATGGTGCACATACAGTTGTATGGTGCACAACTGTATGTATGAAAACAGACCCAGTCTTCAACAGTGCGCCTTATAATCCAGTGCGCGTTATAGTGCGGATAATACAGTAAACTGACACACAGAGAAACGCTTTAACTGCTGACCACAGTTTGGGGCCAAGAAGCCGACATAGGTGTTTGATTTTGTGAGTGTCTTACCCAGGGTCTTGAGATGAGACTGCTGGGCAAGTCTAGCTACATCATCAGTCCTCTCATCACACACATGCACACACAGCTATCTGCTCAGCAGCGATAAGCCCAGTCATTCACTCCTTGGCTGATTTAGATGCGGTGGTAGCTTTGTGACAGACACCAAGGTCAGGATAAAGCACCTGCCGTACATTTTCCTTTTCATGGGTGAATGAAAGTTATTAGCCTTTGTCATCCAGTGCACTTCACACTGTACCCTCATTTCTTTCTGCTTTCATTTCTGCTCACAATACAGTGCACCTACATGTAGCAGTAGTAGTATGGGAGTTTGTTGTTTGCAACATATTTTAGAGTCACAGCATATGTAACTGTTTTAACAGTCTTTCATTGGTCTTACAATGGTAGAAAGCAGGGTTGCAGCCAGCTGATGTTTAAGCTGCTACAGTAGAACTGTGTTGCTATAATGCTAATTCCATGTGTGTGACAGAATAGCAAATCTTGATATTCTGTGCAGGTAGGAGACGTGGTGAAGTCGATCTGTGCCTGAGTGTGAAAAGAATGTTATGTGCACATATGTGACAGCAAATATGATTTAACTTTGTAAATAAATCGAAACCATATTTAAAAGCACTGAATGGTTTAGCCTACCTTTTATTAATAGACAGAAATGTTTGAATATTGGCTAAGGAGGTAAAATGGTTATAATTCCTAACATTTGTCTGGTTCTGTAATAACTTTCTAAACTCTTTAAGATTTTCATGCTCTTTCAGGTGTAAAAGGAACAGTAGGCTAATTTACAGTTATCCCTTTTGTCTTTAAATAAATTCTGGTGGGAGGTCGTCTTTTACCTCATTGGCTACTGGGCTTTTTATACATTAGTTGAAACACCGGGAAGTTTTACTTAATCTCCAGCATGAAGCAAAGCAATATACTTAGCATAACATATATGTTTGTCATACCAAGTTGAGAGAAATAAAACAAATCTTCATCCAGTCCCATTTCTTTCTAACTGATGTGTCACTGCAGCCCTAGACTTCCTCTTAAAAAAAACAAAAAACACAGCCAGTTCTGCCTGCCACATCAAGATTTCCTGTTTTCTGTCCCAACTCACAGCTAGAGGAGTCAGACTTGAGGAACAGGGAGAAGATAAAAAGGATGAAATTGTGGAGAGAATGAACTGCTTATGTTTGAGAGCAGCAAGATGTTGGTGCTGGTAGTGCCAGTGGTTTGGTTGCAGCTGTGCAGCTGTTGTGCATAGTACTGAGTGCTGCTTTTGATGTTGGGGTGTAGTGATGGTGGTAGAGATTTGTGTACTATAGTTTCAGCTCTTATGAAGTATGCACATGGATACAGTGGGTGAGAAAACATACTTAGCAGCCCTCTTTACTGTTTAAATTCTTACTACACAACTACTGTGTGGGGGTAGTTTTAGGGGTATGTGTATATCCCCTGGCAATACTCTGCATGTGTTTCCATTCCTCTGCATAGTTCATCGCCAAGGTGTAACCAAAGACACAGATAAACAAATACACATTCAGGGATCGACACACAGCAAGCAAATTGTAGCTCCGTAGCAACACTCTCTGAAAATAACAGACATCCTTTATCTATCTTTGTCATCAACACTCCCAGAAACACATGGCATAACACACGCAGAATCAGTATGGATAACTGGTGTTCTGCTGTTTTGAACTGCGATACAAAACTATCGGGTAAAAAATTGCACCTATGCAATTTATAATGGTTGCCCTTTTCTTGCTTGTCTTACAGTTTTGATGACGCTTGGCCCTACTACTCAAAACATATGACATGCATTTTCTCTCCTTGAACATTTTTCCAGCTTCTCCCTGGATAAATCTCTCAAAATAGACACTTTTTTTCCTAGCAATTTAAGATGTTAATTATAAATCAGGACATTTATTTCTCCACAAGCTGTACGAATGCACAGTTTAATGGAGAGCCTCTTTTGAACAGTTGAACAGAGGGCTTATATTGTTAGCTATTGAAAAAGGAAAGTGCTTGCATAATTACAGTTGATTACAGCTGTGTGTAGCATTACAAATGAGGAAACATGCTTTCACTTACATCTGTTATTCAACAACTAGAAACCATACTGCTTCTTTTTTTAAAAATTTTATTCTTTAGTACATTTATCGAGGCAACGTCAAGCAAGTGCACGTTGTATCAAAACCCAACTCCCAAAAAGCTCATTTTGGTTGCAGCTTCTTTTGCCTTAGCATCTCTTTACATAATGTCTCTCAGTCACCCTCTCTTTTGGCTGTGTTTCACTCACACCT
Organism: Aulonocara sp. 'chitande type north' Nkhata Bay; assembly: GCF_057382095.1. Taxonomy (NCBI): domain Eukaryota; kingdom Metazoa; phylum Chordata; class Actinopteri; order Cichliformes; family Cichlidae; genus Aulonocara; species Aulonocara sp. 'chitande type north' Nkhata Bay. Next base: position 8,505,953 of record NC_141354.1, read on the forward strand.
TCTAAACATGCCAAATTCTTAAGGCCTATTATACTTGCCATTCTCGCCCTCGTAAACTGCACTATGTGCCAAAAGTGATGTCACAGCCACTGGCCAAGCCACACTCTGGTTGCTGCAGCTAATTTGGAAACATGACTTGTGATTGTGTCAGTTTTTCCCCCCCATTTTAATGCTACATCACTGGAAAAATTCAATGATTCCTAGATACAAAGTTTTAAATAAGTGGACTTTCTGAAGAAAACTGAAAAATACTTGAGATGTCTGTGCTGCTTTTATTCCTGATGTGGAGGTTTTGTCTGAGTGGTAACACCCACTGTTTTGGATAATACTGCTTTCAGATACCCATGCCCTTGTATAAATGGTTATGGGTTATGGTGATCACTGTTGTCACTGTGAGTGACATGACTACTGTAGTGACCATAATGGGTCCTTTAAGTCGACAAAACATCTATTAGATTAGGTCAGAAGCCATCTAAATGACTAAAAGCATAAACGCACTCAGAGGTCACATGAGTCATTACTTTTTATAATGAGAGAACCATCTTTGTGTTGGCTAAGGTGACCCTTTGTATTTCAACAATTATGAGAGTAACATATTGCTTAGACTATGCTATGAAAAACGCTTTAGCAGCTGTTATACTGAATAAGCAAAATGTCAACAGGTAGCAGCTGGACAGGAATACTACAACTCAAAAGAGCAGATTTTAGAGGAAGTTAAATGATATTAAAAATATTTTCAATTCTTAGAATTTGAACTTACATCCAGCAAGACTGTTTATCCTTTGACTCTTTATCTTTTCTAAACTGTAGTATACTGTGTTGTTTTTGCTTTCTCTAGGTTCTGTTGCATCGGTTTCACACCAGTTGGCCCCCACCCCTCCGCCAAAATCCGGCTATTAGATGTGACCACGAGGTTGATCAGGAGAAGCCATCATGTCTTAAACACAGAAGGGCCCTCTGGAGCCCTATCGCCCCACCATGGCCCGCCATCCCCCTCCCCCTCTCCCTCCCTCGTGCACCACCTTACCCCCTCTCCAAGCCCCATCCAAATCCCAGACCTTTCTGCCCATGTGAGAGACAGGCTACCCAACCCTGGCTCCCCACTGGCGCATCCCTCCCCTCCCACCGGAGAGATGAGCTTGCAAAAGCACCAGCAGCTGGGGCGAGGAAGTGGTGGGGTAATGGGTTCTGATCGGGACCTGCAGTCCACTGCTTCCTCCATCTCTCTGCCCTCTGTGAAGAAGGCCCCCAAAAAGAGGCGTCTCTCCCTAGCCTCGCTTTTTAGGCGACGAGGACGAGAGTCTAAATCAGGCCGCCAAAGGTCCCGAGACCTGCAGCACTCTGGACCCGGAGGGCTAGGAGGGGTGGATGGCATCGCCAGTATTGAGAGTATCCACTCTGAGATGTGTAATGATAAGAACTCTGCCTTCTTTGCTGTGGCTGGGACCGGAGCTGCCTCGTCTGCTGCTGCTGCTGCTGCCTCCACCTCATCTGCCTCGGGGCCTTGTTCCTCTACCTCCTCATCCTCCAAGGTAGGGGGTGGGGTTGGGGCAGAGCTACTGGAGTGCCCGCTGTGCCTTTTGCGTCACTCCAGGGAGAGCTTCCCTGACATCATGACCTGTCACCACCGCTCCTGCATTGATTGCCTGCGCCAGTACCTACGCATTGAAATCTCAGAGTCCCGTGTCAACATTAGCTGCCCTGAGTGTTCAGAGCGCTTCAACCCACACGACATCCGTATGATCCTGGGAGACCACGCACTGATGGAGAAATATGAGGAATTCATGCTGAGGAGGTGGCTGGTAGCTGATCCAGACTGCCGCTGGTGTCCTGCACCAGACTGTGGGTAAGTAGTTAATTAAAATACTTGGGATTTAGTGGACCATGGAAATTTAAAGTTTGTTACCACCCTCAATGAAGGCAAACAAATGTCCAGTGTGTGTGTGTGTGTGTGTGTGTTCGTGTGTTCCCAAGTCGGCTGCTGAGTGTGAGACTTGTTTCTAATTGGAAATTACTTAAATTTATCAACAAGCTAGTTGTGCAGTTTCAGCTGAGTCTCAGTTCGCTGCTTGCTCATGGGGGTACCTAAATGGTAAATAGTTCTACTTTTTAAAAAATAAAAAAGTTATCCAAATCCAAAAATTGAGAACTTAATAATGATCAAATAAATAAATATTGGAATAGTTGGAATATTAACTTCTTTTCATAGTGTCTCAAATTGCTCACCTTGAGATTGAGAAAGCTTATCTTGGGTCCCGCCTTAAGCATAGTTGCTTGAAGTCACAGAATGTCGTTCACTTTCTGTGGTCTCTGGTCATCAAGTCACTTCCTGTGTGGATACTGCTTGAAGTACATGTGAAACACCACATATACTGACTGACACGGCGGAGAGACACAACTCCAAAACCTCGAGCGGTGGAAGTGAGTGAAAGAAAAGCGACATAGCGCGTTTGACCTCGGCTGTTGTAAGAATGAACTCATATCAAGTGGTACGGCGCATTAAGCTATGGTGTTTCTGTCTCACTGTCAACTGACGGGAATGATGAATTTCTCAACCTGACATCTTCGTGGAGGACAAAAACAATCACACAGGCCCAGGATCCTCCAGCAGCCACTGTGCCCAGGCTCCTCTAGCAAGGCACCAAACAAGTAAATCGACAGACTTCAACGGGCCATCACAAGGTAATACCAATCTCATCATTTTCAAAATGCCGCCTAAAAAAGCAAACCCAGGAGTTGAAGAGGAGTTGGAAGAGATTAGGAAATCGCTTAATTTCATGTCTGATGAACTGAGTAAAGTGGCTAAACAACAAGGTATGCTACATGACCTAATGGATGAAATAAAACAACTAAAAAACCTCATAAAGGACAAGGACAAGAAAATAGACGACTTGGAACGGCAAATCGAGGACCTTGAACAATACACAAGAATGGATGATTTAGTCATAAGTGGACTGGAGACGCAACACCGAACCTACGCCAGAGTAACAGCTGGCGGAGGTAAAGACGGTGAAGATGCTCCGGTAGAGGAGCTGCAAACGCTTGAACAGCAAGTGATAAAAATTCCTTCAAACGAAGAATGTAAGTATTCAGAGCCATCATATTGTAGCATGCCACACACTCCCCAGTAAAGACAGTAAAACAAAGGCAGCAATTATTCTTCGGCTTGTGAGTCGCAAAACAAAGATTGAGTTACTGAAACAGGGTAAGAAGCTAAAACGGACCGGTGTATATTTAAATGAACATTTAACGAAAAAGACTGCTGAAATTGCAAGATAGGCACGCAGCCTGACAAAACAAAATAAGATACAAGCAACATGGACGAGGAACAGCAAAGTAATGATAAGACTAAATGGCAATCCCGAAGAAGCGAAAGTTGTGATGATAAGAGAACTCAAAGACTTAGAGCAATATAAATAATCAGGAATCTGCTATGGAATCTATTGGAAAAGTGACGATTGGATAATGAACAATGGGTATGGAAAGTGTTTCTGGCCTTATGGCTCAAAAAACAACAACAAAAACAAAAAACACATAAATGACAAGTTTGGACACAGATTATAGGTTTCCATTCAGAGATATTGAAGAGGAAGAATTTGATTATGAAAAGGACTGTCAAGGTGGTTATTTTGCCACACACACTGAGAAATCGAACTTCAAAACGTTTAATTATGCTGAACACAACATGCATGACCCTGAAAGTAACATTGACCCAGATAACCACTTCTACAATAACAACAATAGTACTTGTGAGTACTATACAGATGACCAATTCAATATGAATATTAAAATGGCAAATGCATTGTCGGTCATACATTTCAATAGTAGAAGCCTGTATAAAATATTTCTAAAATTACAGAATGTTTAAGTAAGTTAAAAAAAGTTTAATATAATTGCAATATCAGAAACATGGCTCAATAATGAGAAAGTTAGTGAAATGGGACTGGAAGGATACGAATTATTTACAATGAACAGGGTGAATAAAAAAGGAGGTGGTGTTGCTTTATATGTAGATAAAGTTTTGAAATGTAGTCTGATTGAATGTATGTCAAGCACCATAGATAACGTATTGGAATGTGTTACTATTGAAATCCATGTTGAAAAAGCTAGTAATATAATTATAAGTTGCATCTATAGGACACCAGGATCATTGAGACATTCAATGAAAAACTTGCTATGTTTAGCAACCTAAATGATAAAAAAGTGCAAATAATTTGTGGTGATTTTAATATAGATTTGCTAAACCCAAATGGACATCAGAAAACAACAGATTTCATCAATACAATGTATAGTAACTCCCTTTTCCCTGTAATTATAAAACCAAGTAGAATAACAATTGATACAGCTACATTGATAGATTATATATTCACAAATAAAATTGACCATGAAATAGTAGGTGGACTTCTTATAACTGATATAAGCGATCATCTTCCTGTTTTTGCAATTTTCTAAAATTATTTTGGGATTAAAACTAAACAAAAGAATCAAACATTTGATATGATACGACATAGAACAACAAGAGCCATTACTGCCCTCCAGGTGGACTTAAAGGAACACAATAGGAATGAGGTTTTTGCAAATGAAGATTCAAATAGTGCATATGATGCATCCCTATCAACTGTAATTTCACTATATGAAAAACATTGTCCTTTAATGAAAATCACTAGAAAGCATCACAGATCAAATAAGCCATGGATCACAAAGGGGATAGAAGATGCATGTAAAAAGAAAAATAATCTATATAAGAGAGTCATAAAACCGAGGACAAAAGATGCTGAAATAAAGTACAAGTTATATAAAAATAGATTAGTAAATATTATAAGAACAAGTAAGAAAGAATATTACCACAAATTATTGGAGCAAAGTAGAAGTAACACACAAGAAACATGGAAGATATTAAATAGTATAATCAAAAAGGGCTCAAAAAATAAGAATTATCCAGACTACCGTATTTCCCGGACTACAAAGCGCACCTGAATATTAGCCGCACAAGCTAAAATCAGGGGAAAATCCTGTTTTGTACATACATTAGCCGCACCTGACCAAAAGCCGCAGGTGTTTCAATGTTGACTTATCATATGTAAGAGAATGTGCACAAAGCGAATTGTCAGGAAAGAGATGGCTGTTTGGAGACACACCCCTTTTATTAATATTTTGAAAAACAAGTTATGGGTACATATTTGCACATGTAGTACATAACAGTAACCTACAGCACACCAGAAAAATAGATTCGGACTACCTTTTAGGCTCAGGTGCAGTGACACGGCTTTAACAAGAAGAAAAGTCAGTCATTCACCACCATCTTCCTGCGCACTAAAACCACCAAAGTCCTCTTCTCCAGTGTCGGAAACGAACAGGCTCAGGATGGCTTCGTCATCCACTCTCAGCTTCTTTCCTTCGTTGTCACTTTCAAAACCAAAGAAATCCTCATTGTCAGTGTCAGAGTCGAACACCCTCTGAAGGGCCGTGGCGGTGTCCTCCTCTTCATCATGCAGCAGTCCAGCCCTTCGAAATCCGTTGGTGATCGTGGATGTTTTCACACTTTTCCACGCTGTCAGAATCCACTGGTGGTGTTGAGCATAACTTGCTTTTCGCAAGTTTATCGCCGCTGGTCATCCACGACTCCCGCTGAATGCGTAGCGCTACTTTGAAGTTTGTTTTTCGCGCTACTTGTACGGCACTATGTTGCCTGGCGGATGGACATGTGACCAACATACCACTCTTGAACCCCGATCCTTCCGCCAGGCAACGTAGTGCCGTACAACAGCAGAACGAACAAAACAAATCGTCTTACGATATCACAAAAATCATGGACAATCCATAGAAAAGCCGCACCTGACTAAAAGCCGCAGGGTTCAAAGCTTGTGCAAAAAGTAGCGGCTTATAGCCCGACAATTACGGTATTTCAAAAAAGATAAAGATATTGTGCTTGATAAAACGAAAGACATTGCAAATGAATTTAATGATTTCTTTGTAAATGTTGGCTTTAATTTAGCAAAAGAAATTCCAGAGTCAAGAAATAATAATGACTTAAATAAACATATTACTCAGAATGTGTCCTCCATGTTTATTGGTGCTGTAACTCATAGAGAAATAATTAACATTGTGAAGGCATTTAAAAATAAAAAGTCCACTGACTGTTTTGGTATTGACATGATATTAGTTAAAAGTATTATAGAATATATACTGCAAACTTTCGCATACATTTGTAATCTGTCCTTTCGAACTGGTGTGTTTCCCTCACAAATGAAAATAGCAAAAGTTATTCCAATCCATAAAAACGGAGAGAGATGTCAGTTTACCAATTACAGGCCAATATCACTACTCCCACAGTTCTCAAAAATTTTAGAAAAGTTTTTTGTTAATAGACTTGATAAATATATTGAGAAGCATAATCTCCTAAGCGATAACCAATATGGCTTTAGAGTGAAAAGGTCCACTTCGATGGCAGTGATGGAACTTGTAGAAGGGATATCTAATGATATAGATAATAAGGAATATACTGTGGGTGTATTTATAGACTTAAAAAAGGCGTTTGATACAATTGATCATTCTATATTAATGAATAAACTAGAGAGATATGGCATAAGAGGGATAGCATACAAGTGGATGAAAAGTTACCTGGATGACAGATATCAATATGTCGAAATCAATAATGTAAAATCTAAGCAGTTGAAGGTAACTTGTGGTGTTCCTCAGGGCTCTGTGCTGGGCCCTAAATTATTCATATTATATATAAATGACATATGTAATGTTTCCAAACTGTTAAAATGTGTATTGTTTGCTGATGATACCACTCTGTATTGCTCAGGTAAAAACCTAGAACAGCTTATGACTACAGCGGAAAAGGAGTTAAATATATTAAAAAACTGGTTTGATGTAAATAAGTTATCGTTAAATATAAAGAAAACAAAATTGATTATTTTTGGCACTAGACAAATGAAAAATGTATCTAAAATCAGGGTTAATGGAATTGAAATTGAAAGAGTGTATGAAAATAAATTTCTTGGAGTGATGATTGATGATAAGCTGAGTTGGAAGTCTCATATAAACCATGTGAAAACAAAAATGTCAAAAACCATTGCTATTCTCTATAAAACAAAGCATGTCCTGAACAAAAAAATCATTAAACACACTTTATTGTACTCTGTTGCTTCCATATATGACTTATTGTCTGGAGATATGGGGTAATGCATATAAAACAAATACTCTTCCTATTTTCAAATTACAAAAAAGAGCTATAAGAATTATAAACCAATCAAACTATATAGAACCAACTAACATTTTGTTTATTAATCTGAATACCCTGAAATTTTATGATTTAGTTGAATATAAAATGGCACAGATAATGTATAAAGCACAAAATAACTTGCTTTGCCCCAGTACTCAGAAGCTGTTCAAAGTCAGAGAGAGTCAATATGACTTAAGGGGAACAGATTTCTTTAAAAAAACAAAACAAGATAAGGACAAATATAAAGCAGAGATGTGTTTCTGTTAGAGGAGTTAACCTGTGGAATAGTTATGACAGTGATTTAAAAAGGTGTGGTTCATTTTCCTTGTTTAAAAACATGTTTAAAAATAGAGTATTAGAAAAATATATAAATCAAGAATGAAAAGAGCAAAAATAATAATACTGAAACTCTTGATTGTTTTGCTTTGATGTAGTTACTTATCTAAGGTGGAAAGTTTTTTTTTTTTTTTTTTTTTGTTTGTTTGATTGTTTGATTGTTTGAGGTGACTTTTGTTGTGATTTGGCGCTATATAAATAAAATTGAATTGAATTGAAGTTTGTCTGTTTTTGCTTTGTTTTATTCTTTGCTTCGAGCCCTGTGTACAGGAGCTGCATGCAAAAAGATGTTTTGTTAAAAGGGTTGGCGTAATAAGCAAATGCTTCAGCCAATACCTTTTAATTAGACTTGTCTCATGCTTTCTTGCTTTGTGGTAGATCTTTGTTCTGTATTCATTGAGATATTTGAATGCTAATAAATCAAATCAAATCAATCAATCAAATCATACTAAGGGTAATTTACACTGTCATAGATTTAACACTGTCTGTGAAGCTGGATTTATGAAGAAAAGCATTTAAAGTTTTTAGACCACGTCTAGCGCCATTTTCTCAGTACAGAACTGGTAACTCGGTTGAAAACAAGGAAGCTAAAACTAAAAAGCAGTACAAGGGGATCACTTTTGTCGTGTTAAAAAACAAGTTCATGCTGTGTTGCTTAAGCAGTAAGTAGTTAATCGTTATTCGGCTAGCTGAAGAGAAACGGAAAAATCCACCTATTAGCTCTAATGCTAGGGTTTGTAGAGGACTCTATGAATGAGGTCAGTATTGAGGAAAGCCTGTTAGAGTCAAGTACACCAGTGGTTGACCAGACCAGCATTGAGCACTGCAGTTATCTGGCAAAGCAAGATGTCAGTGCATTAAATTAGTCTTTGTTTTTCCAAGCACATTCAAACAGTTTGCAACATAACTATTACATGTGCATCACACCACAAACATAACAAAGCTTTCTTACTGAAGCACAATCGGGAATCCTGACCTCCATCAGTATATTCATATGGGAATAGATTAAAAAATTAAAATAAAACACTTGGGCCTCGGAGGAAGAGATGCTATACTTTTTGGAGCCCTAATTTTCTTGTTTAGAAATTCTTATCTCATATTATCTCACAGAGTGGATTGCTACTACTACCAGAAGTGAGGAAAATGTAGGTGAAGGAGAGTGTAACATAGCAGGATTTGTTTTCATGTTATAAATCCAGCTTCACAGACAGGGGTAAATCTGTGGCAGTTTCTGAGTATAAATTAGACTTTTAGAATTAGAATTAATACATGTTTCATGTTTACTTTTAGGACTGGCTTTACAGCAGGTGAAGACTGATCGGGTAACTCTAGATTAATATAAAAAAAACACTTAAATTAAAGGTGTCCAAGAAAATTGAAAAATTGGGCCAAAAAAGCTAAGTCCGATTTTGTATATTATTGTGTCAGCTTAATCTTAATCGATCCTTTTCAAGTGTACAGAAGCATTGAAGTTTTTGATTGTTCAAATACATATATCTAGCAATGAAAGAATTAAATAAAATTAACTTCGAGGAAATAAGTATTGTTGCATAAATGGAGAGATTTTAATAAAACTGTAATAATAATACTGTGGTCCTCTCTGGCAGGAAATCATTTTCATCAAGAGGATATTCTGTTCATTAAGAGGTCATGGTGGAAACTGATCATTGACTTGACTCATTTTGTATTTAATACTCCATTCATTTTGATTTGCTATGGTCAGTCATTATTAACCCCCCGTCTTTCTGTCTGAACGTATTTACTTCAGCTCTATCTCTGTGACTCGCTCCTTGTCCCTTCTCCAGTAATCCAGTGGTGCTGGACTGTTTTTCCTGTTTAATCCTCTCTTCCTGAGTGACTGCTCATTGGCCTGCTTCCACCCCCCCCCCCCCCAACTGTCACTGCGTTGTCACTTTGTAGAGGCCCTGCAGGGTCAGTGACTCTCACTCACTGACATATCAAATCAACAGCTCATTAATATGGTTCTGAGTGGACATCTATCTACAATTTCTTAACTGCAGACAGTTCAGAAATCCATATTTGACATTTATGGAAAAATGGCTGAAATGTTAATTTCCTCGCAACGCCAAATATGTGACGTGGAATTTTGAAATACAGTTCATTTTTTCCCTTTTTTGTATATTAAGAAGCAACGCAACAGAAGTTGTTTTAACTACTCACCTATTTAGGAAAATCATTTTCCATAAGCAGGTTTCTCTCTGTCATGGTGAAAGACTCTTGCTCTCTCTCAGCCATTTCCTTTTCTTCCAGGAATTGTTTGCGGTCTGGAAAAAAAAAAAAAAAGAATTCATCCCTTCAGACTTTCTTAAAGTACTGTTTGTACTTTGTTCTGAATCCCTAGTAACCTTCAAAGCTTGGTATGTGTGTTTTCTTCCCTTGGATGTCCTGTTTTGTAAACTTGGCCATAATACCAGTTTCAATGTAGGAGTTAAAGGTGGCATGACGTGTTTGTTTTTGTTTTGTTCTTTTTTTTTTTTTTTTTTTTTTATTGTTTTTTCCATTCACCTCAGCTAAGGTAGCACAAGACGCAAGTAGACTTTAATCTTGGAGTAATTTTCCTGCTTAGAAATATGTGCAGCTGGACATGTGATACCGTATAGCTTTTGCCATATAGATATCCCTTTTACATTAGTGTGTGATTTATTTGCTATTGCTGGTGTTTTACTGTCATCAGCTGTGTCTTCAGCTAATGTCTCTTTTTTCGTCAGTCATTAGAACAAAGTTTATTCTTTCTTTTCCTTTCAGAACAGAAGACCAATGGGCAGGAAATTATAAATCAAATCAGAATGACATTTATCAGGAGCTGCAACCTTTATGCAGATTACTTTACAGCTTATAGTGGCCATCTGGTTGCCTTGCTATTAATTCTGTAGTGTAGTGTGTGATCACTAAAGGTGTTTTATTGTCGTTAGCCACTTATTCATTTTTTTTCCATGTTTGTAGAAAAGAAATGTTTCATTCTTGTAGGCTTAGATATTTATGGGGCTTGGATATTTTCCCCCTCATTTTGGTTCAGAGGAATCTCCAGTTTCCATCTATTTTCATGTTCCCCTTTTCCTGCTGCTTTTCTATGCTCTGGCCCTTTCCCCTCCTGCAGGTTAGAGGTTATGGACACTGCTTCTGCATTTTCAGAAGAAGTGGAGATGTAGATGCTTAACAGATCCATTGATTTTGATAATGTTTAAGTGAATGCAACTTTTCATGTTGTTCCTGTGGCTGATTTAGCAGTCTCAACAATGGTGAGATTAGTTGCATGACAGGGAGTTTGAGGCCATTTGCTGTGCTATCTCTACAGTACTTAGGCTGAATAGTGCTAAGTGCATATCATTTTAAATGAGACATGCATGTCGCTGTGATTCTGTCTGCATTGTAAACACAGTTCTCAACAGAGTACACCGATCCCCAGTAGAGGAAGTCTCCCAGGCTCTCTGTGATTGAAACTTGATCCTTGGGTCAGTCCCAGAGGGTCTGGGAGACTTCTGCTACGCTCGGATATAACCATGTCACACACTCTTGGGTTTCCCCAAGAAATTGGCTAGCTGGTATTTTGCAGCTGTCATCTTTAAGCTTTTTACTTTCTTAGTTTTTACCGTCGTCTCTTTGCAAGGGCTCAAGACTGTTGTGTTAAAACATGCATTATTTCACTTCTGCTGTTACTGTGTCTGACATGCATTGTTGGAGAAAAGGTTAGTAAAGAAACCAGATAAGGCAGACAACAGCTATAAAGGTGAGACATCGTATCCAGCTGCCTGTAGTGGGACATCTGTCAGTTCAAGTTATAGTCGTTGATTCACTTTTTGACCTAGACTTAAGTTTTTATTAGATAAACTGCAGTTTTTGGCACCTAGTTTCTTTTTTTTAGCCCTGGAGGTAACTACATCAGTTAGTCAATAGAAGTGTTTTTCTGTTTTATATCTGGCTGTTTAAAAGTCTATGAGTAAATGAAACATCAATTTAAGAAAATTGTAATAAAAATATTTTTATTACAATCTTAGTGGCTTTCCTTGGGAGTGGCAACAACTGTTGTAAGGAAACCAAACAGTCACAGATATTCAAGAGAGTTATTGAAGATGGCTAAAGCATAATTCCTCTCAGAAAAATGTACTTGTGAGACAATGGAGTAGATACAGGAACATACTTTTTTTTTTTTTTTTTTTTTTTAAGCCATCATAGGACTTCCTGCTGCAGAGTTCGAGTAAAAAAAAAAAAAAAAAAAAAAAAAAAAAAAAATGAACACCATTTCTCTTGACCTTTTCTCAAATGTCAGCTTAATTTTCAGCATCTTCATTTTCATCACTTTAATTTTTGTCTAAAATTCTGGTTAGAAACATTTTGCTGCTTCTGCATGATGCAGTTGTTTTCCTTCATAGTAAAATCCTTCTAGAACCAGAAGCCTCAACATTTGGCATGTATCGACTTTTCATGTGACTTAAATTCAGATTCTTTGCGGGCACCATGGTGTAGCGTTTTGCCTTATGACTTTTTTTGTGCGTCCCCTGGCAGGTATGCAGTTATTGCCTTCGGGTGTGCCAGCTGTCCGAAGCTCACCTGTGGGAGGGAGGGCTGCGGCACAGAGTTCTGTTACCACTGTAAGCAGCTGTGGCATCCCAACCAGACCTGTGACGCAGCGCGCCAGCAAAGAGCCCAGAGCCTCCGCCTCAGAACGGTGCGCTCATCCTCCCTCAACTACAGTCAAGAGAGTGGAGCTGCAGGTGGGCTGACTTAACGATTTTACACAACACGCTTATTAGGAGAAGGGAAAAAAAAAAACAAAAGAAGACAACGCTGATCATCAGTCCTCAATGAGCAATCCCTAACCCATATTTCACTGTTGTAAATCATACTCTGTTGTTACTTCTAGCTGATGACATCAAGCCGTGTCCACGCTGTGCTGCTTACATCATCAAGATGAATGATGGCAGCTGTAACCACATGACGTGCGCTGTCTGTGGCTGCGAGTTCTGTTGGCTCTGCATGAAAGAGATCTCAGACTTGCACTACCTGAGGTAAGCATCTTAACACATACATATACAGTATATACTAATAGACATAAAGTACATGCTGTTGGACCAACGGTTTCACTACAAGTATTTTAAGAATTTAGCAATTTAAAAAAAAAAAAAAAAAGATCCTGCTGTGATGAAAACCTGTTGGTCATGTGACACCCTGTAACTACAGCACATAGCTAGTAGTTGTTCCACCGTTTATTTGCTGGTTAACTTTTGTTTCCAGATTGGTACCTGAGATTAGAAGGCTATCCAGCGCTTGCTCTTCCTGTGAACATTTCTCACTGTTTCTGCTCGTCTTTACCTCTCTCAGTCCATCAGGCTGTACTTTCTGGGGAAAGAAGCCGTGGAGCAGAAAGAAGAAGATTCTTTGGCAACTGGGAACACTCGTGGGTGCCCCTGTTGGCATTGCACTCATTGCAGGCATAGCTATCCCTGCCATGATTATTGGTATTCCTGTATATGTGGGAAGGAAGGTAAGGCCTTGCGCACACATACCTACACAGTAGATTGGGATATATTTCAGTTTTCCTGCTCATAGTTTTTACTACACGGATTTTGTTTATTATTGGGATGTGTCTCTATGTAGATTTATAGTATTATAAAGTCATAATTCATTCTTAGTGTTGCATGTACCCTTTAATCCTTTCAGAATGTCCACATGCTTGTTGCATAACTTCATGTCACTGCTGTCAGCAATCAAAGTAAACATGGCGAGTAGCCAGAAACAATCACTGCAACAATCAGTAACCAGCTAGTTCTACTGAGCGGCCAATGTACCCTCAGTCATCTCATTTTCCCAAACTCTGGAGTTGATCCGAGCCAGCAACAGTCATGTGTTACTAACCTGTGTGTCTGTGTATATGTGCACTTGTTTTGTGTTACTCACAAGTCGGGATCTGTTTAGAATAAGAACTTCACATTACAATAAAATGAAACCAGTTGGTCTCCAAAATTCCCCACGAAAGGCTGCCAGCAAGAATCTTGAGCCAACTGACTTTTCTTCTCTGCAAACGTCCAGCGCACATTCAGAAGTGATCACAACATACACGAAACATCTGAACATGAATCACTTACACTCCACAAGCACCAAAGTCAATATAGTTATCTTTGAACCATTGTCCCAGGTGTTTTATAGGGGCTTTTTGCCACTAGCACTACCACATTTGTATTGTTTCTGCAATGAAATGCGGGCAGTGCAAAAGAACAGAATGCAACAAAGAAAATGTCAGCCAACCTAAAGAAACAGCATTCATCAAAGAGTTGTCTCATTTGTGGTTTCTTAAAGAGGAAGTTGATGGTAGTAAAAATTTACACCGAAAGACAGAGAGGCAGACAAGAGTTCTGTCTCCTGCAACAGTAGCTCAGTAAAGTTGTCATAGTATTGCCAGTGCCTCTAAAATAATTTCTGAGGAGCAGGTAAAAGGTAAACAATAAGCATTTTTATTTTTATTGTAGAAATCTGCTCCACAACAACACTGTTAATCATACTTTTTCAGTGGTGTCTTTGAGGACTCAGCTCATACGTTAAGTGCAAGTTCACTCTCCTCTAAATGTGTCTCTCACATTTGTGCCACTTTTCTCTGTCAGATCCATAACCGCTACGAAGGCAAAGATATTTCCAACCACAAGAGGAACCTGGTGATCGCTGGTGGGGTGACTCTGTCTGTCATCGTGTCTCCAGTAGTGGCTGCAGTCACTGTCGGTCAGTCTGTGCTCTAACCTGCACCCTCCCAACTCTCTAGTTCTCTTCTCACTGGAGATCTTTAATGACATGCTGTGCCTGTGTTTGACTTTGTTGGAATCAGGAATTTCTTATGTTTAATGTTCAAGTTCAGATTATACAAAAGTTTATTTTCACTCATCATTTCTCATTAGCTATTTTGTAAACATGGGAAAAATCAAAGAGGGATGGTCTGTTATGTTTTTTATTTTTATTTTTTTAGTGCTCTGACCTTATTTGACCCTGGTGTGTCTATGTCTCTCGACTCTTTCACCTCTTAGGCATTGGAGTTCCTATCATGCTTGCATATGTCTACGGCGTGGTACCCATCTCTCTGTGCCGTAGTGGTGGGTGTGGTGTCTCCGCTGGGAACGGGAAGGGAGTTCGCATCGAGTTTGATGATGAAAATGACATGAACGTTGGGAGCGGGGCAGCTGCCGCTGGTAAGGTTCGATTTCCAGTCCCGATCTGAACTAGCCCACCACCCAAAACCAAGAGGGCGTGTTATGCCAATCGACATTATTTGTAAATAAGATCTTTTGCTTGCTTCACTCATGGCAAGTACTCTTTCCTTCCACAGTAAACTGTACTTCCTCTGCCTCTTCACTTTTCCAGGCCTACAGTTGCTTTGAAAAGTGTACTTGGCAGTATACTTTTATTTTACATTTTTCCTCTTTTCACACTTCAAAGGTGTGTTTGAGGATTAAAATGCTAGTTTTAGGTAAGGGTTAGGGTTAGACAGTAACTTGTGATGGTTTAAGTTAAAGAGTTAAGTTAAAGAGAGCCATACAA
Source organism: Aulonocara sp. 'chitande type north' Nkhata Bay (assembly GCF_057382095.1). Classification (NCBI taxonomy): domain Eukaryota; kingdom Metazoa; phylum Chordata; class Actinopteri; order Cichliformes; family Cichlidae; genus Aulonocara; species Aulonocara sp. 'chitande type north' Nkhata Bay. The sequence goes on from NC_141354.1 coordinate 8,521,062, forward strand.
ATGTGCCTGACTGCCCCTTCACCCACATACAGAGCCACATCCTCATACTTGGCACTGCACTTATAATACACAAACTAAGACTGAAGAGAATCTTCAGTGAAAACCTGTCAACAAGATAAGCAAAGAACAGACGGATGAACAAACTGATATGTTTTTTTGTTTGTTTTTTTAAATTCCACGCTGAAATATTTTGTTTTGTTTCATGTTCTGTGTAGATACTACATCAGTCGCAGACGCCAGGAACAACCCCAGTATAGGTGAAGGCAGTGTCGGTGGGTTGACAGGCAGCCTGAGTGCAAGCGGCAGCCACATGGACCGTCTGGGGGCCATTAGGGACAACCTGAGTGAGACGGCCTCCACCATGGCCCTGGCTGGAGCCAGCATCACCGGCAGCCTGTCTGGCAGCGCCATGGTCAATTATCTGAACAGGTAAATGTGTGCTGCAATATTTAAATGTGGTTGTGACTTCAGTGTGCTCTCCTGCATTGTCTTATTTTCTCTCTCTCTCTGTTGTCAGGCTGGAGGTGCAGGCTGATGTGCAGAAGGAGCGCTGCAGTCTTAGTGGCGAGTCCGGCACAGTGAGCCTGGGAACAGTCAGCGACAATGCTAGCACCAAAGCAATGGCTGGATCCATTCTTAATGCCTACATGCCTCTTGACAGGTGAGCATCATAGGTTTGGATAAGTCGAGAAAGCATGATCTTCTGTTCATTAGCATGTTTAGTCCAGTTCTTTGTAGCTTCATAGTGTGAGACAGATGCAGCGGATTAGTGAATAATACCTGTATTATTGTAAACCTGTGCTCACGTCAACTGAACACAAAGTATTATTGTTTATATCATCATGTTTTGAACCTAGCCTAATTTCTAACCTATTGTACTAGTTGGTAACAAATTAGGCTAGTGCTATTCAAAGATAAAATGGTCATCTAGAGTCTATAGTCACTATATGTTATGAATAACAGCCCTCTGGATGCTTAATTGTGCTGAACACAAACTACATGCAACTCATGTTTCCTGTGTCCTCTCTTCTTCCAGAGATGGGAACAGTATGGAGGTGCAGGTTGACATTGAATCCAAACCTGGCAAACTACGGCATCACAGCGGCAGCAGCAGCATTGATGACGGCAGCCACGTTGGTCGCTGCGGCTGGACCTGTCCCTCTAATGGCTGCACCTCTGCAGAGGGCAAAGGAACCTCCACTAAGTGGGCCAAAGAGGCCTCCTGCTCCTCCTCCTCCAGCTCGGGGGGCAAGAAGAGCAAAGGCAAGCTGCGGAAGAAAGGGGGAGGAGGCACAAAGATCAATGAGACACGGGAGGACATGGATGCTCAGCTGCTGGAGCAGCGCAGCACCAACTCCTCAGAGTTCGACTCTCCTTCGCTGAGCGGCAGCCTGCCATCAGTGGCCGACTCCCACTCCAGCCACTTCTCTGAGTTCAGCTGCTCCGACCTGGAGAGCATGAAGACCTCGTGTAGCCACGGCTCCAGCGGTGGCGACTACCACACGCGCTTTGCCACAGTCAGCCCCCTGCCTGAAGTGGAGAACGACCGCCTGGAGACCTGCCCCACTTCTTCATCCTCCTCCCAGGGACAGAGTGCTGTGGCCACCCCCAACTCCCCCACCTCCACCACGTCCTCCCTGGGTCACAGCACAGAGCTCCCCCCTCTCTGCTTCATAGCAGAGGAGAATGTCAACCTGGTGTGCCCCACTGAGCCGGACTCTCACAGCAACACCGGAGAGATGTTGAAGGAAACCAACAACAACAACACCCAGCATCATCAACCACAACAGCCAGCCCAGACGCAGCATCAGCCCAAGAACTCCTGTATACAGACTGATATTTAAAATCTCAATACCATAAGTGCTGCACACACATTGTTTCAACATCCTTTTCCTCCACTAACATAACAATCCTAGCTTAAAGTTTAACCTGCATTTTCTGTTATTCCCTTGTAAAGGGGACATGTTACTTTTGGATTGGACATCCTCTGTTGAAAAGCAGCCACTGAGTGAAGTATTAAAAAAGGCTTCTGCAGTGCAGCCGCGTGAGAAATTTTAAGGTTATGAATGCTGATGTTTCTCCCTGTGCTGACACATTTTTGTCACTCGCTGGCCACCTGTAACAGAAGGCAACCCACTGACTCGGGTGTGTCAGATTTATCTGTGTAGACTAAAGTAAAACCACTGTGCCAGTTTTGCTAGTATTTGATTTTGGCCGTACTGTCTGGATGCAACACAATAAGAGAAGTTAACCAAGCAGGGACAAGGCAATACAACTTATTTTTATTTTCCCCAACACGTATTAGTTAACAGAGGGAACCTGGGAGTTCTCATCTGCATTTATTATTAGACTGGTTGTTTTTTGTCATGGATCTGTGTTTGAAATTAAATTGTAGAAGACCAAGGCCTGGGCTCAATGTCCTGAATCATTTTAGCTCTAAAGCTGACTTAAAAACAACTGAGATTGTTTTTAAATGGATGCACACACAGCTATTGTCCCATTGTGGGCGATGGTGCTTTATGGTTTTTTAGCAGCTCGCTAAGAAACGATTTGAGACCTGTAGCCTAATTCAGTGCATGTTCTAGCACTAAGGTGACTCAGGAAGCCTGGGCCTCATCTTGCTCTGTGGAAAGTTTGTAATGATATATGTTGAGGGTGTGGGTGGGGGCTATTTCTTGACTTGACAAAAGGTCTCTGGAAGGCCGTAGATGTTGAGATAATGCTTAAAGTCATTATAATAACATTAACCAATGGGTTGGTCAATTCTGTGAAATTGTACAAAGAAACTTTTTGTCCTGTTGAAAGGTGATTTATTCAGGCTGATGGTTTCGCCTCACTGAGTAAGAGAGAGCTTTGATATCTTTCTTTGTTAACTCATGGTGCCTTCAAGAAGCTGTTTGTGTTCCGTTTATCTCCACCGTGTCTTCTAGATTCCAACCAACAACCACAACAACTCATTGCAGAATGTCTGACTGTGTAGGAGGGATGCTCCTATGATAGATCTGGTAAATGAAGACTTTTCAATTGCCTACCAAAGACAGCACTCAGGCTCTTGTTAAATCTTAAACCTTTGACTTGTCAGCTGTAGATGCAGTATTGTGCATCCTTTTGAAACCACAGGGATGAATGATATGATCCGAAATTATACAGACACACAGACTGCTGTTTTTGTACATGCTTCACAAATGCTACGCAAATAACCAGGGCTGTACAACGGCCCGAGGCACCTGCACTGTTACCTGTATTTCCTATGACATTGATGTTTTGCAATGCACAAAGGTTAATGGGGATGCAGAGGTTGGTTAATGGTTACCTTCCTTATTGATTTGTCCTGTGAGTTCCTGTTTGTGTTGCCAATCAGTGCTGCTGAGCAGACTTGAAGTTAAGTTCTTCTTTATTTCAGAGTGTTTGCTTAAGCCTGTGTTTACCGCTCCGTGGTCTGCTTTACTGGGGGCCACCGAGTCAGCTCAGGTGAACCTCAACCATTGAGTGGTATCCTGACCCAGGTCTGTTACAGAATGAACTCTTTGGTTCGGTGGATTCGGCTTCTGCTGCACTCCTTCCCTGCATTACAGAAAAGCAGTTTTGTTCTTCCCCCTTAGTTCGGTTTCTCATTCTTCACCCAAATTCCAGTTTCTCAATCCTAAATTGAACACTAGTGCCAGATATAATTTGTAATTTGTGCAGAATTGCATAAGGTATTTGTATATTTGTTTGGTAATTTGCTTTACTATATGCGTGTAAATGCATATCAAAAAAATAAAAACAACTATATATGAAATGTTTACGGTTTCCAAATTTTTAAGTTAACAAAAGTACTGTAAATACACAAAGTGGACCTATTATGATCATTTAAAACTTCATATTTTTACTATTAGACTCTGTTAAGAGAAGTTTTGCATTATTCACTGTTCAAAATGAATAAATGGCCTGTATTTGTATAGCGCTTTACTAGTCCCTAAGGACCCCAAAGCGCTTTACACAACCAGTCATCCACCCATTCACACACTGGCAATGGCAAGCTACATTGTAGCCACAGCCACCCAATAATCCTTAGCTGTTATATTGGGCCTTGCTATGGCAAACACCATTATTACAACGTATGTAAGACACAAAAACATCATGTCACTCCATCTTTAGTGTCTCTTCTGAAACTTTCCGTTACTTGTTATGAGCTAAAGAAGGAAAAAAACCATGTTTCCCAGTTTATTGAATAGCCCTCTGTGAATAGAATACACAATTTTTACAAATCTACTGACACAATGTTAAAAGCCACTGTTAAGAGAAGCTGTGGAAAATGCAGAATTATTCCCTCCTTCCCCCAAATTTACATCCTTATGCTAAATTTTACATTCATGTAGATTTAATGAAACATGAGAAAACAAAAAGTTTGGATTCAGGCAGTCTTTAGATTCACAATACAGAAAGATTGATATTTATTACTTATAACATGGACAGAATGACTTTAAATAGCAAATAAATTACACATTTAAAACAGTTCTGAGTTTGGAGCCAAGTGAATATATGTGTGTGATAAATCCAAGTCATTAAAGAAATTTATTAAAGCTACAGAATGATATAAATAGACTTTTTCTTTACGAGTACCGATATGCTCACCACACTAAGTCGACCCCTAGACTGAAATCCAAGGCACACATCTTATAAAGATGCTGCTTCTCTCCAGTGTGCTGCCATCTGCTGTGAAGCTGATGGTGCAGGTAAACAGGCTCAACGGCACAATGTCATTTCACATGGTGAAGACAGAGACTTGCCTTTATGAATGGAATCAATACAGGAACACAGAGCTACAAATTTGCATAGATGACTTAAAGGAGAGCAAGAATTTTTTTTTTCTACAACATTGTAAGTTCTGTTACACTCACATGAACAGCAGTGAGACATGCAGGTCTCTTTCACCCATTAAGATAACACCATACATGTGGTCATATTAAAATAGTTACTTAAGATGCAGCAAAGACGCACTTTTAAACTTGGAAGGAAATTAGCTTTTTGTTTGTTTATATTTAACATGCACTGAATAGTTTTTGGTATGTGACAGCTGGTCTTTTATAAAATGATTTCAGAAAGCGACTGGGCTCAAAGAGCAGATCAGCTCGATGAAGCCTGTCCTAAGCAAAAGCTACTGCCTGGAGTGAGGAAACACCTGCCTGCTGTGTTACACAACAGCACATTGGACCTCGTTTATTAATACACTACGGTGAAAGGTCCACTGAGTCCCACTGTTGTACAATGCAAATGGTGCATGGTGTGTACAAAAGTAAAACTGCATAGCAAAATGTTCTGGAGAGAAAAATAGATTATTTTTTTTTATATCGTCACAGACATTACAGACCAGTAGAGTGAATCAACTCGGTTCCATTGTATTGCTCATTCTGCAGCTTCCTGCCTTTGTGTACTCAGTTCTTGTGCAGTGTTTTGCATAGATCCAAGAGCAGTGGTGGAGCAGCTCATGCAGAGAGGGGAGGGTCAGATATATTTGTTGGCCAGGTTCTGAACATCGTTCTTAGTGAACTGTGTGCTCTGCACGGCTGAGAGATCCTCAAACAGCTGAGTCATGTGGTGACGCTCTTCCTTCTCCAGCAGCATTAGTACAACCTGCAAACAGTGCATCAGCGTTTATCACCACACAGACCGCTTGATTGCAAAATCTTACAAACAAACTTTAGCTTTTCAGACCATATTTGCATGCTAATCTTACCGAGAACCTGTCAGCAGTGTGCAGATGGTTGAGGTGTTGGTAGACCAGATAAGGGTCTTTCTCCAGTAGGTGTGAGTGCAGGGCCTGCATGATGAAGCTGATGGTGTGTCCATCAAGCTGGGTGCTCAGGAACTGGGGAAGCATCTCTGGGGCCGTTGAGGCCAGTAGTTCCGCGCAGGCCACTGTGTTTCCAGAGCTACGAGCCGCATTCAGGGATTGGCCGAATTCATAGGCGCTGGCCGGCTGGAGGTTGATGCTGATGTCTTCTCCTTTGCAGCTGTTTTTGGAGTTAGGGACAGCGGTCACATTCTCGTCATCCTCAACCTGAGGAGGGAGACGGACATGGGTGAAACATTTAAACAGGAAAGACAAAAATGGAAAGCCGGTCTCTGTCAGTGAGTCACAATCTGGGAAATCTGCACCACCTATTGCCTTAATTAGGAATAATTTGTCTGGGATGCAGTGATTGGATCTATAAGCTTCCATCTTTACCTACTGGTGTGCTGAACCTGAAGAAAAGGAAAACAAGAGCTTCATAACAATCTGTAGCCTTTTAAACTTGGAGCACAGCCACTTTTCACTCTGGTGTTCCCCTGAAACTGAGACTGAGTTTTGAGACCCAGATAAGCAGCATAAGATGCATGGATACAATTTTACACTTTAGCTTTCTCCGTGTTCTCTTTTGTCTTTTAACAATAAACTGAAAATGGTACATCTAGCCCCACTCAAGCTTTAATTTGGTGCTTTTATTCTTCATTAGATCATTAATAGTAAATGAGGATGGAGCACAAAGACGAACGGTACACAACAGCTGGGAGCGCTGCACTTTATGATCTGTGCTAGGCTAGAATAAAACCAGAGCTGATCAGATTTCACACGGTATCCCAGCAGGTGTCAGGAGTAATCAGCTAAAAACACACAACTATTCAAAGGACACTTGTTGACCATAAGTCATGATTCTTCAGTCCCCATCATTATAATGCCTCTTCTTCCTAACCACACGTGTAGACTCTCTAAAGTCAAAAGTGGATATGTCTGTTGGATGCAATAAGGGGAAAATATTTATTTTCAATGAAAGTGAATAAACTGTACTCACCTCTGTGATGGGGACTGTCTTCCTGGGTTTGTTTGGTGAAGTGCTGGCCAGACTCTGTCTGAGCAGCTTGGTGACCTCCTCCAGCTCCTTCTCAGCCTCCTGCACGTTGGGATCTTGCTGCAGCACTTCCTGCAGGTCCGAGCTGCAAGCCAGGTAGTCCTGATGGAGGGAGACACCGAAAACATACAAAGAGAGCTTTATGTATGAAATATGTGAAAGGGATATTTTACTCCTTAGCCACCCAATAAAAAGAAATCACTCCCTTATGGCATTAGCCATTAAAGTCCAGCTCTATTCACCTTGAGACCTTTATTAGCCATGGCTCGTCTGTAGAAGGCCTTCTTATTGGTTGGCTCCAGTTTCAGTGCTGCATCACAGTCCTGCTTGGCCTCAGCGAACCTCTCCAGCTTCAAGTAGCACAGAGCTCTATAAACACACACACGTCAATTGTGATTTTTATTTTTGTCACTGGCACCTAATCACATTTGACACGTGACTCAGAAGTATCATGAATTTGTGACTCACTGCAAATCAGGTTTTATAATAACAGCTGAAGCCATGCCATCAGCATTAACAGAACAGAACATTTTCCTATGATGATGAGATTTACGATTTACACCTCAGAGATGTGCTTCTGGAGCCCCTTTTCTAAATGAATCTTCATGTTTTTAATTTTTTCAAATGGCTCTCAGCAGCTGTGCACCAATGGCGTATGGATGTTTGCTCTGGTGTGGCTGTACATACAATCTGTTCTCACAGCAGGGCTCCACATGCACATGCAAACACCAACACACAATAGGAAAACATTCACGTCATCAGTTTCTTCTGTGACCTGATCAACACCATCTATGTACTATTGTGTTGTGCACCAATTTACCACCAATACACACTAATTTGGCAGCAGTGACAGGTGGCACGACTGGATAGGATTAAAAACAGAGCTGAAAGCACGGCTGACAAATGACAGCTGGCCGTCGTTAATCGGCCTTTTTTAAATTCAGTTGAACAAATTTTGGGGATTTTCAGGCTGTTTTCCCACATCAAAGTGAACCAGTGGCAGAAGATGTGATGAACAGAGGGGAAACGAGACCGCAGGAACATGTCTGTTCATATTAAGGTGAGAATTAAATGACTAACCTGTTGGTGTAGATAGTGCATTCCTCTGACTTTAGCTTAAGGCATTCTGTGTACTTTCCCAGAGCATCCTGGTATTGGCTCTTCTTCACAAAATCGTTCCCTTCTTGTTTCAAAGCTGAAAAACGGACTTCGGCTTTCCTCTCTAGAAAACAAAACAAAGTGGTGATTGCTAAACATCGCTTACTCACACAGACACGAGGTCCATTCTCCTCCATTTTGACTTCATATATCCACACTGACACTTGCAATACATTTTAACTGACCTCGCTTTTATAAGCCTGTGCTACACAGCTGGAGGGTTTAAGCACTTGAAATTAATGCTGTGCTAGCTGGACATGAGCCACGAGAGTTAAGTCAGCAATCAGTCCCGGTGTGGACCGAGGGCTAATCAATCTGCTGCAGAGTGTCTGCAGAGCGTCTTCAGGGAGGTAAAATTATGCCAGCAGTGCTATTCTTTCATTAGAGTCTAAAAATAGCATAGGTAGAAAAGCCCTGGGAGCAGAGAAACTGCATGGTCAGAGGTGACACGTCCACTTATATAAAAAATAGGCCTTTCAAATTTTCCTCCAGTCACAACAGGAAGACTTTTGTTCCTCCATCGCTGTATCAAGCAGAAGAATGGTTCAAAAACCGAACAAAGGTAGCTATAATGTCAGAAGAAAGAGCTGCTCGAGAAAATGTTTGTTAATGCTGGATGTAGTCAACATTAGATTTTATTCAGTCATCATAACCGCTGTATGTATAAATGTCCCAGCTACTCTCCTCATTGTCCCAGCTCAGCGATCAACACTTCTGACCCTGACTAACTCTGTGTTTCTGGGGACAAACATTAATTAAGCATCATGACTCTAAAAACAACAGACCTGCATCCCTAGCAGCCTTCTCTGCTCGAGCTTGGAGGACCTCAGCGCTGGGTGGCTCCTCTCTGCGGTGCTGCTGAGCCGACAGAGGCACCAGAGGGATCTCGGGAAGTTTCTCTCTCCACTCTGGCCCGTCTTGCTCGATGAGCAGCCGGGTGATCCTAGAGGAGGACGTGATTCAGTCATTGTTACAGCACACAGATGAGAGACATTGATAAGGCTTACATAGCGTGTTAAAGATGCATCTAATCCACCCTGTTCCACAGTTTAGGGAGTTTATGTCTTATAGTGTAACTTTGTAGATAAATGTGGGGATGAATGATATCTTTGACCCTCTGGTACTCCTGAACACAAACCAGCCAGGTGAGTATTGCGTAACAGAGAAGGGACACACAGTCTGAGAGACATGATTAGCCTCTAGCCGGAGCTACTTTTGACCAGCTAAATCTGTTAGTCTCTAATAAGCCTGTGTGTAATGGTTACCATGATTTGTTTTGATTTAGTCTTCTAAATATGCTATAATTCCATTTCTGGATTTCAATTATAGAACATTTTCAAATTTGGAAAATACAGCAGGTAGATAGAGTAAGAAAATCTCCATGTCTCATCTGTCTTTTTATTTCCTTTGCTGTAACAGCTAAAGATAGTCTGTGTCCACCTTGTTTAAAATAGATGAGAAATGCACTGCCATAGACATGGGTGCTGTAAAATTCAATACTTGCTTTTGAGATGCCAAATGTTAATGAGTCTGTTAGCTGAGGTGAGAGGTGGACATTATACCTGTTGACACTGTCGTGAGCTGCCTGCACGCTCACGTCTATCTGCAGCACAGTTTTGTAATCCACGTAGGCCTTTTGGTAACGCTCCAGGGACTCATAAGCCATGGCACGGCGGAGGAGGGGCTTGAGGGAGAATGATTGCAGCTCCAGGGCTCTGATTGGAATAAATAGATGCAATGAGACAAGAGCAAACGATCGAGTCTGGTGCCCCTGCTGTCGATGCTAGGGCAAAGGATGTGTCTGTACATGTTGTTTCTGAGGTAGTGAACAAGTCTAAAGGTGTGATTCAAGTTTTCTATAACCCCATCTTTCTGCAAACACATCAAGTATATTTAAAGGCTTTCATATGGGAGGCTCCCTTAAGTTAGCCCAGTCTGCTGCTTATAAACCACTTCTAAAGAGATTAATTACAATCCCTTACGACACACCCAAGTGCAAATCCCCTCCCACTCATAAATGATCTGAGATCCTCTGCTGAGACTGGTATATGATGACGCTGTCTGCAGAAATTTGTAGCAGTTTGATCTTTAAGATGAAGCACAAGGACAAGCGTACATTTGCCTTCCACAGCTTTTCACATATCTTGCTGAACACTGGTAGAGTTTTATCAGTTCTCTCACCTTGTGCAATCTTGTATGCAGTCTTGACTGTTGCCATCTTTCAGGTAGCAAGCTGCTCTGTTGGAATATAGAATACAGAGATCTTCTGGACTATCAATCCCTGCATAGAAAATAGAGACCAATATCAGAAATGTAATACACAGCTTGGAAACAGCACGCATAGTTCTGCAGTTATCTTGGGGGTGGAATACAGAATATCTGCAAAGACATCATGAACTCAAAGTTTGAATCGTGTACTTATTGTCTAAAACAGACTGTTTAATGTGCTCTCTGAGCAGCTATAGAAGCGCTGTAGAACGTACAGAGCTCCTGTCATGATGAAATAAAGAAACTTCAGTTATTGGAAGATACTGAGCTATCATTTCTTTTCTTTCAGATTTATGAATACAAAGTGACAGACACGCATACACACACATGTTAAATGTTTTACTAGCTTTTATCTGCAGGTTAAAAGCTAGTATATGTGTAATATAAATATATATATATATATATGGGTCAAAATGGGAGATGCCCCCAAGGGTGGTGGAGAATGACCGAGCTAAGATCCTGTGGGACTTCCAGATACAGACGGACAAAATGGTGGTGGCTAACCAACCGGACATAGTGGTGGTAGACAAACAGAAGAAGACGGCTGTAGTGATCGATGTAGCGGTTCCGAATGACAGCAATATCAGGAAGAAGGAACACGAGAAGCTGGAGAAATACCAAGGGCTCAGAGAAGAGCTCGAGAGGATGTGGAGGGTGAAGGTAATGGTGGTCCCCGTGGTAATCGGAGCACTAGGTGCGGTGACTCCCAAGCTAGGCGAGTGGCTCCAGCAGATCCCGGGAATAACATCGGAGATCTCTGTCCAGAAGAGCGCAGTCCTGGGAACAGCTAAGATACTGTGCAGGACCCTCAAGCTCCCAGGCCTCTGGTAGAGGACCCGAGCTTGAAGGATAAACCGCCCGCAGGGGCGTGCTGGGTGTGTGTGTGTGTGTATATATATATATATATATATATATATATATATATATATATATATATATATAGACATTTCCCTTTGAGATTTTGACAACTGACTCGTGCAAAGTCCGCACGCTGTTTCTCTCCACCTGCCTTAACTTAACAGTGTTTTCTTCACTATCACAGAGTTAAGCAAATCACACAGGTCTACGGTGCATGTTTCAAACACAGCAACATTATCCTGCTACACTAAACACATTCATGTCAGTGTGCTGCCTCATCAGATGAAAACAGATTATGGATGATGACACAGCGTGGCAGTGATGATGATGTCTTAGCAACTGAGAGCACTTAGCGAGGTTATTGTGACAGTAGATCATATAAACTACAGCAACTGTGTGCATACCACAACTACGAGGCCTGTCAAAGTATCTTGAATGTCTCGTTCAGTTTCATTTCTACTGAAAAGAGCCTTTTTCACAGATTGGAAAAAATTCTGCATGTGTAGATTAGGTCACATCTGTTGTGCTTCCCACAGTAATCCAGATAGATGATGCCCAGCGACTTTCACAGTCTTAACTGAGTATATTATGGCTGTCCACAGAAAGAGACACAAGGCCATATATTTAACGGAGAGTGAGCAGAGGTTTCTCTTCCTCCATCAACTGCTCGTCGTCTCACTCTCTGTGAGAATTATTGCTGCAGTCCTACAAATTCAATTTCACAGTGAGTGGTTAGAGGTCATGTGACTTGGACAGACCTGAGCTGAGAGGCTTAGCACCAGACTAAAACAGCAACACTGTCTGCGTACAGCCACAGTCCATCATCCCAGGGATAAGTCACTAAATATTAACATCGTAATGGATCTTACTAAAATTTTGAATACTGCAAATAAACTGTTCACACAAAAATGTGAAGTCTGAGACTGAGAATTTGAAATTGTTTATGAGGAATTATTTCCATAGGGAAAATGATTTGTATTGCTATCCTGTTTTCATGTGTAAGTCTCTGCAGTGTGTTAAAGTGACAAAAATAAAGACAAGCACTGACATTATAGCTACGACCCTATGACCTTTGATTTAAAGTTAAATTAAAGTATGACACCATAGAAAGCTGTTATTAAAATATGATGATGAATAAACAGCTGAGAAAACAGTCGATCAGTTCTGATTCATTTGTCAGCTCATAACACACTGATATGAGTAAAAATGTTATGATTAGTGACACGGTGGCACACAGGTAACTTCTAACCAGCAACCTCACTGTATAAAACTAATTAAATAGTTTTTTCTTAATATTCTAAAATATTACAAACACGATCAACAGTGAGTGCCCCTGAGGCTTACCTGAATCTGTATAGCCCTGAATGGCTTGTGAGTATTTCTCCAGTGCATCGGCAAACTGTCCATTTTTAAACAGCAGGTTTCCTTCGTTCTTTAGCCGGGCCAGGGGTGGGGGCAGGGCCCCACATGGGGCATCAAGGTTGACAGTTTCTCCAGCATTTCCTCCAACTGGAGTTGCCTTACCGCTGCCGCTCTGATCACCCTGAACCGAAGCTGTCGAGCCTCTCTTGCTTGATCCATTGGCTATCTTTTCCTGCGGGACTTTGTACTTGTCTGAGCTGCCTTTGTTCCTCCTGTGTTCATGGTGGGAGCTGTTGGACTCGGCGTGTGGACCCCCGTCCCCTCTGCCGTGGGGCTTTTTATGAGCGTTTCCCATGTCTCCCCTTTCGACAGGAGTAGCTGATCTCTCCTCCCCTCCCACGGGCTGGCTAGGTTGAACCAGACAAGCTGGAAGGGAGAGGGAGGGAGGGGAGAAGCAGAGGGAGAGAGACAGAGAAGGGGAAGTCACACCCACAGGAAAGAGTCAGCAGTTACATCATAGTGTGGGAGGAGAGGAGCACATGACACGGAGCCACTTCAAACAGGGAGTTCCAGGAAGTAGAGATACCAAACAGTGACTTATGAAAGGGCTGTGTGGGGGTAGGGCAGAAAACACATGCATGCACTGTTCCTTCACCCAGAGAGACAAGAGGGGAATTTCCTCTATCTATAGGACAGCAGACAGAAGGGGATGTGACTAAAGCACTACTATTACCGGCAATGTTGGAGCTTCCTAACATGCTCTGTATAAATCGTGACTGTATTAGAGGGCAAATCCTTCAACTTCTAAATCCAGCACAGCTATAAAGACACAAAAAACTTTCTGCTATAAAGTTAAAATTTAACACCTCATTCAAGTTACATAAATTAGAGTAGCAATAGATTTGAGTCCAGTTAAGTCAGTGGAATGACTTAACTTGTTACTTTTCATTAAATGAGAATATAGATAAAAATATATCTCCAGTAAGGGAAAAATCTCATCTGGGAAATGTGTACCACAGTCTACTGGTTTACCTCATTCACTTCCTGCTAGTCTTGCTAGTTAATATGAAATCAACAGTGAAATAAAAACATGTCAAATAAAGGATCAATGCACACTTTCAACAAAAATCTAAGTTTCCTCTGAACTCATAACTTACCTAAGCTTGACTATAACTGAAAAACGATTTCACTGCATGTTAAATAGAGAGTAAGCAACATTTAAATCAGTTGCGGTTTGATTGATTTTTGGATGCAAATGGGTTATCATAAATGGCCATTAGCGCCGTTATAGTCTCTATGTCTGTGTTTAAGGATATTGATTGTTTTTAGTAGTTCAAACAATCACCAGTTTTATGAGCTTTGTTGTCACTGTCAGTCTGGTTATCCGCCTCTTCTATCTCTTGGATGAGGATTTTTTTGCCCTTGCGTTGCTTCTCTTGTTGGCATTCCTCCATCTTCTTCTCAATTTGAGACAAAAGTTGCTAAAACACAAACAATTCATCCATTAGAACATCTCATGTTTTGTTTGTCACAACTATTCATATCACAATCTATGCTAGATTACTTAGTTGTAGTGACTGGTGTATGTATAACTACAAAAAGGAACATTTTCTTCCCATTTACACCTAAATTATACTCAAATAAATAGAAACAGAAGTTAAACAATGCAATTAAAGGGGACGGGTAAACACAGCACATCCTGAGCTGTTCCACTGATACAGATCTGTTAAAAAAGCCACATCATCCTCTATTTATGGTAATGACATAAATACATGAAAGACTTCCAGTGATAGACTCACTAAATCACTCAACTTTCACAAATACAGTGACACCTAGTGGATGAAAGGTAGACTGGCGCATGATGAACATGCCTCAGTACCATCACCTACAGTTGCAGGGGTGTTCTGTGGCTCTTCCCTGAGCACCGTCCTCAGGTCTTCAGTGGCCATGTGGAAGTTGCCCATATGATTATAAACAACAGCACGACGAAGCAGGGCTAACGGAAAGAAGTGCATTACAATATGTAGCACATACACTAATGCTGCTGTAGCTAAAGTATACCACATCATATAAATACATCTAAAAGTGCAGGTGTATTTATTCTGGAAGCATTATTGTGTTAGAAATTATAGAAATAACATTAACACACCTTTCAGATTGCCCGGTTCTAGCTCGAGCACACTCAGGCAGTCTTTCAGGGCATTGTGCCAGTGCTCGAGCTTGATCTCTGCCTGGGCTCTGTTGTTGTATGCAGCCACAGTTGTTATAATGGAAAGGCTCCTGTAATGGAATAAACAATAAAGCAAACCTCTATTTACAGTGAGATTATTGCACAAACACTTACTACTACAGCTACAATGAAAGATGACAGTCTACTACTTACAATATATACCAAGCAAAATGATAAAAAGCCCTTTAAGAGGTGCTAAGTGCTTTCTGCAATGAATGAGTTGTTTAAAGAACCTGACCTGGAATAGTATGTGACCGCCTCCTCATAATCCTTTGCTCTAAAAGCTTCATTGCCTTTGTCCTTTTCACGATTTGCCAGGAAGAGCTTCTCCTGTTGTGACAGCACTGGATGGATCACAGGGGAAACCTTACATGTTACACAAAAATGCCAACACACCTGATGTACGTTGTATGCTTAATAATTACTGCAAAAGAACACTTTCTATCCACAATAGATTACATGAAGTGTCCACTTGAGTCTTGATTTTAGGATGTCCTGAGTTTATAATTGCAGGTGGATCAGTTTTGTCCACATCCTCCTCTATTTTCTCACATTCTTTTTCCACATCGAACCTGGAAAGAAGGTGTAAAATATACACTTAAAGGTCAAGTTTTTAAACTGTGGATCACTGTAATGGAAGCAGTTTAGCTTTAAAGCCCTTTTACAAAGTAAAAAGACTTGGGAAGCTTTTATGCACAGAGAATTCAGCTGCTGCAACAGTGGGGTCTTTCTTCTGAATATAATAGACAAATGTGGAGACAGCATGACTCACTTGTCCCATTCTCGGTAATCACGTGGTAGGGCGCATTTTGAGGGTTTCTTTCTTTCTTGTGGAACTGTTTTCTATCATGAGAAAAAACTCTGTTTGAATATTTGTCTTCTATACATATATGTAACTGGTTATGTACTGTATATGCCTTGATTTTTTTTACCTGGCTCAGAGGAACGAAGCAATTGAAACCTCTTACAGGTGGCATATTTTCTTTCACTAGATCATCAAATACTGACTGGTGTTTCAGGGTTGTTTCAGTCTTTTTGGTTTCTTCTTGCCATCTCTGAGCAAAGTATTTAGAGAAACAGCCATGTGAGAACAAAGTAAACAGGATTTATTTATTTTTTTAAAAGAAAGAAAAAAATGTGTACCATACTTTCAATTCATCCTCAATTTGGTTCCACTCATCTTTAGAGAGGCTGGCTGCTGTGGCTACAGGCATTTCCTTCCTAAGAGCTCGGCTCTTAGGGTCCAGTTTCTCCAGGTGACTCTCACAGAACTTGATCAGGTGAGGATAAATGCCCTCTTCGCCAGACCTTTAACCAAACAAAAAAGAAAAATAAGGAATAGCTTTTTTTGCAATATTTTTCATTCACATTTGCCAGCCTGTATTTTGTTATGACATGCACTATTATCCCTCTGCAACTGATGACAAGTGTTACGTAATCTATTTGCAATATAGCACATACATCTTACCATCTCAGTGGAGAGTGAGTGAAACTTGACATGATGATGAGTTTATAACCTTCATAAAGAAAAACCTCACCAACACTATAAAGGGACTGGACTGACTGATTGCTTTATTTTGAGCATGTAAATATAAATACGATTAAAAAAAGCAGCAAAAGTCCATTGAACACAGGTAAAGGAAGAAAAGGGACAGTGAGTTTCCTCCAACAACACTATATCGCTCAACAGACAGTTACCTCAGTGTTCTCAGGATCTTCTCGAGGTATCTCACATCTTTACATTTTTCAATGTAATCGTAGTCCAGGTGCTCCACAGGAACCTTGCCCCTGTAGTCCACAGTGGTGGAGTGACTCTGAAGGGATAAAACTGCGTCTTCACTCATTTCTGGAAAAAATTTACACAGTCAATGTGTCAAAAAGTGTTCCATAAAAGGGAGACATGGCAGTTCTGCATTATATTTGTATAACTTACCAGCTTTTTAGCTAGCTACCTTAACTTTACTGGTAATTTTAATAGTTCGTCAGAAACAGCTAGGTTCTATAATTAGGGATGTAACATTCGGGAAAGGCAGACTTATCTCTTAAGTGTCTCTTGAGTAATTAATGCAAGATCACATTAATGTTAATAATGTTAAGCAAAACTAGTTTACCTGCTCCCGTTTGGCTGAACGCTCATCGACAATGTGGTGTGTATTGCTATGGTAACCACACACGGACGGAAGGCCGGTAGCGCCGAGAGGAAGCACGTGACACAGCCAACAGAGGGCTCCAAATTTGAAAACGTGGCTGGTGAACATGAGAAAACAGGAACAACAGCGGGGGGACAGCTGAGGCCTGAGGAAACAACATCGCCTACAGAGGCCACGGCTTTTTGGAATAGCCCCGTTTTAACTTCAGGTAGGTATTTGTTAAATATTAAGCGCGTTTATTCCCGAAGAAGATTATGTTGTCGAGCTTAAGGTACAGGTGCGTGGAATTCACCGACATTACCTCGTACTGGTTCTAGTTTCAGGAGGCTAACAACGTTATGTTAGTAAACGTGGATGGCAGACAAAAATGTCAGCTACATTTTTTTTCTTTAATTATAACTCGGTGTTTGACAGATGTTTTACGAGGCCCACAGTTTTTTTTTGTTTGTTTTTTTGTTTGTTTTTTAATGGCAATCATTTTTGCATGGCATTTCAGGCTTAACACAGGTGTAACTGATTAGTCATTCACTGTGCCATTCCGGGTCCCCTTCAGTCACATTAACAGGAGGCTATTTCAGCTTTGACGGAGCATCACTGCTTTTAATTCTGGAACCGGTTTTTATCCTGTCATGTCTTGTTAAAATGGCTGCTCTGACCCTCTGAACTA
The DNA here is from genome assembly GCF_057382095.1 of Aulonocara sp. 'chitande type north' Nkhata Bay. NCBI lineage: Eukaryota > Metazoa > Chordata > Actinopteri > Cichliformes > Cichlidae > Aulonocara > Aulonocara sp. 'chitande type north' Nkhata Bay. Next base: position 8,538,627 of record NC_141354.1, read on the forward strand.
GCATAGAGGGTGAAATTACACTGTAAAATGCGCACGCACGAAACGTCGTCGGGTTTTTGTTTTGTTTTGCTTTTGGATGAATTTTACTAATATCAGTTTTGCGTGTGTTTACCAAATAATTTTGCCTTGTCATATTTCTTCAGACGGAATTAAGTGTGAAAATAACGAGGAGTAAAATGATGTTAAAGGTGGTGTATACTGTCAGTCGGGCTCTGTCGGTGTCTTTTGGCGGTTATGGAGCTCTTTAAAGCGGCATCAGAGAGGGCACGAGACGGGGGGATTTAAATCGGCAGCAGCACGCGCTCTCATAGCAACGCGGATGAAACAGCTGAGAAGGATCAGAGATAAATCAGCTGTCTGTTGCTTTCTGATATACAAACTGCTACTTTTATACACTGAAAACCACCGTAAGATTCGGGAGATAACTTTTATTTTACTGTAAGTCAGTCCAGCATGAGACGCCTTTTAAAAATATAGTTTTTAAAAGTATTTAAGCTAGCGTTGTATGTGTTTACGGTCTCTTTAAGTTCATATTTGCTGTGCTGAAGTAGTTCTGTTTATTATATTCTGTTTCACTCCAGGTGACTTGTAATCCCCTGGAGGCCAGGCTAAGGTTTGTTGGCGCACTCAGGAGGAAGATGCAGTGCACTCCTGAATCTAGTCTTTATCTTGATGGCTCTAAAGGGCAGCACTGCTACGATGACTGCTCTGACAGTGGATACTCAGGTTTTTTCCAGAGCCCACACAGCACCAGTGGAGCTGATTCATGTAGGTCTTTGTCTCCGGTGGAACTGGATGAAACGCCCAAAGAGAACCTCCGGGTTTCTGTCACGCCAAAGAAGATCCGAGAACAAGTCAGATTTTTGGGCAGAGACTGCAGGAAGGTTTCAGCTGTAAGCTGGTGTGAAACTCCTAAAATATGCAAAAGGAATACCTCGCTGCGACAGAGACTTCTACTGTGTAAACCCACTGTAGATGTCAAAAATGACAACACAAGATCACCGTGCACCAGAGGGATTGAATCCCCTGTCAGTGGGTCTGAACCCTATTTGAATACATCATTTGACTCTGTAGACACTGAGATGGGGGCATCAAGCACTTTAAAAGTGGACCAGGACCTGCCACTATCAGGCAGGAAGCGCCGTGTTCTGTTCACACAGGTGAGGACCTCAACTCTTGAAGATGGCAAGCACAACTGTTGTCACCTTCCCAGTTTTGAGAAAGAAGCCTCACTCACAGATCTAGACATGAGTGAACACATTTTTGCATCTGGTCAATGTAATGTCAAGACTCCAGGCTTCAACGAATTCCTGCCCATCTCTAAAGAAAACTCTCAGTCACCACTGGGCAGCATGACAGATAATCTATATAATGGCTCAAGTGTCTTGTGCACACCATCATCTGCACATACACCCAGCTATATCAGGTATGTGTTTTATTGACGAAGAAAATAAAACTTTAAAATATTTAAACACAGATTAACTCCTTTCTGACTTTTAAACAGGTCGTTGAGTGAGGACAGCGGTTTCAGCTCAGTGACTCTTGATAAATCGCAAGACTCCACAGTGGACCATGATGGCTCGTTCCAGGAGCTGCTGCTGTCTGCCTCCAAAGGAAACTCTGAAACTCCAAATCCAACAGAGGGAAGGCGCCGCTCCCGTTTGCAGCGTCAGCACAGGCTCTCTACGCTTAAAGAAGGTGGCTCTCAGTCTGAGGAAGACCCAACGGACAGAAAGCATCAACATCCTTATCAATGTTACAGCCATTCTAAAGAGGATGAGGTTTTTGCTGGGGATATCACTCCTCGCAGTGTCCTCTCTGTTAAATGTGGTAATGCCGTGAGCTCTGATCGCTTGGGCTCAGCAAAAAAAGATTATACCACCCCACAAAGAGTGACTAAAACCAAGGCACAAGACATGACCCCTTGTTCTACAGATTTTGGCAATCCAGATATCACACCACTCAGGATGACTCCAGTTAACCTCTCTCTGACTCCAGCGCTGCAGCTGGTTCAAGCTATGTGTCAGCACCATGCCCAGATGTTGGCTGGTCAAAGTCCAAGCCTGAAAGAGCAGCTGAAGTCTGCAGCAGCACTGACCAAGACCCCAAGCACTCTTCGGACCACTATGCCATTGGCAGGGCTGATTGGCAGGAAGATGGGCCTGGAGAAGGTGGACATACTCACAGAGCTGATGAAGAGGAACCTCAGGCACATCCTGGCTGTTATACTTTGCCAGATGGACTCTGAGAGTGTCTATAGGTGATGTTTCCAAATATACATTTTTATTCACACAATGTTTTACAGCGCATATCATCCATGCTTACTTGCCACAGGTTGCAGCTCCTTTCCCATTTGGTCACTGATTAATAAAATCATGACTACATTTTTAATGGAGTAAAGAATAATTCAGAGTCCTGTAGAATGATCGCAAGGTGATTGACGCTGAGCTGAAACATACATGTTGTTATAACAGTGTTTATGTTGTATAAACGATGCAATTATTAGTAAAATCAGTGGAGTTTAGCTTGCATTACAAACTTGTGTTGTCTAAAAAGTTTAGTGAGCTGAAAATATTTCTCTCATACTTTGTTGTTTTTCACAGGTGCAGCTGTGTTTGCAAAAGCTGGAATCAAATTCTCCAGCAAGACAAGCTAGCTAGCACAATGAGAAGAAGCCACCTGAGTCAAGTGGAGGCTGCTCTTGAGGTAAGAGCCAGGCTATGGCTAAAGGTCTTATAAGCAGGGCTGCACATAAGTGGTCCGCAGGTGTGCATTTGCTGTCAAAATAAAAGACGTGCACCAGATAAGAAGTTGCAACGCGCGTTTGCGTACATAAGATTTTCTGGAGGAGGACACACATTTGTTTAGAACTCTTAAAAATGTTGAAGAAGCAAACTCCTTTAAGAAATTGCTTTGGTGTTCCTCCACCTCCAAAGAAATGTCAGGAGTCCGAACAGCAAAAGAAGCGCGTATTCTCGGAAAAGTGGTTGCAGGAGGTGAGCTGGCTTCAAACAAATGATGAACGCACAGAGATGTGGTGCAGAATATGCCGTGAAAATCCCACTCTAGCGGACAAAAACTGTGCCTTTTTATATGTATGCAAACGCCCATTTCAGCCTCTTATCTTATTCGCTTCCTATTTTGACAGCGAATGCGCACCTGCGGACCACTTATGTGCACCCCTGCTTATAAGAGTGTTTGTTCAGCTCTGTAGCATTTAGCTTTCTGTGTTTTCAGTTAAACACAACATCTCTGTTATCACAGTCTTTGCTCTGTGGTCATCAGTGCATACGTACATCAAAATGAGTCGGCGTTATCACAATCTCCATCACTGTCACTGAAATGACTCTGAACTTATTTGCTGTCGTCTTATAGCTTGGTGCTGCTGTCCATGTCGCTGATGCAGAGACCAGAGCCATGTTGCTTAAGCGATCAGCTCTGAAGACAGTTCAGGCCCAGTCTAGGACCTCCAGCTACTGCACTCCACAGTCAGGAAGCAGGGCTTTAACGCCACTGCAGCTCAGCGCCTTGCATTCAGACAGCAGCAGCAAACGGGATAAATTTCTGGAGGTAAGTTACAAATCCATTAAACTGCATTTTCTTGAACATGGTACAGTCATGCTTTGAGGCATTTCTTATCAAACATTTATCAAAGTTATTTTAATAACTTCTTTTTCCTCTCAGGTTGCTAAAACCCTCTTCAATGATGAGTGCCTCAAGCCTTGTCCGAGATGTCAGCATCCCGCAAGATGCCATTCAGGCAAAAGAGAGGGAGTGTGCAGCAGAGCTGACTGTGGATTCCAGTTTTGCATGTCATGCTTGTGTACTTCTCACGGCTCTAGAGAATGCGGTAGTCACTCTGCAGGCCGTCGCAGAAAGGACATACTTCCCGGAAGCGCTCAAAGCAAGCGCAATGTTAAAAGACTATGAACAAATTATTCCTGCTTCATGAAGTCACTTTAATAATATCTATTTTTTGCAAGTTTATAGATGGCAATAAGCAGCGAGGAAACAGATGTGTAGTACGTGCGGTGTCTGTACTCTTCAATGTTTGTTTGTATTTCTTTACTTATCCCATCCTACCCCTTTCCTTTTTTGATATAGTTCTTACTTGTATATTTTTTTTAAATTATGCACTGAAGGAGGTTTTACCAGCAGATAAAAGGATTTCATTTTACTGTTGTATTTTTCTATGCACTGACTGTACAGCATGTTGGGTTTTTTGTTTTGGAGCTATTGAGATTTTCAGCTTTTACAAACATGTTTTCTAGATCGGTTTTAAAATAAACTTGATATATAGTAAAACCTTTTTTTTCTTCTTCTTTTCTTCCCCTACCCGTGTGCTGCGTCACATTTGTGAGGATTGTGTATGTCGCTGTAACATGTACAAATCAGTCTTTGGTGCCACCTAGTGGTTTGACACTTTCACTGCGAAAGGAGTTTTATTTTAACCCCCCCCCCCAAAAAAAAATAAAAAAAAATATATATATATACACATACACACCTTAGATACTTAGAACTTTAAAGTAATCTCTGAATTATCTCGAATAAATCGATCCTGGGGTATTAAAGAAGAAACTCTAAATTGCATTAATTTCTCTGGTCCTGTCTGGTTAAACTTTTACTGCCCCCCCGTGTTTTGAAAATGCGTCCACTTCCATAGCAACCTGGACTCACAGTGATTGAGTTTGACTTTCTGAGTAAGCCCGTCTGAAAGTACTGTCTGCCATTTTTATTTTTAAGGAAAGGCATGTGTGGATTCATTTCAACAGGTAAGGGCAGCACTTTAAACACATCTCAGTTTACTCATGTTTTTACAACTAGCGTGTTGGAAATTTGAGTTTTTCTTTCTCTTTGCAAGAGTTTCTCCGCCTTACTGTGGACAGTTTTGTGAGTAAAAGTTTAGATTCCTCATATTTTCCCCAGTCTGTTACAGCTCGGACAGAATGTTTGTTTTTTAAGCGTTTTAATGTTGATCTTCACACAGGAGAGCTCTCTGGCCTCTGATGCTGTACTGGCTCACTTCTTCAATGATTTCCTAAGTGCGCCGGTAATGTAGGCCTGACATAGATATGCAGAACTTTGACATGGCTCAAAGCAGTTTTCTTACCTTCGCATGTTTTTGCCAGTCTTTCCCAGAGGCTTTGCGGTACAACCGGGAGACGGGGCTGTTTGAGATGGCGAGTAGAGCGGCAGAGTTTGTCTCCACAAGAATCCGATCAGCCCTTTACAACAGAAAATCACAGCTTCTTGCTGTTGACCCGTCACTGCTCACCAAAATGCCCCCAATAGACAATCATTACGCTGTCTGTGTAAGTAGCTGCTAGCAAAATGTTTGTGTGTGTTTGTATGGAGGGGTAGAAATCTCTATACTGGATTGAAGAACTTGTCCCTGACATTCACAGTGCCTGGACAGAGAGCGAGGAATGCAGTGGATCAAAAAGGAAAGATTCCCCTTTTTCCTTCAAAGTGATTGTTATTATGAATACAGGTAAAGTGTTAAATCCTGTTGAAACAAATGTTTTAATGCATTTGTTTTGCAGGCAAGTTTCATCTCATTTTTACCTACATTTTCTCTTTACCTATGAAATGTGATTTCTTTGCAGTATCCAGACAGTGTGCTAAGATGCCTTGATGCTGACTTTGCTGTCTCCTTATTTTATGATGAACAAGTAAAGTCTGGGTCTCTTTTTAGTTTAGTTTGCAAGTGTTTTAACTTCTAAAAGAAGTATCGATTTAAGATTGCTACTTTCAGATCTGAGACTAATCTCTTCTCCGTCTTTTAAGAAGCCTAAAGGCTTCAAGAATCTCTGCAGAGAGAGCCATGCTAACTTATAGGCTGCACATAGAAGAAGCAATACAACAGCAGCCATTTACAGGCCATTCTTTTGAATCTTTTGTCTCGTCTCTCTGCCTCACCAGCTGTGGCACATGGCTGTGCCTACCTGAGAGGTTTCTACCTGTTATAAGGGAGTTTTTCCTTTCTACTGCTGCCAAGCACTTTCTCATCTGATTGTGGGGTTTTCTCTGTATTATTGTAGGGTCTTTTTCTTACAATAAAAAGGGCCTTGAGACAACTGATATTGTATTTAAATAAAACTGAATTCAACTGAATTAAAAAAAGAATGTTTTTAAGAAATCTTGCTTGTGTATTTTCCAACTGGCAGTGCCTCCTCTCTCTGTGATTTTCCCCAGACTAGCCAAGCTTCTGCTTCAGTGGGACCCAAACTTGTGTATTCACAGAAGGAAAAGCAGTTCAGTTCGGACCACCCTGTCAGCCCCTCAACTGCGTTCCTTAAAATTAAACACGGGTAATACTAATGTAGTAAATGTCTTGTCCCGCAGTGCAGCAAAACAAAATGTGTTTGTATCCTGTGAGTATAAAAATAAGAACTATGTGTGTCCCATGTTTTTATTTCCTCACATCTCAGGGTTTATGAGCACACGCAATCTTACATGTCTAACATCTCTGCAAAAGGAACAACTTATTCCAAAAAGCAGTGACTCAACCAGATGTTACTCCAGCTGGTCTGAGCCAGAAAGCCTGTGTTCCTTTCCCCCTTTGTCCTCATCAGGTTTCTCCTCTGCTCACCTTCAAAGTGGGAAACCTCAGGAACTTAAGAGCTCACAAACAGAGCTGGGTGTCTGCTCTGGGCTATCATCTGTTAGTAAAGAGAAACACCTAAAAGAGATCAGTAGCCTGGCATCTCATTCTCCCGAACAACACTTGGAGTACCTGGCTGTCCAAGTGACTGAACAGGTGCTTAAAGACACAATGAATGTTACGGATGGTCCGAACCAGGCAGACACTTGGGAGTGCTTCAGCAAGTCAGGAGATCAGGCAAACTGTAGCAGCACAGACAGATCCTGTAAATGTGACCTTAACCGACATCTCAACAGAGGAAGACTGGAGGGGGAGAAAGAGAGAAGTCAACGTGGCAAGAGGGGGTGTGGATGGGATAAGAAGGATCAGGAAGAGGGGAGCAGAGCCACAAACCAGGAAGATGTCCCTTATACTTGTTGCAATGATACAGGTTTCTATGGAAGCTTGGATAAGTTTAGGGAGTTTTTACAAGGAACGTCAGGAGAGAAGCTCCTTAATCTCTGGATGGATATAGAGAGACTGAAGGCTGCACGGGACAAAGAGCGGAAGCACAGGTAAACACACCTGTCTTATTCTGCAGCTCGAAAAGTTCTAAATATTCAAGCAGAATTTATTGTCTTTTGTTAAGTGAAATAAATTTTCAATGTGGTATTGTTTCAGGTATTTGGTTCTCATGAGAAGCTGCTACCTGCTGAGCAGCAGTCAGTTCAGTCTGAATGCGGAGCTGCTCTCCAGACTGGGACTGACTACCTCCCCCTGCTGGACAGAGGACAAACTGCGCTCAGTTCAGACCTGCCTCACTGAGCCTCTGCTCCACTACTGGTGAGATTTGCAGTGTTTATCTTCTAAATGTCAGTGACTGTGTCTAGAATGCATCCATAAAAATGACCTTTACATTTACTCCTGTATTACATTTATTATTTTGTTGTCTTGTATAATTGTTGATTGTGTTCTGTATAAACTGGGTTTTCATATGTTATAATTTTGCATGTGTCTAAATCTTCTAATGAAATTATGCCCCCTCTCTTTTCTGCAGGGTTCCTCGGTTCTGGACATCTCTGTGCCATCAGGAAGACCATAGTAACTCCTCTGATGTGGAGCTGAGGACAGGGTGGTGTTACAGCTCTTCTTTGGGCTCACAGCCTCGCTGTTGCTCAACGTTCTTACGAACTGACAGCAGCTCGCCCCAGTCTTCCCATACTGTCCGTACACAGGTAGGTGTATTGAGATATATGTTACTATGTGCTTATAAGCTTTATGGCAGGAAATCAAGCCCACAAAAGCATCATGAATAAACAACCCAGAGTTTTTATCAGTCAGCAGTAAAAAAAGGATTAAAAGATAGATTTTATCCATCCATCCATTCGCTTCCGCTTATCCTTTTCAGGGTCGCGGGGGGCGCTGGAGCCTATCCCAGCAGTCATAGGGCGAGAGGCAGGGTACACCCTGGACAGGTCGCCAGTCTGTCGCAGGGCCAACACACAGGGACAGACAACCATTCGCACTCACATTCACTCGCACATTCACACCTAGTGGCAATTTGGATTATCCAATTAACCTATCCCCACAAGTTGCATGTCTTTGGACGGTGGGAGGAAGCCGGAGTACCCGGAGAGAACCCACGCAAACACGGGGAGAACATGCAAACTCCACACAGAAAGACCCCGGCCTGATGGTGGAATTGAACTCAGGACCTTCTTGCTGTGCGGCAACAGTGCTAACCACCGTGCCACCGTGCTGCCTCATATGCGTGATTCATTTGAAACATACTGAGACCTTTGATGAGCATCTGCAGAGTGTTCACATCTTTAACTCATATCAGTGCAGGTTGAGAAAGTGCATACAGGGATAAAATAGTGTCGGTAAACCACAAAACACGGTCTTTACGAGCGTTCTGTGCCGATGGCCACATCTTGTTTATACTTGTATAAATTGTTCAACTTGGTAGTTTCTCCCTCTAGTCATCCATGCTCCTCCTGCATGCACTCTACACCCTGCTGGGGTCCTCTCCCACTGCCATCTCCTGATTTGTGAACCACTGCAGGAAGTGATTTATCAAACATCTTTTGCAGTCTAAAAACATACAAAACAGAGACAAACGGGAAAACTATTCAAGCTGTGTCTTTGCACGCTAAGGATTCACCTGTTTTGATAGATTTTTGTAGTGACTAAACAATGTACTGTGGGAAAATAATTTTAAAGCCAAAACAAATGAAAATCAACTAGTTTTCACTCCAGCTTTACCTAGTTATTTTATATAAATGCTATATTGCATTTAAAGTTTTTGTATTGTATTTCATCAGGTGATGTCCAGCAGAAGTCAACTACAGTGCACCACAATGATGGAAAAGATGCTGCAGGCTCTTTGTGCTGAGTCTCGTGCTGGCTCATACTTCACACACTTCTGCGAACAATCTGGAAACCAGGTACAAACAGCTGCAGATGTTAACGAACTGTTTTAGAGAACATGAGGCAGAAAAAAAGAAGCTCGAGGTAATTTAAAAGTGGTGCCAAAGAGTTTCTTCAGCTGAGCAGCTAAGACTATTGTTTGCAGTTCTCCACAGTGCTGTGCTGCTGTAGATGATGGCAGGTTGCTTTGTGCTTTGTGCTATTTGTTTGTGAAATGCATTGCTGTCATTCTCCTTCATACAATTATGTGTAGCTTATGTTTTACCCTGTGCCACATAGATTAAGAATCTGGGCTCATGTATGGAAACTGTTTCTTTTTAAAGCTTGACCCAACCACTAACTTGTGCTCTAACCGTTATAAATTCACATTAATGGATTGAAGTACATGTAAATATAAGTCAGCTGACAGGGTTTTTGACATGTTCAACACTGTTTTCCTGTCCCAGCTGTGGGTGAATGCACTTTACTTCTGGACTGACCTGCAGTATTACCGTGAGCTCTTCTACCAGGATGGTCTGGACCCTTACAGAGTGCAGAGAGAGGCACAGGTCAGCACACGCAAACACACAAGCTGTTATCACTGTCAGTGTGTATGCACCACACAAAGATATGACACTAATTCATTCAGTTTGATGCTAATGTTGGCTTTTTAGTACAGTTACTGCAGGAAACAAGAAGCACATGCAGTGTTTTTGCATGAAATATGAAATCTTGGGTCTGTATATTTAGGTGTATTTGGTTATATGCCTCTAATAAAAGAATAATAAAATATTGAGAGAGATAAAGAGAGCTCAATTAGAGAGGATGCCAGGAAAAAATCACCAGTTATAATAAGGTAAAGCTGAGGAGATCAGATGTCTTAAATAAGCAGCCAGTAGTTAAAAGGCAATAAAACAGAGGTTGTGTATTAGATTTTCTATTATTCTCCCTTTTACGCATACGCACGCACGCACGCACGCACGCACACACACTCACACACACACACTCACCTGCCCTTGTGTACGTGATCTGTTAGCTTGCCACTCCCATTCTCCTCTCTGCTTCTCTTTCAGCCCTCTTCACCCCCTCACACTAAGCAGAGAGATTTAAACTCCCATAAAAACAAGTGAGTCAGACCCCCCCAGCTTTGCGCCAGTCCAGTCACCCAGAACCACCCAGCCTGACTGCAGCTGGCCCAGGGAGGAAAGCAGGCAGTTCTGGTCCAGAATACCTCACAGTGAAACCTATTTTCCTTCAGTTAACCTTTAGTTCACCAGAGCAGTGACATTTAGATGATCTTTCCATAATTCTGAGGCCAAGCGGGGTAACTGACTGACATTTATGTGGTGTGAGGGCAGCAGTGATGAGCGATAGTGAAGACTGTGTGCGAGAGAGCGCAGCGGTGGTGAAGAGAAACGTTTCTGACCTTAATACAGTTTTATGACTCCTTCTTTCCTCGCCTCTTGTCTCCTCTCTTCTCCTCAGTTCCTTTACTCCACATATCTTTTCAGCTCTGCCAGGAGGTGCTTTGGTGTTGATGAGAAGTTGAGAAGGGAGGTGTATGACAGACTGATGCCCCCGTTTGAGGAGCTATTTGATAGGGTCGAGGAACACGCACTGAACATCCTGGTGGAGGCGTGGACCACGATGGTCAACAGGGACACAGAGTCTTTCCAGCAGGTAACCGCAGCGCTGCATTAGCACACGCTGCTTCATAAACTTCAGTTTATGTGGAGAAACTAGGCTTCCTTGAGTATTTCTGAAGGTTTGATTACACTGAGGCCTAATTAAAGGAGAGATTGCTTTAAACATGGATAAGCATCTGGTTTTTGACAAGCAAGAAAGTGACTTTCCCATGTGTGTGCTAGTGTTTATGTTGCTGTGTTTAGAAATCCAGAAAGATCAAACCGATCAGGCTTGTTAGTTTGAGGGTAAGGTTTCCTAAAGAGCCTTGCGGATTGGATTTAGATAGTTGCAACTCAGAAAGTGTCCATCACACTGTCCACTTTAATTTAAAAGCATAAAAGACGAAGAAATGCAGCGAATTCTCACATTTCAGAACCTTGAAATATGGACACTCAGATGTTTCTGACTGTAAAAATGATTTAAATGATAAATCAGTCGTGAAAATATTTAATGCTTAGTTTTTGTGTGTGTGTGTGTGTGTGCAGGTAGCTGTGCAGGAGGAGGTGCGCTCCATTGACAGCTGGGAGTACAGAGAACTGTGCAGCCTGTACGAGGAATCACAGCTGCGACTGGAGCAGGTCAGATCAGCATCCAGCAGTAATAAGATCTATAAAATGCTCGCACTGAGAGTTATTAGGCAGTAAACACACCTGCGAGCGTGAAACGGCTGTGTAAACATAAATGTGAAAATGTATTGCCTAGTAACAATGTTGATTATCTACTGCTATGAGACTGCTTTACTTGGCACAGATGCATTATTTGCAATGATGTCATACCGCTGGTAAAAAAAAAAAAAAAAAAGAACAAATGGTCTTTAGGGTGACTTTCGAACATCTAGGAGGCAGGATGTAGCATGGTTTGCAGGAGAAACATCATTTAGCTTTAAAGCTTTATTTTACTGAGGATTTGTCCTCAGCTTGCATTTTAAAACTGGACCTTCAGTGATGAAGTGCTGGATGCATCTTTGTGTGAATGGGTGAAAATGTCTGGTTGTCTAAAGTGCTTTAAGTGGTCAGTTAGATTCGACACTATCCGTCCCACTGTTTCCATCTTCCTCTCCTCTCGCTGCATCTGTCCTGCAGGGGGAGCAGTGCAGCTCCATGCTATCTGCTTCATCTATTACACCTACACACACTTCTGACTCTTGGTCCAGAGTGTCTCCAAATTACCGTGGTTACCGTTTAGGCTCCTTACTTCGTCACCGCCATGAGATCGGGCACTTCATGTCTTTCCTACAAAATCAGAACGCCAGGTGAACTGCAGATTTTAGACTTTACCTGTAATATTCATAAACAGTTATAATATGAAATATATATGGAAACACCATCCAATGGATTTGCTTTTGTTTAGTATCCATCTGATGTGCTGGCTGGATCTGGAGCAGTATAGGAGGACTCCTCGGCAGCACAAGGCTATCAGGCAGGAGAGATCAGCATGGATTGCTGCCAGATACCTCAACAGGAAGTACTTCTTTGGCCCTGACAGCCCTGCCATGACAGAACAACAGAATGATGTAAGTCAGCCCATCTAAATATTTTAAAACCATGTTAAACGTACCCATGTTGACTCAGTAGTAGAGTTATTGTCAACTTCCTGGGAAAGCCTCACAGAGACAGAGGAAGTAGGAACAGGCCGCCCGTGACATGACTATTCCAAGATGGGATTTGAGCTCCAGCTGAGGATCAGCATCCAGATTTGATAAACAGAGGCTGCTGCAGCTCTCACACAATTCCCCCATCTCCCTCCTCGGGACTCCTGCAGACTTGACGCTGACAGCTCTGACAGCGGGGTGTTGGCAGCGAGCGGGAGATGAGAGAACATGGTTGGAATTAAAAGGAGAAGAAGAGGAGAATGTTTGGATCCAAGAAGACAGAGATGATCAGCTCCAGCAACGAGGACAGTAGGATGAAATCTGTCCTGACGTTTATAGTGGGAGATGAGGTTTCTGGGTTCTAAGATTACTCCACGAGGGTGTGGTGCGTAGTCAGGATGAGTAGATGGGACATGCAGCGGTTGGCGTGGTTTTCTCTTTGGGCCCACAGAGATGCTTGTTTTTCTTACGTGTCACAGGACGCTGGTTCTGATGTGATTTTTTTAGCTGTAATGAGAGAATCTATTAGTGAAATTTGTACAACTGCCACGCAAAAAGGTTGATGTTAGATATTTTTGCCACTATTTTATCTTTTTTCTATTCATTTGTCTCATCCCTGGGTTGCTGCATACATACAGCGGTTGCAGTTAAACAATAGTCTGATGTTGTTCTTGGGTTCAGATAGGCATGCAGCGCACTTGTTGGCATGAATCTTTTGTCTGATTTTTTTTTCTTTAGTCACTTGTCATCCTCATCTCATAAATACCATCAGAATAAATATTTGAACTGAGGATTTGAATTAGAAAGCCAATTCCAGTGGAAGGATCGGGCCTGGCTGCTGTTCTTGCATCTCAGTGTTGGTTCTTGTCTGCGTGAGCAATGTAGAGAGACTGACAGCTTTACTGCTTTGGCCCTTCATTCTTCAGTCACTCAGTCATCCAGTCACAGATTGGCCCCCTTTCATCTGCTCACTCCCACCGCGGTGCCATGACTGGTTCTCATTTCTGAAGCGAGTGTATGCGTGCACGCGTGCCTGTGTGCGTGCAGAATGAGATGAGAGAAACTATAAAGGAGATATAAAAAGAGAGACACGGCCAAATCGATGCATGAAGACAGAAAGCAGAAAGAGGGGAGATGAAGAGAGCAGTGGGTTTGTGGGAATGAAGAAGAGCACAGCAGGAAGCACAAAGGAGAGGAGCTGTCAGTGGGGTTTCCCCACTGTGGGCAGTTTTTCTTTCTCCCGTCCACCTCGACCGTCATGTGTTCCTCGTATAGAAATCTATAGACGTGTCCGTTCAGTCTGCTTCAAACACGTGCAGCCATGAGCCGGCACTCCCCCGTGTTCTTTCCTGTGTGTCTGTGTGCAGATTTTGCATTTGGCAGGTGGAATTGAGCGTCTGAAGTTGGAGTGCCTCTCAAACCCAGTCGTCGTGGAGATCCAGGACGTCGTGAGGAATCACATCGAGAAAACATGGCTGCCTCTGTTTCTGTCCACAACAGAGTTCATCGAACGGCAGAAACGCAGACCAGAGGTGGACATACTCTCACACTTTCCTTTACAAAAGACGCCAGTGAATCATCAGCTATTTGACTCATGCAGGTTATACTGAAGGTCCATTACTTGAGAAAAACAATGGTTAGTAACAGTGGAATTTATACACACTGTGAGTGCAAGGGCGAAAGTTAAGTACTGTGATTACATCAATCATAAGCTAAGGACATATTTTTCTATTCTAACTGGAATTTCTCAGGTTGGCTGCTGTGACCTCTGAAGGCATTTGAAAGATATTTTTAGCCCCATTTCTTTTCCTTTTTGCCTTTCACAGGCCGCTGTTGTAACAGAACATGTTCTTAATGATGTAGTTAAAGGTTACATTCATTCCTGGTACGTGTTGTAGTAAAAATAGGTATTTTACAAAAGCATGGCCCGTTTGTCGCTCAGCTTCACCTGGCATCTATTCAGCAAACTGCACAGTCATGGCAGTTTGTGCACGTGCTGCTGATAGCTTTAGTTAACTTTAAAAAGGTTTTAAACTTTAAGTGCCTTTAATACAAAATAATCTCCAGAGTGAAGTATACAGATTTTGGTGATTCCCTGAACAGCAGGACAAAGTTTGAATACTGGATCGGCTGTAAAAACATTCCATAGGGAAGTATCCTTTGGACTTCAGCGACCTCAGCATGTTGATATTTGCAGTTTCGAGTAAAACACCTGGAAAATTCTCTTAAAGAGACCTCTGGCCTAATGAGAGTTTAGTTGTACATAAACTCCGTCATGATATATAATATCTGTCGTAAAGTAAATGCAAACTGTTCTCCTGAAGCCTACACTTGAGTGAGAACTGTTCTTCCGTTTTGCTGAATATTTGTTGTAATATCACTTATTGCAAAGCTTACAACATTTCCTAGTTGTCTTGTGTTTATTTGCACACATCCAGCCTTCTAATACGCTTTCATGATGTCACCGAAGTCAGCAGAGCACACTGAGATTAACGATGCTGCAGAGAAGCCTCTTTAACAAAGGTCAGGAGATTTAAGACACTGAATGATTAAAAAGAGTAGAAGTGATTTTGACCCCCTTTGATCTTCTGCTTCAGCTGTACCACGTGCACGTGTTTGATTCCTGGAGTGTAATGGTGCTGAGAGCAAACTGATATAGGAAGTCAGGCGCACACTAATGTTACGTGAGCAACCATTATGCGCAATTACCCTGCAGTCACTCTCTCAGGTTGCCTCATCAGGTGGAAACCCATAAACCTGGGATTCTGCTTCATTATGTTATCAAGTTTAGTCACACTGATCCTCTCATTAGGTAATGAGAGGCGGACATAGTTTAGCATTACACCGTGCAGGAGGAGACGAGCGGAAGGTGGAAAAGCTGGTTAAGAGGTGACGAGGAAGACGGCGAGGTCGTCTGAGACGGATGACATCAGGGAACTAAAGAGCTCGCTAGGAGGAGATAGAAGGAAATGCAGACGTGGGGCAGGTTAAAGGTCTAAAAAAAAAGAAAAAAAAGAAGTGCAGGCAGAGCTTTGGTTACAGCCAGCAACAGGGAGCAGTAGAGAGGTCTGAGAAGTGTTCCTAGTTATACTCCCTTTCTGACGTTGGACCTGTTTGCTTGTGTTTGTGTTTGTGTGTGTGGCAGCCACAAGAGGTGGCGGGCAGGCTCTCACAGCACGTCCACCGTCAACGCAGAGCAAGAAAAGAAGCCTGGAAGGTAAGGAGAAATCCTCCAGGGGAAGCTGGATATTTTTTAAATGGATAAAAATAAGGCATTTCCTGGCCTGAAAGCATGTGCGATTTAGTTCATGACTTGGCTTTAAGCACTGGCTTTGTCAGACACCATTTTGGCCTTGGGGTTAGTTTTCTCAAATTGGATCCAGAATAAATAAGATTAAAGCATCATTACTAACCTTCCTTTAATAGTTTTTGGAGTGATTTCCACACAGCTCTGTTCCCGTCCTCTCATCGCAGGACACAGATATAAAACATGTACATTTCACATTGGGAGCAGGATGATTACAGGAAGACGTTTTCATACATGATTGTGACCATCACGTTTATGATCATGATGTCATCACTGGCAAATAACGAGTATCATTATCTCAGTATCTGTGAGCTAAGAGTGGAACTCAGAGGTCAGCCGCTGTACAGGAGAACACTGTACTGTATCGGGGTAGGTGATGGCAGACGGCGTGTCACAGATAACCCAAGGAATCCTGCGTCATGTGTCCCTGCAGGCCGAGGGCTTGTGGATGAGTTCCACCAAAGAGATCCTGCTGTTCCGACAAACCCTGCTCAACCCTGTCACCTGCCAGCAGTTCCAGGACTTCGTCTACTCGAAGGGAGGCTTCCTGGAGAATGATGTGCTCTTTTGGTTAGAGGTGCAGAGGTACAAGGTAAAATATCTTGTAATATCTATAAGAACAAATGCTTTCTGGAACAAAAAAAGAAGCTAGCCCTAGTTTTCCTATCTCGGTACAAAAATTCCTCAATGATTGCAAACATTTGTGGAACAGTGGGAACACAGAATTGTTCCCATGTTACTTTTCATTCCTCCTTTTCCCTCTTTGCTTTTGAATGCAGGACCTCTGTCATTCCCACAGTGATGATGCCACCATCCAGCAAAAAGTCTCCACAATCATCAGCTGTTTCATCAACTCTTCCATGCCCCCGGCCCTGCAGATAGACATTCCTCCCCAGCAGGCTCAGCACATTCTGGAGAAACGCCACGAGCTGGGCCCTTACATCTTTCGAGAGGCTCAGGTACTCGCGTCGCATGTGCGGGTCGAACATTTACAGACTTTTTTCTCTTGTATGTGTGCTTCAAGCTATTCTTCTCTGCCCGTAGATGTCAGTGTTTGATGAATTACTGAAGTTTTGGCCCGAGTTTCAGGAGCTTATCAGCAGCATCCAAGAGGAGCAACTTATTCCTCTGCTGCAGGAGAAACGAGTCAAGCACAGAGCCAGAGTAAGGAGACAGAGAAGGAGGGAGGAAGAGGAGGAGGAAGAGAAAAACAAAGGAAGGAGGAGAGCCCAGGTGAGGAAATGACAGCGACACAACATAAAAATCTGTGAGGGGAAAAAAAAACTTAATCAAAAATCTAACTCTTTGTTCAGGAAGACATGGAGAGTCAAGAGACCAGTGTTACAGAAGAGGATGAGGATGACGAAGATGATGAGGAGGAGGGGGATGATGATGATCGAGATGAAGCAAATGAACCAGAAGAAAGAAGTGAGAAAAAGCAGTCGAGCACACGGAGCAGAGTGTTGTTCACACCCACACAGACGGTGAGGAGCTGCCATGTGTTTGTCGTGCGGGTAAAGCTGAAAATGTGTTTCAAAAAAATGAATTTAAACCAAAATCAACGATATCCTTCTATGTGGGAGCACAAGATGCTAAAATAAAACCCCCTGACAACACAAAGTCCAAACAAGGCCTCGTCAGTCTCGACCACAGACCATAACGGAGAAACTCGATGCTCTAATTGAACCGTTTTTCTAATCATGTTTGATGCAACTTGATTTCTGGGCATTTGTCTTCAGCTGTCGTGGTCCTACTCCAAGTATATGGCAGGTCTGAAAAGAGAGGAGGTGCTGCTGAGGAGACGGAGTCAGCTGGAAACCACCTTCTCCACGGCCTCAGGTACTTGCGCGCGCGCACACACCGCTTTTTTCTCTGAGCTCAGCTAGGCTCCCATATCCACGGTTTTTGACTGCTACTATTCAGATTAAATGCAGGAAACCATAACAATGAAATGACATTTTGCCTTTTTCCCACAGTAAAATCCAGGCTACATTTTCCAAGGCTTTGATATTACGCGGCAGTTGAAGCCAAAGTACTGTCAAACTGACCTGCTCCACATGTCTGAACTGTCTCATTGGGCAAAAGTTCAGCCAAAACAGCCACTTCAGCCCATCCATTAATTATCAATGTTCTGTGAACGAGTCAGTTCCAGGCCATAATGAATGAGGATACATGGAAATGAAGCATAGTGCAAATGGTGTTTTAATGGGATGGTATAGAGGAGCGATGCTGTTAGGATCACAGATGGAGATCATCACTGATGTCTGCGGCAGCTACACGTGTGACAGAGTCCACACGAGTGCTAAACATAATGTCTTTAACAGATAAATAGCCCTTCTTATTCTTAATGACTGCTGTTTTTACCGCGTCTTCCTCCCCCTGCCAGAGTCCTCTTCTAACCGTAGCATTAAGTCAGCGAGCAGCGAGCAGAGCTACCGGCAGCCCTCACAGCGCTCCTCCAGAACAAACAGCAAACAGTGTAACAGATACAACCGTGAGTGGACATATTGTAGAAACACTCTCTCAGCAGCCGTTTTGTCTTAGACAGGACAGGCTGGGCTTTATTTTATTATTATTTTTTAAACTGCAGGAGGTGTTAGAGCCTGAAGTGAAACCAGAGTGTGAGGAGTGACTCCATGCAGCGTGACTTTAACAGGGGAAGGTGACCGACGCCGTCATCGGAGCGCCAGCGCTGAAAACCGAGAGCTCCGAGGCTACTGATGTCAGAGTGTGTGACAAACACCACGCTGTGAAACGCAAATCTCTGACACTTGAGATAATTTCATTTGTTTAATAAAAAGTTTCTCCATTAATATATTATAGATTTAAATCTTCCGTAGAGCTCAGTGGTGAAACAATACAAAAGGGAACATTAACATGTTTGCATCGTGAGGGATTGGCATCGACAAAGAAAACAGTGTTACTGTCAAACAAGTGTTACATTATCATCTTTAAAAAACATTTTGGTTTAGCATCTAACATCCATCAACAAATATATAATATTGCACTTCACATTGGCATGAGACACCGACTCATAAGCAGAATGTAAACACACAGAGCTGCTCGTGCAGAGTGAACTCTTCCAGATGGGTTAGTTAGGAAAGGCTCCGACTGCTGCGGCCTGCACATTTGTATCTGTAACGGCGACAGAGCTCTGATTGGATTTAGTGTCCACTGTTTTTGTTTTTCCACAATTAAAACTGATCCCACTAATGTTCTTTGTGACTATGTGGTGACTTTTCTTTATCAGAAAATATCTTTCAAAGGCAATTTCTAGGAATTCTAGACACGTCTAAGGCATGGTCGACCAGGTGAACACATTTAGATATAAAACCCCCTCGTTTTTACACCAAAATGTATGTTTTGCATAAATGAGAAGAGTCAAAGTACAAGATACTTGTTTTTTTCACATTTTACATTAAATTGAAAAAATTGTTTCTGAAGCTGAAAGCCACACGTGAGTTTTCACGAATCAGTGGAATCCAATGCGTAAGGCTTTGTTCTTCACCATGGTGAACTTGCTGACAAACACTTTTGCAAAAGCGGGGTCCACCAGGTAGCGATAACACTTGGTGACCGAGGGCGGGGGCTCTGTGAGCGTCACTGGGGGCTGCAGCTGGAGGGAAGCTGCAGAGGGGGAAAGAAACTGAGAGGCACGCATCACGTAATCCACCAGCCTCCGATACTGCTGCTCGGACAGACGCTCACGAACACCGTCGCCCTGAGAGAGAGAACACACACACACGGTTACACTGCTGCTGCACCTGCCAGCTGCAGCAGAGCTAACTAAATCATACATCAAGGTTTAGGAATGCTTGTGCACACTGCTGGAAGAAATTAGTCTGGTCTTAATTAACTGCGGCACGTGATGCCATTAACATCAGTGCAGGAGTTAGAGACTCCGACTGTGTGATCGCTGCACAGCTTCATTACTTTTACAGCCTCACCTCAGCATCACTAGTAACTGTCTGCTGCTGTAACGTGAGTGTGAGCTCGCCCTGCTGTCCTGGTTCCTGCTGACACTCCACCTGGAGGCGGCAAGTGGTTTAACATTCACGTCATTATCTATAAAAGGCCCACGAGTTGTTCTCTGAGAAATGTCATCAGACTCTTTAATTCTTTGTGTCTGTGAGTTACCTCTGTGATGGGAAAGGCCTGCTGCTGGGTGTCCTCGCTGAGGCTGACGACAAAGAGCACCTCAGACGTGAGCAGCAGACAGCCGGCGTGCTCCTGACCTGACCCGCTTACGATGGTCACATCCAGGGACATGTGGAGCTCTGGACGCCCCAGAGACTGCAGCATTTTCCTGCAGTCAGAGAAAGCAGGGACGAGTAGACGCTATGAAACCAGCTGGAATCTTTATATTACCCTATAATTTAGAACTATAGACACAACTCCTCCTGCATGACATTTGTGTACATGTACACACGCACAATGAAAGCCTCCATTCAGCCTGCTAACATCAGATATACACTTTGTCTATAAACACGAGACCAAATGTGTCTGCGTACATCCTGTAATTTACATTTCTGCTTGTTCTCAGTGTGGTTCCTATTACACACATACTCAACGGGGAAATATGTGAGCAGGAACTGAAGTGTTCAGTCATGTTTCTCTGACAGTGTGTTTACTTTGGAAGGCAGGTGTTCGGATTGCGGAGCAGATGTTGAGGCAAACACAGTAGGGACAGTTTGGGTCTGCTCAGTGTTACTTTGCTCAAACAGGCTGACCCCTCAAGTGTCTGGGCTACCTGTTGTAGTAAAAATAATTGATGGACGCCTGATGGAAACCAGTTTGACTTCTCTGCAACACAGGGGAGCATTATCTCAACATTTGTGTATTTTATATCAGGATATAGATTTCTTTAATCTTCCTCTAACATTAGCAGAAAAAAAGGCCCTTGAGTGATGAAAACTCAAGTGGAATGTCAAATTTGGAATTCTTCCTGAAGGCAGATGACAGTCGACACTGACTGCTATTACAAGCAAATGTTTGATAGCTATGGAAACCAAACTAAATGAGAATAATTCTTCAGAAAATGCCATAAATGCTTTTTCTGCAGCTCCCGATAACCTCCTGGATACAGAGGCCTCTCATAAATCTTTATGATTACATTAAGAGTTCCAGTGAGAACATACTGGAATCTTTGAAACACTGAGATCTGACGCTGTATATACAGCTCCTCGGAGCCAAAGGTAACCTGCTTGGCAAGCACATGCAACCTTTGTAAACCGAGTCTCTCCAAACTACTCAGGCATGCAAAGAAAGGTGTTCCCCCTCCATGTGAAGGTACTGGGAAACATTTCTGGATAGACTCAGAGTTAAACAACAAGAACAATTTCTAGCTGGCGGCTTTGGCAGAGTGCTTATAAAAACCTTTTAACATGGCTCGATGAGAACAAGGGAGGGCAAGCTGGCTACCATGTGTGGGATCAAGGTCAAACATCTTTGCAGGCTTGTTTGGAGGGGGTAGGTGGGGGGGTAGGTAATGAACTCTCCAAGGTTTTTTCTTTCTTTCTTTTTTTAAACAAAACAGCAAAATGATGAGAGGTAATGGGGAGGAAAAGAACAGCAGATCCTGGTGAGAATCCAACAAAAGCAAAGAAGCAGAGGCGAGAACACATGTCCCACTTTTGAAGAAGAGCTGGGCAAAGGTAAAGGAGGAGTTGGCGGGAATAAAGAGCGGCTGCAGGTCATACCAGACATATTTAAGATGGCTGTTTGGGGCTAGAGCAGACTTTTCTTCTGTAGGCAGGTAGAGCTGTTTGGGAAGCTGCCACAGTCCTGCTCCATGAAGGATCCCTGCAGAAATCAGGACAGTTGACAGCTGAGTTTTGACAAAACTGTGGATTATACACATGCTCTGCGTCTGTGTTTCATATACTGGTAAAAACAAACACTGATTAGGATGATTTTGCGTGCGCGTATTTATGCCATTGTGAGTTCATAACCCCAGTGCGTGTGGTCAGTTTTCTTTCAACCCTCTCTAGCTGTCAGCAGAGCGATGGCAGCAGCGAGCCAGTGAAGTCATCAAGTAGTTAAAACAAAGCAATAAAGAATCCAATGAGCTCCATTAATGATGTCACTGCAGTGGTACTCGGCAATGCTGCGCAGCTCTGAGTGGGTGTTTGTGGATCCATGTGATTCATAACAGAGCACAAATCAGTGAACTTGATCTGCATGTGTAACCAGATGATTGGATTTTTTTTTACTGAATATATTGTCGGAGCGATTGCCAGTGGGTATGTTAGTGTGTGTGTGTGTCTTTCTGCTGATGATTAAGTTTGTGTGTCTGCGGAGCTCAGAGGTTTCAGGTAGATCAGAGCCAGGCCCTGGGGAGGTAGCGCTCTTTTATGGAGCTCCTCATCCTTCTATCTCCAATATAAAAAACAAACAAACATTAACTCCACAGGATTAAACTGGCTGTATGTAGAAGTAGTAGCATATGTAGGCAGGCCTGCAGTGTGTGTGTTTCAGCTGCTCTCTTCTGGTTCCTGGCTTATTAACCCTTAGCTCCTGCCTGAAGCTGAGAGGCGCGAGATCGCCCATGCTCTGACAAACTAACTCTAATCCACACATGTGTTCATTGTTGCTGAGAGCTCCTTGGAATAAAGACTTAACACACAGTCTGTGCTAGTTATATCTCAATAGATCAAAGAGCTCACTGCAGGACATGATGGGCTGACAAATCCATTTGTAAATAAAGCTATCAACTTTTTTCTGTCCAAAAAGTTCTTAAATCATTGGCTGGTCTTCAGAAACAAAATAAGGAAACATTCATGAATTTATTACGAATGCTGTTATCTTTGACCGTGCTGAAGTTACCGTATCCAGTCTGGGAAACCAGTTCTGCTGCTCCTCCAATGGGCTTGGTAAAAACCCCCACTATGCCTTTCCCCACTCCAGAAATCACCCCTTTGGCTTTGCTACCAGCTGAGCTCTGCATCTCCCAGTTCCTTTGGAAGTTCTGCATGGGCTGGTCCACGATGCCGGCTATTGCTCCTGACAGAGAAAAGGAAAAAGTCTCTTTCTTAAACTCACCAAAAGAAAACTTTAACAAAATACAAAACGCTCAGTGAGTTCAAAACACCTCTCTAGATTATTGATAAATTGGTATTAAACCAGTAAATATAAATGACACAGGTATTCAGACATGCTTTTAACCTATAGACCATCCACTGTGATAGATTTACAGTGCATCCACTGTGATGCAGACATGTGGGCAGCTGTTTGGTTCCAGTCAGTATATAATACATATAGGAGTCTGATTTGAGACAGACTTGAGTTTTATTGCCCTCTGAGTGTTTATTGTGTCCCTACTGTGCTGTCTCCACCACTCTGTGTCACAGCTCTCACCACAGTGTGAGCACCTCTTTGAGAATGTGCCAGTGTGCAGCAGATGAAATGTGCGTAGGCAGAATGTGTTATGCATATGAACAGTGGTGAGAAGAAAGTATTTGGCCCCCTTCTTGATTTCTTTTTTCCCATGAAATCTTTTTGTCACACTAAAATGTCTCAGATCAAACAAATGTTTGACAAAGACAACCAGAGTAAATATTAAGGAGAAAGAAGCAATCCAAACCTACCTGACCTTATGTGAAAAACTAATTGCTTCCTAAATCCAATACGTGGTTGTAGCAGCAAGAACCGCAATCGAGCATTTGTGATAACTGGCAATGAGTCTTTCATATTGCTGTAATCTGGTTCACACTTCTTTGAAAATTTTTAATTCAGACACATTGGAGGGTTTCTGAGCATTAACAGTCCACACTTCGACTAGGACACTCCAGGTCCTGAAGCAGCAAAGCAGCCCCAGACCATTACTCTACGCTACCATGCTTGACTGTTGGTGTCTGAGATGCAATGTGTGCATCTCCCACAGATGCCGTTTTTGTCCAGTCTATTTCTTATCGTTTAATAATGAACTCTGACCTTAACTGAGGCAAGTGAGGCCTGCAGTTCTTTAGATGTTGTTCTGGGTAGGCTCAGAGGCCTTTTCACCTAATAAATGAAATCATCATTTAAAAACTAAATTTTGTATTTATTCGGGTTATGTTTGCCAAATAAACCCTGCAACAGACTGACAACCTGTCCAGGGTGTTCCCTGCCTCTCGCCCTAAGACAGCTGGGATAGACCACCCCAACCTGACAAGGATAAGCGGAAGAGAATGGATTGTACACACACATATATTGCTCATTTCAAACATAACTATATTTTGGGGGTTCATTTATTACTTAATAAGACAGCTAACTGACTTGTTTGAAGTTTGGTGTTCCTTCTCATATACCTAACAAGCTAATGCCGAGTCGTGACAGTCCCTGTCTCAGTCCGTCCCCGAGGCTCTCTGGCAGCTGCCGTCTCCACTCCTCCTGCCTGGTGTAGTGCTCCTCATCCAGAGACAGACGGTCCATGTTCCTTGCCAGGCTTGTGGCTAAGTTGGTGATGGAGGTTAGGGTGCCTAAACAGAAATGAGAAATTCTTATGTTTTCTCAGTGTCTCTAGTGGCAAGGTAGAAGTACTTTTATGAATTAAATCACAGATTTAAAAACTTCAAATGAGAACATGATTTCCAAAAGTGCCCTTCACACTGATCTGCTGAGAAGACTGACTAAAGCTGGGCTTACACTGTGCGATTTTTGGCCCATTTTGAGACGATTTTTGAGTCGTCTCGGCCCGATTTTGGCCTTTATCGTGCGTCGTGGATCGTGTAGTAGACGTGGGAAAACGAGAAGCGATTAACACCTCACGACCAGCTCCCGATCATCAATCGATTGGTCGTGAGGATTTCAAACCCTCACGACTGTCGTGAGGGTGTCACCGCAGCTGCTCACACTGCGCACGCGCAAACACATAAACGTCGGTGAAAAAGACGGAGTAGCACGGCAGTGCAGCGTATGAGCTGAACACAAGCGATGGAGGCACTTGTAGAACTTTGGAAAGCTCATCCAAACCTTTTCGATGTGGCCTCACAAAATTATCACGACCACAACAACCGTGAAAATAGTTGGATCTACACTACTGCTCAATCACAGCTGACTGATCAATGTTTTTCATTAGCAATTTAGCAAAGTTGATGGTGGTGGCGTGCGTGTCTGTGTGAGTGAAAGACAAAGAGGGAGAGCGAGCGACAGAATTTCCGTTATAACCTTCATTTTATGGACGCACAGTGTGAGCACTTGCATCAGAGCATCGGGCCGTATAGTGTGAGACCCTGATCGTGAGCGACGAACTTCTAACCCCTGCGAGTCAATCGTGCAGTTTGAGCGGGAGCTGAATAACGCGACTGAAAAAAATCGCAGTGTATGCCCAGCTTAATGTTGAGGTGGACACTAAATGTTGACTTGTGCTTTTAACCATGTCTGCCACAAAACAAAAGTGAAACACATCATTTTGTGTAACTTGTGTTTGTAAATGTTATTTGAGTCATTTCATTTATCACACGGGAGAAATGCCATAACTCCATGAGATAACTTAATCTGATGCTCTATAGTCTATATTTGTTGTGTTGTAAGTCTTGTGTGAGACTCACATGGAAACTCTTCCATCTTTGAGTCCACAAATAAAATAAAGACATAGAACAAAGACTGAGCATTTATGTTACCTTTCGAAATATGTTTGACGAAGGAGGTGGTCCCTCTGGACACTCCACTGACAAAGGCTCCAGGCCCACGTGTCAAACCCTCATATGGGAGGCGGAAAAAGTCGGATACGCCGTTACCGATGCTCCGCACCAAGCTGGCAGGACTGCCCAGGATCTCCAGAGACCCCACAACCCAGCCTGAGACAGACACAGTGTGCTGCATGGTTACATTTGTGTAGAGCAACACTACAGTACTGCACTGTGACGATCTGAACTAAAACAGGATATTTATCCATATTCTCATGGGTCGTACTCTTTGCACTGCATTCTGAGAAGTCACAAAAACTCCACTTCCTCAAGGCTATGAAACATTTTAGCAAACAGTCACAAACCACCTTCATCCAGAAAAGCCTGGACTGAAAGCAAACGCTTAAATAAACTAAACTTTAACTGTGTTATTTCTGGAGTGAGTCTCATTACTCAGAATGAACATATTTTATATTTTCATGCACGATACAATTAAAAGAAGTTTTGTATTCAACAGATATTATCCCCTGGAGAGTCTTAGAAAAATGCATACACTATTGGTCTTAGAGCCACAAATCGACCCAAGGCCCTCCAGGGGTTAAAAACATTTTAGACACTCGCTCTTAGGAGGAACATTCTTCACACGTGCGCTGTGGATAAAGTGTCCTGTGTTTGCCAAAAGCAATTTAGAGTGGGAGGCTCTCTCAATCACAACAAGTCACGGAGTAACTTACAAAGTATTTCACATCATGATTAGATTTTTAAGAGTTCTTATCTCAGTAATACACACACAGAGACACACATGCATGCACGCAAAGTCTTGCATGAAATCACACGTGTGACACAGCACAGGATTTACAGCCTCCTACTATCTCACCTCTCTCATTAAACCATAGAGTCCCCTTCAGATGGCACGGCTCATTGATATTTATGCAGTGACAACTCCATCACAAAAATCAAATAGTCATTTCTCAGGACGCCGGGCCCCGCTCGGCTCTTATTCTCTGTCAATTTGCACTTGAATGATGGACTCTAATGGTAGGAAACCTACTCTAGTGGGGCCTCGTGGTTGATTCGGCTTTATATGGTTTCCCAGTTGTGGTTTTGGTAAAGCATAAAGTCCTGACAGGAGCTGATGTTTACAGGCCTGAGTCATGCCTTTAAACACACACACGTGCTAGAGTGTATGCAAAGATAGTGTGTCTATTGTCCATAAGGCTTTGTATGTGCACGGATTTACACATGTGGGCGCATGTCTGATCATAGCGCTGCACATCCTCATGTTAATCAGTCCCAGAATGCAATGTTTCCTGGAGCCCGGGTCTTTATGATGACTCAGGAAGAGGAGAAGGCGGTAGGGTGACGTGTTGAAATACGAGCAGAAATGAAGGTTCTAACGAGAGACAGCGGGAAGGAAGCGTCTGGCCAGAATGGTGATTTCTGATGTGGAAATGACTGGCTTAAATCAGACCATGTGTGGAGGCTTTGACTAGACAGGAGGACAGCACAGGAGAGCGGTATGGAGCTCTTACAGGGCCTGATAAGTCAGACTTAGACATGGTGACCGCTAAAGGATTAACCAAAACATACTGCCAACAAACTGGGTGTGAACCGTGAGTTATTGGTCAAAACTTATGATACACCACTGAATAATGACAATGACAGAACATAAGTCGTTCTCAGGCCACTGGTGATTCAGGTTTTGCTTCCTGGAGCTCAACAGTTTTCCAGCAGCCCCGGGGTGTATCATTTGAAAGATCAACTGTAGCTGTGCTGAGAAGAAATGGCAGAATTTTCTTACTTCATGCTGAATTCACATTTCATTTGGCAACCGACACCACAAATTGTGACACCAAGCCCATCATAAAGAGAATGTAGGAAAAAAGTGCATCATCTAGTGCGAATACAGGTGTTTGAGGGTAAGAGAAGCTTTATAAGTCCTGTCTGCTACCTACCTGCTCGGAAGAGGGCTCCCGCAGCATAGTGCATGGCCAGAGCATGGACGAGCTGTCTGGCTGTAGTGCAGAATGGCCCTCTCTCAAAGAGGGAGAAGGACAGAGGAGTGTGGTCTGAAGCAATGTACAGCTTCAGAGAGGCATGGATACTAACTAGCAGGTTGACAGGTTGGATGGTCAGCTTCTGCAGCTGCACGGGGTGGACCAATGCCTGCGCTGACTGGAGAACCTAGATCACACATCACAGTTATCAAAAGAAATAATTCTCAGACATATTCCACATATCATTATGAGGTTGGATGCTGCTTCCTGTCAGTAACATAAGGTTCCATTGTAGTTATAAAGATTGTCAGAATGTAGCAACTAAAAGCAGAAATAAAACGATCGTGTCATGAATATCGCACCTGCTCAGGGAGGGTGGAGGTTGCTCCAAGTTCTTTGCTGCACCGGGTCTCTGCAGAGGCAAAAGCATGGGTGGGGATGTAGGTGTGGAACAAAGTCTTGATGTAGTAAACAAAAGTGTCTTCGAGGTAGACTCTGGCAGGCTGGAGCTGGAAGGAGAGCTGAAGAAAAAGAACCTATTCTGAGAATTGCTTCTTCACAATTGTTTGAGAGAAAGTAAAGTCATTTGGACAGAGATTATGCTGATCTCTTACAAGCTGTGACAGCTGCTGAAATGCTTTTAAGCGTGATTTTGTTTTGCCTCCAGTAAAAATGAAATCATACGTCAGGTAAGTTATGACAATGTGTTGGAAGGGAGAGTGCGGTTAGCAAACAAAAATGCACATCAAGAGATGGGAACTAATCGAACCTCCTCCACCGTGCATCTGTCCCCAGCCAGCGTCAGCCTCATCTGCAGAAAACAGGCGCGTTTGAACTCATTCATTGCTTCAGGGGACTCAGTGGGGTTGGCATCACAGCTCCACAGACTCCCAGGTTCAACTCCCCCTCTCTGATCTTGGCACAGCAGCACAGGGAAGTGGAAACTTGCCCGGTTATACAACTGGTTGTCCAATTGCAGACTGGAGCACCACACCTCGATGAGAGATGAGTCACACAGCAGAGCTGGGATGGCTGCTGTACCCACAGAGGGGTCAACGGCTAGCTCCGGGGGCAGGGAGATAGGCGTGGGAGCCAGGCTTAGGAGTAGCTTGGTTAATGTGAGTCTCAGGAGCTCCACCGAACTGGTGGGACTGGTGATATCATCACTTAGCACCATGCTGGCCTCACTCAGGAGGATGCAAACAGACAGTGTGGAAGACCTGAAAACAAAACAGAAATATTAACCAAAAAGATCTACAGTGGGAAGAACAGAAACGATTAAAAATAAATGGTATTTACAAATGAAAATATAGCAACAGTTAAAGTAGCCATAAAATTATTTGTCATTTTTTGGGTACAGTCAGGAAACCTTTCCAGGCTCTGATTATTTGTAAAGGATAATAAGGGACCATCTACCAGAGCACTTTAACAAAGATCATTGTCTGAGGTAATTTGTTTACATTTACCTAACATGTGATTATATTAATATCCTGTTTTGCCAAAATGACAAAGCAGCTTGCATGTGTTGATGTAATGGAATAAAGCTGTAATACTATGTTCTACTGTACAACTAACCACGCTCATGACAACACTAGAAGGTTTTATTGCCCTCCTGTGGTGAAAATGATGCCTGTTTCTTCATGTTTTGAGTACTGCATGAAAACATAGCTGTTAACAGTAATCATAAAGCAAATGGAAGTGAACACAGTAATAGGCACAGGGGTAGATAGCTTGAGGTTAGGAACAACAACATGCATGCTTGATTTCTCGTGGCTCAATTATGTGGGGAACATAAATCGACAACAATAAAACCGCTGCCTGTGCACGCATACCTGCTGTGTTGGTTGATTACAGTGTCCACGCTGCCCTCTGGTGCCAGAGACAGAACCAGGGTGCCTTTCTCATAGGCCACGTCTATGTAGAGACAGCCAAAGCCTGGCAGGAACACCACCTGAACAGCAGCAGAAAACTAATGACTAGACATTATTTGTCACATGATACTTTGAAGAAGAACTTTTACACAGTTCTAGCTCAGGTCAGTGTGTGTATGTGTGTGTTTCAGAAGTTACACGTGTCTGACTTTAACCTATGCCACTCTAGGTTCAGAGTCATCACACAGTCATGTGAAGAAAGGAAGTAGATCACTGCTGAACGCTTGGCTAAGCAGTCATAACAAGTCTAGCCTTTGACTTCTCACCCCTACCACACAGGTCAAATTCAGACTTCACGGTAACCAGAGATACAGAGCCTCAACCACCCCACCCCCGCCAACCCACAGCTGCCTAGACACAACAGTAAACATTACACATACTGCTCCTTAACATTTTGCTAACCCTACATTACTACCCCAGACCAGACCGAACATTCTTACCCCGGATCACCATTTAACCCCAGAACACGCACAAAACGAAAAACTAACGTTGCGTGAAGAAGGTTCCGACATACCTCTAAAACCTGATTTTCATTTGTAATGGATCAGCCACACAAACCAAGCTTAATTGTTAACTTGTTTTCCTAATGCGAAGCTAATTTAAAAGAAAAATAAGTGAAAACCTGGGTGCTTGTATTTTATCATCATCATCAGTCACAAGACTGTGACGGGGCTAATCTTCATTACCAGCAAAACATAATGAACTCTGGCTCCATCTAGCTGCTCCTGAGGTTTTGTTATCACTGACATCTGTGGTGTTAGGAAAGGTGTTTCTGTGTGTTTAGGTCAAAAGTTCAGATTGGTCTATCACTAGGAGGAGGAATGACTTAAGTGGTACATTTCTTCAATTACTACTCTTTTACCTGAGTGCCAGGGCAGTTGATATCTATGGGGTCTGTCCAGTCGGTGGTGCTGTGGTCCGAGGTGTTTTTCAGCAACAATGTGGGCAGCATCTCTTTCTGCTTGCACTCTGGGAAACTGGAAAAGTGGTAATAGAGTTCATGGTGCAGGGAACAGTTAGCAGGCAGAGCACGACAGTACACCTCAGTCCTTGGAGTTTCTGTGAAACAAAAGAGAGGAAAAAAAAACGTGCAAGAGAAAAATTTTGAGTTTAACCACAAGGCTTATTAAAACACAGAGTAGAGGTTTCCAGTGTAGCCAGAAGGTGCCCTGCTTACCTTTGACATTTTCCTTTAAAAGCAGTGGGATAGGACACTTGTTGTGGATTAGCATGCGGGGACAAGGGTCTTCATTAAGGGTGATGTATGTCACTCCAAGGTGCTCCTGATAGGTCAGGACTATTGCTCTGCATGAAAAAATAACATGAATAAGGTAAAAGGGCAATTTGAAGAAATTGTTTGGATCGGCCCAAAACTGAATACAAGTTTCATGAAGTCATCCTTTTCTGGGAAATCTTGCTGACAGACAAATGGACAGACCGACAAATCACATCTATGATGTACCTCCACCTCAGCTCTGGCCATAACAGGGCAATAAACCCATAAATAAACTGTCTGCAGACAGCTCACATCCCAGCCCTTTCTAACCACACACAGATAAGCAGTCACACACCCGTCAACACGTCAAACGTCACATTATTGCAATGTCCATTTGCAAATCTCTAAATGCATCTAGGGGCAGAGCCCTAACTGAACCCAGGCAATGCATCATCACTGTGTGTGTGTGTGTGTGTGTGTGTGTCCATGTTTGTATTTGTGTTTATATCTGTGTGTCTGACTACACATACAATTATGCACAAATGAAGAAAATGAACTAAAGCTGGCCAGTTTTATCACCATATCATACGGGTGTATCCGTAAAAAACGAAATTGTCCATTTATGAGCTATTTATCACCAAGTGTATATATCACTGTGTGTTCAGTCCCTGAAAGCCATCCAACCAGCTATCTAAATGGGCTACACTAGATTAAAAGAAGAGAAAAACAACACGAAATTCAGATGGATGAATTGCACAAGAGCAGCTGATAAACTGACAGTGGAAATGTTGAGGGGATTTCTCCTCCTGCTTCATCATCAGTGTGTAACAAAGTGTGACTAGCTACAGTGTCTCCTCTCTTTATGTCTAGTGCCAGCTGGGGTTCGGTGCCCAGCTCTAAATGGACTGTCACGGCCAGCAAACCGCAAATGTTCTGCTTCACCCACCTGCTGCTCAGGCCACCCCCTGAGTCTGGTTCCCTGGGAACAGATAAACTCTGCCTGGGGAAGTCTTGCCGGATGGGAGCGGGAAGGCTCCATGCTGCAGATCCAACACCGGCGTCAGGCCTTGGACACAAGCTGAAGAGCATGTGTCTGAGTGGCAAAGGGAACTCCACCATTCCCTGGATGCTGGTTTGGAGGAGGTCCCAGCATGGCACTGAGCACGGTTTGGCTTGGGATGAATTCTCAGGGGGAAGGAGTGTGAACGTGGCCGTCTCTGGTATCTCACAGATCTGGGAAGAGTACATAATATAAATATTATAAAAAGGCAGTTGAGAGGAGAGAAAAAGGAAAATAAATCATGGTAAGAATATAAATAAATGACAGATGAAGGGGGAAAAAAATAGAAAACGAAAGAGACAAAAAGAAGAGGGCAAGGTGACATGAGCAAATGAGAATAAAGAGGAGAAATGGTCAAACATCTGATCAGAAAACAGGATATAAGATGGGACACGAAGGCCAAGAAGAAAAGAAAGCCAGAGAGCAAAGAAGATGCAAGTGATTACAACAAAAGATACATGGTAAAACCACATTGTTATTCTACTCTATTCTTTCTCCCACTGAGCTTAGAGCTAAATTGGTAGCAGAGAAGCCCTGCTGTGCTGGCTTAACAGCCAGTGAGCAGTGTGTAGTATAGGACTACAGGGATTAGGCTCTAAGCATGATGAATAGACAAACTAGAAAGGCATTCCTAGCCTTGTTTGCGGTCTGTGTTATTGTTAAGCCCATCGCCCGCTCTTTAGTTTCTTAAGCTCTTTTTTTAAAAAGGTTTTTCAGTCAATTAGTGGCAACTGGCAAGCTTTGCCATCCTTCCATAAGGGGATCTGAAAGCTTGTTAAATGACATCACAACATTGTTGCCCTCTTTAGGGACAAGCAGCAGATGAAAGCAGGAAGGAAACCTGCATCCAATTCTGGGTGTTTGTCTAATGTCCCTATGAAGTGCCATTGCCACATGGTGAGAACGGCAGAGGGAGAGAGGGGGCTGGGGGAAGGTTTGGGACATGATCTGATGGAAAACGGCTTGCAACATCCCAGGGTATGTGTGCTGGGGTAGACACACTGCGTTTGCAATGTGCATGGGGAATAAAATGTATGTTTGAAGCTTCAGGAACTTGAGCAGGCAGACAGGAGAGACATGACGCAGGACCATAAGCACACACAAATGCCACAAGGATAGAAAGTAGCATTGTGAAATGAAACTCTGGGCCAAACATTTACACCGTTTTAGAGTAAGAGCTAACAGTTGAGGATGTGGTCAGGTGTTGTGATGTATGATGAATTGTCCTTGTCTAGTCTGAAACATACTAAAAATATACTGAACCTGCATTGCTGTGTTTCACATTTTAACATTTGCCAAAATTCTCAGCTCATTAAGTCAAAGATGATAAACCGAATTCAGAGAAACCTTCATTCCCTCCCTATGACAGGAAAAAGCATGCATTCAAATTACCTGGTCATCAGCTGCCAGTGCGTGGTCACTCAGCAGGGGCCTGTAGTGTATAGTGTAAGGAGTGTTGTTGACAAGAATTGTCCTGTCCTCTATCTGCAAGATCTGGATGCCATGTCTCACCACAGATGACACACAGAACTGACACAGCTACGGAGGAAAGAACAGGCAATAAGCTGTCAGCGATAAATGATTAAAGAAAGTAACAACGTTGCTTCTTGTGAGATCTGTAAGTCATCATGTGGTCACGAGGACGACAAATGGTGAATAGATGGCAGGATGGATCCATGCTGTCAACGCTCCATATTCTGTCCCTATGCAGAGATTGAGACTCATCAGACAGGGAAACGTGTTTAAACGTAGCCTTATTTTACAGTTCTCAGGATGGAGCGGCACTGCGTGTGGTACCTGCTTCCAATGTCAAGGAGGTGTGTTCAGAGATGCACATGTTTTTTGCCTTTCTAATTTCACCATTGCCTCCAACTTTGTTATTTTTTCCCAGGATATTGCTAAACACTGGCTGCTTTTTCTTTTTCACATAATTCTCTGTAAACCCACTGGTGGCTGTTTGAGGAAATCCAAGTGCATCAGCAGTTTCTGAAAAACCAGTTCACTTGGCATCAATTCTAAGTCACTTAAATGACCTGTCTTCTAGACTCTGATGCTTGGTTTCAACTTCAGCAGATCCACTTGACCGTGTCTACATGCCTGAGCACAGTGAATTTCTGCTATGTGATTGGCTGATTAGACATTTGTTTCAAAAAGCATTTAAACATGTGTATCTATCGAATTAGCCGGTGAGTTCTCATGCTGGTAGGAGCTCTGTTGATTTGGGAAATATATTACAATTATTTCTTCAAGAATTATGTATTCTTTTCCACTTGCCTCCCTAATAATTCATCAGAACTTTTTGATTCAAACCACATTATGGCTTTGTAAAAAAAGAAAGAAAGAAAAGAAAAAAGAAAGAAAAACCACAATGTAATTCAATAACTGGCAGAAAATAAATAAACCTAAGATATATGGACAAAACCCCCAAATTAAAAACATTTCTTGACAAATATGCCTAAACTTCACTTCAGTTTTAACAAACTATTTCACTTTCCCAGTGAGCGACTGTATATTAAAAAAAGCTTTGAAGTTTCCTTCACCTTCTGTTTACCAGGGAAGGCTCCCAGTGTGATGTCAGCTTCAACATATCCCTCCTCATCCAGAGTGACCACCTCTGAGCTTGATCCCTCCTTCCACCGAGGAGAAGTTAGGTCATGAACTAGTTTCAGGGCTGTAGACTTGTGGACAGTGTTAGTTTGGGCCCAGTAGATACCAATCTGGAATGCTTCCTGGATTGCAATGAACAGGAGTTCAGGTTAGAGAATGACAACAAGAGACAGAGAATGAAGGAAGCATCAAAAAATTTACTATCAAATTTGAAGCTGTGACTTCTCTCCAAAAAGCTCAACTAAGTGCTCCTGTATATCAATTCATACAGTCCTCGCAAAGTACTGTATGAATTCATTACTAGTAACCTCAGTGCTCCACACTGATTGTTCATCTGGCTCTGGAGCATACTGATGATCAAAACACCAGCCTTCTCCTATTAAACCAATCCGGTGTGAGAGTTGCAGCTGCAACTGTCTTCTCTCGACGTGTCGCTCCATGATAAATAGGAGGTTGCTATGGAAACAACGATGTATTTGTTTCTATTTCACAGGCTATTACACATTTACAACTTTTTATTTTGTTTCCTCGTGCTGAACCATATTAGGTCTTGTTCTTTGATACACTGCCTTCCCGCCTAGCGCTGGGTTTCTGACAGAGAAATGTGCGTATGTGTGTGTGTGTTACGTTCCAAAGGGGGAAAACCATCTGCAGGCTGTTCTTTCTGATCTCAGAAGCCAGTGAGAATGCATGCCTGCAGTATACGGTGACAGAGCTTGGCCGCAGTTAAAGACTTAGGCAGGGAATATTGTTGTAATGCAGCTCTGGTGAATGATCTCAGGTTTTGTGCTTATTAGTCGAGACTGAAGTGAGAAAAGAGCTGGTTCCATAATAATGGCTTTAATGCCACAAAAAGACATCCATGTCCTGATGTCAAAATATATATTTGCTGAATTATTACGACTATTGTCATGATGTCACAAAGACGTTGGCAAGTACAATACAGTCTATTAATGTCTTTCAAAATAAGAATGAGTTTTACTGGAAATGTACTTCTGCTGAAGAAAAATAAGTAATAAATGAAAGTTTGACACTTTGTTTTGGACTCTTACTGATCTTTAAGGCTATGATACAGAATCTGTGGAAT
Organism: Aulonocara sp. 'chitande type north' Nkhata Bay; assembly: GCF_057382095.1. Taxonomy (NCBI): domain Eukaryota; kingdom Metazoa; phylum Chordata; class Actinopteri; order Cichliformes; family Cichlidae; genus Aulonocara; species Aulonocara sp. 'chitande type north' Nkhata Bay. The sequence goes on from NC_141354.1 coordinate 8,573,709, forward strand.
ATAAGGAGATTTTAGGGACTTGGGCCATTTTTATCTTTTGTAGTTTTGAGTGTTTAAACAACTCCCATATACATTTACATACTCCCATATGCATACAAAGATCTTGTCGCACTCTACCTTGAAGTTGGGCGGTACAATGACCTTGCCGGCTGGTATCTGCAGTACGATGGTCTCTCCCTCAAAAAGCCAGAGATCCCATTGGGAATCATTGGCCAGTAAGGCCCAGGGGAGCAGCTCCACCAGGAGTGTGTTTAGACCAGGTTTCCAGCAGGAGAGCTTCACCTGCATAGGACTGTCCCATTGTGCAAGAGGCTCGAGCACTGACCTGTTGGAAGAGAACACTTCTTGGATAAATCACTCCAGCAGAATCCCAGTATGGAGAAGTTGATTTGAGGAAAATGGTCACTTGAGTCGAAGGTTTGCATCATTTTACACTAAAGTATTTTAAGCACTGCTGCACCGTATAAGAACTAAATGTCTCACCCTTTCAGTCTTAATGATCAACTTTATCAAAACACTCCATAAAAATGGAAACCTTACATGGTTTAAATTTGGCAAATCTGACATATCAGATTGGGCAGCTTCCAAGGCTCCTGATATTTTTAGACAGTTTCTTGGTTGTCTCATTCTAACCACTTCAACTGTGCTTATAATCAGTGATTGTGTGCACTGACTGTGATGTCACCATAGATCTCAAATTTGAGCAGAGAACAAACAAACAGGTCCAACATTTGTGTGAAGGGTTAAGGTGTGAGGTGAGGAGCGATACAGAGAGCAAGCTCGTCATTTTTCCCCAGCGTTGATCGGGTTGTGTATTATGAATTCGACCCCTGGCTGAGACTATCGATGCAGAGCTGTAGCGCACTGAAGTGTCTGAGGAAGAACGTTCAGAGAAAATGATCTGGACTCGGAGTGGCAGCTCAGATGAACGTTAAGCTGCAGGATCGCCATTTTGAGACATGGAAGGAGTACCAGCACCCACTGCAGCTGCTCAAGTGCTGAGAGACATTCCTCTCAGTTCCACTGAGAGATCTAAAAATAGCAGCTTTGCTGAAAACAGTCCAGTGGTGTAATGAGTCACTGACCTCGAACGTGAGATACGCCAAATTGAAATCTTGAAAGGCTTTTGATTTTTTTTGTTCTTGTTCTCAGAACTTTTTGATCACACCTCGTGCTGACCAATAATGTACTGACAGCAGTCACACAAGCTAAACAAATACACAGACAGAAGTGGTCTGCAAACAAGTTATGCAATACAAACAGATCCAGAGAACAGTTGACAAGACATTTGGGATCACACATGGGCATGTTGAGACACAGACAAACAGGCAGACAGACAGACTCATTTTTCCACTAATTCACTGACACGGCACTCATTTCATGGTAATCATCATCTTGTGAGCCCTAAACAGTGCTGAGTGCCAGAAGAGAACCAAACAAACTCAGACTTACTCTGAAGTTCAAAGCCATCAAAGGCAAACCAGTCTTCTCTCTCCCACAAGGCCGCCTGGACTCTGCTCAACCTACCAACCTGTCAGCTCAAACTTGTCACAAACCCAAAGACTAACTGCAGTGAAATGGGACCAAAAACACTGGGAACAGCTTTTCTTTACCATTTACTGGTGTTTATGGTAGTGTGTGTGTGGTTAAATGCACCACTGACCTTGCGGATGGAGACAAAAAAGTGCAGGGCTCATAAATCATACTGGAGAGATCACAAAACTGTAATGGAAAATAATGTGCTCAGCAGCTTTAGTCTAACCCCAGTGATTCTGGAGATTAGGGTTTTAAAAGTGTGAATTTTGAGAGGCTGCTGCTCTCAAAACCTGTACACATAGCAGCTCGAGTACACCACAAAAAGAAGGTGTTTTTTTTTAATGATTATGGAGGTGCCCCACTGCCTTTAAAAACCCAACAAAGAGAATAAAAAAAAACATTTACCACTTCAAACTTCCTTTGCCCTTTTAAGGCACAATATTTACACACTGCCTGCCAAGGAGCTTGCTTGGTGTTGGTCTGGTTTCTTGACTGTGCCAGGAAGACAGAGTACTATTTCCAAACAGCAAACTCTATCACTATTATCAGCATTAAAGAATAATATACAAATTAAACTGTGGCTTTAGCTTTCTGTCCAAGTTTTGAGTGTGTTTAAAGACAGCAATCAGAGCTATTAATCCTAATGACATCCCCCTTTTCCCTCAACATTTTTCCCGATGCTCCTTCGGAGCAGCAACTTCACAGATTAGACAAACTGCCGCTTTCTATGATGGGAAGTGAGCTTTGGCCTTGGACTTTGTCTCTCAGGAAAAATAGAGAGGCCCGATTCAAAGAGAAACCTAACACCCGATACCAGCCCTCCACACAGACGCAGTGTGTGACATTTAAAGGTGAGCGATGTGTACGGTGGTGTAAGTGCAACACAATGGTATAAGTGTGTATACACACATGTGCATAGCAACAATCTGTGTGTGTGTGTGTTTGCATATGTATCAAGTGTAGGGAAACCAAGGCAACCACAAGCAGACATATGGCCCACATGTCCAGCAGATCCGCTGGGACTCTTTGTAACTTGGAGCCTGTGGGAGAGCATGTGGCTGCGTCTCCTACTGCTGCTATCAAGATGATTCCCAGAATGACATTTGTAGACAGATTCCCATGTGTGTTCTGCCTGACACTATACGTAATCTCATCCACGGGCCACATTTACACAAGTGCAGGCATACACATACAAGTGTATATACGATGCATGCTCTGCAGAGATGGGCCAAGCCATAACCAAATGCAAGACCCTCTCACTTGTGTGAGAAAGTGGGACTGTGACAGGATGACAGCCTTAATCTCCGGTCTGTGGGGACAGCAGTGGTATTGCTGCTAATGTCTGATGCATGGCTCTGCATTGTCTTTGCAGTTAACCGTTTTATTATGAGAACAAAGAGTGAGCAATAAAAAGAAGCTTCTTTCAATCAAGGCTCGCTTGCACAACTATCTGCTTTGAGGAGGAATGCTGTAAGAAGCTAAGCATTAGAAAAATAACACACTGGTGGGCTGCGTATTATGAAACTTTAAATTTAATGCTAGCCACAAAAGAGCCATGACAGGGATGAAAAAGAGTTATTGATGCTACTTATTAAAAAGATCACGAGGTGTCTTAATGAACAGAAAGAAAACTGTTTTTAAGTAGAGAATGGAAAAAAAACAAACATCTGCCAGTAAAGAAATATTCACAGCACTTTGTACCCTTGCAAACATATATCCCACATCAAATCTACCAGCCAGTGCAATGCAAAGAGTACCTGCCAGCGTCTTTGATGACATACGGCCATGGAGGCTCATTGCTTCTCTTTGGACCATAGAAATCAGCCAAGATGTTTTCTGGATTGTCCTCGTGTCCAGTCTTATTCAGTATCTGCTTGATTAGGCTGGTGGAGATGGGCACAGCGCAGTGCGAAGCATCTTCATCTTCCCTAAAGAGAGAAAGCACAAACATAAAATCATTGCAATTTCCTCAAACAGCGTGTGACTGTGACGTGTGTTCATGGAGAAAGTAGACACCCTAGATTTGATAAGACACAAGAGACAGCTGATTTAACTCAAAGATTAGGAGATATCAAGTTCAGTGAAAGTGTGATAAAAGTAAACAAATAAAGGCACTGCCTGTGACACAAAATCATTTTTTACCAGCAAATCTGGCTTGGCAGTATGTTATTTTACACCAGAAACAATTCAAATATACTTTATTTCACTATAAAACAAGACATCCTTTGACAACATCTGACTATTCCCATTGTTCTTTTCGATGCAATTAAAGTGACCCCTAGCTACACTCCACTTTTGCCCTGAAACCTTGAAGCGGGTTCAATCTGCCTTTTGTTATGGACTCCTCTTCATGACACACAGTCTTGTCTTACAAACACTAACTCATAAGGATCAGAGAAAAAAAGCTAAATGGCAGTAAATAACCCCACTGAATACCTAGGTCCCAGACACTGGTCAATTATGGCTTTGCAACAACAAGAGAAAAAAAATCCAACAGTTTAATAACCTCTTCTCTTTATCTGGGCGGCATCCAGTTCCACTTGGCCAAAGCAAAGCAGCCCCTTACCCCAGAGCAGTAGTTTATTAATATAGCCCATTGTGCTATAAAGGGAACACAGGGGCTATTGCTTATGGATCTGGGGCAAGACAGACGAGAGGGACAAGGTGTTGACGGGAAGCTTCTCATCCAGAGCAGTTCCTGAGGGGGAAAACTGGAAGAGGCTTCTGATTGTAGCTCTTGATCTTCTAATGTGGTGGCCAGAACAAGGAGAGCAGGACATAAGAGTTCTGGTTAAGACTTGTCTGTGTCTCTTGTGCGGAGACCACAGCTCTGTTCTCTACCTCGTCCATTAAAGCCCACAACTATGCGTAATTACAGGAAGGAAAGATGAGCTGTTGACCAGCGAACAGACTGGATCTGTCCTAGGGGTTTGGGGTCGGGGGGAAGGGGGGCCTTGTGTGCATCTGTACGAAATGTGTGTATGTTTACAATTGTGGCTTGTAGTGTGTGCTTATGAGAATGGAGAGGGATGAGGGATGGATTGAGCTGCGGGGGACAGGAGAGGAGAGTATGCAAGTTTGTGCGGTTTGAAACGGTTTAGGCAGCGGACGGATCGCAAACACGAGGAGCATTGTGGTTGCAATCTAGAAAGACAAGACACTTAGTTCTTTCTGAGCTTGCTTTTTGTACAACTGAAAAGGATTTATCTTCAACAGCAGGGGCCAAATACATTCCCAGTCACTGTACAGCCACTGCGGTTCCTTTATGGCAGCTGAAATCAAAACAAACTTTGTGACCAGATATCTAAACACAACAGTTACAGCCAAAAAAAAAAAAAAAAAATCTCTCAGGGAGAGTCAATTACACTCAACGTTTACTCTGTTTATTCAGATCACCACCACTTGCTACCAAAAGGTTGACCCCCCCACCCCCACCCAGCACCCCCCCTTATGTATTTGCATAAAACAACTTAAATTACATTTGGAAAGATAACAAATATAGTAGAAGCAACAACAAAACAATATGTGCATGTGGTAGCCATTTCCCTTGGGGCCACACACACTGAAGCATAAACACTTCTGTTACTGAACGACACCATGCGCCAAAACACATGCCATGTACATATATATATGACATGAAATGAGGTGTAGTGGTGATGCTAGATAAAACAGATAAAATACAAATGAATTTCTTAGCATTTCTTTGATGGACTTGGCTACAATGATAAATTGTACAGTTATTGGTTTCTTACACAGAGGCTATGGGAAATATGTGCAAACACATAAGGACAAACTGGGGCAAGTAATAGGCGTAGCAATGATGTATGTGACAGCCTCTGCCCATGATGAAGTGGCATCTGTCACACTTACACTGGCACATTTCTAACCAAGACAATGACAGGCACGGACCACACACAGACACCGGGCTAGTGCGCATACATTTTTTTACCTCATGCAAACATAGACATAAAAAAGTATTATTTCTACACAAACAAACTACTGGAAAAAAAACCTGCTTTGCTGGGGCTTTATCTAAATGAGGTGTAATGATGGCCCCGCCTAAAATGTCAGAATTGAAGCTATGTGTCAGCCAAGGTGGCTTCCTCTGTGTGTTGGTTCTGTGTGCGTTCCCAGGCTATGTGTGAAAATTATATGTCATGCTCCCTGAACCACTCTTTCACAATTTGAGCTTGACAAACTGTCATGAGAAAGAAAAATACACTGAAAAATCCTGTCATTCAGTATTTTTAGGCACATAAAGTTGCTAAACCTACACCTAAAAACCACTGGAAGGTGCTCACCTATTTGCCATGTGGTGAGGTTTTTTTTGTCTAGGCAGTGCACAATAAAGGCAGTGCAAAAGGACTACAACAACTAAATTGGCCACTGAAAATGTCTGCTGGAAGAGAATAGTTTTGGTTAAGACCAAATGACAAGAATATGAGGTTAAACTGCATCGTAGCAAGAGCCTACCACCATCATTAGGAGTGATGTCAGATGTGCAGAAATTGTAACATGTAACATGTTTGTGAAGCTGAGGTGTGTTATATAGTGTTTCATAGATCTTAAGCATGAAAAGGTATTAGACATTACTTGAACTACTATGTCCTTTTTTGGACCAATGCATTTTATTTTTTTTTACCTGGCTTGGAAAGTGAGATGGTGGGTGAGGTCAGCTTCCGTGTTTAGCAGGGGCTCCTGGTGACCCTGTCCACGTATTAGCTGGCTTTCTCGCAGTCCGAGGCTCCTCTTCTCTATATGCACGATTAGAGAGTCCGGCAGGTGGCTCCTCATGACAAACAGTGGACTGAAAACCACCTGGAACATGGTTTTCATACAGAACAATCAATGAAAAGACAAACTGATGAGAGGAAAACTAAATCAGGAAAAATAATGATTACACCAAAAATGTAAAGTTCTTAATCTTAAGTGTTGGATAATTACTTAGTTCCCAGAGATCAAAACAAAAAGGTTTAAAATATTCTGTAACGGTAAATATTGTAACAGATGCTCACCACTCTTTGCTGCATATGAGAGTTGGGTTCGATTGTGATGAGCGTGCACAGAACATAAAGCAATGAGCCATTAGAACAAGGCACCTGAAAGGAAACAAACTAGCTGTTAGAAGATATCAATACCAAAGAAGCCTGAAGGATTTTCAACAAACTTGACCTCTGACCTTGACTTTGATATTTGGTCATATTTGAACTAGATTGAGCATTTCCTATGATATGAATTTGAAAATTCTATGTCGCCTCATTCTTGATCTATGTGTTGGGTGTTCATGCCACCCAGTGGGATGATGACACTACCCCCTGAGCCTTTTATGACTGATGGGAAGTTGCAACGCTGTGTAAAATGCAAATGAAATACAAAGCAATAATTAAGAAATCTCATAATCTCATATTTTATTCACAACAGAACACTGAAAACATTAAATGCTTAAACTGAGAAAATGCACCATTTTAAGAAAAATATTGGCTCTTTTGGAATTTAATGGCTACAACATGTCCCAAAAAAGTTAGGAGAGGGCAACAAAAGACCGGAAAACTAATTGGTACTAAAAAGAAACAGCTGCAGGAACATTTTGCACTAATTAGGTTAACTGGCAACAGGGCCGTAATGTGAGTGGATACAAAAATGCAGGATTTCTCAGAAGAAAAGATGGGCTTCGTTATGCAATCTGCAAAAAAATGCATCGATAAATTGTGTAACAATTTCAGAATAATGTTGCTCAATGTAAAATTATGAAGATTATGAATATTTCATGCAGTATCATCAAAAGAATTAGAGAATCGTGAGAAATCTCAGGGAGCAAGGCAAAAGGTTGAAAATCAATAATAGATGCCTGTGTTGGTTAGGCCCTCAGGAGTAAAAAAAGGAGTGATTCTGTCATGGAAATCACTGCAGGAGCTCAGGAACACTTCCAGATTCATTTTCTGTGAACACAGTTTATCGTGCCATCCACAAACACAGGTTAAAACTCTATCACGCACAGAAGAAGCCATATGTGAACATGAGCCAGTAATGCCAGTGTCTTCTTTGGGCCAAAGCTCATTTAAAATGGACTGAGGCAAAACTGCTCTGTGGTCGGATGAATCTGATGGTATGTGGGTGCATTATTACCTATAGAATTGGTACCTTGCACATCTGGAAGGGCAACATGAATGCTAGAAGGTTTTAGAGTAACTTATGCTTCCATCCATATAACCTCTATTTCAGGGAAGGCCTTGTGTATTTCAGCAAGACAATGCTAAACTGCATATGCATCTATTACAACAGCATGCTTTCACAGTAAAAAAGTCCGGCTGCCTGCCGGTGCTCCAGATCTTTCTCCAGTTGACAACATTTGACGCACCACGAAATGAAAAATACGACCCAGAAGTCCAGCAACTGATCTATTCAGTTCCCAGACCTTTACAGACTGTTGTTAAAGGAAAAGGAGAAGCTACCCTAGTCCAACATTTTTGAAACCTGTTGCAGCCATCAAATTCAAAATGACCTTTATTTTAATACTTTTTTAATAATAATCTTTTTTCTAATAATGGCACATGCTTGTATTTAAAATTTACACGGGTGGTTAAGATGTAAAATATGAATAAACTGGATAAACTTTAATGCTTTTGCTCCTTTTTACCCCCTGGCATGATATTTACTGCCTCCATCAATGATGTTTTGTCCTAAAAATCTTTGTTTCTTGGCTTCTTTCAGCAGTTAAATGTTAAGTCTCCCTAAAGCCCTGCAACACAATACTATGGCTGTGAGGACTGACAACTGTTAGTGCCAGATAGTGGCCCATTACAGTCAGTTAAATCTTTGCAAGATTTAAAGGCTGAGAATGTGCCCACCAAACACTAAGCACTCTTAATGTGTCACTGGTGTTTGTCCCATTTACTCTTCACTCCTCATTAAAGTCTTGGGATGCCAAGTCACATTACAAGCGGTTTAGTTTATGACAGCCTGGGGACTTCATTTACTGGTAGGGTCAGCAGAGCAGAGCAAAGAGACAGGGTGAACATTCAGTTTTAATATACAGACCCTTGCAAAATAGACTTATTTGGATGAGGGAGTAAAACTTTGGCAAACAGATGCTCTACAGTGATCAAGTAAAAAATGCTCACCACTGGGATAAAGTCGCGATGACCTTCTGTGCTTTCTCTAAAGCTCACGTTTAAAAAACGTTGAAAATAAGATTTAAGGATAAGGAAGATGAGATATGAAAAAGGAGATACCTCAGATGGATTACTGATACAGGGAATCATCAGGCAGATAAAAAAAAAAAAAAAAGAAGACAAACACTGAAAATGGAGGGATGCAGGACAGGTGGACAGGCTTGATGCCAGACGATGAAGTAAAGAAAGGAGTTAACTAGAAGATAGATGAGTGAGCCAGTGTGTGGGCGAGAAGGTAAAAGGCAGGGAGGAAACATGCGAGTGAAATAGCAGGAGACAGGCACAGATAGAGAGATCTAAGAATCCAGCTACTAGTTCAGGCAGCTCTCTCATTTGGAGCCAGCCATCCAGATGTGCAATGAATCGCTGATCCTACGAAAAAAGATAACAGTGCATGCTGGAGTGCAGTCAGAGATGTTCAGACCCCCTTTTCCAAAACACACACACATACACAGGAGCTGGAGTGGTAGATGGCTAGCTGTTAACAGCGTGAGGCTTATAAATAAAAAAGAGAGAGGCAGACAAAGAAAGACAGTTCAACAAAAATAAAGAGCAAATACAAGAACAGCAGGGAAAAAAGCACAAGAAAAATAAAGAGCAAGCGCAAGAACAGCAGGGATGGAGCTGGCGCTTATCCAGTGGTGTGAAAGTGCCTTCAAAGCCTTTCCCTGTGCCCACATATCAGCTAGTGTTTCCTGTCTATGGTTAACGTTGTTATGAGAGAGCATAAACAGTATTTTCTACCTCTCAACATGGCTGGGTTATGGGTTGCAGGGTCTTTGTAAGCCTATCTGAGGGGAAGATCTCAATCTGTTCTCTAACAGTGAGTAGCAGCATGGAAGCGCTGCCACTGTGGCCACCCAGGAGAAGAGGATCCGGTCACAGTTGGTGGTCCAGTCACTGGCTCCAAACATGTTGTGTGGATGGAGAGCCAGTCAGAAGTAGTGGTGTGAGCAATGTGTGAGAGAAACTTTGTGTGCATGGCTAGCACATTCAACAGCTTGCATTTGGACACACACGCGTGCTCCAGGCACAGTGGAGCACGCGTGTGCATTTTAATCTGCTAGTATGCACACGCAACAAATTGTAACTGATGTAGCTTCTGATCGTAAAGACATGTACAGACAAGACTCTGGGAAACTAAGTGGGAAGCTTTACTGGACATGTGGAAGGCTTACTTAAAGTTCTACTTGTGTTACCTGTACAACAAAGCTGCTGCTGCTCTTATCCCTCCGTTCCAGCTGAACATCCTGTGACCACTCATCGTCTCCTCGAGCCCTTACACACAGCTCTGTCATCTCTGCATCCTCCAGCACATAGGATGGCAGCTTGGCTCCTGCTTCCAGGCAGTCGCAGTATTCCCTGACTACCGTCTGGCTATCGGGCCCCACGTAGTGCTGCACCACTCGCAGCTCAATGTCTTGAGTCAGGTAGCTGCACATGACCTGCCGCCCACAGATTATTACCTGGGGAGAGGGTTGTATGACAGAATTGTCCAAATTAGAAATAAAGATGTTTAGTGCCTTATAATTAACTTCTATAATTATGAGATAAGTTTTACAACATGTCACTGGGAATGTAGGAAAGTCACGGTTTTCAAAAAGACGCCTTCCAACTAAGATCAGCTTTGACTTCTACCTGAATAATTTCCGATTTCCAGCTGTTTTATAAAGGGTAACTTTCCTCATTGCCTTACAGTTTAAGATCACTAACAATTCATATACATCCCCCATTTTTACAAGTTTTTGGATGTTGTACTAAACAGGAATAAAAAAAGAATGTAATGATAACGTAAAAACAGAGAAGTTAAGAGGTGTGTTAAAAAAACTTTCTCTTCCTTGCAGTATTTTTACTTTAAATGATGTGTAAACCATTGCATTCACATCTTAATTTGCATTTTATTCCACATCTCAAAGGTGACACACAGACACACACCCTTACATCAGACAATCTCTACTGAACGGAACGGAAATGACTTATGTGTGAATCAATGTAAACACATATGTGCACGCGCGCACACACACACACACACACACACACACACACACTGTACTCTGAGTGTGGAACATCTTATTGTGCTTTTAAAAAAAACTTGTAGTATATGCATGTGCATGGAAAATCTGGACTCCCAATTAAAAAAAATAAAAATCAGTGAGTTTAAAAAAAAAACCTCAATCCGGTTGAGTTCTGACTGGACCAGCGATTCTGTTCTGTTTCACTCCGTCTGTAGATTGACCTGTTTCATGACCCAATTTGGGCCAAGCTTTAGGTGTTGGACAGATGACCTCACAGCTCACTGACTGTAAGGTGCCCAGGTCCTGTGTCCACAAAATAAGCCCAAATCATCACCCCTCCACCACTGTGCTTGACAGATGGTAAACCAAACACAACCAAATGTGTCATCCTGGGCATTGGGACCAGACATCTCAACATTGGTCTTCTCCGTCTAAAGGACACGACTCCAGAAGTACTGCAGTGTGTTCAAATGCAATTGAAACATAGTAACTTTGCTACCATGTTCTTTTTCAGAGAGAAGAGCAGAAAAGAAGAGGCTTTCTCCAAGCAACCCTAACAAACAAACCATACGTGTTCAGTATTTTTCTAATTGTGCTGTCACGAACTTTAACCTTTAACATGCTAATTGATGTCCGTAGAGTTTGAGATACAGCTTTTGAAGGTTTTTTGTAGTTCTTCAACCACTGCACTCGGTGAATTTGCTGGGATGTCTGCTTCTGGGAGGATTGCGGCAATGAATGCTTCGGAGCTGCCAATGATCAGTTAAACAAGACCATTTAATTAACGACCATTTAATTAACAGCACATGGCTCGTAAGTCCTGTGAAAAACTCTCTTTTCCATTTAACTACAGACTATCATATCAGCACATACCAAAAATGAGAGAAAGCTGGTTTCATACATAGAAAATTTTTTTTGTTTCACCTCTCTTTTTGAACACACTGCAATGGTAACAACATGAAGCTTTACTCACTGTTTCCATGTTAAAGATGAACCACTGATCAAAAAATAATCAATGGCTTAAGTGATCCTGACAGTAATTTTCAGTAGCAGGCCTAATGCACGTGCTTTTACAAGTGTTCTCCCACTCACGCATCCATGTGCAGACGCATGTGCGCATGGGCTTGTATGAGGGAGATTAATATACACTTTATAAACTTTTCTAACAATAGGTGCCAATATGAACACTAAAAAGGTGACAATGAAAGACCATAGAGAAGCAAGAAAGAGGGTAACAGAGAGGACATGGTGTGGCGCTGAGGACGAACCCCACCCTCCCAAAAGAAAACCCAGACTGAGGTATACTCATGCGTTTCTCTGTAGTGGCAGCTGCCGTCCCGTTCTGGGGGTTTTGTTGTGAATTGGATATGACCAATGTTCATACTCTATCACTGCATCCAATGGAAACAAGATGTAATCAAAGTTTGGGACAGATGGTAGAAGGAATGTGAGAAGCCGAGTCTGTTTTGTCTGGAGGATGAGTGGGAGATGTGTGTGACACTTGACACTGTTTACATAACAAAGTGTCACAGCTACAATCTGATGGCATCTCTGCATTTTCAGGAATATGAAGACTCTGCTTTTTATTTGTGGAAAAATTCCAGCATGATTCATTCCTTTTCTTAGAGCGAAAAAAAAAAAAAAAGACAGTTGGTGTATGTATTTGGTTTATGCTGGTTTATGATTTGCTGTGATCTTCTCTGTGGATTGATGGGACACATTGTGTTTTTGGATGGCCTAAAGTTCATAAGCTTTTGTTTTATTGCTCTAAAACAGATTACAAAAACTGACAAAGACAGTCTGTTGTTAGCTAAGCAACTACTAAATCATAACATACAAAAGCAGGGGAAAAAAAGGAGATTAAAAAGCACTCATCCTGAAATGAGTGCTGGGAAAAAAGCCAGGCTTTTGTGTCACATAGAAGAAATCAACAGGCGTAATGCAGCAAACATGTTCCTGCTTTCAGTGTAAATGTTTAACAGGTTAGCAGCAAGATAATCTGCAGGATCCCTATATTCTTGATTATGTTGAGAACTCTGGTCCTGTTTTGTTACTGCGGTGTATCTGGGCCATAAATCATTGCTTGTCAATTATAAAGAGTCTTGCGTCTGGAATCTTCTACAAATTAAATCTGGGGGTTGGTAATGCTGTTCACCATCTTTCCTTTTATCGCTGCAGTTAATTATAAAGATCTGCTAAAATCTATTCACATTAACTCTGATCCAACGACAAGAAAAGTAAGATGTTTAACTTTCTGGAAGCCTTTGACCTTCATCGGAAAATACCCGCCATAACAACTACATGGCCAATGAGTAATATTTCTTTTATTTCAATCTTTACAAACAAAGAAGTCAGTAAAGGAGTAATTACTAAAAAGTGACAGTACCTGTTTCTGGACACCATTGAGCTGTATGACCTTGATGATGAGAGAGGCGGTGCGTCCTTTGTACTGAATGGTCCTAAGCAGAGTCCCTACGTTGTCCACGCTAAAGGCCTCTGACCAGCGCCAGTTCCCCCATCCTTCGATGCAGATGTGCAGCAGCTGGAGGACAGCACAGAGCAGAACATACACACAAAAACAGAGACAGAAGTTAGCAGACATCAGAGGTTAGCCTTCTTGCCCTTTATTTACCCCGATCAAAAGGCAAGTAAACAACAGGACTCTGTTTGGGAAATTCTGGTAGGGGGGGAAAAGAACAACAAAGTTCCTGTTTACTGTTGCCGAACAGGCCTGCTGCTGCTGGAAGCACAAATGGAAGGTCGCACACAATAAACTGGCTGGTGGAAAACAGCTGATGTGGAAGATTATTACAGCAGTGTGTGTAGTGACCAGATTGTTTGTGCGTGTGTACTTGTGCGGTTGAATGTGGAAGACTCTTTTCTCCACACATCTAAATAAGAGGCACATATTTTGGCCCCCAACCATTTGAGCTGCATATCCATCACTTCAGTGTGGAGCACATCCATGTGTGTGGTTGGTATAAACACACAGGCTCAGGATAACAGTAATAAACAGATGCTTTCCTTTCTTTTGACAGTCAAACAACTTTAGAGTGGTGACAATTTCCCCCCAACCATTTTCCCCATAATTCCTTAAACTGTGCGCCTCGACATGGTAGCAGGGCTAAAAATATGTAAAGAGGCAGCCCGAACAGTGCTATTTTGCTTTCTCCGATACACAAAATACACACTGCAATTAGCTGACTGGGTTTTAATTAATGCATGATGCAGTGATGCAGCATTTACTGGGTGCTGCCTCCACCTAAATCCACAAACATTCAGTACAAAAACCAAGTGGTCTGGCCAAATGCCCATCACACCTGTGCTGCAGTGAGGTTATTCACAGACCATCTGTCCACTTCTTATCTGAAGTTGCTCAAAGCTGCATGATAAGGAAACTCCTTTGTCAAACAGTATGATTCTTCTCATGAGATTTTGGTCATAATACAGGAGCAGAATCATAAATACAGAAGGAGATCTAAAGCCTTCTCCCCTTCCCGAGGCAAGGGGGCTGACTTTCTACAGCACCGAAACTCTGTGTCAACCCTGCTGCCAGCACAACATCAAACTAGCAACAGTTGAAAAGGAAGGGGAGAAAACATGAGAAAGACAAAGCATGTCATGGGACTATCAAGACAGATGGGGCGGGGGCAAGCAGCAGAGTGAGATTCGGGGTCAGTGATCCCCCAGAGGAGTAGCGACCAGACTGAAACACTGAAAATTCGAACATTTACACTTTGGGTAGTTGCTTCAACATGCTGAACATTTACTCAATGTGTTTAAAGAAAAACAAATTACTCCTGAGGTCAAAGGGCACGGGGGGACCTTGGTCAAGACCTTATGTGCTTCTCAGCACTGCAGTCTTTTCTTAGTGTTTGAAGACAGATTTCTTTACAATAACATTCTTAATCAAACCCTGAATTCACTCTCTACAAGATCTGTCATCCTCGCTGTCAGCTGCGTGGAAATGAGTTACATTTCTGAGATCTCCTACTTGGTGCACGTACTCAGAGGGGTCTTAACAGCCAGGTGGCAGAGGTTAAGTTTAAGCCTTAAGGTGGAGAACTATATTACCGAACCAAGCCTTTACTACATTACACACAATTTCATAATCAAGCCCAGCTAAGAATATTGTGATCAGAGGAAAATTGAGAAATGAACTGTAATGTGTTTGGCATTCTACTCCCATGACTTAATACTGATACCTTTTCACTTCAAAGCTCACCTCAGGTCCTACAGATTAGAACTCAGTATTTATATTATAATACTTTCATTAGAGTAGACTGGTAACAATAACGGCCCAAACCTTGCAAATCTTGTGATGGTGAAGCCACTGGAGACCTCTGCCGTGCGTCAGCACCATGTGTGAGGATGGATTTGCAATTTCAACACTTCTCTCTGCTTTACCTTCTCTGTCCCTTCCTCCCCCGGTCTCTGTGCACTCTATCATGCCTGTGGCTCAACTTGACCTTTAAAGAAGAAGTCATAATAACATTTCTCCTCAGACTTCAAACAGTTACTGCTGCTTTTGTTTTAATTCATCATGTCTCTGACTCAAGCAGTAGAAGAAAAAAACCCCCAGCAGTGACACATATGAACTGGATGTGTAAGGACAACAAGAATGAAAAATAAGAAGTTGTTTTGCCTCTCTGTGACGTATTCAACTGTTGTGACACAGAAAACCCAGCCAGCCACATGTGACCGATTTATACACACGGATTAAGCCTCGCCTTACACCAACAGTGTTCAACTGAATAGAGACTCAGCATTTATGGGGAAAAAAAGATTTTATTTAAGGCAAAAAATTTTTTTTATTAATCACACTGTTCTTTAATTAGTCAACTTAGCTTAATAATTTGATTTACTTTATGTATCGTTTTATATAGAATTTTATTGGTACACATACTGTAGGGAGCAAGGTGCAAAATAAAAGCAAAAGACGACTGTAACACGTGGAGATGACCCTAAATAGAGAAAGAGCTCATCTTTTATACTTTTTTTTCATATGAGTTGTGGCAACCCTAGGCATGTTGACAAACCATAACAACTGCTTTATACTTTGAAGATCTCTGACCTCACGAAACAAAATGATGACATACACCCCAGGGCTCGAAATGAGAGAAAAGCCCAGTGATGCAAACTGACAAGACAAGGCCGGTATGCCAAGGTGAAATAAACTGACAACTGAGTAAAAGTTAAAGGGTCATTGTTAACCCCCCCCCCCGACATGTAACTGTCTCTTATATCTATGTCAACTCTACAAAATATCACACAAAAACCAGAGGTTGTGCTGTAGCCTGCAGTTAAATATGAATCTCATCTAGAAATAAATATTTTAACAAGAAACTCCAACACTCACTTTCAGCAGCTGGCCCGAAGCAGAAGATTTTTTTTTTGTCCAAAAACAACTGAAGACCCATTTATTATATTGTGATAATTCCCCAAGATGGGAATTGAGTGTGAAAGAAATGTGAAATTGAAATCTCACCCTCACTTCATTTCCCTTTAATCCTCAGGGGGAGAGTGTGATTATGGCTGATGATGGACACTGCTTCACTCCAGCACATTGGAAGGCTCCAACTATGCTAAAAGAGTGATCTTCATGGGAATAATTGAAAGTTTGTGGATGTTAACAAACTATTGCTATTTTCTGACAGCACTTTGATGTACTCTAAATATTCTGCCATGTGTCACTTATGGTGCGTAGATTTTAACCAAGGTAATGTCTTGTTTTTTTTTTTTAGTTTCCAATAATAACTCTGGCTTCAAGTCACAACATAATCAAAATACAAGCAATTATCCAAATTCCTCAAATTTTATTTGACCTGATAGATAAATAAAACACTTTAAGTAAACATATTTTCTAGTCATTAAAATAATCAAACAATTACCTGTGTTGACTGTTTGGAAATTACTGTAAGTTAGTCATGTGTCTTCAGGTCTGACAGTACATCCCAGTTATATCAAAATGATGAGTGACATGTTTGTCCAAATATGCTAATATAACTTAGCAACCGATTATTCAGCTCGGCTCCATGGTGATGACTCATCTGACAGATATTAAAATAGGTTCAGTCACTCTTGCTTGAACTACATTAACTCTGTTTTTTACTCTGACATCTTCGATCATGCCGCTTAAATGTTTTTGTAACTGAGTTGTACTGGTCAAATATGGGTGTTCTGGATTTTTCCAAAATGACCACACTATTTGGTGATGCCTTACGATTTTTGGGAAGACTGAAACGGTCAGGCTTGGTGAAGCATTTTTGGGACATGACAATCTGACCATCTTCTGTTCGGTGTTTTCTTTTCTGCCTTTTTTGGAAACTTCAGTGACAGACTGGCTACTTGCTGTGTGGGATGTCACTGTTTCCCCATATATTAAAGCTGAAGTTTTATATGGTTTATAAATGATCACCTCACCACTGTTTACTTACTTTACCACATTCAAGAAAACAAAACAAAACAAAAACGAAGATAAAGCAATACATTCCATCCAAAAAATCCACAATGAGAAGTGCCAGTGCCTCTACACTGAACCGGACTTTCGGGTTAAATCTACACAGGATTCAACCAAAGTAAATATACAGTGAGGTCCAGTGATGTTCTACCAGGGCAAGCAAGGCAGGAGTGCTTGTCCGTTGAAATTTAAAAACATTTAAAATCACCGTCATTGTCAAAGTCTACAATCTAGAGACACCTGGAGACACAGAGACTGATATGGGCTTGTATGACTTCCAGAGGTATAACGCTACTAGACGTCTGATAAAAGTGTCAGGATCAACTGTTAAGTGTACAGGGCCATATTCTGTGCTCAGATTCATCCAAATGCTGCAAAACTGATCAGACAGCTCTTCACAGTGCAAATGGATAATGACCCAAAACTGCAAAAAAGACTCAAAAGTTTCTAAAGGCAGGGAAATTGAGTATTTTTCAATGGCCAAGTCAGTCACTCAATCTCAGTCCAGTAGAGCAAGATTTTACGTACTGAAGAGCTAAAGACAAAGAGACCAACAAACAGGCAGGAACTGAAGGTTGCCTAACTGAAGGCCTATCCAAGCATCTCAAGGGTGGAAACATCCCACCATATCCATGGTTGACAGACTTCAGGCAGTCACAAACCACAGTATTAAATCCAATCCTTATTTTTAAAATGACCTCAGTTCATCTGTTCTATTCATTTACTGGGGGATGATATGTAAAATATCAGTAAATTTTTTAGACATTTGAATTAATTAATGAATTCAAGCTGAATTTGGTTTTATAGTGAACCAGATGAGTATGGTAACATTAGCAAATATCTTGCGTTGAAGTAAATTCCCTAATGCTAAGTCAGTGCAAGTTCCTTTTCTGTTTTAATGCCACAGATGGCCTGCATAAAAAAGGCTTCAAAAACTTTAAAACAACAGGTCTTCACAGGCACTGTGCACCCACTAAACTTAATAACGGTGCTTTGACATATGTTTTCAAAACAAAGAGTTTGGTGAAATTATGACTAATCTGCAAGTAACAGAGAGAGTGGACAGAAGGATGAAATTAAAAACCACACATAATATCACTGAGACCAAGTATGGTCTTAATACAAGATCAACACCATGTAAACGTTTTGAAATCACATCATCCACATTTTAGATTACCATGGAAACTAGATGCAGAAGCCAAACATATGACCAACACATTTAGTGGTGTTAACTTCTGAGAATTACCACCCCCAACTTGCTAAACTGTAAATTATACTCAATGAGTCAATCAAACCATCAGCCTCCCTAATGGGAACGATGTCATGTCTACTGCCCAGTTCATCGCTTAATCTTTTCCCAGGAGAAAATCATTACCAACAAACTTTCCTGTAAAAGACAGTAACAGATCTGTCAGTCACAGCCAAAGGACTGACTGTTAACTCCCTGGTAAACACAGACTCATTGCGTACTTCATATGGCAAACACTCAAGTGTCTGCTTTGATAATGTGGGTGTCAGGACCAACATAGGAATCAATGGCAAACACAAACAGTAAAACATACATAAAATCACTCTCTCTGAGAGAGATTTTTAGAGAGACATTCACATGAATGTGCACACAAAAACACCATATACCCTATGACCCATGCGCTACTCTAGACAGAATGACTCACTCTTGCCACTATAACCCCTATCTGTCTATTGTCCTCAACAGGAATGTGCTTGGGTGCACACAATACAAATTAAGTCTATGTCTGCAGCGGAGATGCAATTGGCATTCTTCGATGCTACACAGACATGCTGACAAAGCTGCAGTGGTCAATGGTTGTCTCCCCATTAATGCCATTCCTTTATTTCATCTCTCTCAGACTATAATAGGAGATTTGAGACATGTGGAGCAGAGGTATCAACACCAGTAGCTTTGCACACAAGGTTCTATAAAAGGCCTGAGGAAGCTGCGGCATGTCTTAGATGGCTGATTAAAATCATGTGAATTCAATGTCATGTGACAAAAGTTTAAAAATAGCTTGACAAGTCTCTGTAGTGCCTATCTTATTTAATATAATACAGACAGAGATGAAAAAAGAGGGATGTGGAACAGAGGCCCATCTTGTCTGGGGAAATTACTTTGGGACCAGGGAGCTAGCTGGCCACCTAACAAATGAGAAACAGGTTTCTATCCAGACAACAAAACAAAAGAATACGTATTACTTTGCCCTTTAAAAAAAGAATATGTTTTAAAAGACAATTACGACAGCGAAAGACACAACAGCATCCATGCCAGGGCAGTGAGGGCTAACCCATGTAACATGAGGGAATTATGGTGGCTACACAGCTGTCTGTAATGCTTCTCTCCTCCTTGGCTCCCTCTTTCTGACAAAAGAAGCAAAGCAGCACAACATCAAAGCTCAGATTTGCAAGTCTAAGAAGCGGTTTGAGAGCTCGAAGAAGCTTCAGAGAAAAGACACTGTGTGGGTCCGTGGTTGACAGAAGGGACATTAAGAGATTTATGCTTGACTAACATACTTCAATAGTTTTCCCTTGGTTTTTTACTAAGGCATCTTAGACATGCAGGGCCTCAAGTCTCCAGGAGATGCAGACACGGCAAGTGCTTGAACCAAATGAAGAGAACTGACAAAAGGAGCTCTGTCTGAGAGGAGGATAAAAACCGCACAGCACTGGGATATGTAAGTCAACGTTTAAAAACCCATCAGCAGGACATAAACCTCAGTGTCTATATACACTCACTGGCCACCTTATTACTTAAAACTGCCCATTATGATAAACATCTTATCAGCCAATCATGTGACAGCAACTCAAAGCATTTAGTCATGTAAACATGGTGAGGCCAACCTGCTGGTCTACTGCGATTTTCCCACACAACCAATTCTTGGGTTTACAGAGAAGGATCCAAAAAGAGAAAACATCCAGTGAGCGACGGTTCTCTGGGTGAAAAGAGGCCTTTCCGAGTCTCAGGGTCTTGAGTGATGTGTGTGAGGCCACTTGGATAAAACAGCCACGCAACCCAGTGGTGCTCCTGTGGGACTAGCCATAAAGCACCAGGTGCTGTCCATGGTGCTGAACCCAGAGCAGCACCAGAGGGACCTTAATAATCACAGTCTTCACCTGCACCTCCCCTATGGTCTGCTTTAGTAGAGAATCAAGAAGAAGGCTGGTTCAGGAGCATTAAGCACAGAAAGAGGGGCTAACTGAGGTCAACTCTTTTAGGACAGCTAACCTGTCTGGAGTGATGTCCTCAGGATTGAAGAGCATATTAATTGGATGACGTCCTACCATAGAGGCCACATAAAACCAATACTGTTAGTCGTACAAGTGCATTCAACCAAGGAGCTGATCAAAATAACAAAACTTAGTTTTAGTGCCATTTTGCACAATTACTGCATCCAAAATGTTCCATTTCTCTAGTGAAAAAGAAAAACGAACTGGGACTTGAGTGAGGAGGTTTCATTTGGTGTTTTGAGTGTAATACTAATTACCTTTTTGTTTAAGAGAAGGATTTAACGCTTCTGTAATGCTTTAAACAGCATTTTAGTGTAGATCAAAGATCAAAAGGCTTTTGATACACTGTCAACATTTTTAATGGTTTATATTCTTTATCAGTGTTTAACTCCACTGTCTTGTATCCTTTCCACACCTTATAAAAACATCAGCTGTGGTGAGGAACCCTATTCTGTACCTGAAATCACAGCACAATGGCGGCTGGTATATTTGTTAAAACTGGGATCCCAAGTGAAAAAACTCTGTCATCAACATGTGGCCCAAGGTAATCGAAACATACCAACGCGTTTTTCATGTGATGATCAGTCAGTAACGGTTCTGCTGCACAGAAAAGGGTTGCACGCCATTGCTTAAGAGCCTTTGTTGTCATTTCAAGGCCCAGGATTTGATGTAGAGGATGATATAATTGATATAATTTGTAAACTGCTAACACATTGGAATGTTAAAAAAGATTTACAACAGAGATTCCAGCAGCACAGTGCTCATCAACATGGTAATGTCTTAATATCAGAGGAAAAGCTTCCTTTGGGACAGACTACACAGGCAGTAGAATTATACAAATATACAGTCTATACACAAAGAGTGTCATGAGAGACATTAGTCTACATGAGTGGAATCATAATAAAAAACTCCAAGAGTGTCAGTAAGAATGCAAAAACAGACTCCCCTAAATCCTTGCTTGAATTTGGAAGGAAGAACAGGAATGACATATACAAAGACAAAAAGAAAACATGTGGTGAAGGAGAAGTCCGTCTTCACTGTATTTCTCATGAAAATCTTGACTTTGGCAGCCGTGGTGTAGAGCTGATGAATGTAGTACTTTTTTTCAAGTTGAACGGAGACCAAAAGGTGGGTTGCAGAAAGCTGATAATGATTCCCCAGAATATATTCAAAGTAAGTGATTTCAAAAAATTACTGGCAACCACTGATTGCAGAAACATTTTTCTTTGTCTGTGCAATGTAACAGGGGCTGAGGCTGAGGTTCAACTTCTTGAGACATACCACTTTAATCACTAATCAAGTGTGCTCCCAACAAACAGTGCTGGGGATAAATGTTTCATCCCTCCAGTGACATTTCCTTAAAACAAACACTAACAAAAGCAAAACTTTCTCAACATAAAAAAGGCTTCTTGTCCTGCCTGAGAGTTTAAAAAGGAGCAAGAAGGGAAATGGGTTAGAGGAGATATGTATATGGGCCTACTGGATGCTGAGGCATAGAGCACTAATACGCACAGTAAACTGATATACCTTTGAGAATTATTAGACTTGTACACTGGAGGTCCAACTGTAGAAGAAACTGCTGGTGGGATGAAAAGGCAAAGGAAACTTGGAGGTAAAGTGTAAGATTTGTGGTCTGGAAGGAAATTTTTTAACCATTCAGGGAACATGAGATTACTAATCACCTTTGACCTTTAGGTGTAGTGATTAGTGTAGATGTAATTCCTTGTGGCATCTAGATACAAGTAAATCCCCAAAGAACTGTGTTAAGCTGCCTTAAAGGACGCAACAGTGAATTGCTGATGAAATGAGCAAAGTGTATATATGCATCATTATATTCACGAGTATGGATGCCATCCATACAGAGAAATTACAAGACGTTACAGCAATAGCGAGACAAAAAAACCCTTGCAATAAATAAACATACAAACTGGGAAAGTGCGTGAGTTTGGCTCGCATAGTGTCATGTTCAGTGTGGACCTGGCCAGGACTACCACAGAGTATGCACAAGCTGATCATCATGAAACCTGATAGTGTTAGTGAGCTGACATGGACGCACATGAATACATGTAAGAAACAGTATCTGTATATCCAAGCATACAAGTTAAAAGGATAACTTCCAGCCTGAAGAAGAAATGTTACAGCATGACACTGGTTTCAAACACACAAATGTTTAAAGCACCCTGGGGAGGAATTTCAAATCTACCATCACAAATAAAGGTGGACTAAAAAAGTATTATTGTTTTAGACAGAGGAATGTTTAGCAATGTGCTGCAACATCTCTTCTTGTGTAACTCAGTGTTACTAAATGGATAAACCTTTTCTCATAATTCAGTGTTCATCTCCAACTTTTTATTTTCTTCTCCTATTTATATTTTAAGGTAATGGCTACAAGCAAAAGTCAGTGTGAAAAGATTACCAAACACAGATCTAAGGATAGACAAAGAGTCAGGGTTGTCTTCAGGGATTAAGACGGAGAGCACTCCCTTTTCTTTTAGCTTCCTCACGCTCAGTCTGCAAGTGGGTGAACCTGAGCGGAGCTGAGATAACCCCTCAGGGTCAACTGCAGTTAAAGTGGCAATGTTGGATGAACAGCATGACTAAACCACTTCACTTGAGGGCAGTGTTTCTTAATCATTGAGTCTTGATAGATTCCAGCAAAACACCAGACACATTTTAAGGACGAGATTTGTTTCTTTTGAATGACGAGCAGCAAACAATGAACCCTTCTGAAAACTTAAAACACTTGTACAAAACTGCGACACATGAGCAACAGGGTTCACACACAGACAACTATTCATATATACATGTTCACACACAGCTTCCACTGATGTAACACTGCTCTCTCAATCTCCTCTGCCTCTCTTTCACACACACTCTCACCCAAAATACCACCCTGTCATGCCTGCTTCCAAAAACACGGCCAATCTCGCCGCAAACTAATAGTCCTGGGCTGCTATCTTCCGCACATTACCCCTGGGAACCGCACGCACGCACGGCCAACACAACACTGACACTTCCACACAAACACTAACACATGGAGCAACACCATACATCACAGACATACACAGACACACTAACACGCAAAGACATGCACTCAGAGACACTCTACTGTAGAAGCCTGCTCATGGAGTAAATCACAATTTATTCAAATAGGGAATATTCCTTGTAGGCACTTAAAAAGTCCTTCTCAAATCCAGGGGGCTTTTTACGCCCCTCTCCCTGCTAACCACACTAACCACAGGGATTTCCATCAGCCAGGCTGTATCCTGTAACGAGCAGCCAGATATTTCAACCATCCACACCACACGCCAGAGCCTTGAAAAACAGCAGGGTGGGGATGGTGAGTGTGTTTGTGCGAAATATAAACTGTACGTAATTAGAGAAAGATCGTGTAGTTGTATGCATGACCATCCTGAAGGTTTTTAACAGATGTATTAATTTAACCGTATGTGTTCCTTTATCCGTTTCTCTCTCTATTACATGACACGCAGAACATAATGGTACACTGCATATAAAAATTAGGGAAATTATGTGTTTATAAACATTTTCGCATTGGCCGGGAAATGCTGGGGTGTGAAGGCATGCTAAGCTTGAAAGGGAGAGACTATACTGAGAAGCCTGACAGACTCCAGGCCTTAGGAAACATTTTATTACAGTGTGTATGTATGTGTGAGTCTGAGTGTCCACACATGGGTATGAATTTGCTCAAGTGTTTGGCGAGAGCGGGCTCTAAGGACGTGACTGCCTCAATCGACCCTTTTAATAAGTCTCATGGTTATGAATGACAGGAGAGATGGGGTGGTAGAGAAAGTGGAAGGGAGAGAAACAGAGGAGCAGTGAGAGGGAGTCTGACCTGAGCTTAGGTTCATGTTTCACTACGAAAACACACTACTTTAGTGTTCTTCGGAGAAAAGCGAGATACTCGAAGGTATGACAACACCGTATGAAGTGTACATTGGTTAGATGGCTCAAGATTACACACATTAAACACCTCTCGTTCGTACAGGAACAATATAAAGGAGATTGCGGCACTTTAAATATGCCTCGCTGTCTGAGTTCAAGCTGAAACAACAGCCTGTCTAATCATATAAATGGCCTTATTCCATCTCTGACTCTTTCTATATGTATGAACTGGAGACAGGAAGGGAAGACTTCAGGTGCAGCAATGCACTCATGATAAATAGGGTTGCTTGTGCATCATCAACAGACAGAAAAGCGAAAGAGAAATGGGAAAGGTGGGAGGAACAGAACAGATAGTGAGCAGACATGTTTCTGGCGGTGCTGCCATTGTAGAGGAGTGTTGAGAGCATGGCTCATCTTTTGCCCCTGCTTCCATTTTTCCATGTCCTCTTGTTTTTCTCAAGTAGTGCTGTGCAATATCCCCTCTGACAACTCTGTGCTACTCTCTTTTTGAATTTTTCATATTTCCCAGGTGATCACTTCCACAATCTTTTTCTCTACCCATCCTCCTCTATTCAAGAAGACGTCATGTCTCGTGTGTTCTCAGGGGAGCTCGAGAGAGGAACAGGCATAGATTACTTTACAAAAGCATATTAGAAGCTGTGGCTTATGAGTGTGTGACTGCCTGGGGGACAATTCAACTGGGACACACACATCATACCAAAACCATGAGGACAGGTCAATGGCCTTGCTCACCGACATTCCCCTGGCCTCCCAGGAAAGACAATACTGCATGTACAGATACATAAAAACTGGGATAGTAGTTTGAGGGTTGATACACTGGATTGTAAAACTAAGTAAGGGCGCAATGATATTGTTAGGAGACTGGACAGAGTCAAATTAGACAGAAAGATGTGACCATGGATAATGTCAGCAAACTGAGTGGAACACAAAAGCAACTGTATGGACCAAATAGAAAGGAAGTGGAACAGCCACAAAACTGAAAAGTGCCAAGCCTTCATGAGTAGTTCCCTTCCAGAATCAACCATATCGACAACACCTACTGGGATGAGATGGAAACTAAAAGGACAAAGTTGCCTTCTAGCCAGACACAGGACAGACAGGGAGTCAGCACCAGGACCAACGAGCTTAGCCAGTATGGATGTGAACATCAGAACAGATGACTAACTTCAGGAGAAAAGGAAAGGGACAAGTACTAGTTGTGCATTTGGGATGAGAACGGCACAATGTCTAAGTGAGACCTACAAACAGTGTAGGAGCCAGAGACTGTGCAGGTATACTGATCTCATATAGGAATAAAGAGAGACCAGGACTGAGCCAGCAACAAGGGAATGATTGCTAACCTATGGCTCAGGGTGTGAGGCCTGGAATGGATTTTGGGTTGTGTTTGGTGGGTCCTTCCAGAGCATGGAAAGAAGAGACACAGAACTATGCATAGCATTAAAGTATAACCAGTATGAGTGAGGTAATTGTACCGTGGCTCCCAAGCTGCAAAGTGCTAATGGATATAATTTGAAAAGTTACAGCAACAGAACATGGTGATGACAGCGCATGAAAAAGTGGAGTGGAACTGATGTATAGCGTGGTTATTTAAAGTTAAATCAAAGTGATACGCCGTGCCTCAATGCTGAGCAGGGTTAGAGTATTTGTCAGCGTGGGGGAGGGTTAGGGGATGAATGAGAGAGGATTTGGTGGTAGGATGTTATAGCTAAACAATTTCCACATTGTATATGTATACTAACCCTATAACAGTAAAACTGGACACAGTTAAATGGGATACGCAGACAAGAGGACAGAAGATCTTGAGTTGAAGTCACGAGCAGACTGACAGATAGAGGAAAACTAGAAGATGATGGTTTGTGATGGTCAGAGTCGTTTTAGATGCTCCACGGCATCGTGGGACTTAAGCAAAACAGCAAAACCACTTACATCTCAGCCTGGAAACTGATTTGTAATAGTGAAATAAAACCCACTTCCAAGTAACCATTAAAGAAATACAACCCTTTTCCTTATCAGTGTCACTATTATTATAACCCCAAAATGTAATTAGGAGTGTTTGCTACAATTTGCTGAGGCGGACACATTGGCAAGCTTTTAATCGTCAAGCTCAAAGTTAGCTGAGTGTTTTTGGCAAAGCTGCACTATTTCTTATTTATCTAGTTTCACAAATCATGTTCATCTTGAGAACACATATTTCATATACCACAAACACATGATGGAATAACACATGACAGAACTATCTTGGAATTGCATTCTTCATCTATGATGACATTTGGCCCATTCGGACAATTTTTCATCCAAAATATCCTTGAAAATACCGAGGTCATTTTGACTCACTGCAGGAATTAAATGTGGTGTTCACTGTGCTGATATGCCAGATTGCCACTCACGCACTGCGTGTGTGTGCGTGCGTCTGTAAGCAAGAGTGAGGTAAGAGCACAGATTAACCATGGTCGATGATTAATACAACTTGACTTACTGACTTACTGCGAGCAATTATGGCCATGTCTTTTCTCAAGCTTGACTTTCTCACACTCGCTGTGGAACGCATGGGGGTCCTGAAACATGTGTGCACCAAACACACACATATGCCACAGATCGCCAGCCCACCCTCCACTCAACCTCAAAACCACAAAGGGTTAAATATAATCAATCTTCTTTAACAATGCTGTCAGGGCACTGTCTGAGAACACTGACAGAAACACACAGATACCCGCTGCACAATGATGTGTCTGGTGTGTGTGTGTATACACACCTCTTACAACTTTTGCACAGAAATTGTGTGTGAGCCATTCTTTTTACACATATGTACTGTACGTATGTATGCAGTATGTGTGTATTCAGGTGTCCATTTATATAAGGTTCAGAGTGTGTGTGCTCACTGTTTCCATAATTCTGCACAATGTTAACGCTCTGCGTTCCAAAGTAAATATCTTAATCATGTGTTCCTGTCTTTTATGACGACCGCTGATGTCCAAAAGATTTGTGTGCAGGAGCATGCATGTGTGCATGGCTCTATTCAAAATCAACCAAAACAAGTCTGTCGGTCATCAGACATTTCATTAAGTATGGGCTATGTATGCTTGCTCGGGTGTGCGTGTGCGCATGTTACCTGAGGGGATTTGTGGGATCTCCAGCTGTACTGGTGGCTATGGAGGCTGGCCAGGAGCACGTTCTCATCAGTGTCCACCTGACCAAAGCGCAGTGTCTCATGCGTATCATTACAAATAACATAGTGGCTGTAGAGCAGCTCCTCAGCCTCTGCGTTTCCATTCTGGCAGAAAAAAAGAGAGAGATGAGCGGATGAGGTGGGAAGACAAAGAAGAAAGGAGAAGGAAGAGGAAGGACATTTAAAAAAATGCATTTATTTTGGAAGTTTGCATTTGTTGTGGGTGTCAAAACACATATACATGTGTCAACAATGCATGCATTTATAGACTTAACAATGAAGAAGGAAATTAGTGATATTATCAGAGGAGACAACAACATTTTAAATGGGGAGTGGTTCATCATAGCCTGACAGGTATTCCAGCTGGACCAATCTGACCTCTGACCTCTCCAGGAGGCCCGTCACTTTATCAATCCCTTAAATTTTTAAAAATCCTTTTTTTGAACAGCTAAATGCTGCCAGTTTGCACCTCCTGGAAACTAAGTGGGCTGCTGTGTAGGCATTCCTGTTAGTAAGTATCATCCCTATACTGTGTGTGTGTTGGAGGAAACAATATGATGGAGTCTGGCCCACCTACAACACTGAACCGCACAGAAATTCTTGCGAGTCATACAGGGATGCTGTCCACTCATACGTCACCTTGCATGCAAGAAGGGAGAGCTCACTGTCTGCTATTGAAAACAATGGTTTAACCAAGAGAGAGAGAGAGAGTGGGGTGTTTCTCCTGCATTCAGGAATTCAAGCACATTCAAAACAGCACAAACTATGGCTCTGAGCTGGATAGGGAACGCTTGGGTGCAAGGGTAAGCTTTACTTGAGTTCTTTCCAAAGGCTCTTAGGGCTCTGATGGGATCTCTTCTGCACACTCCTCCTTGATTCTTGACGCACATGAATGTAGTTCAGACAACTTCTCAATAACTCCTCAAGTACCCCAACAAAGAGGGACCTCAGCCTGCTGTATACTTTTAAATGGCTTGGGGGTGGGTGGGGGGGGAGAGTGATGGTTGATGGTTAAAAGAGGCTGGCAGTAAAATCTCAGAGTTTCACTGCCAAGCACGTTCAGGGTCCTGGGGTTGTTGATGCTATTGAAAACGGATGGGAAAGTTTACACCATTAAAAGAACACTTGATGATAGATGTGTGTGTGAGAGAGGTAGAGAGAGCAAAATATAGATGGGACAGCTGCAGCAGTGGCTTTAAATCCATTTCCAGTTTTATAGTGGAACACTATCTGTGCTCCCTTTCCAATGTGACACTGCGATTTACAAACTTCCTGCTGCCATCTTAAGATGCCATTGCTAAGCCCGCTCTTTGAAGGTATCGTCTTTCTCCTCTGATTCACAAGGCAACGCGATACAGACATCAGAAAAGCTTCCTCCGGTAATCATATTCACTCGCTGACTGTCTCCGAGTTAAACGGACAAATATAAAGACAAAGATATTTAAACAGTCAACACGTATATCTTGTTAAAAAGCACAAGATGACAGCTTTTTCAAACATCGTCGACAGTATCAAAGGATCCAGTTTCCATAATCCACCCAGATACAATGACCTAGCTTTCGCAGAGCCTAACCCGGATCTGCACTGCACAATGGCTTACATATAAATAACAAGGTAACAATAAAATGTCTGGAAAACAGATTGTAAATAACGACACCCATTTAAAAGAAACACTCATGAAACAAGACACCTTTGAGGTGATAATGAAACCTGTAAAATGAACATAATGAAACACTTATCAGTTCTAAAATCACCAATATATTTCTGTACACATGACCAGAGCCTAAGAACCAGTAACATGATCTCTGAATCGTTTTCTTTCCGGCTACAAAGACAAGAAGAGAATCGTTCAAATATGGGAAGAACCCCCCCCAAAAAAATGAACAGGGGGAAAATTCCTGTTGTTGTCTCAATTCCACATGTAACAGTCTGTGAATGTTCTGTGAGAAAGCAGAGTGTGTAAATACTACTGGGCTTTTGTGTGGCTTTCCACCAAAGCCACTTCCCTGGGGTTAGGGTCTGAGGGTTAGGGGAGAGCAAAGTCTCATGGTGGAGCTGGGGGCTGAGAATTGAAAATAGAGGGCCATGGGGCCTGAGGTTAGAGTGGTGGGGTGCTGAGGTTTGGGGCACATGGGACTACTGAGTGCAAAGACAAGAGGCAGAAATATGAAGAAAGATAATAAAAAAAATCATGTTTTCCTCATCTTTGGTTCCAAGCAACCAAAAGACTCCAGTACACCTCAGTCTCTTATCTCTTTTATATTAAGACAAAACTCAGTGAAGGCTCAACGGATGTTAGAGCCAACAGCAGCTCGGTTGGGGGTGGGGGGCGAAAGTAAGCCTGCTTACTTGGGGACATGCAGTATTTTGCAACAGCCATAACATACATTCATGTTGATATTAATGAGACGCTATTTGGCCTGTGGACTTGCGATTGCCAGAAATCCTTTGTGATGTTATTATGGAAACAAGAGCACTTCATTTACCATGACTACAACTGTGTATTATTACCGACTATTGCTAAATGAGTGAAAATCACAAACATATACTACACTCGAGTGCTATGCATCTGGAAGTACTCCAGCTGTTCTGGTTGCGGTGGTCTCCTATGACCACGTCTGGGTTATGAGGTTTCAATTGTAGCTGAAGAATCTTCTCTATGTTTCGATGCTAACCCTGCAGGCCACATCACAACAGGCCTGCCTGCCAGCCTTGACACAAGGAAACATGAAAATCACTGAAACAATTACACACATTAGGATACCTCCTTCTGCTGTAGAAGGTCAGACACTTAATATTTCTGACTCTTCCTGATTACACTTTAGCTTGGCTCACGTTTTTCCATACATGGACAATATGGGCAAAGAGAATTTCTATCAAATCAAATCTTATGTTATCTTAAAGAATCTTTCCCTACAGTGCAGGATTTCACCAGTCAGAGGGTTAATTGCACCCATAAGTGGTTCTGTCATCAAATACAAGACTTTCTTTCACTGGAAACCCCAAAAATGGAAACAATGCTCCATTATCAAGGAAGTTTTCAAATCTACTGAAGTGGACAAGAACTTTTTTTTTTCAAGAATCTGCCTTTCAAACTTGACCTCTGTTTACCCCCTTACTCCAGAACTACTGTAGCCACATGCAGCACATTTGCCTTATAATTACAGTGTTTTTCCCTTGTGTTCAGCAAAGTGGTGAAGGCTAGAGGTAGTTAAACGGTTCTGTAGAAGTTACAAGGCTGCTGCTGTGTAGACCAATAAAGACAGCACAGCAAACTTAATCATTTAAGAATGAACGTGTAGATGCAGAGTTCAGTATTTGTATTTGACAAAGTCAATCTTTAAAGCCAACATTTATGTGAGTATGCATTGTAAAGCTCGGTTTGGGGGTTTAAGTCGCTGAGCCAAGATAGCATTCACACAGTCAGTATCAAATGAGGTGCGCCTGAGATCATAAGACCAACTAATAACCCAAGTAATCACGCTTGGCATGTTGGGTAAAGCCCAGCACGGATACCAACATGTCTGTAACACTCCAGTAAAGCTGCAATATGACCTTTCATTCTAATAAGACTAATGCTCTCAAGTCTTATTTATGACTAAAATACTCAGCAGAAATAGGGAACATTAACTAGCTTGTGTTAAATGATGCGATCATGAAGCCATGGGTCAAATATGACCAATAACCTAACACAGTCGGTTAAGCGCTTTCGATGAGTCAGTGATGCCCCTGAGTGAAAACAAAGGTATTAAAGCTGCTACACAGAACAATCATTTAATATTATGTTTCCTATATAGCATGCCTAATTTTATTTTATGCAGGTAAAAAAAAACACAGCTGTTCCTAGGAAAACAAGAACTATTATTTCTTTCACCTGGCAGTGAGTTTTTGCATGCATGTAAAACTATGAGAGTGCCTCATGTCTCCAGAGACCAGTATATGAGTCAGCACAGCGAAGCTGAGCAGAGCAATGATAGAACATACAAAGCCAGGGAAACCAGCATGTGTGTGTGTGGGTTTGTGTGCGTGTGGAATAGACAAGTGGGTGGAGGACTAGGGCCAGATGAAGTCTTGGCAGGTGTCACCACTCAAGTTTTACCATGTTTTAATGGGCATCACTTCACACACAAATATCCTGGCTACCAGAGGCAGTGCTGAGAGCTGGGAACTGAGAGATGACGAGGACCATAGAAGCACTAGAAGCCCAAGAACAGACACACTTAGTCAGAGTTTACAGCAAACAGAAAGGCAGTTCCATCCTGCAAATTTTATTACCACTGGCATCCAACCAAAACCATTCTCATGAAATCTACTTCGTTATTAGTTTGTTTAGCTGATACTCCATCTGGGACAAAGGCATAGTTTCTAAATGTACATGCATTTTCTAGAATTTCCTCTACAGACTGACTAGTCCCTGGCTCTAAATCAAATAACCCTTGGCTAATGTTAGAATCAAACATCAGGGGAAATCCCTTGTTAATGTAAATGTCTGAATGCACCAAACTGCTTAAATACACAAGTGAAAAAATCATCCTCCAACATGTTCTAACCAAAGCCATCGTATCACTAAATGTTACATCCTGGTAGGCTGTGGGAGTGTGTGGGCGTGGTGTTGTCTTCTCCCTCTCCTCCTCCTTCGTTCTGGCCCCTCCCTCTGCCCCTGCCTTCTCCTTTAGGTCACACCTGCTGCTCATCTGCTCTCGTTACAACCAATTACCCTCAGGGGTGATATAAGCTGGAGAAGAGCAGTGTGGAGGAGAAGGGAGAGGTTTCTGGTGGATTTCCTCTGTGCTGGTCAGAGTGTGCTACTGGCTTAGGTGTAGGACAGCCTGCTGCGTGTGGCCAGCCGTCTGGTGTGTGGCTCTTTGTGAGTAGTGTTTAACTGAGCAGTGATTGCCCATGAGTGACGGCGGCCTTCATTAGTTTGTGTGGCCTGCCTGGATATTGTTTGCTAGCAGCGTTGCTGTCTCTTTCTGTTGAAGCCTTATTGTTGCTTTCTTTGTTGAAGTGGTCATTACCACTTTGGGTTGACCTCCCTGATTTCTAATTAAAGCAGCAGTGCTGTCTCCTTTTGTTCTTGCCATTTGTATGATTATTGAGGTGTTTGCCTACAATAAAGATCTATTTTATGTTAAATACCTCTGCCTGGCGTTCTTTTCATTCCACCTGGATCTAACTGTTACTGTCCCCCACCCTCATCGCCTAGACTTTTAAGTGGGGACGTAACACTAATCCTTTGGTCGCAGCCACTTCCTCTTGCAGTGGTGAAATTTTGGCTATAAAAAGAAAATGTAACCTCTTTTGCTTTCAACATTAGCTTTAAGGGGCGATCGTGGCTCAAGAGTTGGGAGTTCACCTTGTAATCGGAAGGTTGCCGGTTCGAGCCCCGGCTTGGACAGTCTCGGTCGTTGTGTCCTTGGGCAAGACACTTCACCCGTTGCCTACTGGTGGTGGTCAGAGGGCCCGGTGGCGCCAGTGTCCGGCAGCCTCGCCTCTGTCAGTGCGCCCCAGGGTGGCTGTGGCTACAATGTAGCTTGCCATCACCAGTGTGTGAATGTGTGTGTGAATGGGTGGATGACTGGATATGTAAAGCGCTTTGGGGTCCTTAGGGACTAGTAAAGCGCTATATAAATACAGGCCATTTACCATTTAAGTACATTAGACGAGACACTGAATGATAACTTCTGCTTTAAGAACCCTCAGAATTACACAATATTTTTAATCACCAAAAGCAATATCAATAATCTATAATCGACAATTTAGCTGACTTTTTAATTGATTCTTATTTTATTCTTTGGAATATGTCTGTTATGCAGCTGAAATATCTGGTGTAGTATATGAGGAGTGTTGCAGTTACCTGTTGCCAGCTTTGCAGGGCAGTGTCTACAGTGTGGATGGCATACTGGCTGACATTAAGTGCCACTGGATCCACAAACACATTCACATCAAAAGAGGTGTTTTGGGGGCAACAGGTTGCTGTAGCCTGGGCCTGAAATACAAATGAATATCAATGTTTGGGGAAAAAAAAACTTTTGTAAAGACGGAAGAACTATGTAAAAAGCTGAGCTCAACCTGTAATAGACACGGCTGTAGAAGCTGAAGGTGTGTTAAGTTTCGGTACTCCAACAGCTTGCAATCTAGCTGAGAGGAAAAACTGAACTCCTGACAATGACGTGGTCCGTAGCTCCACTGTCGCAAGAAGACTCGTGGCTGCCGAGCACCTATCCCCATGAACTCTTGCTCTTGAGGTAACTTCCGGTCTGGCAGGAAGGGATGAAGCTGTCGAGATGGAGCTGGAGGAATGAGAAACATAATTTTTTTTACTTAATATACTGAAACAAGTAACAAAGATTAAACATAAAATGGATTAATGTAAATCAAATCCACATGTGAACAGATGTGAGTTTTAAACAAGAGGTCAATTAATTCCATTAAGCAAAAGGACACTTAAGCTGTCAATCAAACAGAGGGCTGCTAACAGATGATATCTGAGTGTACTTTACTGCTACCATGAGAGATCAAACACAGAACAAGAAAAGGTAGAGTTTTTTGGAAGTCAACTTCTCGAACACCTAGGTAATCCCTCTTACTAAACCCAATATACTTCAGACTTGGAAGAGATTTTGTTTTGATATATTACAAATCTTACCTGTACCCAGCTGTTCTAGGTGATGACAGAGGTGAACTTCCAGGTGTGCTAGTTGCAGGCACACACCCAGGGACGGGACGAACCAGGGTGCAAAACACGAGTCCACTCGGGTACAGGCTGCCAGTGCAATCGGAGAGACCAGCTGATCGCAGGGTAACTGGGACCCACACTCACTATCCGAACTGGAAGGGAAATGTTGATAGAGAAAGCCGACAATATTTACAAACGATCATTAAAGAGACTGCAATAAATGAGGAAAATTTTAAACTGACAGCGCCCTGTGAATATAAAATGA
The DNA here is from genome assembly GCF_057382095.1 of Aulonocara sp. 'chitande type north' Nkhata Bay. NCBI lineage: Eukaryota > Metazoa > Chordata > Actinopteri > Cichliformes > Cichlidae > Aulonocara > Aulonocara sp. 'chitande type north' Nkhata Bay. Next base: position 8,608,166 of record NC_141354.1, read on the forward strand.
TTCCATACGGAAATAATATCGAGAAAAATATCCTAATATATGACTGGGATTCAGTACTTGACAGTTTTAAAGAAAACAGTAAATGATTTTCTATCAAACTTTGTTTTTTTAAATAACAAAAGCAATGGCCCAGCTGTGAAATAATGGTCACAAAAAAAAAAGAAAAAAAAAGGAAAATCAATGGACTTATTAAAATAATCTGATTCTTATTAAGAGTGGAATGCTTTTGTGTTTGTGTACAAATTGTGTGACATCCATCTCAGGAAGCACACTGAGACCAGCCATACAGTTACTGAGAATTCAAAAAAAAGAAATGAAATAAGGTGAAATGTGAAAGATCTTCCTCGCTGTTAGGAACATTATTACACATGCAGTTTCCAGGAGAAGCCCTCCGTGGACATTAATTGCATGTCATGGTTGATGATGTTGAATGGAAGGTAATTGAAGTGAATGACCATTTGCTCTGTAATTTGCTGCTACCATGATCCACCATAAAAACTCCAGCAGGAAACGCTCAAGACCTGAAAAATGCTGGTGCAAGCAGAGCACTCCTTAAAAAGATAAGCATCATATGTTGACAATTTTCATTACTTCCAGTTGGCAGGGCAGCCAAGTTATTTTTCTGGTGGAAACTAAAGTAAGGCAGATGAAACGAGGGAGTAAGGAAAGGGGGATCAATTTTGATCAAAAAAGACAAATAATTTAAACATAAAGGAAATGTAGTGTTCGGAATATGATTGTAATGAAATACAGATGTATATTTTGCTTTACACAGTATCTGGTCCTGAAGATTTTTTCTGTTGCTTTTCTTACATGTTTTCTTATTCCTTGCTCTCTGTTTTGCTCGAGCTCTCTAAGCCACACAGAATGTGGGCTCGGCAACGCTCTTCCGCTAAAAGTACCCTAAATCCCAGATGGAAGTAAATAAGGGGAGAGAAAAAGAAAAAAAGATTAAAAGAAGGAAGGAAAGAAAAAAGAACAAAAAGAAAAATCGATGAAGGTCGGAAGATGTAACAGTAATGAAAAGAGGAAGCAGTGGCAGGGAGTAAAAGCACGCTCTTTGGGGTGCTATAGTATCTTGCAAGCCTCGTCCAACTCATCCCATCCTAGCTCAACCCTGCCCAGCCCAGGCCAGGCCAGGCCTAAGAACTTATGAGCCAAAGGGGGCCTGACTACTCTCGCTTCCCGTGAGCTTCCCCTCGATTAGATACACTCAAGGTAAGCAGGAAGGAATCCGGATGGGCCCTGACAGGCACTTGGTGTGCTGGGAAATCTCATTAGGCCGATCTGAACGCCTTCCAAGCCCGCTCCCTGCTCCTGCACACCAGATGTGGGGCGAGGGATACATTCTACTTCTTTGTGCTCAGCAGCCTGGGTGCACTCTCCTTCTGTTTTTTCTCAAACAGGACGGCACACGGTCTGTAGGTTCACACACATACCAGTGTGTAGACATAAACACGCTCTCATATGGACAGTTAAAGCAAAATTTCCTCACCTCTGTTCATCTCCATCTCCATTATGATTGAGTACTATCCTCCACAGGTCTGAGGCCACCAGCTCCTTCTGCTGGTTGGTGAGGCTGAGGCTGGGCAACTGCAGCTGGCAGGCACAGCTCTCTGATAGGCTGAACTCCCGATATGGAACAAAGGTTTGCTGGAGCTCATCCCAGTACTCTAGACTGCATGGTACCTGAAAGCAAAGTAAGTAAAAAATATAGTAAATATATGTAATTATATATATATATATGTGTGTGTGTGTGTGTGTCGTAGCGCTTGTAGAAATTGAGATTTCTGGAACTTTCTGGACTCTTTAATCATTCTTTGCTTCCTGTTGCCCCCATACAGCCAGCCTGCATGTACTACTCACAAATTAAAACTATCGCAGGTAGTTCAGAGCTTTGACAAAACTGTGAGGAAACACATTTCACAATGACATCATGAGGACCTATATAACCAACAAGGCTTTTTCGAAACCCTCTGGGTTTCCTTATAGCATTACAGTTATACTAAGCAATTTTCTGTTAAAAATACTAACTTAATTTCTTATTGTGGCTATTGAATTTGGGCACACAATCAAGTGAGACCTTGTTATATATACTTTTTTCCATTGCAGATGAATGGGTGTTTATTTATACAGTGCCAGATCACAATAACAGTCGCCTCAAGGTGCTTTATATTGTAAGGTAGACCCTTCAATAATACATACAGAAAAAACAGTCATATGACCCCCTATGAGCAAGCACTTTGGTGACAGTGGGAAGGGAAAAACTCCCTTTCAACAGGAAGAAACTTCTGGCAGAACCAGGCTCAGGGAGGGGCGGGGCCATCTGCCAGGACCAGTTGGGGTGAGAGAAGGAAGACGGGACAAAAGACATGCTGTGGACGAGACCCAGAGATTATGACTGAGGGTTAACAGTTTAATCTCTTGGTATTTGTTAAGCATTACACAGTTGGCTCCTAAATCCCTACACACACTAGCTGTTTTTCATACTTTTGGGAAAGTTTAGTCTGCTATTATGGAACAGAACAGTTGGAATTTAGGATAAAACATCCTTGATTTAGTTATGTACTATAATAGAGTATGGAATGAACTATAGGTGAATGAAATGTACATTGCTGGGTTAAGCGGTCCCAATAGATACAGCCACGCCCAGACTTAAACTAATTAATCATTTGCTGTGAGATAACAGGTAACATTTCTGTTCTGTGGATCCCCTAGCTGCGCATTAAGCTACGGTAGTCTGCTAATCATTAACCATTGATTCTTTACTGACCCTTAAAAGACATGGGGAATCCCCATCTCAGAGAACAAATGAGCAAGTGATTTTTTTTTTATGGCATGTGCATTTCAACCTTGAATTTTACTCACTTCAGACACAACCGATCTTTAATCTCTCCTCTAGTTGGAAAAAATGACAGCGCTTTGACCACAGACCACCAACACAGCAAGCTGACAACTCATCTCCATAACAACATTTCATGACCACAGCATAACTAAACACCCAGCAACAGCATGCTGCAAGACGGCCATTAGCATTGAAGTCCTGGAGCCGTTTCTCACACTGAATAACAATCAGTTTTTGAGTGTTTTCACATTGAGTATCATTGATGTGATGACTGGTAGGGCTCCATTCATTCCTCTCACACTGTACCAAAATTAACATAAAGGTGTCTGGTACCCTCAGCGAAACCAAGCACCTGCAGATATTGGCTACTGATGGATCAGTAGTGGCAGCGCACTGAACGTGAACACAACTGAGGAATGCGTGTGTATGCTTTGGGTGCATTAGTACTGTCGGTGTGCATATGTCACATAAGACAGTCCACTTGTTTACCGGAGGCATGAAACTCCTGAGACAATTACCAAACTCCTGGAACTGTCAGCAAGTTTGTGTGTGTCAGAAACCTTGTGCTCACAAAATGTGTGCATGCATCCATATATTCATGTGCAGGGCTGTACTGTTACAGAGGAATGGATGAGGTAACTGTAGCTTACATCATATAATCAATGTCACACAGGTTTTCCTGGAATCAACTTCTCATAATTGCACCTGACAGAGTTGTGCACCCGCAACCCCCAACGCTGAGCCACTGGAGCGGAAACTCGCTGAATCTCCACTGAGAATTCCCTGAAATGCATTGCTAAAACACCAGGCGTGCTTTTTTTTCACCTGTGATATTTTATACACATGACGGCATGCAGAAAGGGATATATGAGGTGTATATATATGGTACAGTAGAATACATTTGCATGGTTGAATGTACGTCATGTTCCCCTTCACTTGTGGTGCAACTTTGGAGGAACGTCGAGATGAAATCGATAACCAAATCCAAAAATGTCAGAATGACGGAAAGAGGAAAAAAGGAGTTTTCTTAATGTGTAAGTTGAACATCTGGCACTTGCTTTCAGGAGGAGAAGGCACCTATGTATAATTCAAGTGGATTGTGTATATGTGTTCAAGAAGAAAACGATGTATAATTGTACATATGAAAGAGAATATGCATGTATACGTATGTGTATACACAGGTGTGCGTATGTATGTGAGCGTATCATACAGTCTGGGCAGTGTCAGTTTCCGCTGCCTGATTGTGTGTGTATCTTATCTGATAAACAACATGTAACCCTGAATAGCTGACATTCCCTTGGCTGCATGGGACGAGATTGTGTTTTCCACAAGAACTCGACAGAGTAGGCCTGGCACCACGACCGCGGGCAAAACATACGCCAAAAAACGATCTGCTATCCTAAATTCCAACTTAATGTTCCATTTTGGGTTTGCTTTAAATCCGTGAGAAGCTACGGTACTGTGCAAAAGTCTTGAGTCACCCCTCATTTCTTTATATTTTGCTTCCTAGAAACCGCACTTTCTTGTAGTTATTTAAGATGATCTTGAGAAATGGTTCTCTGAGAGACCTGCAAAGTTTGTCCATTTTCTGCTTTTTAAATCATTTTTAGTCCAGTCCTTATGCAGTACCTGACCTTTTATTTTGGGTTGAGACATTTAAGATTGACCCATGAATCACCTAATTATTAAAAGAAAAAGGCAACTGACTCAAATGATGAATCAGTAACAGAAAACTTAACAAGACCATTTTAAATTCTATTTAGGCACTTGGTTTTTTTTATTGCAAAAACACATAATTTGTTTGCATTTCTTTAGTTCAATCTATGAAATATTCTAAAGATAACAAAGTTTGACAGAAATAAAATAATACCACCAATAAGATGAGTGTTGGTAGCTGGAAACTTGGTACATATTCATGGCACATGGTGTGCAGTATGTCCTTAAAACATCTGAGGAAACTGAAGAAATAGAGGATAAGAAAAAAAGAAGAGCCAGGCCTAAGACACTATCTACAGCAGATGAACTGTATCTAAACATTTTCTTGTTAAGAAATAGGGAAAAAAATCTAGCAAAGATCTGAAACAGGACCTGAGAGATGCGTCTGGATTTTCAGTTGATCCATCGACTGTTTGCCAAAATCTCATCAGTAATGGTCTCAGTGGAAGGGTGCAAATCCAGTGAGAAAATGCTAAGGTATGCCACAATACACAAGAGAACTGCACTGAAAATCAGTGGCAACAGGTCTGATGGAGTGATGAATCCAAATTTGAAATTTCTGAGTCAAATCATTGTCAGTATGTAAGGAGGTGGTCAGGCGAGAGGTACAACTGTGAGTGTCTACAGCCATCTGTAAAACACAGGTGGGGGATGTTGAAGGTTGTGTTAAAATTAATGGAAAAGTATCATCTGATTTTGATGTTACTGGAACGTACTCTGATTGGCATCGGTTTCACACTGCCAATGGAGTAAAAGCATACCTGGACAGAACAACACACAGTGAAACCCTATTAGTCATGGGCTGGCCTCCCTAGAGCCTGGAGCCCAATATTATTGAAGCAGTGTGGGATCATGTTGATAGAGAATGGAACAAAAGGCCGCCAACATCCAAAGAAGACCTCTAAATATCCTTTGTGAAGCCTGGAGAACTATTCCTGAAGACTGCTTAAAGAAATGACAAGAAAACTGCCTCAGAGAGTTCAGACTGTGTGAAACAATAAACATGCTCATACCAAATATTGACTTTCAAGCTTGTTAGACCTGTATAAACTCTGCTTTTGCCTTATACAAAAAAGTGCTGTATTTCCATGTATGTCTGCAGATGTTTCAATAAGTCACTGCAACCATTTCAGATTTTCTTGGCTAAAAAGAAAGAAACGTGACTCAAGACTTTTGCAAAACACTACATGTTAAGCACTTTTTAAAAACTATTTACAAATGTTATATTCAGAAGTGCTGGCAGCATTGTGCATGTATGGATGATATTTCCATTCATATAATTCACCTTTGTTTCTGAGAACTCAGGACTGTTCTCCACATGATTGTACTTCTCTCAGTCTGACTGCACAACCACAATTTCTCTAAAGGTTAACTAAAGGCAGCCAAACTAAAGCAAATACACAACATACAGAAATTAAGTCAATTTCCATCACCAACCCAGGTGTGATTGCTACAAATTCTCAAGTATGTCTGTGCAACTGAAGACTCCCTCAGCTCGCTCTGAGGCCGTGGCTGCTGACATCCACAGCCATGTCTGCCATTACTTTTATTAACAATATCAACAGAGCTATTAGGTCTTCTGTTATTTCACTGATGCCTATATGTCTAAAAATTCCACTGCTTGCTACCTCTTATCAGCCAGCAGACAAATTGAATTGACATCAGCTTGAACAAATGTTTATTCAAGAGATGTAATAAAAATTGTAATGAAAATGACTCCTGCTATGCTGTCTCAGGTGGGCTGATATATGTTAACATTAATCAGTGTGGAAAATCAGGAATAAGCCCATGCAGAGATCTTCATGCTCACTCTTTTTTTGTGTTTTTACTCTATTCTGCCAAACTCTTATAGGGGGACTGGAGATTTTAGTGGATGAGGTGCAAAAACTCCAGATCAAATTAACCACATGGACAGTCTTTTATTTTTATAGTGCATTAGCTGTGACTAATGCAGGTCCGCTTGAGCACTGTCCTGCTACAATAATAGTTATCTTGGCTAAAATTCCACCTCGCTATTTCTGGGTAAATGTGTCGCTCTGAAGTAAAATACCAAGTTGAGTACCCTGGTTTACCTTCCAACATTTCTATTCATCGGAGAGAACGAGTGCATCGGCGGAAAGGGCGTGTCACAGATGTGAAGCTGATGGTGGACCTGTGTTTCATATAACATTAACAAAAACAAGTTATGGCTGAAGGTTGGTGGCTCAACTCAGGCTGCAGTGTTTTTATGATACCGCTCGCAGGCCAGAGGGGCCACGATGGCATAACGGAGGCCTGCTGGGACATGAAAGGCTATCCCCACAACGCCATGCACGCAAACAGCAGGGGAGCAGATGGTGTGATTTTTTTAATAAAGTCAGAGTAATTTGGGCAACTTCCTTCAACAGAGAGTGGATGATCACAGTAACACAATTGCATATTGTGAAAAGTCGGCATGGACAAAAGGCAATTGAATGAGACAAGACTCTGTTACATTTACTTTACTGGATGCTGTGTCTGAACTCGAACTTTTATTCTCTGCTTTAACACGCTCCATCTCCTCCAGCTCCCCTGAGCTGGGGTCAAGCTGAATCATAGCTCCTGTGTTTGCTCCATGGTTCCCAGGCCCCACAGAAGCAGGAGGAGGGGAACACGAACAGGATGGACAGAAAAGAGAGCAAGACGAACACCTGCTTATGATTCAGAGAACTGACTGCATGTAACAAGAAGGTGACAATGAGTCACCTTTCTCTCTTATCATCGGTTCATTGCTTCGGCACTCTACAGGTGGGAACCTGTGGATGCTCCATTAGGGATCAGATGCTTTTCAGCGGCAAGAGTCCCCCCCCAACCAACCACCAAATTCTGACATTGCTCCCCTTCAACCGTACGTAAAAACAGCTCAGGCAGCAATTTGACTTTGAGTAATGGAAGGAGGTTTGAATTCCCCCTCTGAGATACTGGAACCAGTTGGGAAACCACAACTATTTAAATGCAGGAAATCTTGATTTTATAAAATGTTAATATGATCTGCTCTGGGGACAAGCGAGCAGCAAGGCTCAGAGCAGGAGCCCCCCCGCCAGTACAACCCTTCATTTATTCTGAAGAGCAGGGGAAAGTGGGGAAGGACTAAAGGAAAGGAGCAAGGGGGGAGTGTGACAAAAGGGGGGGGGGGGGGGGGGGTAGTGAGAAAAACCGATCGGAAAACCTATTTTTATTTTGTTTACATGCAGTCCTCTGTCCACCTGCTATGTTTAAAAAAAAGAATTACTTCATAAATGACAGAGAGGAATGAAGACAGCTTAATGCTGACTATCACTCGCCCTTAACTACTTATTTCTTTTCTTTCCCTATGCCTCTCACTTTCCATTTCTCAAAATCTATCAGCCTCCATCTCTGCATAGCCACATGGTAATTTTAGAGGCCTGAGAAATTATGACTGCCTTCTCCCTCTCTCTTTCTCTCTCCTCAGTCTTGATGTAAAGTAAATGAAATTCCTTTGGAATACAAACTAAGCCATTACTGTGTTTTGGAGTTTTATGGCTGCATTTCCGTTCCCCTCAGCTGGACTTTCTTTCTGGTCCTGGGAGGAATTAAAAAAGCGAATTAAACGAGACTGCTGATGTTTCCTAAAAGGCAACGCGTTACCATTATGTCACTGGGGCTACAATCAATCAAACCTGGGACTGCAATAACTTTGGCTGATGACCAAGAACTTCAGTTAAAATAATAACCGTAAATGTAATTTATCTGTAAACAGATATCCAATATCTTAGAATTACTTTCACGTCTAGTTTAGCAACAACATATTTAGCAGTGTTCAAAAACGTACAGGAATAGCGTTTAACACCGAATTTAAATCAGTTTAAACAAACAAACAAACACATTGTGTGTTATGTCCTACATTTGTACTACTACCAGCAGCCAGACCCATTGCTCTATGAACATGCTGCAGCATAGTTTACATGGATGACACAAAAACAGCAGAGAGACTCATTGCTTACTTTTTGATCCTTTACAGCTGGCTCAGCAGTTTTACAAGTTCTAGTCCTTTCTAATAGAAGACAACTAATGTTGCACAATGTGCTTTATAGATTTCTCTAACTTGTCAAATGCAATGGCTTCCATTGCTTTTCTCTGCAGATGCTGCATCAAATCCCCACATGAAGGAGTTTTAACAACAGTTGTGTGCTTGGGGCCTCCTCTTTTCACCACTATCCCTGCAGTAGCCTCAACACCTGATTCCTTTTAACAGACTTGTCAGAAGAGATAGGACCATGCCACATGACAGGGGAAGAGGAGCAGAGTGGAAGATGTGGAAACCGTATGTTCATCAACCACTGGTTCCATAACTCCTGCTGTGTAATACACACAACTCTAATACACATGTCTGTAGTCACAGGCATTATCTTTTACGTACTGGCACAGGCATATGTAGTAATGCAGACGTAAATGCATGCTTCTTATTGACATCATGCATTTTCTGTGCACAGGACACATATGTGTAATAGTAACACGCATTATATTGCAGAGTATACATCAGGAAGGACGTACAGTTCATTTTTGCCTGCCTGTCATTTCCAGCAGCTGCTAAATAATCAACATCCTCTTCCTTGGAGTAGAGAAAGTGTAGCATTGTCACACAGATCCTCTCACACTGAGGCTTCTGTAGGCATTATCAGAACTGCAGAAGACACCACCCCCTCTATGGTCATATATATATATATTTCTTTAACCCCCTTTCACTCAATATTATTTCCTATTCCTCCACCCACAATAACCCCTCCCCCCAATCCCAACTCTATCATCACATCTTCCTCCAACTCTCTCTCCTCTACACACATCAGCTCCCTCTAATTCTCTACTGTAACTCAATATGTGGCCAATCAGCTCGAGGGTTTGCTCAGGAGTTTTGCTCATTACAGACTTTACAGCTGTGGGGCCTCGCTGAAAGTCTGACATCTGCAGCACCTTCCAAAATCTTTCCTCTCCTGGGCCAGCACACATAAACAGACAGAATCGGTACTGTAGGTGAAATGGCTATGGGAGTTCAGGAAAGAATGTGAAAGATAAAGAGAGGAGATGGGGAGATGAGAAACCTATGCTGCAGCCGGAGAAAAATAGGAGAAGGAAAAGACGAGGGCATCCAAGCCCAAAGCTTCAAACTGAATAAAAAAGCTAAAAGCCAGTTGGGAATTATTTTGTCATAGTAAAACTTTGTACACTTACAATGTTATAGCCATCAAGAACTAATGCTAAACTGTTGTTACAATAATGTAATCTTTGATCGGCTGTCTGTATTTATGTACTTGACCCATCCTTGCATCATATTTTGAGAATCTAGTGGTAGATCATTTATCAGTCGCTATACAGCTGCTTCTCAGTCACACAATTGAATTTAAAACCACAATAACAAGGCCATTCAAATAAAATCAGACCAAACACAGATGGCTTTGACTTGGCTAAGAAGAGAGGGTGACAAAACATGTTTTGCATGTTCTGTTCCCACAAATTCTATTCCTAAAGGAATGGTCAAAAATATAAATCCAACCGACTGTTGCAATGACACTATCAGGCACTAACAAATGTCATATTTCTGTTTCAAGAAAAAAAAAGAGAATATGGAGGAGGATGCAAAAGACCACAATTTGGGATGAATCTTTTCTTTAAGAATGAAAAGTTGGAAAGAGAGGATGGGGAAAGAGAGGATGGGGAAAGAGAGGATGGGGAAATGAGTGATAGGAGGAAAAGTGGGATGTCCTGTCCCCCACTGAGGCCCCGAAGGCTCGGTAGCTACTGCACCCTGCCAAAATATAACCTCATCTGTGCTTTGAGACACCTGGCTATTCACACCAGAGCATGCACGATGACTTCCACAGCTGTCTGACCATGTATTACATGTTTGGAAAGACAGCAGGGGTCTCTGTCATTCAATAACATGCAGTGTATAGGAGTTCTCATGACTCATGTCAAGGGAATTACAACGCCCCCCCCCCGGTCCAGCTCTACGACGCTTTATTTCCCTTTTAGTGCAGGTGATGTTAAGTAAAGACTACTGGCAGAGGTGTGTGGATTCTCTCCTAATCTTGCATCTTTGTATGTGACTATAGCATCTGCACAATGAGCTGGACCATGGATTGGTTAATGCATTACTGTTCTTTGCTTTTTTGGAGTTTTGGAGTAAAGGCAGACATATAAGACATATACTCTCTATATACTATGGAAGGGACATAATATAACATAACATAAGATGAACGGCTATGAAAAGAGAATGCAAATACTAAGTGCCTTATACCCGCATTCTCTCTAATGGCCACCAGGGGGTAAAGCCTGTAGTTGAAAAAATATTTCTGGTCCTGTAGAAGTCTCTAGGAAAATGTCACTTGCACCGACCTCTGTGAAAAACCTTTCCTGGTGGGTTTGTGGGCTCATTGGATGCCTATTTTGAAAACTTTGGTTATTCTAAGTATTACGCAAAAGGCTATCTTTTTGATTGAGAACGTTACTCGTCAGATCTGTTTTCAGACCCCGGACGTCATTTTCTACCTGCAAGACATCTCCCAGGTCTGCAGTGCTGATCTCAGGGTCTTCTGTGGTGTTGAAGGGAACAGGTGTTATCCTGACAAAGGTAAGGACACGAGGTTCTGGGTATCTCCACAACATCACCCCTGGGGTATCGTCTGTCTCGCTGTAAAACACCACCTCATGTGGACCTGGCAGTCTCTGTGAAGCTGCGAGGAAAGAAAACAAAACAAAACAAAACAGGATTTTATTGAATTTGTCAGTGATTTTCTGTTGTGGTTATACTTCAGAGCAAGACTTACAGACTAAAAAGAGAAAACACATGACGAGTAACAGAAAAAAAGTGGCAGAACTAAAACAGCAAAAAGTAAACAAAGGGCAGAAATTGATTCTGGGGCAAAAACCCGCTGACACACTGAACTGAACAGAAATCCGGTTTAATTATAAGAGTGGCCTCTTTCCCCCCTGAGATATAGGTTAAAAAAAGCATTCTTTGCACTTTTTCTCCTTTTGGTTCAAAGGGACTATATTTAACTTGCATCCATGTTTTGTGTAGCAATGTTTGCATGGTTATTTGTACTATGGTATCTGAAACTACCAAAACAATTTTGCCTCAGAAATTGCTGTGGATGTTTCCATGCTTTCTGAGTGTTTATATGCATAAGGAGCCCTTCATAAACATAGTGGCTAAGTAAACATTTTTGCTATTGAGTAAACGGCCATTGATTGAACCACGCCAAGCACCTGCAAAAGCTGGAGAACGCTGGATCTAAACCTCTGAGTGGTGTTTTGACTCACTTTGTGGCTGCTGCTTGGGATTCAAGTCCTTTGGAAAAATGTTTATTTAAAAAAACAACAACAGTCAAGCAGAGAATTTCTGCTTTGTTTGGTTCCAGGGCTTCACAAGTTGAAACTTTTGGTTTTGTATAAAACCATTTCTTGTCTGTGCTCTCTTAGAGGTGGACAGCATATTGTTCTCCAACAAAAAGGGCAGATGAAAGAACAGGCAGATACATTCATGAGGTTTTGCTTTCAACTGAGAGAAAGTGGGTTAGAGACTCATTCTGCCCTCGTTTCCACCAAGCTTTCATTTACTCTTCCTGTCCATCTACCCCATCTATCCCTGTCAGACCTGGGGAGCGGCACTTCCTGGTCTCTTTGCTCTGGGGCCCAGTTGGACAACATGTTGCAGACAGATTGTCCTCTTGGTTCTAGTTCACTACTGTACTTTTTTTTTCTGCTTCAGCCAGAATATTAAATGCATCAAAGACCAGTTGAACAGTGCAACAAACAAAGACTCAACCACAGCTGACAGAGTGGACGGTTGGTCTACAGCCAGAGAGAAGTTTGATCCTCTGTGTATAATGTTGCTGTGTGTGTCTAAAGGACAGCGCACACAAAGCACAAAGAGAGGGAATAAACACCATGTTACTCAGAGTGGAAACAGGCAGACATGTCTGATGAAACTTCTTTTCACACAGGGCTTTGATCTGACTTTGATTTAAGTCGATGTGTATCTTAAGTGACATCTCACTTTGTCACAAAAGCTCTTTTTTTTAGTTTGTCCAACTCACTTACACGAATATATGAATAAACAGCCATTGTTACTGTTTATCCTATGGACCGAAAGTTATCAAGAAACAATTACTACTATTATTATTACATTTCAATCTCTGTTCTATGAGCCGCACATCATCTCTACATCAGATCAACATACAGCACATTGACATTCACCTGAGTCCTGGATATACTGGAAACGTCCTGTGCGTAAGTCATCTGAGCTGTGCTCTGTCCGAGGAGAGGGAGAGCCTGGAGACGGAGGTGGCTGGGTGTGGCAGGCCTTGCCTTTAGCACAGCTTTCAGCTGAATCCCCTTTCTGCAGGTGGAAGTAGGCACGGAGGTGCTCCTCTATCAGCTTCAGGCAGTTCAGGTGTTCCTGGCCCCAAAAGACCTGTTGTTGGGACAGAACAAAAAAGGTGAGATGACTGGGAGAAAGGATTAAAAGAGTAAAAGGGGAGTATAAGGAGCTCCAAATAGGGAAAAGTCGAAAGAAGTTAAATAACAGATGGGCATGAGGATAAGGCTACATGTTACAGACTTCTGGCTCTTCCTTGAAAAGCTGCATCAACACTTTCTTTTCCAAAACAGGAAGAGAAGGAGTCAGGATTACCCTCATCATAACCCATTCACAACCTTACCAACATTACCCAACACAACCTTACGTCTTCCCCACTTATCCGCGGCATTCCCCTTCCCCTGTTCCATCAAAGCAAGTCTGCCTGGGGTTTGGACCAAGGACCAGGAATCTCTGAGTCAAAAACTCTGCACACATGGAGCTGCCCGACTGCTCGGCCGCCGCTCACTAGCTTTGCAAGGGTGGGTTATGACTAAACTCTTAAAAACAGGAAAATTTGGGGATTTTTTTTCCCCCAAAAGTTTTCGGAAAGAGAGCACGAAAAGAAGGAATCTGAGGGAATTCCGGTGGTTTTCGTACAGCACTTGATTAAAACACCACAAATGCCAATATTTGCAGAGGGAAATGTATGATTACGTATTAAGTGTTGAGTTGCGAGTGATGTTTCTGTTTGTGGGCACGCAATAAGAGCATTAGAGAATCATTGAATAAAAGGGGTCAGGGGGTTCCCCCTGAGCGAGTAATGTGGAATAATACACTTGTAATAATGTGCTCAGTCAGTCACATTGAAGAGGGACTTTTCAGTGTGGGCATTATGTAACTTGTGACAGGAAAAAAGCCACACATATTCTCCCCCACTTCCCAGCCTCTATTAATAGCTTTTTAATATTCCACCACTTAACCAGTAGATATGACTCAAATGTACAGTGAAATTACAGCATGTAATTTCTACTGTCATCGCTTCACTCCAAAGAGGACAGAAGCCATGGTGAATTAAAAAGGAATATCAGATTCAAGAGGAGTGTTCAGATTGTGAGAAGCTATGATGTGAGTGGGTGTCAGCATATAAATGCTGTATGGTTTAATTTGGAAACCAATGACAGTTAAGCGGATGTTTTAGTGGGTGGTAGGTCTACCTTGAGATTAAGACTGGTGTTGAGCAGGAAGAAGCTCATTAAAACATTTACAAAGCATTCTTCAGAGAGACTCATTTCCATCAACTATCACTGTGCCTGATAATTAAACCTATACAAACCTGCAGGAGGCCTCCCTTCAGGTCTAGTAGCAGTTTGGGGGGGCCGGGCTCGGGTCCAGGGCTGCCACTGTGGCGACACCAACGAGCCTCTAAGGAACTGCTGCAGGAAAATGGTCCCAACAGTACACGGCTCCGATCCTTTAGTCCAGTTCTCACCAACACATCTTTTACCTCGAGCAGCACAGAGGCGGCCTGAATGGCATCTTGGAACACAAAAGAAGTAGCAATAAATGTCATGCACAGCACAGGGCAGAACTAAAGAGAGAAAACAGAAGGTAAAGGATAAATGGTTTGTGGGTAAAGTAGAAGCAGGCGCTCAGTAATTCTACAATGGAAAAAAGGACAAAGGTTCAGACAAATGGGGAAAAGTCGAAAATCAATCCTGGTTTCAAAGTGAAATATCGATACCTCTAACGATGTATAAAAACTAACACTGTTCATTTGCAACTGGGCCAGACGAAATTAAAAGACACAAACAACCGAACCTCAAATATCAGCTGCACAAATGCTTGCCTCTATGTTTTTGCACTGGTCAATTACAACAGTCTGGCACTGTGATAACAGAGCAGCAAAACATACAGTGCAGTTACACCAACCACATCCTCCTGGATATTGTGCTCGCCTGATGTTAATGGCATAAATACTTGGCTCTCTGGGGACGGAAACAACATTACTCTTCGCTCGGAACAGGCATATGTAAATGCCTTGGACCTCGTGTTCTGTGTGCAGATAACTAGCTAAACTATATTCAGTGTTAAGCCACCAGAAACACTGGGATTAGACAACATCTGGGTGTAAAATTTACAACACAGAAACATTAGTTAATATAATGGGGCTCCATGAGTTCATTTCATGGACAGAGGCACACTGGGGTATTTGAAACAGTCAAACTAATCTGAAACTGCATATCTTTGTCTTTATATTGTAAATTGCTAAAGTAAAAGGTTTAGCAGGCACGTTACGATGAGAGAAAAGCCAAACACCCACTCACCCTGTAAGCCCCAAAGGTAGCAAAAGCCCCAGCTTAATAAGGAAAGCTTGAAACATCATCTGTCCTTTCCATTAAAACTGAGACGCATCATTGTGGTCACAAACTCTCCTGAACTTGTAGTTTTGCTGCCATAACTCACTATACATGACAACAAGCTGTTGATGTGGGAGGGCTGATCAGGTCAGTTATAGCTACAGCGGTGGCAGCCCATTTGGAAACCTCAACACTGGATGACTAATAATGCCCTGAGAAGTGGTTCTTCAAACATGTCTTTTAACTCGAGACATTCTCACTCCAGCTGACTTGGCTGTTAGTCTGGGAAAGTCAAAGAAAGCAACACCTGTTTCTGCGTCTAGCAGGCAAAACAGTTTTTGAACTTTGTCAGACCGTTTTATATTTCTTCATAAATGTGACCGAAAACATCATCGTTTTTTCACACAACACCTAAAAGCCAAAGAAAGAAGGAATACAATTAATGAAATGACATAAAAATATTACTCAGTCATTTATCTGTTAAGGAAAATGACCCAGTATTACACATCTCTGTGGAAAAGTATAAGAAACTCTAGTTTTAGCATTCAATTTTACGGTAGATGGGAATTTTTAATTGGTGGGAGAACAGTCAGGTGGGAGTGGGCGCTATGGTGAATGAACTGGGCTTTGAGGAAGTTGAATCATAGCACAAACACAGGAGATCGCTAAGGACTTCAGGAAAAAAAAAATTGTCAATGGTTCGCCAGGCTGGAAAAGGTTACACAACGTTCTCTGAAGAGTGTGGAATCCACTGATCGGCAGTCAGACAACATGTGTACAAATGAAGGGAATTCCAGGGCATCGTTACCCTTCACAGGCATGATCAACCATGCCAAGAGTGATGTGGGAGATCATACAGAAATCCCTGGTGGCTTCTAAGTTGCTAAAAGTCTCTCTTGCAAGAGGTCATCAATGCAGCATCAATGAGGAAGACAAACCAATGAGGAAACCAAAGCTCTCCAAACACAACACTGCTCCCTACTTGCAATTCACTAATGATAATTAAGACACCCCAGAAGGCTGTCCTGTATAAAAGATAGCATTTTTGGTTTAAATGAGAAGCCTCAGGTTTGGTAAAAAGGAAACACCGCACTGCAACACAACAACCTTATTCTATCTGTGAAACAAAGAGGGATGGGGTTTGATTTGGGCCTGTTTACTGGATCTGGGCCAGGATGGCTCACCATCATTGATGGAGCAATGAAAGTGGGTCATGCAGCGATGTGATGCTTAGCAACAAAATAGTTAAAAAAGATGAAAATGATGCCTTGGAAAAGCAAAGTCAAAGTCCTGACCTTAATCCAACAGTTCATGGGAGAAAAAAAACAATGATGTTTTGCACATTAGATGTGGCTAATGTTGCTCAAAGCGGTGTTCAGGACTGATCGGGAGAAAGGTTTAGCTGCAGTTATGAAAGAAATTGAAAGCAAGTCTTCATGCTTCAAGATATTTTACATTTCAGCAATAAGGAATTCAACCCAGAACTCAGTGGTTCAAAACTGGCCATAGGTGCCAATGTAGGATAAGATCTGGGAACAGCGAAAGAAATATGATTCATATCATTTTCACACTCAAACAGTTCAGTGAGCCCTGAGGTCCCGTGAACAGGGACACCGTTATCATGGAAGACAGCAATCCCATTAAGTCTCAACATAAGATAAAGGCAGTCAGAACAACTGTGCATTGAACTGCAGTGATACCTCTTTTTAAGGAAACAAGTAGACATGTAGCAAAAAGCTGCCAACAGCATAACAGAGGCAATGTATGGTCAAACATTCAGGATTTACCTCTTTGATAATACAAGCTGTTTAAAACATGGTAAACCCTTTGTTAACTCAGAATTAGCACCCAGAAATAACATCAGCATAAGTATGTAGAAAAAAAACGCACTGTGCATGACATGATGTGTATGGAGCAGATGGCAAATTACACAGTGTTTGGATTGGCAGGCTACACTATCGATACTTTTCCATAAAAACCACACCAAAAATAAAACTTTTTATTCCTTATATTTGAAAGCTTTAGGTAAAGACAGCCTACTTGGAGCTTGCGGTTCACTTGGGGTAAAGCAAAAAATAAATGGGGGTTGAAGGAGAGATGGAAAGGCATATGAATTGGGGGACTGGGGAAGGAGGTGACAAATGAGGAGATGAATAGATATAGACACGGATGGTGGGAAAGAGTGTGGAGACGAGAACAGAGGATATGAGAGAGAAAGTGAGCTATGATGTGATGAAGATATGACACACAAGGATACTCAAATCTTTCCAGGCTTGGTCAACTGACTAAGGAACATCTTATTCAACATTAAAGTGCAATAACACAACATGGGGTTCCAAAGAAAGACAACTTCTATTGCATAAGACAATCTGGGGTAAAAGTTAAACTGGGATGACTCATTTCTTTCAGGAAAGACATTGTTGATACAAGTTGGCAGCTTACCTGGTAATATCTCCTGGTGCCGTAGCACAGACAGAGCTTGGCTATTACTTACTCAACTGTGGACAATGGGTTTATTTTCATGGCTACGATTTATTACACAGTTCAAGGGAACTCCCAAACTGGGTTGTTAAGATGAAAATCTTTCATGAACACTTATGTATAAAAGCACATTTAGGTTAAGTGCAGTCACACATAGGCACATTTAGCAAAGTAGAGCCGAATGCCTACATCCATACAGATGTAAATCCAGACGTTTACCATGCACAGCCAGGTGAACAAGTGGAAATAAATACACACACATGCACATAGTCGCACGCACAGAGTGTGTAGCAAAGCATTTCCTCCCGTCTCACCATGCGTCATTTACAGCCCGGTTGACCGCAGCATCCTGATGTTAAAGCCAGCAGCAGCAGCAGCCAACACTTTCAATAATCAGCCTAATTGGGAGTGGTTTTAATGAGGGGGAATCCCTTTCTTTCTCCATCGCTAACTCTGTTCTTGCTTTCATGCTGAATAATGGTCAGAAGCACATTTCTTCAGCCTGTTCCCATCCTTGCCTTTGCTCTTTATGACCATATTACCACTATGTAGGTTTGTCTCCAGAGACAGCAGACAGCCCAAAGACATTACGCAGCCGGACTGTGAAATTCTGCCATAAGACGGAGGTAACATCTTTCAATACTGGTGAGATGATTCCATTCGCACCAGAACCTCTCGCCACAAGAACAGTTTCTTCCCCTCTGCTGTTGGACACATGAACAATAACCACATGACTGTCCCCGCCACTAACTCATGACCCTACGCTGTGTCACTGCATCATTTCATGTTTGGCACTGATCACCACCTGCACTCATGTATATAGCTTTCTACGTAGCACTTATAATTCTTATTCTCATGTATATATCTCATGTATATCTCATGCACATATCTTTCTTTCTACATAGCACTTTAATTCTTATTGTCTGCACTGAAGCACCGCAGCAATTTCCTAATGTTGTAAACCTCAACATCTGGCAATAAACCCATTCTGATTCTTATTCTGATTCTGATGATTTGAAATATGGGCTTTGTATAGCATATATGCAATATATTTATAAATGATGAGTATCAAACACAGACAAAGCCAAACAGTGACACATTGGGCAAAGAAAAAGACCAAGAGGAGAAGAGAGAAGTAAGAACTTGATTAATAAGGAAGTAAATATAGGTGCACAGGCAGCTGTTTGGACTGTCTTGATCTAAGACAGGGCTGGTAAGAGAGGTGATCAATAAGGCCAGTGGACAGATGTCAGTGAATCACCTCTGCCCGATGTACACATACAGTACATCGTGGTTACAAATAGGGGAAAACAAATTAAGAAGTTGAGTAATACTTTTTTCCTTCACATCTAAAATAATATGCCATCTGGTTATTTATTAATTTTGAATAAATAAACCATTGAGCCCTAATTAACTATACACATAGCACTGGTTTTTATATATCCCCTCAGGTGACTGCTAGAAACACCAGAGCTGTAAAACAGCTGTAACAAGTGAGGAACAAATACACAGCTATAGTCCATGGATGCATGTGCATGAATAACTGTGTAATTGTGTTAAATTATTAGAATGGAGTCAAGATAATAAACAAAGCCCATTGAGAATTAATTTGGATTTCTGTACCTTACACACACACACACACACACACACACACACACACACACACACACACACACACACCTACTGCAGGCAAATGCACAACCTCTGACACTTGAGGAACCAAGTGGGTGGTGGGGAAAAGGTTGGGTAGAAATCTTCCTGAAGTGAAATACATCTCTGGGAAACATTAGATAGATTAGATAGGATCGGAGACTGATTTACCATGTTGGTTTCTCCCTGGCAGCCGTTATCTGACCACTGCCTGGCTGATTTATACTCAGCGACGTGCTGGTATCAATTAGAAGAAACCTAAAGGAGTCATTACATAACCAGGAGAGGCCCCTGAAGACCTTCTGGGATGGTAAGAGTAATAGGAGTAATATACTGTCACTCACCACAGAAATACACTACTCACTCACCACAAGACCACTATAGGACACTAGAGGAAACTGGTTTTGTAGCAGGGGACGCTATCGGCCAAAATAGCTCAGTGCAAAAAGCTGCACGTCAGCCAAGCCATTACAAATAGAGTAAATATGGGTTCAATGAGAGCTGCAAGGCGTAAGCAGATCGTGTATGCAAGATATGCATTTATTCCAACACTAAATGCAATTTCTCATATGAACGCTACATATGAAGCTAAGTCTATGTGCTACACAGAATGTTTTTTTCCCCTAAAAGTGGAATTTTTATTACATGATATTCTTTTAGCCAGCCTAAGGCTGGGTTCTGACAAATTATCAGGTTTTAAGCTGACTTTGAGAAATCTTTTTCAAACAGCTTCGGGCTCCGTATGGATGCTTTCAAATGTAACTCAATAAGAAATGCCTCTTTTTCTTTGGCTACTCCAATGGTATGTATCCATGTGTGTGTGTGTGTGTGTGTGTGTGTGTGTGTGTGTGTGTGTGTTGGTTGGATATGAACAAAAGTAGAACAATTAAAAAAAAAAAGAGTTGTGTGGCAAACTAATGGCGAGTAATAAAAGATATAAAGCAACAACTGTATGAATAGTAATTTACCTTATTCATGAAGATGTGCACTTGCTTTCTCTTACAGTCACTTAGTCTATCTTTCTCTATAATCGAAAAATGTAAAATGTACTAACAGCTGGGCACTGTTTTGACAGAGTATACATAAAAAAAACCCACTCCTAGAAAGTACTACAAAAGAGCTTTTTAAGAGAGTAACGGTACTTTCTTACTAGGATTTATTAGGAAAGTACTTTTTCTCTCTAGAAAGCTAGAGGAGCTTGTTTTGAACCAAACATTTTGTACAGTCCCTGTTGGAAGATTTCAAAGTTTTGATGGTTGTAAAATACTTTTACCTGTAGAAAAGTGCAAGTATCAACAAGTGTGTACAAAAGCAGGCACATTAGATGATAAGCCGGTGGACTCAGAAATCATGGTTTTAATGATGACTGAGTCTTATTAAACTCATATCACCTAAATATCGACCTTTTACATTTAATGTCAATAACAATGTAAGATCAGCATCAGGCAGAAATGTGAGGTAAATACCTGAACAGACCGGACCCCTCTTCCTCACGTCTTCTCTGTGACATAGTATTTCTGTTATTAATGTGCTGAAAATAATTTATTAGTATAGCGAGCGTGCCAAATCACAGCAGATAAATATAAATCTTTTCTTGGCTTGGCTTAACTCAGCTGCTCTTTCCTGACCACTGAAGCAGAAATAATGTGATAGATGGAAGAGAGTGGCTTTCTTTCAGCAGAGTAAACAAACTGACATGATCATAATTCAAAGATTGGCCAAAGAAACAAAATAAAACTTGAACTGAAAGATAAAGACAGGACATAAAAAAAACAAAGGGTAGCTTTCGCTTTGTTTCACAATAAGAATTTTTCATTTGCAAGTGCGCTGGAGTAAAACACAGGGAAGAAGAAGCTGGAGGTCCACACAAGAAAGGGATTGAGAGCAAAACTTAGCCTGTATGCGCAAAAATAAAGCACGCTATAGGAACAGGGTCTATGGACGTGTGGGTGTGTGCATTCTTAGGAAATCAGGGGCACTCTATGAGCAGTCAGAGAGCTGAGAGATTAGGGAGGGTCTTGTTTCATGGACCCCAAGACATCTGTTCTCTCTCTTTTGCACACCTCCTTTCTTTCTTTCATTGAACTACAAATGCCCCCCTACCTTGGGGAGTGGTGATTCGTGGATGGAGGGAGGAATGCGGGGCTTCCACTTGCTTTTCATTAACACAGGATCTGGTAACACACCTCACTGTCAACCTAATCCCCTCTCTCTCCATCTTGTCCCCTGGCAGAGAGGGGGTTGCCAAGACCAGGTACAGAGCCCCAGATGTTGCATGGATGATGAAGACAGGGTAGGATAAGGTGAGCGCAATGACAAATATTGGGGAGATCTTGCACTGGACACAGTGTGGCCTCCCTGTCCTCTCTTATATATGTCTACATGTGCCTTATGCCTCTCTCTTATGGCCTTATGTGCCACCTATCTTCTCAGTGAGTATTTCTCCTTTTCCCAGTCACAATCCATTTCCAACAAGCTCTTTTCTCAACTCCCTTGTTCCTGATTTAATTAATCTGCTTTAACTTTATTCTCCCTCTATTACTTTATCCTCCACACCCCTTGCTTCTCTTCTTTCGCAACTTCTCCCTCCCACTTCCTCCCTCTCCCGTTTCTCCTTACACACACAGGCCTCAACGTGAGGTCTGCTCAGGATTTGCTCCATCAGTCTTAGCCTGCCACTGAGGACCAGCACAGCAACAACAGCAGCAACAGTAGTAATACATACTGTAGAAGCAGTCGCACTACATTCTCCTGTCTTATATCTCTCATGTTCAGCTACTCCCAGGGGGGTCATTCCTGCTGACTTATTGTGGCAGCTCAAAGGCTCAACCTTACAGAATGGGAATCCCAACCTTTATCTTTGGAAAATTCCAAGGTATTCGCTTTCCAAGGCACAGAGTAGGCCAGAGTGGTGAGTGATGGAGGCAGTGCAGCTAAGGCTAAAAGTCAGCAGATACATCTAATGTCACTAGTGATCAGTCTGTGTAATTGGAGACAGTTTGTCTCCTTTCAGTGGCAACAAATCTGGAAACGCTATGTGAAGAAACCCATGGGGAAAAAAGCCGTGTGTGTTGTGATCTATAAGTGTGCTTAAGTTGTCAAGTAAACAAAAAGAAAAATCCGCATGCAACGGGGTGAGATAAACATGTTATTCAGTTTGCTTTAATGTCTTACCCCATATAAACAAGAGGCTCTTTACAAGCATTTAGTGCCACGTAAACTTCCCAAGTCTTACTCAAATCATGGCTCAGCATGTGCTCTGAGAAAAGGCGCTGAAATGAAATATCAGTCTTTAATGAGATCTGTACAGAGGATCTAAGATGTCTCAGGTATTTCACAAAGCACTCAGATATGATGTAAGAGGAGTTGAGTAAAACGTCTGCCATACATGATGACAGCATTAGTTTTATGGCAGTTGTTATAATGTCTTGTTCGGAACAGACGCGCATGAGGTTATGTTTTTCGAGGCGTAACAACAACCAGTATTTCAAGACGTTTAGAGCCAAACTGAGGATGAATAACCCAGTGGATGTCAATAAACACCAGTGGTCCTGATCCCCAAATTTTTTATTTGCATCAAGTCAGGCTCTAATGGCTTGCTTTCAGTGTGCTGGTAATTGTGGAGAAAACAATACCCATGAAAAGTCAGTTCACGGCAAATCAATCTGTACTTCCTGTGTTTACAGTAAACAAATCAAAGAACTATTATGAACGGATCTCTTGAAACGTATTACTGAGTGCAAAAGAAAGAGTAATAACTATAAATAGTAGAGTCATTCAAAAGCACAGTGAGTGGGACGGGATTAGCTTTCATACTAGCGCTATTGTCTCTAAACTGCTTTTTTTCCCACTGCCTTGCACACACAGTTTCAACTGTGTTTATCAAAGTCAACACATCAAAGATGGATGAAAGCTGAAAGCTGGTGAAAATCAGTTCAGGGCAGCACTGCTGAGTATTGTGTCACCGTGCAGTTATGCAGATTCGAGTAAACAAAGTGCAAATTGTTTGAGGTTTTAATTAACATTTTTGACAATCATTTTATCTGAAGTAACCCTATATAACAACATCTGTAAAACAGATGCAGGCACTTAGGGAGCCTTGTTTCAGCTTGTCCTCGTTCTTCTGCAGCCCCAGTAAACAGAGGACGTGCCGCTCAGGGCACAGAGGTAAAAAAACATCTACCTGAATGATAATGAGAAAGTCTTCCTCCTCATCTCCAGCACGTCGCATGCCATCTCCTCCCCCCTAATCCCTCCCCACCACCACCTATTTTATCCTTCTGTTTCCATCTACTGTCCAAATTAGAAGACGTGCCAAGAAACAGCAAAAGTGAAAAACAAACTAAAAATCCCTCATCATCTGTTATAGTGCGCCGGCTCACACCCAGCTGCACAAAGAAATTGGAAGCTCTTTAATTTACATTAGCATTAGCGGTTCTGATTGTCATAATGGAAACACTGTGAAGCCTCCTGGATAATAGTCAGTGTTGATGAAGGCAGGGTTTGGTTCTAGCACAAAAACAAACATCTTGCCCTCAAACACATTCATACATAACTGCGTGAAAAAAACTGTCTCTCTCATGTCCAAATGCACACATACCCACGTAATCAAATACACCCAGTCCTACAACTTTAGACCCAAGACTAACACAAACATCTCACTTCACAGTTTACTGTCAAACCCTGTTGTTGGCAGATGAGGACTTTGCTAGCACATGTAAAAAACAACAATATTCCAAATAATAATAGAAGCAACAGTGCGATCTGATTCCCAGTGCTCATCACTGGGAGTAAATGACTGAATGTAAAACCTTCCAAACAGGCAAAGACATCATACAACAAGCATGGAAAGAAAATACTTTCACTATTGGTATGCAGTGACATAGTGATCAATAGATATACAGAAGCTACAACTCATAAAGAGGCACACACTCACCAAAACAATGGTTTAGGCTTTTGCTGTTGAATTAAACATATTGCAGAGTAAACATATTGCATTTCAGGCATATTTTTTAATTTGAAGGAATAAAAAAATGTAATCGAGGTGAGCACATGAATGAACAATCTGTTCTATACTACATTTTGTATAGGATATCTGGAGCACTTTGCAACAGTACTGTATTTTCAAGGTGCCTGGATTCATTGCTCTCTTGGCCCAAATGCTGAGTTCGGGTACTAGACAAATGACACGCCACAGAAAAGCATGTACATTTAGTACAGAGTATTACAGAGTCTTAAATTTTGGTTACTTCTGCCAAACAGGGTGAAGTCATGACAGATGTTTCCAACATAGCTCCACCTGTTTCAAGAATTTCCTTGAAGCAAGTAGCCATATCTTGAAATATAGCAGAATGAAATGGATCACATCACGAGTTTGATGTTTTTCAGTTTTCACAAAAAGAACATGTAACAATGAGTCATTTAAGGTCCAAGCCCATTTTTAGCAATCTGCAAAATAATGACTCACGGTTCTGTTTTCCTACTTAACTTCCATGTTCACAATGTAAACTGTTCTTAGGCAATACCATTAAACTGTTATCCATTAGCTTTCCTTCAAACATCAATCGCTATCCCACTAAGAGAAGCACCTTATAGTGTCATCAATCACAGAAGCTCCATTACCATCAAGTCTGTCTGAAACAGACCAATCACTTCAAGGACACAGGATTCGCCAACTCCCTTTCTAATAGCCTCTGGCCCCAAACCAGACATTCTTGTTTTCTTCCTGTAAGATCACTAGAGCTCCTCAGCAGTCTTGGACAAGGATTATTAATTTAACTGTTCACAGGCGCTACTGTCAATCTAGTCCCTAATTGTGGGTTTTTTGGCTTCAGGATTTGTTTTTTTTATGCTGTAATTATATTTTCCTTACAAAAATAAATTTGCTTCTTGAATTGTTGCAGGTAGTACATCCGGTGAGCTTATGTTTGTGTAGCTGTTTCGCTAGCTGTCAAAGTTGAGCAGTAGTGCTTCTGACTACTGGTAGATCCTCTCAGGGAAAAGCCACTCTCACTAAGGTTAGGGACTTCACGCGGGTTGACCATCTTAGGGAAAAGTTCCCGTCACCTCTACATCGCCTGTATGGGTGTCAAATATGCACCATCGCTAACAGATTCCATCTCTTGTGAGCATTACCATGTAATGATAGGAAGAACCCTGTAGCGCTGTTTGCAAGTGTCGGTAGCCTCAAAAGCAAATTGCTGCTTTTCCAGTACTGTGGCAAAGCCCAGTGACAAACCAAACTCAGCTGACACTAGCTGGGTGGACATGTTCGAAGACGCAGAGGCCAAATTTCTTTGTCTTTCCAAACAGCTCCTCGACTCCAGAGAGGAACGCAGAGAAGAAGTTGAGCTTGTTGATTGATCCCCTCAGAGACAATAGCGACGAGGATGAGGAGGATTCTATTCTCCCTCTGCCCAGTGATCTATCACCTTAACATCATCACCACTTAAACCATCAATTCACATTCACATCAAGGAGCCATCCTTCCCAAGTAAAATGGCATGTTTGAAAGCCTCCATGTACTAATATGGTCACCCTGATCCCAGCTTATTAGGTTGAATTGTTTCAGGACATAAGCCTCCCACTGGATGACTACAACTTGGGAGAAGATATGTGTTGTTATTGAGCTTATTCTCTAGGTTTCTGGGTTTCAATGTAGGACTATGGCTGTATCATAGGCCTGGCCATAGTAGGAGAGAAATCACTGTAGTTCAATCTCTCCAGCCTGCTTGACAAGCAAGTCAATATGGATTCCCC
Organism: Aulonocara sp. 'chitande type north' Nkhata Bay; assembly: GCF_057382095.1. Lineage (NCBI taxonomy): Eukaryota > Metazoa > Chordata > Actinopteri > Cichliformes > Cichlidae > Aulonocara > Aulonocara sp. 'chitande type north' Nkhata Bay. The sequence continues at coordinate 8,634,312 of NC_141354.1, forward strand.
ATATGAGCTTTCACGTGCTAAGGAGTAGTTTAGGAGAGGCAGTAACCACTGTGCAGGGTAGTGACTTGAGGAAGAAGCACGGTGATGCTTTTGACCTTTGCCTTCCCCACAAAGTCCCACTGTAAGAACCACTGCCGGCCTTCCCGGTCTTCACAACGACAGAGTGCAATGTAGATTTCAACAATGTAGGCTTCAGGGGGCTGGAAAGTAGTGTCCAGTCCCCTGAGGAGCAAGTGTCCTACTGGCCACAGACACAAGAGTATTACAGTTAAACATCTTTCACTGGCATTGTCACCACCCCTGCTGCTGCATCAAGCCATCATCCCTTCCTCTGGAGGGAAACAAATGACACACAATATATGAACTGTGGTTGCTGCCAGAAGCACAGCAGGCAGCACTCATGGAGATCCGTGCCCTGAGCACTCGATGGATTGTTTATTGTTCCTTCCTCCCCCAAAGAAGCAGCGTGAGGAAGATGCTTCGTTCTAGTCTGAGCTGTGTAACAGCTAACAATGTATTCCCCATTCATATTCAAGGAACAGCACAAGTTCCCTCATTGTTTCCTGTTTATTCACCTCCCTTCAACAGTTTGTGGGATCAGTTCAGAGAGAGAGGTGTGTGGTTCAAAACAAAAAATCACTTTGAAAGATTTTTCAAAATCCTAGAAGTCATTAGTCCGCCTTAGACAACTTAGTGAAGCTTTCATGGTCATGTTGAAATGCGCTTCCCATCATAAGATACCTTGCTTGGATATTAGAGAAAACATTACATGTACATTCACTGCTGGTCCCTGTTAAGTTGACCTGTAATAATCCCCCCCCAATAAAACAGGTTTACTCACCTTCTATCCTAGACCCTGGCTTCATGTTCAGACTTCCTGCCATGGCAGACACTGATACTGTCATGCTGGGCCTCATTGGATGAGTGTCAGTCTCCATAACCACTAAAATCTGGGCAGTCCGAAGAGAAACCTTGTGAAAGGTGAGTGCCAGCGCCCCAACACTGCTGGCTTTACCCAGGGCTGAGGCCTGATGCTGTTTGTCTGCACGAGGAGGAAAGGCCCTGTGAAGTGTCTTTGCAGGGGAAGAATGAGGGGTGGAGGAAGCAGACGGTGGTTTACTTGAGCTGTCCCATGTATAGTTTGGTAGGATTTTATTCTGGTAAGCTTTGGCCTGCTCCAGCTTTGCCAAAGTGGGACTGATTTTCAAGGGACGTGATAGCTCCATGTTCAGTTCAGCTGTGGAGAGAAAAAAAAGCAGATGACAGACAACAAAGCAAAAAAAACAAAACAAAATTAAAGAGTGTTAGTCAATCTGTGCTGTTAGCAAACTTTACAAACAACAACGCCCTCTGTGGACATGTGCTTGTGCACATCCTGACTTATATTTATGAAGTGCTGAGTGATACAGAAAACTGGGCTGGAAGCAGAGAGAGCAAAGTGTTTGAGCAGGTAATAAAAACACAACTTATTAGTCAGAAAAAACAAAAATACATCCTGATGGAAACAGACTAACTAGATCTCTATGGGAATCTGTTTTGTTTGCATATAGACACACACACACACACACACACACACACACATATATATGTATATGTGTTTATATATATATATATATATATATATATATATATTTATAATATAGTAACAATTTAGAATTATCCAATTGTAGAGCAGGGCCTCTTAAACTATGTCAAAATGGGAACTAAAATTGAATAAATTCACTGTTGGCTGTGGTCTTTGGTCTTTAAAACCTGCTGTTGAAATTTGGAAAAACATAAATGGGATAAAATCCATTTGGGGGCTTTAAGACAAGGCAGGCTTCATCAATGTCCCACTGAGCAGATTTTCAGCTATCTGACCGACCCATGGGATACTAAATGGTGCTGTGTCTCATAAATCAAACTTCTCTCTTCTTCTAATCACTCAACTTTGCATGCAAACTGTTAAAAGGACAGCTGGGTCCAGTCTCAATCTCTTTCTTCTCCTCGTCTTAGATGGACACATATGCACGCACAAATTCCTGATTGTCTCGTTGTAACATCCTAATGTGACACTGCGGAATAGCAGAAGAGAATGTTTTCTCCGTGCCAGCCGCGTAAATCTGAGACCACTCTCTCCTGTTCAATCTCTCTCTCACTCTCTGGTGCTCTGCAGCCTTCAAACACTTGACTGGAATATACAGAGACACATGAATTAACTCAATGCCGTTTTACACCACTTCCATTATCCCATTTTTCCACTTGCTCATGATGATGGGAGAGGGAAGCAACCCCCCCCCCCCCCACAAAAAAAAACCCCAAACCAAAACTAGTGCAGCTGTTTTTCATGGTCTCATCAAGAGCCCAGTGTTTACAGCCTCTTAAGGGTTTTAGGCCCCCTGTCTACCTCCTCTCCAGGTAAGAGCACTAAATGACATGAGCGGGAACACTGCCAAGCGTGAAAGGCCAAAACACACACACACAGACTGAATCTGCCTTCGGGATACTTTCTCTTTTAATTCAGCGGAAGTAAAGCACATGGTCAAATGGAAGGATAACTGCAGAGACGAGCTGGAGGAAGGATAGGTGGAATTTGCTGTGCAATGTAGCTTATCATTTCCACTTGACTTATCACCAGGAAACTTTACAGTGGTGAAATAAATAGCTGTATGCAGCTGTTCATCCAGGTTCCTCTGTTCCCCTTCCCATGTTACTTCACCAATCCATTTTCTCCCCGTCTGTTTCATGTAAGCCATCTTTCTGCTTCTTCTCTCTTGCTCAGTCATTTCTATCTTTTACTCTTCCTCCACCCACAACCTAATCAACCCATCCCTGTAATCAAGTAAAGATGTCCCTGATCAACCAGCCAGAGCTAGTGCCATGGCCTGGCTCCCGGCACATGGAGACCTGGTACTCATTATCATTGTACTCACTCCAAAGTTCCTTTCTACACCCTACCGGTCCTATCCCCCCACCAACGGCAGATCTGAAGTGATGGCAAGGTATTTCTATTTTTTTCACTAATCTGAAACTCACCAAATCAAACTGAGTAGTGCAAGTCGATACGGCTAACTATAACCCAGACTTTTTAGACTGGAACTCATGGTTATAGTTATCCTCTTGCATGTAAGGCCCATGTCTGAAATAAGGTACTAACCTTTTAAATAACGATGATGAATAAAATATTCCACTAAACTGTGCATTAACTGTATATACTTTTAAAGAAAAGTTAGATTTTAAAGAAGAGTGAATAAATTCCCTCCTGCTCGTAACCAGGATGTCATAATGTATGAATATTTATTGTTAAATATTAAATGTCCATTTCTATATTTAAGTATTCCTTAAGGAATAGTGGGAAAAAGAGTAAGTTTCCTCCTTTTTATAGTGTGAAATGATTACAGGCCACTGCTATCTATCGGGGTTTAGTACTGTGAAGAGACAGCCACAGCATCTGTACAGCCTCCAGTGTTTTTTTGCAGAAGTTTATCAAATTTCCACATATCGAACAAAACGTGTTTTTTTTTCTTTTCTAGAGCTGATCATCTGTGAGAAACAGAGACAGATGTAGGAACATGTGATTTCACTAGGCAAAGATGACATAAAAAGAGGAAACTTTAACCTCAAGAGGGAAAGAAAGGCTTTTAGGTTTTACAGACTGAAGTGTAAATTCTGTATTTATGGATTAAGATGTGACATCCGATAAAGCCTTCCCTCAACCATATATACTGTAAAGTGAAGGAAAAACATAAATGTCACTCTTATTTTAAACTGCCAGCAGCGTGCCAGCAGGGGCCATGGGTGACTGGGATTTTTTTTTTAAGGCAAGAAATATAAATATTGAAAGAAATGTGGTGAAAAAAAGTACATTAACAGCAATGAGATTCACATATACGAATGATTTAGCTGAAAACACTGATGTTTGCCCTGAATGTAACAAATATTTTAAACTGGCGACTGTCAGTAGAAGGCTTGTGCAAAGAGCAAACGTCCAGCCTGAAGGCTGAAAGGTGGTGCTCGCATACTTTTAAATAACAGGCCTTAATGTGAACAGGCTGCAGGGACTCACAGACTGGCCCTTCTCAGGTGTCAGCCTCTATTAGCACTGGAGAAAGTGGAAGATCAAGGTCTAACAGAGGTATACACACAGGCACAAACACACACACCCCTCTGCAAAGTAGTGTGGGAGATCAAATACGTTTTACTACCCAGGTTACTGTGGCTTTTTGGCGAGGTCACGTGTGATGCTGTCCCCACTTTGAACCTGGCGTTGGTATATGTGATTATGCGTAACTACCAGAAACATTGTTTTCATTCCCACCCCCTCCCCTCTGAATTCTCTAGCTGACTTTCATGCTTGACACTTGACAGTGGAAAGCCTGTGTCCGACACAGGTGGCAATGTGTCAAATTACGCGGGACCTGTATGTGAAGGGCATGTGTTTCTTTCTGGGTTTGAAAGTGCAAACAATATTTTGGGGGGTACCTGTTGCTTCCCAACATTACAAAAAAGTCACTCAGATGACTTGAATCAGAGAGGGTCTGGATGGTTCGGAGGGGCACACCCTTGTATACAGTAAATGACAACATTTCTACGAACTCTGGTTTGACAGAAACCAGGGACAGAGAGCAGTGTTTCCAATTTGTTCAAGCTAATCTATCACCTGCTCCTTCTTTACAGAGGAAAGGCGGATCTCGACTTCGAGTGGTAGCAGTTACGATTCTGGACATGACTAACAAAAAATGAGCAGGGAGGGAAAGTATGCGTATTTGTGTGCTCACTGGTTGCTGCTCGTGTTGGAAAAAAACCCCGATCCACTCAGGACTTTATCGTCTATGTCTCCGCTGGTCAAACCTTGAACTCAAGTAGTTCTGAAAAGGCTGACGTTCTGTAAGCATCGGCATTAGTTATGTTTATGTGAGCGCGCGCATGTATTTGATGAGCAGCTGCTGAGTGGGGGTCAATGCTGAAACACCATCCAGTTTACAGTACACATGTTACAAGTGTTTCCCACTCAGCATCCTTGGGAGGGCCGCTTTGATTGGTCTTGCTGAATAAATGCTGCTGAAATTGCGAGCATATTGCTGTAAACACACAGCAAGATGTGGCCTCACGGCTGTCTTCTCTCCGTCTGTGCTGGGCTGAGATAAATTAAATGTGAAGAACTGTCAAATTAAAGTAGGGGCTGCCAAACATGATACACATAGCAGCACCCACATAGTTACAGAGACTTACACACAAATAAATCACGTGTAAAAACAACAGAAGGACAAATGAATAAAATGCTAAATGCGTTTGTTCTTCATAATCCAGTTTTCAGCTAGTCAATCCAAGTCAAGGCATTTCTTGAACTACTTAGTGATTCATTTATGAATTAGAAAATAATTTGTCAGCGTCCCGTCCAAATATTTTGTGAATAAGGGTCTTCTAGAAAAACAACCTCCGGTATTGGGATTCTTCTGCTCTGTGTAACTTCTTCCTTTTCTCCCCCGACCTTGAAGACGATAATTATCTTCCCCAGAGAGTTATCCAACTAAACAACACAAAGCTGAAAGTGTGTGTATGGATGCATGTGTCGGAGTGTGTGACTATGTGGTTGAAGGGGTGAGGAAGAACCAGTAGCATGTGTGGTCAATTCTCGAAATTTCCAGCAGAGCCTGACCCGGAGCAACCTCACACTGAGCCTGGATCCTGTCTGAGTCATGTGGTATGGTTTTGTGTGTGTGTGTGTGTGTGTGTGTGTGTAAAGAGAATGAATGTGAGTGATTGTGATGCAGCTAATCCTACTGAGAGAGAGAGATAGCTCATCTCTTTATTAGTTCAAGGGAAACACCTGACTGTAATTTCACATTATTGGCATCTCATAAGATTGGCTCAGTTTATCATGCCTCCTTACGGTTTATTACAAACTGTAGGGCCTTGACCCATTGTTGTGATCTGTACGCTCGAGTGGGATGGCCTTCGTTGTCCTCCAGGAGGTTTGCTCACTGGTGCATCTTTATTTATAAGGCCCTGCTTGGACAAATGCCCACCTACATTTGCGATCTGCTCACACGGAGAAGTACTGTTTCTTACAGCCTGCGTTCAAGCGATCTTTTATTGCTCAATGTTCCATTTGCCAGAACTGAACTGGGAAAGAGGGCTTTTACTTATGCTGCCCCTTTCACATGGAACATGATGCAAAAAGACTGGAAGATAGCAGATCTTATTTCATTAAATGCTTTTAAGTCCAGATTGAGAGAGCCAGAGAAAAATGTTTTTAAAATGTAATTGTTATTTATAATATGTATGTAACTTTGTAATTTCAACGTGTTGTCGCCTCTTGGCCAGGACTCCCTTGCAAAAGAGGTTTTTAATCTCAATGGGACTTTTCCTGGTTAAATAAAGGTTAATAAATAAATAAATCTCCACTTCAGCTGCACTCAGGCATCAGATATAACTACAGTATAATTATCATTAGAGATATAACTCTGTTCAGTGAAAAGGACAGGGCTTCTATAAATAAATCAACACTGAGCCATATACACTTTTTAATAACCAAATAAACTGAATCTATTTAATCCACTATGCACCTGAGCGATAACTGCTCCTCTTCCTTACCCTTTTCCACAGGCAGATTAAAGCATACCAATGTTGTAGGACACTCTCTTTCCACTCCTTAATGTACATACTGTGAAGTATCATTTATTACCATATACCTTAAAATCTGTTAAAACAGTTATGCAATCTGGACTAGTGCAAAGGTCTCACTCATTGGTTAGTGGTGTCACTGATGGATCTGGTTGTGTTTGCTTGTACTGTGTGATTGTTGGGGTGTACATAGAGCTGCATTGTATTGTGTTGTGGGCCTCCAGGTGGACAGAGCAGCTAAGGGCTTTCAGCTGACAGCAGGAAGTAAAGTGTGTGGGAGCAAGGGAGTGATATGCTTTGCTAAACTATTATCAATAACACCTCCAGTCCATCCTGTGCTCCCTGTATACACACACAGTATATGTTCATGATTGTATGCATGTGGAAGAAAGACGGTGTCAGTGAGTATGCATCTGCAACATCTGGCCTGGGTTCAGGGAGCTGAACTCTGGATGATGTTCTGCGCCTACACACGCTCACAGGGATAAAAAGGTTGTGCACACTGAGACTCAAAGGCCCACTCACACTTTTATTTATTGCTCTTGTATTTGTGTAGAATGTCAACCACACCCTTAGGTCAAAAACCTTAGCTTAAAGCTACTCATATGGATATCATATCAACCTAAAAATAGAGAACCAAACACAGTGACAGGCAAATTCAAAGAAGCATGAGACTACACGCTTAAACCCACAGGGGATTGTATTGTACTGTTCAAAGAAACGGACACCTGCGATATCAGTGGCTTTCTGAAGCAAACATCCATAAGGTTACTTATAATTTGCTCACATGTGTGTTTACTCGTGTGCAGTATATAGAAAACTGGCTGTGAAATTGCTGTTTGAACTGCTGTTATAAGACTAAACACAGAAAGAAAAACAAGAACTTATGGATAAAGGTAAAGTGACTAAAATGAACCCAGAGCTGAAACTGGATTTTTGGATGGTATTATACACCAGAGGATGTTGTGCAAGTCAGTGCTAAAAATGAAGCATGTTGTTGTTTTAACTAAAATACAGCGCTGTGACAAAGTATTTAGCCCCTGATTTTTGTATATTTGTCCCACTTAAATGTTTGGAATCATCAAACAAATTTAAATCCAAGTAAATACAGAATGATGATTGCATATATTGAGGGAAAGAAGCCATCCAAACCTACCGGGACCAGTGTAAAAAACCCCCCCAAAAACTGCCCCCTTTTGTTAAATCCCACCCGCCTTTTTTGCATGAGTATACAAAAGTGTGTGCGTGTGTGCACGATTCCCACCTGGTCCATTTAAGAAATCTTTAATCTGGAGGCAGAGCAGAGGGGGAGGAATCCCCGTTTTACTGTCCACCTCTCCTGCTACTGTCTGCAGCCAAAACACATTGTAGTCCAGAGATTCTGGTAGAGTCTTTCCCGGGTCTGAACAAAACGAGGCACATAAAAACTTGAATAGAAAAATAAAAGGTCATACATGTCAACATCAGGAAGTTTCACATTTATTAGTTTGAGTGAATATGACTCATGGGAGGAGATGGAAGTCAATTTGTCCAGGATCTACAGTTTAATAACAAAATTCAAATCCATTTACCCTTTAAAAGTATCCCCAGCCATCCCCAGGAACATATTTATCTCTCTCACCTAGACACTTGTAGTCAGCAGCTACTCCTCTTAAGGACACATCAAACACAGACAGCTCCATCCTCTGTTTGCGGTGGTGACAGCTGAGAAGGGCAGAAGGTTGCATCACCTGTAGGTACAAGAGGGGTTCCAACACCTGGTCACCAGCCCCTCTTCTCCCAGGCTGCCTAACTATGGTTACACCAAGTGCTTGACGGGCTGAGGAGCGTGTCGGAGTAGGCAGGCCATCCAGGGAGAGCAGGCTGCCTCTCAGCAGTGGAGAGGCCGGCTGGGAGGTGTTGCTGTTGAGGATGTCCTCAGCAGTCAAGCCAGCAAGTGAACTCTGGGTAGCTGGAGGCAGATCTGGAGTTGGGGATGCCGAGGCTGAATGTGACTCAGACTGGAGGCTGGTCTCAGGCTGGTTGAGGGCACTCTTTCCAACCTGAATCAGATAAAAAGGAATCTATCTCTATGAAATCACTGGAATTTGAGGATCTTACTTTGGGTCTGTTGACCTTATACATATCAAATTGGGCTGTTTGGTGCTGCTTATAAAAACTTGAACCAAAAAACATAATGTGCACTTTGTGTAGATGTGAGCAAGTTTAATTTATCAGCTCCAAATGCACAACACGGTTATTTGTTTGCTTTTCTATCTCGAGTGGGCTTATGTTGAACTGGTGCCCAGATGTCTTTGAGTTCCACATCTGCTTAGACTGTGGGAATGATTTATCAGCATAAATACACACACAGTATATTAATGTTATTATGTGGATAGATGAGCACTGATGGTCCATGTTGCACTATATTAAATTGAGTATATGAAATTGAATTGTTATCATTTAGACTGTATGAAACTACTTTTATCAGACACACAAAATAATTACAAATTCTATTTTCAATTAGACAACTGTACAAAATCAACCTGCTGTAAAACTCAAACATGATAACTCTTATAATAACATAATAATACTGCATTCTATTGTACATGTTTTCTATTATAATTCTAGACACGTGGATAACAAAGAGATCCAGAAACTGATGCGTGCAAGAGCTTCCATGTGACAAGCTTTTATTATTTACCTTATCCGCAGGCTGCATCTTTTCCGGTGTGCCAGGAGTATCCGACAGAGAGGGAATTGCCTTTGGAGGGCTGGAGCAAGCATAGGTCATCACAGACAGCCTACTAGCGGTGAGAAAGATGTCAAAGGGGATAAAGCTTAGGTTCTTGGTAATGGTGGACTTGTGGGAGGGTCTGGCAATGCAGTGGTGACTGGCCCCGCTTTGTTGCTCTATTTGCACAATACGGATGCGAGCGCTGTCGCTGCCGAAGCCGCTGTCCTGTCCAGTCCCACTGTGCCGCGATGAAGAGTCAGCGCCCGCTACGGGGTCTCGACCACCTCGCGTCTGCTCATGCCGACGCAGCTGTATATAAAAACATTGAAGGGAAAGCCATGTTGACACAGATGCATATGTTCTTGGCACAAAAAAAAAGTGCAAAGGTTATTAGCATTAGCAGGACGAGAATAGGAGGGAAAAAGAAAGGAAAAAAAGCTTTTGTGTTTTGTGTTTCTGACCAGAGCACAACAAGGTTTGCAGAAAATTAAGGCGATTAAAAGATTAGTAAAACAGCAGTGCACCATCACTGATGCACTTCCTAAAAAACTGTTGAAAAAGACCAAAATGCTATTTTTCAAAAGTGTAAAATCCATCACTAGAATGAATGCAAACCAACTGAACTGGATAAGCAGAGGAGGATGGATGGATTAATGGATGTACTAGTACCCCCACCCTTGTAAGGGCGGACCTGTTGTTCACTGACATGCAAAGAAAGAAAACCATAAAAGTCTAGGTAATGTATCTTAGCTTTATCATGTTTGCTTTTTGTAAATTGATAACAGCTACCAGCAGCTAACGTAAGCAGTATGGCTACTAACCTGTGCAAGCCATGAAATTATAAGGTAAAGAGTGTAAATACACAATAATAATTACCACTTTATGATAAAAAATTATGGTTTAAAAAAGAGAAGTCTGTTTGCAATAAAAGACATGACCTTATCTCAAACCAAAGCAAGCTGGTGTGTTAGCATCACCATGGAGATAAGGGAAGCAAATGAAACTGGAGAACATTTGCTGTTTTGTTTTTTTTAATCTATAAATCAGTTTCTTGTGTTGGTCCTGGCTTTATGAGAGAACACAAATCAAATAACTCATTTGATTGAATCCATGGACAAATTGACCAAAGAAGGGAAGCATCGTACAGCCACAGAGACATTAAAGGCATGCTCTGGGACTTTTTACTGTGGTCTAAAAATCATTTTGCACTTCTTACAATATTGGAAATGTCTACAAAAAAAGAGCCTCACCCCAGAAAATCAAAATGTTTTGTGTAGTTACTGTGGTATTGTGTATGAAGCAGCTGAGATTTTATGCTTGGCTCCAGCTAACGGATGTCGGGAGGGTTCCAGCCGTTGTGGCAATAAAAAGCTTGCAGTGACAGATGATATAAATCTGTTGCTGGATTTCAAGTGACAATGAAAACAGGCATCTTTATTCTGCTACCAAAGAATGCCATCTTCCAAGGCTACAAAGAAGCTGCCATTAGCTACCTACCAAATCACTTGCTGGACATGTTTCCAGAACTGACATATATAGCTGGAATATCCAAATGATTTGACTTTTTGAAAAAATTCCCAAATGTGTGGAAACATTTCTAGATGCTAAGAAAAACTGTTTTGATCACAACACACAGAAGCACTTTGTTAAAGTGGAGCAGAGGCTGACGTAAGAAAAAATGAAAGAATGCAAACAGGTCTCATGTAAGCATATAAGGTGGGTCTGGTGTGTTTGACCACTACTTCACATCAAAAAAATCCCTCCTCTTATACTCTACAGGTTTGTTAGACGCAGCATGAGTAGTCAGTTACTCACCAGTTCCAACACCACAGTTACACCATGACTGAGGCCTATCCCCAGTGTTTCCCATCCATGTAAACAGGAACAACGTCAGTTTCGATTAGCTACTGCTGTCTTTTGAAACATGATGAATTGTAAAACACAGGAGACAGACCCAAGGTGTGTCCCATTCTCTCCCACCCTCATCTGCTCCAGTCTGCACATGGTTGCTATTACAGCATGTACTCTCAGCTGCCCCCTCTCTTTCTCTGCATCACTCCCTTCCACACACTCCAATGAGAATTTTAAATGTATATTATTGCTGTGGCGGAGATAGTGTTTCAAGACCTCCAGGCAAACACTAAACCCACTGGCAGCACATTAGACAGAATACTTGACTTATTAGATATTTCCTATTCTAAACAGTGTCATCAAAGGCTAAGAACAAGAGCCATATAAAACGCAGCAGCATGCCTGCCTGCCTGTTCTGTTCAACTGGGCTCATGTGTGGGGCTTCCATAGGATTGGCCTAGCCAGATCCCCTTCCTTTCTCTGCCATAATGAGGACAGGATGTGTGCATTTCTTTTCTGTAGAAATGTCAGACTTTCCAAGCAATGAGGAGGAGAGAGAAGGCAGAAAGGGCCTGGACTTGTCTCCATGTGTGTTAAGTTAAGCGAGTGAAACTTGCATTGAGGTAAGGAGGTATTTGAAAAGGTATTCAGCAAAGGCAAAACATCCCCTCCGAGGAGCACCCGACATTGGAAGGGACAAATAAGCTGCATAGCAGCTGGGAAAGAGCGAGCCAGCAGAACCTGCCAGACGCTCTTTATGCTTTTCTCCCTTCCCAAACGTAGGCTGTACACATGCATTTACAATTACAGCAAATACCCCATCTTCTCTTTAACCACCACTACTAGCAGAGTGCCCCCTAAGCAAATTTTTGGTCTATATTTAGATGTGCTTACAAGTGGAATAAGGGATGATGGGGAACACAATCAGAGCCACGCAGGAAGAGAGACAATGAAAAAACGTGCCAAATGCACAGTGTTCATAAGTTCGTGCATTCAATCAGTGTATTCACAAACATGTACGCATAAACACACATGAAGTCAGTGGCTATTCAATCACTTTAACTTGCTGCTTCTTCTTCTTGCAGCTTAGTTAGATCCCTATTGTACCTACTAACTGGAAAAAAACAGCATGTATACAAAGAAAACATATACCTCTATATGCATTAACTTTATACCAATTTATTCAATTATTGAGGGCAATAAATTTAAAATACAAACATTGACTGTAACTACAGGACCAGTCCCAGCTGGAATCCCCTTTTCCAGCTATTACTTTCTATTATATTATATAATGGCTTCACTGGAAACGCTCTTTCCAGATCCCAATGCAATCTTCCTCTGGACTTAGGTGATCGTGATCATGAACGTGCAACTACGCACACATACACATCCCTCCACACCCGAACCCCCACCAGCCAATCGTGAGGTCATCCCATCAGAGTCTCCAGGCAGAGCATTCTGGAAAATGAAGGATAATCCCCAAAGTGTGAAACCATGAGTCTCCTGAGTGCCAATCATATCACAGTGCATCTGTGTGACTCCTGACCCCATTTCTATCAGTGTAACTCAGAACAGCTTGCTAAAGAAAGGCTAAGACTCGGAAGCAAGTGTCACATCATCCAAATGCCACCCGTTCACAGTGCTGGCTGGCTAGTCAAATATGACAGCATACTTTTTACATTTGAATATCACATATGCAGTTGATGCTTTCCAGATGAATGAAAAGAAAGTTGCCATTCGGGATCAGGGATCAGAGAACATGAAAATCTGGATTTTTAAGATGGTAGGGAAGTCCATGGTAGTCGACAGGAAAGAATAAAATAAATACGATCCAAGTAACAAAGGTGACTATTATTCCTTTCAAGACGGCCCATTTAATAGCCACATATCCAAACTGTAGTCCGACTACATTCAGGTTCTTATAATACAAGGATTCCCAAAAGTTCCCAGACTGAAATGGTGCAACAGGATAAAAACCCACAAAAATAGCACTAAATGAGACTAAAATTCCTTTATCCCCAAGCAATACACTGGCCACGTTTGAAGCAGACTGGATGAATGGTTGATGAGATATGTGTAGAGCACACAGAGAGGCATACAGAGATTTCTTGATTTATTAGTGAAATGCTTCAGCTTGAATTCCTCCAGTGAATGACAGGCTGTTGCAGTAGCCATAGCAGCCAGGTGAGGTCAGCTTAGGGAACTGAGCCACTTTTCATGCATTTTTAGCAGAAAAATGGTTTATCACATTTTTCCCATGTTCTCTTGTAACTCCAGTAGAATTCCCATTGAAAAACACGGGAAGTCATTACTAAATCTTTCTGACAGCACTATTCAGTTCAGCTACTTGCTTGCAAAATGCCTACATTGAAATTAACTTCTGTATCTTGACTACATCAAAGTTTATATGTTAAGCCCCTGCTGTGCTACCCACTTTTGTTTACCAGAAGCATAAAGCTGATAGCAGGCCTCTGTGTTATTGTGCCAATGAAGGAAAACTTCAATGCAGCAATACCTCATCTTAATCAAAATAACAATAATACTTTACCACATGCCATTAGAAACCACAACTCACTTGCTTATTTTCTTGAGGAAAACAGAGGAGGGAAGACATTTATAATATGAAGTCACTGCTTTGTACGCCATAATGCAGAACAAGAAAGGGCATCAAAGGCAGTCATTTAGCACACTAAACTTTGTTTCAATAACAAAGGCAACCTGCTATGCACTTTAACTGAACCACAACAAAGAGGTAAAGGAAGGTCGTGACCCCAGAGCTCGCAAATGGATGCCGAGTGCTTCGGCGTGACTGTCGACTGTACTTTAAACAGTGTACTCCAAAGCTCAGGGCGCCAAGTGGGGCCATTTTAACAAGCTCCCTCCACCCAGTAATGCTGGTGGGTGGGTTTACTCCGCCAGGGTTTAGCAACATGTTTCTCAAAGGAACACGAGAGACAATATCCGAACCATTTTGTTTTTTCCTTCCACGCTCCAGGTCCCCAGATATCTCTCCTTACTCCATTTCTCCATCTATTGGTGTGGACCAAAGGAATAACAATGTGGGAATATTTTGCTTACCATGTCAGAGAATCTCTCGCTCCTTTGATGCCACGTGACTCACAGGGGGAAAGCAAACACTGCGGTGACAGTAATAATTTATGCATGTTGACATTCCTAAAGCACTGGGTCAGTTGGAACACTTTTCATCCGGAAAGACCGACTGGGGCAGAAGCGAGGAGATGGCTGGTCTAAACAGAGGAGCATGAAAGAGGGGCTTGTGAAACACCTAACTGAAAAAACAAAGGAAAGATGAACCGACAAGAACATGAATACAGAGATGATGTTCTTTGGTTTCCAGCTGCCCTATAGTTTGGAAAAGCTCTGGCCCAGAAACAAAGATGCGAAATGATAAAGGCGGGAGAATGGAAAGAACAACTGTAAAGAGAGCGAGTTAATGTAGTCCATCTGGGGAACTACAGTTTGCTTCTCAACAAAGACCTGGCTCTGGAAGATGTGGCGACCAAAGCCTCTGTTTTATAATTGAACTTCAAAAACGTTTTTCTCTCATGCCTGCTCACGACATTAGCTTGCTTACAAATATTTTGCTACAAATAGAATGCAGATTGCCATTGCTTAGTACATCAGAGCAGCATCCAGAGCGCTGACATTACGCAGGCTACAGTAGTGTGCTCAACACGTTGAGTTTAAGCCCGAGGCCTTCCCAGTGTGACTCCAGGCCCTTGGAGAAGCTCGCCAAACCCACCGTGCCCCGCTCCAAATCTCTGGCAATCAAGAATGATTTAAAAAGTTTGACAGATACCACCCTTAAAGCTCAACAGGAGATGTATTGCTTCAGTCACCCCCGTCAGATCCACCATCTAAACCCAAATCCTCACAATTATGTCGCACCAATCAAATCTACTGCTTAGGTTAGGGGTGACTATGAGGACGTGCAGGAATTACCCCATATCGCAACAATAGCACAAGCTCTTTATATAATCAGGATGCAATGCAGTTGCCTAACTCGCCGAAGGAAGCTGTTATGACCCAGTGATGTGTTTGTTGGTGTTGTGCCTCCCACCGGAGGATGGTGGCGGTATTTTCCCTTTTTTCTCTCCTAGGAGGTGGACACCTGGGCGTGGCTGCTAGGTATCTGGGTGGAGTCTCTACACACCTTCCGACTGGATAATTGATGGACCACCTCCAGTACTTAACGTCCGGATGACAGTCACCTGGGAGTGCTGTTTGGAACCCTGTTGACTCGGTCACAGAGTTGTGTGTTGTGTCATTGTAGTGCAGGCTGGAGTATTCACGTGTACCTCTAGCCTTGCCATGTAAATAATTGTAAATAAGTTAACCAGTGGCGGTCACTTTTTTTGTTCCTTTGCTGTATAACTTTCACTGTCGCAGCCTAGTAGGCGTGAGAAGCCGTTTTCTTTTGTTGAACAAGTTTTCTCCTGTTTTTCGTTAGATAGTTAGGTAAGTGACTTGTCTTTTGTTTTGGCTTCTTTTTATTTTGGTGTAGGGAAGACTAGGGATTGTTTTATAGGGAGTTTTGTTTATTGTTTTGGCATTGCTCACTGCTGATGAAAATAAATGGCTGCTTAAATACTTAAAAAAGGTGTCGTTGTTGGGGTTTGTGCGTGGGTGGGAAGTGAGTGGGGCAAACTATTTGTTACGTTTATTTACTTGCCGGGACCAGAACGTAACATATTGGGGGCTCGTCCCTTTGGTGGTTCTTTTTGTGGCTTGTTTTCTTGGTTGGCGGTTTTTTCTTGTGTGGGGGGTGTGTGTGTGTGTGTTAGGATGGAGTTTAAGTTGGGGGACTTCACTCTGAGCCCGTCTGCGGAGAAGTTGGACAGGTGTAAAAAGGCTGACCTCTTGCTTGTTGCTGAATTCTTTGATGTGACTGTGCCGTTGACTGCGAAGAAGAAAGAGCTTAGGGAGCTCCTGTGTGTCCAGTTGACGGACAGGGGGTTGTTTGGTGAGCCGGGTCCTGCAGGGGGGGTTGAGCTGGGGGCTGTTGCTGGTGTTTCTGCCCCACTGAAAAATCTCCCTTTTCCACCTAGCCCTTCTGTGGAGGAGCTGCGGTTAACGCTGCGCATTAAGGAGGTGGAGCTAAAGAAACAGCAGTTGGAGGTGGACGCTATGCACTTGAGGATCAGGGCTCTGGAGGTAGAGAGGGGAGCCTCTGTGTCTGCCAGCCCTCCTGTACCTCGGTTAGCCCCGCAGTCACCGTCCCCGCAGGTACCCTCCCCGGAGTCATCATCCCCGCAGATACCCTCCCCGGAGTCATCATCCCCGCAGTCGCCATCTCCGCAGCCACCGGCCCCGATGCCAGGTGGTGGCTTTGATGTGAGTAAACACATCAAAATGGTGCCGGCGTTTCGGGAAACTGAGGTGGATTCGTATTTCACAGTGTTTGAACGTATCGCAGGTGCGCTGCACTGGCCAAAGGATGTGTGGTCTCTTTTACTCCAATGTAGATTGGTGGGGAAAGCTCAAGAGGTATGCACCGCTCTTTCTCTGGAGGACAGTTTTGACTATGATACGGTGAAGGCTGCTGTCCTGCGCGCTTACGAGCTT
The DNA here is from genome assembly GCF_057382095.1 of Aulonocara sp. 'chitande type north' Nkhata Bay. Classification (NCBI taxonomy): domain Eukaryota; kingdom Metazoa; phylum Chordata; class Actinopteri; order Cichliformes; family Cichlidae; genus Aulonocara; species Aulonocara sp. 'chitande type north' Nkhata Bay. Next base: position 8,651,071 of record NC_141354.1, read on the forward strand.
GTGCCAGAGGCTTACAGGCAGAGATTTAGGAATGGGAAAAAATCCGCCAACCAGACCTATGTGGAGTTTGCCAGAGAAAAGAAAACTCTGTTTGATAAGTGGTGTCATGCTAGAGCAGTAAACACCTTGAATGACCTGCGTGAATTGGTGACGTTGGAAGAGTTCAAAAACCAACTACCAGACACTGTGGTAACCTACTTAAACGAACAGAAGGTTACGACTCTCGCCGCTGCTGCTATACGGGCTGATGAGTTTGTGTTGACACACAAAGTGGTGTTTTCGGTTCCTGCTCACAGTTTTCCGTCTTCCAGTAGCCCGCCCAGATGGTCTCCAAGGGGCACCCGCCGTGCCATCCCCTCATCCATTGAGAACCGCGTGTGTTTTTTTTGCCATGAGCAGGGACACCTTATTGCGGTTTGCCCTGCTCTGAAGAGAAAAGAAATGACCAGGGAGGGTACATCTCCTTCCCCAATAAACCTTCTACAGACAAACTCTCCTACTTGGGGGGAGGTGATGGCACCCGAAAATGATAAAGTAGATAAGGAGTTTAAGCCGTTTGTGTCAAACGGCTTTGTTTCCTTGATAGGAGAAGATCGGCGGACTCCTGTCAGTATTTTGCGAGACACTGGTGCGAAACAGTCGCTCATTCGTGAGGGGGTCTTACCGTTTTCAGCTCAATCCTGTTGTGGGGGCGGATGTGTTAGCCTGGGGAGTTAGGATGTGTGTAATACGGGTTCCTTTACACTTGGTGCAGCTTTCGTCTCAGTTTTTGTCTGGTGAGGTTAAGCTTGGGGTGCGACCCCAGTTACCGGTTGCAGGTATTGACATCATCTTGGGAAACGATCTAGCTGGCGGCACAGTTTTTCCGTCGCCAGAAGTAGTCGATATACCACTTACAGATAACAGTGGTTTCGATCGTGCCACATCAAAGGCTGTTCAAACCGTCAGTGTAACGACATTTAGGCAGAGGAGAGGTGCGAGTGGATCCCAGCAACAGCAGCAGCAGAATAGGAGGCAGCCCAAGGGGACGAGAAGAACAAATATTCAAACCACAAGGGTCGCTGAAGCCACCATGCAATCAGACCCAAGTAGATTCACTTTTCAGGACAGTCAGCAGCAAAATGCTGAAACCAGGCCACCTGCTAGAAAAAGACAAGGACCTCGACGGCATAGGGACCGCAGAAGAGGCCAGCTGATGGTGGCTAATGCTCCATCTCCCACCCTTAAATTTGACACAGACTTTGATTTTGATTCCTCCAACGCGCAATTCATTAAGGAGGCGCTTGAGAAGAAGTTACAGGAGGGGCTGAATCTAAAAGATGGGAATTCTGAGGGAAGGGAAAAGGAGGGGCTGCAGCTGAGTTCAGGGGAGGATCATTTTGGTCCAAAGTGCTACTATGACAAAGCAAAGTTTTTCTTTGACAACATCTCATCTGATAATGGGCTCAGACTGACGTGGGCAGAGGAGCGAAAGAGCAATCTGGAGACTTTTGGTGTCCCTGGGCGGTTCCTGAGGGGCCAAGGATTCAGAGGTGGACGCCAGTGTTTTGGGGGCGGGTGCAGTGCTCGTGCAGGAGGATGAAAATGGCATTGACCACCCAGTCTGTTTCTTTTCTAGAACATTTCTAAAACAGCAACCGGCGCCTCATGCGTTGGTCCTTACTCCTACAGGATTTCAACATTGAGATCCGATATATAAGAGCTTAGAGAATGTTATGGCTGATGCCCTCTCTAGGTCGTAAATCAAACATCTTTGTGTGGGGTTGGATGTTTGATTTTTTTTGGGTGGGGGAAACTGTTATGACCCAGTGATGTGTTTGTTGGTGTTGTGCCTCCCACCGGAGGATGGTGGCGGTATTTTCCCTTTTTTCTCTCCTAGGAGGTGGACACCTGGGCGTGGCTGCTAGGTATCTGGGTGGAGTCTCTACACACCTTCCGACTGGATAATTGATGGACCACCTCCAGTACTTAACGTCCGGATGACAGTCACCTGGGAGTGCTGTTTGGAACCCTGTTGACTCGGTCACAGAGTTGTGTGTTGTGTCATTGTAGTGCAGGCTGGAGTATTCACGTGTACCTCTAGCCTTGCCATGTAAATAATTGTAAATAAGTTAACCAGTGGCGGTCACTTTTTTTGTTCCTTTGCTGTATAACTTTCACTGTCGCAGCCTAGTAGGCGTGAGAAGCCGTTTTCTTTTGTTGAACAAGTTTTCTCCTGTTTTTCGTTAGATAGTTAGGTAAGTGACTTGTCTTTTGTTTTGGCTTCTTTTTATTTTGGTGTAGGGAAGACTAGGGATTGTTTTATAGGGAGTTTTGTTTATTGTTTTGGCATTGCTCACTGCTGATGAAAATAAATGGCTGCTTAAATACTTAAAAAAGGTGTCGTTGTTGGGGTTTGTGCGTGGGTGGGAAGTGAGTGGGGCAAACTATTTGTTACGTTTATTTACTTGCCGGGACCAGAACGTAACAAAGCGTTCAAAAGACGGCACAAGACAATTTCTAGATTAACACCACAAGTGTGTTAGTGAAAACAAACAAAGGAGGGAAAGCGGCCCGACCGTCATGATGCAAGTATTCAGAAATGATACACAGACTCTCTCTGCTCATCCGACATAATCTCTTGGCTGCAATCAGACACTGCTGAACAGACTTTATCACCAAATGCTTCCATCATTAATAATGAACATGATACAAGATAAACTAAATAAGCAGAGTTACAAAAGTGAAATTTTAAAGCTAAATGGAGGACTTGGCAGCTCGAACACCGCTGATAAATGTCGCCTGATGGCCTTTATGCACTTAATATGAAAACATACCGACTCCCGTCCGATATACCTAAACAACTGCACCCAGGCTCGTAACATTTTACAGGGTACCTGTTTACAATAACTTGAAGGCCAGATGAGGGGGAAAAAACCATGATGAGAAGTCACAGTGAGACAGAAGCACCCTGGGGTCTGTCTTTTCTCTGAGCCGCTATGATCCTAGCCCCCACAGCAGCAGAATATTCATCAGACGTACTTTTCTTCTGTTTTTCCACAGGGATGGAGCAGAGCACAACTGGCTCTCGTTAGCCCTCACCATCCCTGTTTATTTTTGAGATCTGTGTGGGAGCAATTTTCTAATCTAAAATACAGGCTCCAGTATATACCAAAAGTCCCTGAGTGAGGTGAGATTAACGGTGGTCAAAGTTGTTTCTGAAAGTGGGCATAAAAGTCCCTTTCGCTGAGCTACTGTGAGACATCTCGGAGCTTGACTTTAGATGTTAGACCAGTGGTGTCTCTGTGAAGACACTGGCAGCGATTTTGCGTTCTTGACACATCTCATCGCTCGTTACATTTTCACTGGCAAAGCAAAGTGTGACACGCACCGTCGCTCATGGTCTCACAATAAAGAATAAAGCAGCAAAGTACCTTAAGATTTCTCATCCGAGGTTTTGGCCATACATCATTAGCTTTGGCGCTATGTTTTCAACAAACAAACAACAAAAGAAACCTCAAACTGCATTGTCTTCAGCATGACCTTGGCGGTTCAAGAAAGCAAATGTCTAAGAGACTTCAAAAAGCTGCAGAAATGCCTTTCATTAAGTCGTGGAGTGTTCTTCTGAAACTTGTGCTGCCTGCCAGCCATCTCTGTATTCTCTGCTATAGTTACAAGTTTGTGAGCAGAGAGTAACAGCAGGGGAAAACAACAGAGTCCTGAGGTGATGTGAGGCTGTTTGGAGCAGGACAGGGTGGGAGGTGTAGGAGGCAGATGCTCACCAGGTGGTCTTATACAAGATTGGGAGCGATGCTGCTGTGATCAGCTCACGCTCCAGGAAGCCCGCACATACACGCTCACAATTTCGAAAAGAGACACAGTAAGAGCGCACCGCTTCATAAGTGAGGAGACACACACAAATATGCACTTAAGACTGCACTGAAAACTCAAAAGTGGCATGAAGACAAAAACAATCCTGGCTCTCTGTCTATTTACAGCAGGAGGATTGAAGTAATCTTCCTGTAATTTGTGCCTGGATTAGCTACGAGGGTCGAGTGAGACAAAAGCTCTCGGGTTCTGCATGTTAGGCTCTCAAAGGAGAATTATGTAAGACCCCCTATCCCCTGACTTGGCTGACCAAGAAGGACCCTGATAATGGAAACATACTGTAGAGGACAAGGCTAAACTAACAAAAAAAATGATCTGCAGACAGAAAAATGAACATGAACGTAGCTCAAAGGCTCATTTTAGGAGAACAAACAATTTCACATGTTCAAAGTAATGATAAACTGACTGCATGGATGGCTGGGGGGATTCAGAAGCAGCTTACATGGAAGGAAACACCTGTGTGAGGGGGCATCTGGTGATTCATTTTTGACATGTACACTGGAGCTCATCCAAGAAGACAAACTGAAGCAGGTGAAGTACAAAATCAAGCCCACGTCCTGATTATTTAAACCATCTGAGCTACGTTTTTCAGTTGTGTCTCCGGTGACTACATGGAACTTACCCGTGCATATCTGTCATTACCTTGACTTCATGTGGGTTTTACACGCTGCTATCAGGTTTCAGTTCCAGTCGCAAACTTAAACATATTCAGTTCACAAATGTACTGATAGATAACAGTTCTTGTATACATGGAATAATGCTCGGTTCCTCCATCACTAACATTAAGAACACATGTGGCACAATAACTCACGCCATAATGCAGTACACATTACAACTACTCTCGTCGCTGAATGACCTCTTGTGAATCTTTCAATTAACTGAATTAAGGATGTCGCATTTTGTTTTAGCAGAACTCAATGCTTCTGCAGACCATAACGCAAAAAGACAAGAAAGAAAAAGGAGAATAACAAAGACACTACACACTCACACTTTTATTGCAATGTTCGAGTTACTTAATCTTCCCCATCACCTGTTTTTCTAGGTGGAATCTTGCTTTTACAGGTGGATGGAAGAAAAAATACCCCCACAACTATTTCCTCTTTTCACTTCACTGGACAAAAATTCTGTGTTTTTACACTGAACAAAATCTACCATAGTGTCTGCTAGCTGGCCTGCACATTGCTTTTACTAGTCCCCTGGGTTTATGACCCTGTTTCCCTTGCAGGCAGAGAGAGAGGGCACTCCTGCTCACCTGAGTTGTCACTCGATCTCTGGGTTCACGGCGGGGGCCTCCTGCCTTTCCTCAAAGGCACCATTTGTTTCCCTGCTCTAACAGAATTCCGAGCTTTGTGATTTTATCTGGAGTTTTCACGCCAATTTTGCCAAAACCGATTGAGGAGAGAGCAAATTCAGCTGCTACTGATCTCAAATAGATTGAGTTTCCAAGGGGCCAATTTAAGAATGTGCCACGGTTATGCTCTGAGAAGAAGGTTGGTTGGAGTGCAGAGGCTGAACAGGGAAGGTGAGCTGTTATGACTGGCTGTCAATTAGCAGTTGATTCACACAGAAGGGTCAGTTAGACACAGGGAAAAAAAGAAAAAGATATGGTTTCATAACAAAAGAAGGGCAGCAAGATGAACATTGGCTATGAAAATATGTATGTTTAAGATAAGCTGAGACGACACTTACTTTACAGATCTAAGGCAGCCAAAATGGAAAAGGAGACAGCTGCACAAGGAGCTTTATTTATTATTCCTCTCAGCAGCAACCGGGCGAATGAAAATAGTGCTAAGCAGGATGGGAAAAGGTCAGGGTGAAAGGAATCTGGCCCTCAGAGAGGGTTAATAGCCAGGTTGACTGGTTAAGAGCTGACCTCTCAGGAACATCAGCTCCCAGCTTTACAGACAAATTCTTTGGACGGAGACAGGAATCAAAGCAAACACCACATTCAGACGCTGTACTCATCTTTGAACATTTCTTCCTTACTCTCTTCCTTCTTCTCTCATTTGGCAAACCTCTCTCAAGCTGTCTCCACTGTCTGCTCTGTTACCTTTCCATGCTTTAGATTTTTACCCTCATTTCATGTCTCCTTATTTCTGTTGGCCAGCAGAGCACTGAAAAGATCCTCTGACACCTTACTGTCCTGGAAAGATCAGAGGTCAAGAAAGATAATCGAGTTCTCAAAGCTCAACAGCTACAAGACAATATGAAACACTCATCACAAAGAGGAGTGGCTTGGGAAACGGTTTACTTTAAACATATACAGACGAGGATTCGGCCGCAGGTCGCTCGCTGAGCCAAGCTTGTCAACAGCACCGTGGCTAAGATAAGCTGTCCTACGTGCTTTTGACATCCAGCTAACACTCCTACGTGAAAGAGAGCTATATACAGGCCATCAAGCTTCCACGCTCCCACAGTAACATTTAGCAGTATTTGGTAAGAGTGAGTTACTTTTATTTGGTTATTATACTTAACATTATGCAAAATTCTCAAGATATTTGAAAGGATGACCTGTCACAGAACTGTATTCTGTTTGCTCATGTAATCCCAGACTAATGGGAGCTCTGAGGAGGCCCCATCACGAAACAGTATGGCACATCAGTATACATGACACTATGACATTTTATTTTAAACCATAAAACACACTAAACTCGTTTTTTTTTATAAGGGACAGTTTTTAAATCTAGTAAGTGTAGTTGAGTGTGGCTGTGTGGACAATTATTTCAGGAAAAAAAAGCCACTATGCCTCCTTAAGGGTAGACATTTAAGACTAAACAGATGTAACAGCACAGTATTATTGTCTCCAGAGGAGGAACCCTGCCCAATAGCAGCCATTTAGTCCAGTAACTAGCTAGCTATGGAAGAGCCAACACTCTTCCAGCAAGCAGACGTGCCAGTTCCACGATGGAGAAAAGATTGAATGGGATAGACAGTGTGGGAAAGAAAGTTGGACAAGGTAAACAGAGAGAAGGCAATAATGGGTGACTGGGAACTTGATGTATTTTCTAGGATTTATACTTCAGACAGTCCAACCTGATAACATCTTGTAAACCTGTATACAACCCTTTACATGTTTGTGTGTGCACTGGCATCAGTGGGGATATATGTGTGTTTGTTTGTGTGTGTGTGTGTGTGTACATGAGTGTTGGAGGAAGTCTAAATCCCCGTTTCCCATGCGTGTAATCATCCCAGGATGAGGTGGAAGATGAAGCCGACCGGGACTTCCCCTGCACCAGAGGGTATTTTCCTCTAACACTGTGGTACGAGCACATGGCTGACCCGGGCTGCCTCTGTATGTGCTTTTTTTACTATGTGTGTCTGTGTGTGTGTGAAAGAGAGTGATAAAAATAAAAAAGTATTATTATCACTGCTAAAATAATATGTTTGCTTATTACTGTAGCAAGCGTATAAAAGGCACACAGTAAAATCAGAAAATGATACAGAATAACTGAAAGACTGTCAGGAACAAACTTGCACACTTTCACACACTGTCATCTAAATCTTTTACTCTGTCTTCTAGAGAACAAATAACGTCATAGCAGAGCTGACACACACACACACACACACACACACACACACACACACACACACACACACACACGGGTCAGCTGTTCAGTCATAAAGAACCATTAAGAGTCCTGGCTCCCAAATAAAAGCAGAATACAGTTACCATGTTGAGAATGTGGAAACAATGTGTATGACAGAGTGTGTGTGTGTGTGTGCGTGGTATGGGTCTGCATTTCTGTGTTGCTTGGTGACACAGCTGATGACATAGCAGTGAGATAAGTACCACAAACTGCTCCATCATCTATTCATAGCTCCCTGGCTGAGGGTCCTCCTGCTGCCTAAACTGAACTCAGCCTCACTTTATCATCATTAACATCGAGCACAAAAAATGATGGATCATAATGCTGCAATAAACATCCCTACGATGAAGTGATTCAAGGAGCAACACATCTGCTTATCTAGTGCTTAGAAATCAGCTGTTCGGTCATAAAGAAGCACATGTTTTGCATCTCAATCATTTTAAGTGGAAACTGGTAACTGTCGATAAAGCACAATAAGAGGGTATGAAAGAGATTATGAGAAAATAAAAATCTAACATGTATGTATGCATGGAAAGGCCATTACAATGTGTATGTGTGGACAGACTCCTTTGAACACAGCACAGTGTCTAGAAATGACTGAAATCACACACAACACTTGAACGCGCTGCCTGAACGAGTGTCTTGCCTCACCACTGCCAGGGAACCCAAAAGCCCCTACAAAACAAATTCATTAACCAAGACAATAAAACACAGCTGTGAGGGGCAATGGAACCGTTTGAAATGAGTGCCTGGGATTGTGGAGAATCTGTTCAAGACAAACAGCATGCTAAGAAAAAAGAAAAAAAATCAGAGGAAAGGATTTGGAAATAAGAGAGAGTGAGTAAAGAGCAGTGTTTAATTTAAACTCTAGCTGGGGACAGTGCTGACTGTGAGAACGGAGATGGTTTGTTGGAGCACAACAAAAACAACTCCCCTGTACCAGATGCTTGAGTTCTGGGACCTGGTTTTAATTTAATCTTTTGAACAGGTTGTATAAAATAAGAACAAACAAAAAATGCCAAATTCTATAAATATCATTACTGAAGCTGGGATTGAATTAAAAAAAGACATTCCAAATCCAGTTTCTAATACTGTGGAAATTACAAATGGAAAGACATCTGAACTTTATTACATGAAACCTGAAGATTGTTGACTCTACCTGTTCTTAACCCACACTCTGAACACTGTCAGGGTATGTACTTCTGATATTCTATGATGACAGTGGGTGAAATGTGTTAGCAGGGGGTGGGAGTGGGGCCTAAATGCCTTAGTTCAAAACACCACTAGAGGGCTCTGCAGCTTGAGAAATGGGTTTTTGTAGTACACACCAGACCTGATCATGTCTAAGTCATACTAACCTCCCTGTTGAAGGGCCAAGCAGCCGGACAGACTCAGCTGCCAAAAGACTTACGACACTGAGATAGATGGAGGTACAAATAGTTTCACAGAATGTCCAAAAAAGTCAAAGCCAGACCACATTTATTCAGTATAACCTCCGAGCTCTGCAGCTGCACAGAGGTGAAGACACACTGACTGAGCTCACTGTTAATGATACTGTTATGCTGTGTAATGTCACTGCTATAAAACAGTAAGGCACACTGTATCATGCATATGACATAAATAAGGTAAAAGCAGAAAAGTCATAATAGCCTCCCCTTGTTAATAACTGTGACCAAAAGAATTTAAAAATGCATGTGTGGAAATACATGAAAAAAACATGAAAGCTGAACCATCACAAATACATCTAACTTCTCAAAAAGCAGTGATTGATATTACATCATTCTGGACCTTGTGGGTAATTTCTACTTCACCTAATCCAGATGAAAAAAGAGAAGTAATAAAAACAGTCGGATGCATATTTTTGCACAAAAAATTGACAGCTCCTAAACTTGTATAAACTAGGAAAAAGCCTGGGGGTAAAAACATAAACACAGCGGCTACTGTCACAGTGTCCTTAACATTATTTGGAATCTCATCTCCTCCAGCTGGAGAAGCTCAACAAGAAAACCAAATTCACAGAGGAATGTTTCGGGTGCATGTCAGGACTGCACTGTGAGCCAAGGTGTTGCAAAGCTGAGCAAAACTGATGCTACATCATACATTACGTTGCATTACATTTCATTGCTTTTAGAGATTAATGGAAAAAATAAACCGTGATCAATCCAATTTAAATCACCCTTCTTGAAGGGTGAACCCTAACAATTTTTTTTTTTTGGGGGGGTGGATAACATATTGCAGTTTTCAAACAGTTGCCAATAGTCCTCCCAGAATAGCTGCTTAAATTTCTCATCCTGCCTTGAACCTGGATGAACCCTCTGTAGCCGTTAGCTGCCCCTCAACAGAATCAAGCCATGAATCATTACAAGTCAAGGGTGAGGGCTCAGAGATCACCCAAATCAAGACCAGATGCACAGCAGGCACCTCCCATGGTCTTACCGTGCAAGTAACAAATGAAGAACAAAAAAGAAATAAGGAAACTTCACACTGCGCCTTTCTCTTATCCATTTCTACACGGTTGTATTAGTCCAAGTTGTCCTAATCCATTTTAGATTGTACAGTGATTACATGATTACAAAGTTTAACTTGTTACTTTGCCTGAGAAAGCCTACTTCAGGTTACAGAGGCCTTTATCTGCGTCATCTGACGCAGTCATTGCACTTAAGCACACATCGTCCCATAAAGAATGTTAAGAGGAGATAACAGTAAAATCACTATCAACTCACTTCACTTCATCCCATTACCCCCGTTCTTCTTTCCCCTGTCCCCTTCCCTCATCTACAACTCCCATCCTCACCACAGCTGGTAAATATTTTTATATTGTGTTCCATTAGAAAGCTTCATTAAGCGGTCAGACGGGGCAAATGGCGCCTGGGAGCTCCCTGTCCTGTAAACAATAGGAAGGGCCCTGAAAGCTGCAGCTGAGCAGAGCGCAGTAAACTAAGCCCACATTAGAGAACAGCCTTGCTCTGAGTGAGTAAATATTTAAATGTGTTGGATTCACCCAAAATAGTCACGGCTAATAGTTAAGAGCACAGTATTGGGAAATAATAATGATAGATTTTTGAGCAAACAAGCATTGCGCTGCTCAATGATTAGTAATTGGCTTCATGTGAACTTGTGGCAGACTAGTGGGTAAAAATTAATAAGCCATAATTGTATCAACAAAGTGATCTTTTGGCAGATGTACAGTATCCAGCTAATGTCAGCACAGCACATATCTACAGGAAAAGTTCCTGAAATAAAAAGAGTTGTTAGTCACACATGACTTCAGGTTTGTTACACCGAAGAAACAAAGCTTTAGTATTACAGAAACCATAGTTAAACTACTCAGATAACCTTACTCCAGCTAAAATGTCCATACTATGTATGTATGTAGCTTTGTTTGTCAGTATGTAAGTGCCCATATGGACCAAGACGTTTGTGTTGTGCATGAATGTGTGAGTCAAAATTCCACCTGATGTCACTGTGACCTGTGTTGCATATGTTTATGTGAGCACTAGTTGGTGTGATTTCACCCACAGTCTACAGGACCAAAGGAGCCAGGCCAGGATCAGGAGCCCAACCAAGTGCATGCTCATTCTTTAATATTCATGGGTATGAGGGATCACTGCAAATCTGTCCTCCAGTGCTGACATGTGCTGTCCTCAGACATCTCGGGGAGAGGATTCAGTGCAAACCACCTGAAGCCACTCACTAGATTTGACTCCTCTAAGTTAAATTGAAACCAAAATGGAGGAGATCCAGAATCGCAAGCAGTGTGAGATTATGCTTACAGACACAGGACTTTCAGGTAGACAGAAGCACTGAGAACTGTGTATTGCTGCACAGGCTGACTGTTTAAACATCTTTAAGTTTAAACAGGGGGTGGTTTTGATTTTGTATGTAGTGCTGGAACGTCACTATAATGTACCTCAAAGCCTTTCTCTGGAGCGTCCATCCCCACCATGTTGTCTCTGAGAAGCTGATGAAGGAGGTGGACCTGAGCAATACTGAGGTAGAAATCCAGACTGCTAGTCACATTAACCTCCAGAGAGTGGCCACACACCACCACCTCCTAGAGAAAAAAGGGAGTTAAAAAAAAGGGGGGGGGGGACAAAATGAACAGAAGAAGTAGGAGGAGAGAACAGGAAATGCATTGAAAACATCTTTTGTAACTTGTATACGCTTCTATTTACTTTCCATCTCCTCACTATCTTTGTATCTTTACTTAAGTCTGTCTCTTCTTCCGCTCTTCCCTCTGTGCTCTCTGGGGTCCCACCCACAGCCAGCAGTTCAAAACTCAGGCTGGAGGTTACATCTAAAAGGATATTACTCACCAACACTGTGGACTGAACCACACACACGCACACATGGCAGACCTAGCGCAATAACCCACAAAGGGTATTGCCACTGTTTTTAAATTTTATTTTGTCAATTCTGAGCTTTAAATTAAAGTCACTACTGTCTTTTTTCTCATTTAGATTTATAGTAACATAAGAAGTGCATTAACATTATAAATATTAGTAGTTCTGTTAGCGGTCAAAGTGACTGGTTGAACATGTTAAGGTTACAATAACAGTTACAGAATAGCCTGGCGAGGAACCACATACTGCTATAATACATTCAATACATTAATGATTCATTAGCAATAGCTTTTACATTTGTGTGGGAACCATGCATAAATCTGCTAACAGTAGTTAGCGGTTAGACAAAATGAATATGATTTTTATTATAGAAATTGTTCTACACGACTTAGTTCAAAGTTGTGTTTTGTTGTTCCTGGCTCTGAGTTTCCATATCTGAGGGAGTTACACAAATCACATTGAGAGAGAGAGAGAGTGTGTGTGTGTGTGTGTGTGTGTGTGTGTGTGTGTGTGTGTGTGTGTGTGTGTCTAAGCACAAACTATGGATTAGCTGTTATGCATTGTCAAGGGGCACGTTAGCGTGGTCGGATGAGGCATCAAAGAGGCAGGAAGTCTCAGAGAGCGGTGCCAGAAAACATCAGCTGTATAAGCAGAAAGGTTTGAACTCTCGGGGTCAAAAACCTCCCATTACATGGTGGACGGCCGATTCCTAATGAATAAGTTACTGTACGTTAGGAGGAAAATGTAAATACTTTTGACATCTCACATAATCAATGTCTATTTTCATATGAGCAACGGATTGTGAGAGTAATGGCTGCAGTCGTAGTTGTAACAGGTCGTGGTCAAAGGGCACAAGAAGAATCTTTGTCTATTCTCAGACTTAAACTTTGACGTTTCGATATAATTTTCCCTAGTTCCGGGGGATTTTAACTTTTCTACAGTGCAGAGACATTTTCATTCAGAAAATCTGAATACTCTCTACAGAAATAATTCATGCGCAGTATTTCATGTAGCGCTGAGTGGATGCTCACCTCTGTCTGTCCACTGTCAGGGGACAGGTTCTTGCTGAAGATGATAGCTGGAGCAGCAGTGACCCGGACAGAGAAGTCAGTCAGGATCGGCGTGAGGATGGCCCGGCGCTCCTGGTGTCTCCGGATGCTGTACAGAGATCAGACACCTCATCAACTACTATTTTGCTACTGTTGTTCTCAACCATGAAAAATGTATTCAAGCTTTTGTATACCTTATAGAAACCTAAAGGACTTTTTATCTTCACTAAAACTCCCCTCCTTTTGTTTACTAATATCTTTTCATGGTTAGTACTTAAAAAATCTTTGTGAGACCGTCCCATCTGCCTGGGGATGGCACGTCCACACCACACAGTTGAAACCACAAAAAGTCTTCACAACAGAGTTTTATTGTCGTGCTGACAGGCAAACATGCATTTCAAGGCTGTTCTAGGTTTTAAGATTCAAAGCATTAGAGGAAAAGCTAAACTTGACAACAGAGACTTCAAAATTGATCTTCCCCTCGTATAAACGATCTGTAAGGTTTTTGCCATCACTGAGATTTTTTACATTTCTTCTTTTACGCATTTTAGTTGCAAGCTTGAACAGAGACTGAGTGAGACAAGTCTCATTTGGGAACAGCTCTTAATTGTATACACACGAACGAGCTGAAACCTTCTCATATCAACTCTCCATTTCACTAATGTTCATTCCCACAATCAAGTCATATTTGTGGGAACATTTGTTAGCAGTAAAACAAATATACAAGTGGGCTTTATAAGGTGGTGTTAATTGCCACATCTGCTGCTATTAAAACAATCAAGCAGTACAGCTTCCAATATTTATAGTTGGCTGGGATTATAAAAGGCCCAGTTTCTAGGTGGCCTTGAGTACAGTTCTTAACCAGAAACAATATCATATTCACTTCTGCTACACAAATGTGCATTACCAGTGCCCTTAAGGGATTATTTTCTGACACATTTCTTTGAGTGGGGAGTTCGAGGGAGGACTAATTCAGAGGTGAAATGATCTGTGAGGCCAATTGGTGTTGGCTAATCTCCCTTCAGACGGGGATTGAAACAATGAGTGTCTCGTTGCAGGGGACAGGTGCTATCATTCACCAGCAAGGCTAGGAGCCCCGAAGCTCAGTTTACCAGTATTATGGAAGTCTCTGAGTGGGCTGGAGAATCCTGTGGTTCTGTGTATGTGCGCGTGCCTTTCAATGGGGTCATTACAAAAACAAAATATGGAAAGATTGACTTTTGTTTCATTCAGTGGGACGCAGAATAATCAGTAAATTGGAATATCAGTGGCATGAACAAAAGGGAAGCCTGCACTGGGCGACTGATAGGAGGGGCGATGGGAAGAGTTCGCAGCTCTGTGACACAAGGTCTTTCCTAGCCAGCAACTACAAACTGTGATGAGGACAGATCCTGTCAGTGGATCCACAGTGCTGGAATTTCCTCACAAAACCTCAGGAAGCAAACTGAGGCCACTGCAGATCAGCCGCTACTGGAATTAAATCCAAAAAGCAGCAGAATCAACATACCGTGAGTCTAAGGCTGGGGGGAGAGAGAGGGTATCAATGTAAAGAAAAAGGAAAAGGTGTGAACTTTAGAAGTGGTGTGTGTCAAAACTTGTTGCAACCAAGGTGGTGTATTTCTGTTAATGATTGCAGCAGACAAGTAAAGCTGTGAACTTGGCTCCCCTCTCCTCAGTGTCCTGGAATTTTCTCACACATTCAGCTATGACTTGGTAGTGTTGGTAGCTGAGGCGCAGCACACTGCAGTGCACCAAAGCCCTGCCGAGCTTCTAGTGCTGTTTCTGCTACAGCGAGGGGAGTCGCATTGCTTTAAGGTTAAATGGAAGAGCTGGGACGAGACCCCAACACCACTACTGACTTTGACCTTATCAGTATGACCATAGAGACACACCTGCCTATAAATGTATACCTTAATTGTGTAAACGATATCTTACGGAGTTAAATGGAAAAAGAGGAAACATCAGAAAAGAAATATACGCTAAAGAAGAATGACAATCCAGTGATAAAGAGCTAGGAGCTTCTGATTATAAACAGGAGTCAAACTTTAGTGACCTTTACTCCATAAAAGTGGGTGTCAATCCTCTTGAGTGCAAAAAGAACTGTTACATATTAGGTCATACAATCATCAAGTTTGAAACAGAAATCCAGACCCACTCTAGTATGTCTTACGACAGCTAAATCTATGCTAAAGATTTTTAGCATCTTCTGGAGCCCAAAGTGAGAGCCCAGAATGTCACCTCATTGCCCTTTCAGACAATGTGGACTTGGCACTAGGCCCATTTCAGAGAAACATATTGAGTGAAAGAAAGAAAGAATGTGACTGGATTAAAGATCAGAAGCCCCTTGCTCTTGTGAGCGTCTCTGACACAGTAGTAAGAATGTAAGACAAATATAGGCCCAAGTCCACTACCTAAAAGAGCTATTTTACAGCTGACCTGGCCAGGATTGGAGGATTAGAGACAAGCGAATAAAAACTGGTGCACAGACAACAGAAAAACATCAAGGTAGAGTTTAGAGATAACATCCCATGCATATTAAACTCCATTGTCTTCTTGGAAAGGGAACACAACGGTTTAAGAATTTTTATCTTTTCACAATCCAACAAGAAACAGAGGAAGTTCTTACTATAATACAAAGAATCTCTGTGTGTTTGTTTCTGTGTCCATGATCTCTTTATAGAGTTGAGCCACCAAACAGATACACAGATATATCTTAGGTACTTGATGGTTTTTATGTATATCAGATTATATGACATGTTATCTAGCAACCACATATTGACCGACTATTTATACTGCTATAATACCTTATAATCCATTGCTTTAATTTCACATTAACATTTCACTTATATCCACCAAAGTTAAATAATGCATAATATATTATGATAAATCACATTACTTAGTTGTCACCCAGCAAAAGGCTAAAATGACCCATTTTTAAGATATAAACAACATTTACCCCATTATTTTTACTTTGCCATTGTGATTTAGTATATCTGTTTACCAACAGCACAAACAGGCCAAACAACACTGTAGCATGGGGGTGTAGAAGTAGTAATAATATACTGAAAAGCACAAACCAAAGGAACAGGGCTTTGCGATATGACCAAAATCTCATATCCCGATATAAGAATTCTATCGTCCGAATAACGACATAAATCACAAAAATGTAACATTTTCTGTAAATTCTGTGAATCTCGGGCAGCTCGACCTGCGGGAAGTGTTTCCAGCTGCGCGTCATGTAGCTGGAATTGAGTGTTTTAACAGATGCATGAAACTATACATTTCTAGACATAAGTTGTAACGGCCGCAGTTTTCTTTGTGAGTATTTATTACACGGCGTGCTGCGGGGAAAAGACTGTTCTAACGTTTGAGTCTAAGGTTTATTTTTTAGCACCTGGCGGCTCTTTTTTACTTCTCATCCGTAAATAATCTGCATCTTTCACGTGATTCAGTTTATTTTGAAAAGTCTCAACAGGATCTTGAGCTTTATTGTGAAAGGTTTATGTGGAACATAAACAAGCGAACACGCGATGCTGTTGTTGCTAACCACAACGCATAAAAACAGTTGCTTGTCCGTCTGTAGTGTGGTTATATTAAATATATGAGAAATAGAGAACTTTAAGAAATTAATATAGCCACTACAGTGACGATGAAAAAATATTGCCGTAAACAGTTTATTTTGCGACACCACGAAACAAACGATAGCGTAAAATGAAACGATAGACGTTTTTATATCGTCATCCGATATATATCGTTATATCGAACAGCCCTACAAAGGAAGCACATAAAATCAAGCAGTGCTTGCTTTTATGAGAAAGTGCAGCAAGATGCCTTTCAGGAAGAAACTGAAAGAACAGAGCTCCCATGAAATAAGTCTGGCTGTCACAATAAAAAGGTCTTATTGGAGGTCTGAGAGCTGAGGGCTGAGCATCACTATCATGTTTTCCAAGACAGTATGATTGTCTTGGAAAAGTCTTCTTCCAAGACAATCATACTGTCTCTGTGTGTAAGAAATACAATAAAGAAAAAAAAATATTCCTAATGAGTATGTATGACTGTTTGCTTGTATTGTATTGTTTGCATTGGAAAGTGTGCCCATCTATGTGTGAAAGGTGTGAGTATCTCAGCCAGCAAGTCCCAATGACCTGAGACTACTCGGTCTCAATCAGGCCCGTGTTGATTTTGCACTGCATTCTTCCATGAGGCTTATTTTTAGTTGACAGGGAACAAATCTGGAACCTTTGCCTATGATTTTGTGATTTTTGGTCCTGTTCCCTCTCAAAACATGAGCAGAAAAAAGGATGTGGGGCCAAACAGGCTGTTAGACTCATGCTTGTTTTAGCTC
Source organism: Aulonocara sp. 'chitande type north' Nkhata Bay (assembly GCF_057382095.1). Taxonomy (NCBI): domain Eukaryota; kingdom Metazoa; phylum Chordata; class Actinopteri; order Cichliformes; family Cichlidae; genus Aulonocara; species Aulonocara sp. 'chitande type north' Nkhata Bay. The sequence continues at coordinate 8,668,262 of NC_141354.1, forward strand.
CCGAGTCTAAGAAAAAAGTGACAGGACTTGTAATTATGAGCGTGCATGGAGAGGCTGCATGATAGGGAGCTAACTCAATAACTACGACTGATATAAATTACAAGACTTTCTTAGCAGATTAAACACATACACCCACACATGCACCTACCTGACTGGGGTGGAAATATGAAATTTAAAACCAGTAAGATTCAAACCAGAAATGAAAATAGTAAAAAAACAAAGATCAGAAACACTAGTAAAACATTATTTTTTTTAAAAGCCACACATTTGTAGGCAACTTCATCAGACTTGACCTATGCATATATATTCTTCCCATGTTTACCAACCATCTATAATTTTGTCATCATGGTTGTTCATGCAGTAGAGGTCAAGCCCTTGATGGGTTACTACTTATTGATAGTTTTATACTATCAATAAAACATAGATTAATTTCCTCCTAGTGGGATTACAAAGGGATATAGGAGTGATCACCTTTGGATCAAAAATGTGAGAAGTGTGATCAGTCAATTAAAAAAAGTAATTGGTACAGAGACATCTACCTGTGATACACATACAAGACAGAATTAAATTCGCCACAGCAACTCATGAAACATCCAAGTGGCTCCTGACCTGCTAGCCATGTTCCACTCCAGCGCAGGGTTCTGGGAGCTCCTCTCACTCTCTGCTGATGTAGTTCCTTTGATTCCCTCCTTTTCTGGTTTAAGCTGTTCCCACTGAGCAGTCCCAATGTTGATAGACTGAAGATCGATCTGGTATTGACGATCCTCCACCTCTGAGCCCGGGTCACGAAGGATGCCAAGGTTCAATGCACGACTGAATGAAAAAAAAGTTTGAGTCAGTATTCATATTAGGGCTACTTTGAGGTTTGGATGTTCAGTAAGTCATCATGTAAGAAGGAAAGAGTAAGACACATTAAATGCAATTAAGTTTAATTTCACTTGTGCAATATACTTTGCATTAGATTCAACAAGGAGGTGCCGATGTCAAATAGACTAAATGCAAAAAATATGACTTTAGTTATTATTATAGAGGTTCGGTTGTGTCAGGCTGTACTTTATATGCTTGGTTATGATAAAGTACGTGAGCCTAGGGGTACACCAGGTAGTCTGTTGTAGTGAACCAGTAAAGATGTTCTGGCTCTAGGCCCTAACCACTACTGACTGCTTCTTTCTGCTTTTTCAGTGGTTTAGTAGCACATTTTTCTTACGGGATGATTTATGACTAAATGTAAGACCAAGGAATTGTGCAGCCAGACCTCAGATAAAAAAAACCCTCTGCAGGCCTCAGGTGAAATCACTTGCCTTTTATAAAGTTTTGATTTATGCCAGCTTATCGCTGGCAGTAAACATTGTTTAAACCCTGGCTGGACAGCACGGTAGTCTGGAGAGTGGCTCTTACTGCCTTTGGCCTGCTGTTTCCGTCTCCAGAAACACAGGCTTGTACAGTGTACACCAACTGTAATGTGGTAGAGGAGATGTAGAGATATGTCAGGAGTGGGCAGCGCTGTGTTTGTAGCCAAACTGCTACAGTCAAGTGAGCAAAGACTGTCCCGTCAGCGCCAAGAAAAAGTGATGTCATCTATTTTGCCTTTGAGAGACAAGATCCTGACGAATTCATGAGGCAAAAGGAATAATCAAAATTCAACATCTGTATATGACATCAGGGCTTTTGGTTCATTATGATATGTTTATTTGTGCTGGTGAATTCAAATGAGAGCTTAAATGGTATAAATAAGAGCTTAAAATGGCTACAGATGTAGCAGCAGCATGAGTAGTTTTATTTGTTTCGGCAACGTCAATGGCAATTTTCATATAGCGTTTCCCCTGCTTAGCGGCTCTGGAAAGGTCTCTACCAGAGCGTGATGTTATGACAATAAGCACCAAGTACAAAAACAATGGCAATGGGAGATCAGAGGTGTATAACTGGATTTACTTGGATTTGTTGACATACAAACAAGTGAAACAGATCCTTAATCAACATTTGGAACCACATTTATCAACAAAGTATAATATAAATCAAACCAAGGGCTCTGTAACATTTGGGTGGGATGTGTCAGTCTAGATTCATTAGGGTTTTTGTAACAGTACCTCCATCACCCTCCCCGTGCCTAAACGGTATTTTTCACATTAAAGAAAACCACAGTTACCTCATATGCTTTCCAAATTATCTCCTAACGTTAGCTTATTTAGGAGACTCTTACTCATAATCAACATAACATGAGCGTCTGCAGCCAAGCCTCTACATCGCCGAGCTGCAGGGTCATCTTCAGTGACATAAATAAATATGATAAACATTTGTCTTGGTCATGCAGCCAGTGGAAACCGGTGTGATTTAATATCAAAAGACATATTTCAGCAAATCGCAGGAAACGAGAGAGCTTCATTTCTGACAAATGAGGAGGGGAGGAATTTTGGAAGTTCCCCTTGGGGTGCAATAATAATTGAAGCCAGATTTTCTTGTTGTACATGTGGGGGGAAAACACTGGTGGTTTGACATATTTGATTGGTAATGTGAAGACCACACTGCTTGGCCAAGAGGAGTCGGGGAATGCTTTGGGAAAGCATGACATTCACTCTGCCCACAGTATAACGGACCGACTGAAAGCGTGCAGAGAGAGGCAGGTGGAACACACCCTTCTGCTCTGTCTCACATCCCATTATCAGACATCTGCTTGCCACTACCACACAGAAAATCTAGAGGAAAATGAAAATAACAAGTCATAAATGACATGCTTTCACAGATGAGGAGGGCAGGGAAGAGAGAGGGAGGAAGGCATGGAGGGGAGGGGCATTTTTCTCAAGCACAAGTACTTAGTTTTGCCCTTGTTCCTCGGCCAACCTTATTTTAATTGCAGGAAAAGACCACAGAAACATTATTTTTTACGACAAAATTCTGCTATTTATAAAAATGGATCAAAAGCTCTGCAATAAGCATGTTCTGTTTCACAGCGTTCATGGCTATTATTTTAAAAAACATCTCTCCCTCTTCTGACACTATTTAAACCCAATTTGAGTCCAAAAAGCCACTGGGCCGATTTTGCATCAGAGCTGAAATATGAAGGCCCCGGTCCAACTTTATTATGGCCCAAAATCAAACCCTCCACCCAATGCAAGCCCTTCAGTGGGAAACAGCAGACAAAATAGCAAAGCCATGGCAGTGTTTAGTATCCAAAATGCAGGACTTGGAATAAGATGTTCACTGATACTTCATCACTGAGAAGAAGAAGAAAACGATGTTCCAAATGCTTTTTACAGGAGATACTCGGATAAATTAATAAAAATGGGCGATTAAGTGCATTTTCTGTTCCTCTGTTTAGCATTCTTTGGGTCTATGCATGTGCTGGGCGGAACATCGGTCATGATTTGTGTTAAGTGGACGTGTGGGAGGACAGAGTGCTTAACGTGAAGCAGATTTGGCAATGGGATTCATGAAATAATTTTACCGGCAACTATATAAAAACGGTTATTATGCACGTTATGTAACGTATATACTGATAAACTTTGATGACTTTGATGTAAGCTTGCACGAGACGAGAAAGTGGGTTGTAAGAAAAAAAGTAAAATACATACATATAGTGCTATAGGGATGAAGAATCGTTAAGCAAAGGGGTGAATAAGTAAAAAGATTGCTGAAAAAGAGCAAAAGTAGAATTACCATAGTGAGGGCTTGAAGGCCAGCTGTGGTTCAAGGTTGTAAAACAAACCACAGTGGGATCTGGTTCAGGCTCATGGCCCAATGCTAGGAATTTGGGAGCTGTGGGCTGCGCTGAAGCCGCTTGCCCAGGATCCTTTGGGGCAGGGTGCATCGTGGCCCATGGCTTTGAACGGTCTCTCACCTTCCTCTCTCAACCCCTAGCTACAGATTCCCAATTCCCATCCCTGGCCCAGGGCCAGAGGGCCAGGAAGCACCGGGGTAATACCAAGCGTCACTGGCTTCTGGATCTCGTCACTCTGAAACCCGCAATCTGAACCCTCAACCCCAGACCTGTGTTTCACTCCATTTCCCCAACAATCACATGCAATACATGTCTACTTCCATGCTCAACAGAGGCAGGTTTATATGTAAATAGGAATATGGGTGTGTGTGCTGAGAGAGATGGGGCCCTGCTTCTGCTCTCCTGATAAAACATACATACTGAGTAGAAATTTCATTGAGATCTCAAGCTTAATTCGGCAAAGTCAAGCTAAATTAGGCTTGTAAACAGATGTTCACAAGTTTTCCAAGTACTAGGTTTTGAGCAGTATATTTAAAGTGAAGGAACACATGCTACACATGAAATAGAAACACTGCATGCTTCGGTGTGTTTTTTCACTTGGGCTTAACCACTCTTCCAAACACTAAAGTAACATCCAAGAGGCAAACTGTTTTTCTGACACCAGCACGAATACTATCACTCATCCATGAATTATTAAAAAAAAGGCAAGTGTTCAGTTGAGGTTTTGATCATCTCTCTCCCTGCCTCCAAATGTTATCGGTCAAACACCATTAGCACCCAGCAGCTCCTCCGTGGTATTTCTGTCGTGGAGAGCTGCCGAGCTCCACAATCAGCTTGCCACGACTCCCATCGGCTTTAAGCGGAGTCCCACTGGGCTTGTGTGTGTGCCGAGGGGGAATTCATAAGCATTATGATTCATGAAACCAGCAATTACTTAGTAAGTTAAGCACCCCTGCCTACGGTGGTCTGCTCTGAATTGCCAGAAATTCGGCAACTTCTGAGGTGTGGATTTATGACCCCAGTCAAGTCCAATTGCTCTTAATTTGCATCTACCAATTATAGTAATTAAGGCTCCGAACAAGAATGCCGAGTAGCTCTCAGAGCACGAGGGGAAAATGATGTTGTGGAATAAAGCAAGTCAGCAGAATCTAAGACGCAGTCACCGAAGGACTTTAATGACACTGCTACTAAAATGATTTTTGATGACTGGAGCTTTTTCAAAAGGAGTCGAACACAGTCGCGAGAAACAAAATATCCAAGACAACAAAACCAAAACAATGCACCTAATTTGTCACAGTTGGCAATAACAAAATACTTACTTTTTAGCCAAGTACAACAAATCCAATCTTTAGTTGATTGATTTTTTTTCTCACTGGCACAGTACACAATAAACAGAAATTGCTGCTTTCCTGAATTGTGTATTGGCTTTGATGTACTGACAAACTTCCATGACAAAAACTCAATCTATTCTTTTTTATTTTAGCCCAGCAGCATTACTCATCTCCCCTGCTACTCCCAACAGAAGCATGTTATTCATTACGTTGATTGCACTTTAAAGACACTCATACTCGACCAATTATATCATATTTACACAAGATCTTAGGAGGAAACTATTACTTCTATATACAATACAAGCTGGGCTTAGTTCGAGCTCAAACCACCCTCATGACAGCGGTACGCGATGGTAAGACGTTAAGAGAAAGCACTACTGAAGACGGGCCTCTGTTTACAATGACATGGTGTATACTAAAAGTCAGTGTTTGCACTTTGATTTCAACATATCATAATTACAGAAGTCATTTATCTCCCATGCAGTTTACATGTCAGAGAAGTTATAATGTTATAAACAGTCTGCGTTAGGCGTAAAAGTCACTGGATAACATGTGCTCTCCACGATGGCATGTTAAACATGACAGTCTGGCCGGTGTAATTTATAGGCTCATCACGCTCGTAATTCATAATCGGATTCTTGCATCAGATCTCCATGTTGCAGAAAAAACAAAACAAAAAACAAGCCATGCCTTAAGACTGAACAGGTATTTCTTTTGGCTTCAGCAGATGTGCATTTCATGGAATTCACACACACATTCACTGACTGCACAAATGAAACTGCTAATCTTTTGTTATATTCTAAGATTTACTATACAGCTCAATACGTTTTCTACAGTCACATGGTGGATACTGACTCATTTATTAACACATTATATCAAAAGTCTTTTTAAAGACGTACTTATTGCATATCCTTGGCTACACATCAGTCAGAACTTTGATGCACCTCCAAACTTTCAGTCTAAAGTACTCTGCAGTTTGTCCTGGCTAATAGCACTGCAAGGGCCATTTATTGAAATGCACAGATGTCGTCCTCAACCCCACTGCTCCTGTTCTGCTTCGCCTTAGTTATGGCTGCACGCACGCATGCATGGACGCATGCACACATGCACACACGCAAACAGACACATAGCTAGCCTGGTCTGTTTAGCTTTAACTCTGCTCCTCTGTCGCTTCTGCTGCTAGCTCCAAGCACGGAGCATTCCTGGGTAACAGGGACAGTAATTCAGTGACTTTTTAAGGGCAATGACTTCTTATTGGATTGCATCCTACAGCAGGTACATCTGCAAAGGATCTAGTTGAAAAGGGTCCTTGGATCCTCAACAACTGAACCTGCAGACCTGTGTGCATATTAGTCCATCTCAGATCCTTTCCAGCAATACACGCTCGAAGCTGACGCTGGTAATAATTGCATTTGTGTGTGTTTGAGAGTCTACGTGTCACAAAGGGACAACCCTACGATTTCTCCCACAAATCTGAATGGGCCAGTGCTTGTGAAATCACTTCCTCTCTTAGCAGTAACAGATTTGATATGCTTCCTCTCTGCTCTGAAAATGGACATAATACTGCTTTTATAAAACATGTCAGGATGAGTTTCAGCAGTGGGTCCCTGGTGCCGAGGTGTGAAGGGAATGCTTACTTCCTCAGAACTCAGATTGAAACCAGATTTGTGTCCCCACCAAGCAATTTTCAAAGTGACGTAATCCCACAACCATTTTAATTTGAGAGGCCTTATCTCTAATTAATCGCTAAACACATGCACGGAATAGATTATTCATAACTGGATGCAGCAGAGAACATGGCAGGGGTGGTTAAGAATCTGGCTTACCCTTACGTGCAATCATCTTCATCAAGTTAAAGAAAAACAGGCCCACACCTCGGTGTTACTTTTACACCAATTATTGGAAAACTCGGAAGATTCCTGATCCAAAGCTTGCTACAGGTCTCTGGCAACCCCTGTGTGTTCAGTAGGTCTGACTGACAAAGCCTGAAGTGTCTGAAACCCCTTTGATATATAAAGGATTTAGAATGACTCGGGACCCAAGCCAGTGCAGTTGTAAGTAAAATAGGTGAAGCAGTGATGCATACTTAGTAGAAATACTCAGTATGCATACAGCCACTGCACACACCATCAACACAGACAAGAAACAGAAAACCAAGGAGTCTCTCACAAAACTGTACGAATGTTACACAGCACAGCGCTCAGACACATAGGCACACGATAAGCATCCAAAATCGAAGTTTACTCCTGCACATAAAGAAGTCGTGCTCCGGCAAAAAGAGTGTTTTATGGAGCTGTAAAATTAAGCTCATTTTATGGATCCAACTGCATGAACCACTACTGTTTTTTTCCACTTGATATTGATTAAGTGGTTCAGTATTGCCAAGCTGGTTCACATTAGTACAGAAACAGTTGTGTTGTGTGTATTTTTGAAGATGCTCATTTTTATCTGTGAAAACGAGTCTCTCTGGCAGAGCCTTTGAAGTTGATTACACTGTGTTTACAGCAATTATTGAATTCTGACAAATGTTTAAAGCAGCCAGATTACATATCAAGGCCCTATCCTTCTTCAGACAAAGAGCAAAAACTTTCCTAAACAAAGTCAGGGAAATGATGGCCATATTTGATTAGGTTAACGTATGCTACAGGTTAAGCAGACAGGCTGAACAAACATGTAATTGGATAACTAAAACAGTAGGTCCTTCTCACTGACGTTTGCCTCGACCTTAAACAACATTTTGTTCTAATTCAAATTTCTTTCCAGCAAACAAAAGACAGAATGAAACAAAATACAACAACTTGCTGCTGGAAGCGCCACACATAAAGGAATTAAAAACGTATGTCTAAATCGCAAGCTTAAAGGAGAGACGGCTCGGACTTTGAGAATACGAGAGCAGCTTAAAAGCCTCTGGTGCTGCCCAGGACTGCAACACTGCAACTGCTTTCTCGTGAGATAGTATCCAAATACTTTTATGTCAGCAAGGAAAAACAGCATAAAATAATTACAATAATCTGGGGCACACATGCTTCCTACATCAGCTAATTCTTCCTCCTCTGCGAATGACTGTGGAGCCAATGTTTATAATTCTGAAGCGGATCTCAAATTCATCCAGACCTCCAAGAGTATTTACACAAAGTGACATTTCTATATGGGAGATTTCCCCTTTTCCCTCGCTAACTGAGGGAATCACACAAGGGGAGAGTACTCCTGGACTTTTTGAGTCATTTTGAGTTGTCAGTGTAGGGAAAGTCAAGGTGTTACTAGGTTAAGTATTGCTGGGATCCCCTGTATCAACTAACAGAGTGCTGAAATAGCGTTCCACAGAACTATAATAAAGGCTGTGTTCAATCATTCGCATCTGGACCCACCATACTGTACATGTGCAGTGACAGTGTTCTCTAAGAATCAGCACGAGATGAGTCGTTTCTGTCTGTTTGGTGGCAAAGACCTTGTTCCAGGACGAAGAACACGCACGACGTGAGAAACACAAAATGGGGGAAAAAAACCCAAAAGGATGGGAAAGAAAGATGAAACTGTTGTGTGATAAACAGACTGAGTAGAAATATTTAACTCATACAAGCACAGAATGAATAGAAAAACCTGCAACATCTCATCTCTGTTCAGTCTTTCAGTTCTTCTTGTTTGAAAACATGTTTCACATGTTTTCTTTACACAGTTCCCAACAAAGTCACTTTTTTGTCTTTTAATAGCCTCCTTCACTCTCCCCTCTCCTCTCTTGCCAGTCAGTGTTTTGGTACAGTGACTCCAGAACAGTGAGAAGGAAGTGGCCCCTGCAGGCCAGGCTCCTGACAAACCACAACTCTAAACAGGCAGTGCTGTGAAAATATGGCATTCAAACAACACAATGCCAAAGCTTCTGACCGCCATGCCGACATCCTAAACAGCTGCAGGCACAGAGAACGTTGAATAGGGGGGAAAAAAACAACGGGAAAAGAAACACATAGTAATAATAAAAAAAGTAGCAGAGAGGGGGAGATTACAATCAAAAACATGCAAAGTAGATCTTAAGCAGTGTCTGAGTCAAGCTAGTAACTGGACAGGGCTGCTTTTTTTTAAAAAACAACAACAAAAAAACGGGGAATTGAGAGATGAAAAAGATCTGATGCTAACACAACAGCCCCCTGTGACTCCATGGATATCTGAAAAACATATTGGACAAATAGCATGCTGTGCAGTCAGAGGCTGCGGGGAGAGAATGAAAAAATGGAGTGAGAGATGGTTTAGGAAGGAAGGAAGGAAGGAGTGGAACAAGTAGTGCTTCTGTTGAGCAGAAAATCTGTGCAGAAAAGAAGTCCAGGTGTAAAGAATTAAAGGAGATGGCACATCAAACAGAGGTTCACTGTGCCTCTTTCCTGTCGCCCTGGTGGCAGGAAATGCTCTAAAGCATCCTGTGAGCTGACCAGAAAGAGACAGACGAGAGGGCGCAACAAGAAGTAAAGTGGAAAGTGAGGAACAGACGAGGGCAAATGTAGAAAATGTTCAACAACATCCTGCAGAGAAGTGGGAGATTAGAGGAGAGAGAAGCACATGGGAAGAAATAATGGGGAAGGGGGAGGATATATGGAATGCTGCAGCAAGAACAGTGCAGAGGAAAAGGAGAGACTAAGGAGAAGAAGGAAACGCTTCAATAAATGCTATTTGAGATGACTTGGCAAATTTGTGTATTGGATGTTTTTGTGTTTCAAATATGTGTGTGTCTGTGTAGATACAGATACATATGTATAGCTGAATATCTCCAGCTGATATCATCCTTCAAAAAAAACCTTCTTCTGCTTAAAAACTATTTTGCAGCTTTTAAAAACTAACAATACCAGCCCATTACTGACTGCAGATAATGCGAGACCTGAAAAAAAAAAAAAACCCAAAAAAAACCCCCACTCTTAAAATCCCTGCTTAGATTTAAGAAGAGGAGATGGAATACAAATCAAGGGAGGACAAGATTGCTTTAAACACTGGCTCATCTTCATTACAGAGGAATGAAAGGGAGGCTTTGCCAACAGTTGGACATTTCATTTCAGCATAAAAATATGGAGCAAAGCATATTTGCTTCAGTTAATAATTTTTGCCCCGGTAACATGTGCGTAACAAGAGCAGTGCGATGATAAATTGACATGGGTGGGGTGCTGATTGGAGGGCTGTTGTGCATGTGTGTGTGTGTACACGGGTGTGTGGTAAGTTATAGAGGGAAGACAGGGGACCACACACCAAAGTTGTCTATAATGTGGCTTCATATTTCCTTCAAACCTGCAGCTAAAGTAACATGACTGACGTTCTCACACACAACGCAACTAGCTGTAAAACTGGCCCATTTTGATCCCATGAACAAATTCTGGGGCGAGTTCAACCAAATACGCACAGCAAAGTGTCCACGACAGCCTCGGGAATCTAATCTACTGTGTCTGATATCTGATTCATGCAGAACACAACTGATGTATGTAAACATTCATAATAACTCAATGGCCTCTCTAAGTGAAACAGATCGTTAAGCTAAAGACCTGTGTTCATATGCTGGGAATATATCTATATCTATATATAGAGAGAGATATAGATATATACACACATGCACACATGAACATAACTCAGGACCACATAAAACACTGAATTTGTTTATTTAAAAAGAAATGTTCTCCTTCTAAAATCAAAGTGAAAATAGAGTTGTAGGGGGAGTAATTAAACACATTAGTTTACATTATATACATTAAAATAAACTATTCCAAGCAGTAAGGACTTTAAAAACTGGTAAAGACTGGGAGGAGGAAGACAAATCTAAGCCCACTTTAGTGCCAGCTTCTTGTTCTTTCAAGTCTAGCTGGGCCTCCTGGGGTTGTAATGTGCCTCTTGTTACACAAGCATTAGGCAATTATGCCACTGGTTTCTTACTGGCTTCCCAGAGCCGCAGCAGAGCTTGTGGCTTCACACATGGACATTTGAAAGCATCTGCACATTCCTTCCTTCTCGAGGTCGACTTCTTTTTTTCCCCTCTGTTGTACTTCAGTTAGTTCTGCTCTGGTGTGATGTTCGACTATGTAGCCCATTGATAACTTTGGCGGGAGACTACTGACCACACACATACACGTGTGCAGATATACATGGGTGAATCATTAGAAAAAAGCAAATGTGTGTAAATGTTTACAATCTGGTGGCCACATTATGTTGTAAACCTAATGAGCACCACAATTATAAAAGTGGATTTCAGAAACTATTCTATTATGGAAGTAAACTACTGATAATTGTAACAACACTACAGCTACATGTAGCTTCACTGCTATAAGAAAAAAGGGGCTATAACTCGTCCTCCAAATGCACTTTGTGAAACCTCTTTGTGTATCTCGACACATGGCTCAAGTTCAGCTATTTCTGTGTTAATTTTATGGAGGAAAAAGAAACTAGACAAAGTAGAGACACACTGACTGTCAATACTGTATTTCTATTCCCCTGATAGTCCACCTGGCCCCTGCTACTGCTGTGTGACTGGCCAGTCTGAGTCTCATTGTCATTAAAATGACAGCTTCAAACCAACCACGCAGGATGCTAGAACATCAACATGTCATGAGCAGGCAGAAAAGGAACTAAAACACAATTATGCACAAGGCTGGGGTTTGACTGCAAATGCACATTTTCAGGCACACACACACACACCAGAGCTAGAATGTGTATATCGCACGCTGCAGTTGAGCACAGAGCTTCCGAGGCAGGGTGTATTCTTAGAACCCTAATATCCTGCTTCAGGATGAGCCATTCGCACACACACACACACAATCACTGAGGTTGGATCCCTGTGGTCATGCGGTCAACCCCTGGATCAGGCCCTTTATGAGTGAAGGACAGCTGAGGCATGATCCCTCTTGCCTCTGTCAGCATGCATCCCGAGCTGACTGACAGCAATATGCCAAAACACATGAACAGTTTCCGGGAAGCTCTGCATTAAGGTCTGTCACCTTCAGTGCCACTGAACAAAGCATGCAGAAATCCATGTTGCTTCCAACACAAAGATGCAGACAGATGAGAGGAAAAAATGATCCGCGCTGTATCTGTATGGCTATTTCAGCTTTAAAATGAAAAATAAAATGGAAGGGTTTAATGAGCTCATTTTGGGTGTTTGGGGAAGTACAGTGACATACACTGCACACTTTTAGCATTTACTCTTTCTAAGGAGTTTATATTATATTCTTTTTGTTTAATTCAAACCCTGCAGAAACACATCTTACTTATCCTCAGATATCTTGTTCCCAGAGTTGAGATTTTGTTTCTGGTAAATGCTGAACCCTTTGATTTAAAAAGTAACATGTTTAAAATTAGCTTAATCTGAATAAGATGCATAAGCAGTTCAGGAAACAAATACATGGATTATAGACTAAAGGGACAGTTTTGGCAACTTTACCCAAAATAATAACAATGTATCCCATTGGAACAATTCTACAACAAATTGACTGGATAGCTGTTCAAACTTTATTAAGACCAAAGTGTTGGCCCGTTTGTTCCTAAGGCAAACGGGCCAGCATCACTATCTCACTGTGCCAAAAAAGAGGAGGAAAATAAGTTGTGGTTTACTTGTTTGATTCCCTTGTGGTGAGTCCTAATACTCCCTTCTCTCTATCTTCTCCCCTTTTTTGCACACTACATTGGAGTCATATGCATAAATGGCCATAAAAAATGTATAGCTGGGCCCAGGCTGGGGTTTTCTCCCTCCTAATCTCCCTAAACCTCTAACTGCAGGCCGACGAATACAAGTGTTGTGGTACAATCTTCTCACAGAGTGGAGGGCCTGAGAATAACATCACAGAGGCCACAGATATTTATGGAATGAACCACAGGCTGTACACAGAAGTCAGCAGACACCACAACACAGCACACAAGATGCTGTATACAGCTCCCTGCTCATAGGCAAGACGCTGCCAGCTAAACAAAGTGCAATGCTGTCGTCAAAAGCTTATCAATGACATAGTCAATAGATCTGCGGGGACAGAAAGAGGTATATAGGTTAAAAATCCTGTACTTTAATAAGCATTTACATTACTTTTCTTTGCAATAATCTGTTCAATCGCCTATTGTTGGACAGAAAAAGGATTTCTGGTCGTCAGCTGTGACACTGTGGAGTAAACCCTTAAGTCAACGATCACCATCATAGTTTGATGCTTGAACACAGTGATCAGCTACTCTGAATCACAGATCAAGAATCAAACCCAGTGCGTCAAATCTAGTGTCCTCTGCTCTACGTTCAAAACATCAGCTCTGCAAACACAAAGCAAATCTTCCCATCTCATTTACAGTTTTACAGGCAAACAGAATTTTCTTCCTTTTCATCATATCAACTATGTGTATCTGATGTGTTTGTGATAGCATCTGAGAGTTAGAGAAATTCTTCCATGACCCCAGTTACAACAGCAAATACTGAGAAATAATTATCTAAAAGCAAAAAAGAAAATGGGGGGAAATAATCGAGAAAAAGCTGCAGCTTCAGTGGCTGAATCTAAACTTCCTGTTCACATTACAACATGTTGTCTGAGAACTGTTTCGGCGTGAGACCCTCATCCTACTCCCAAGTCTCATTTGTCGACTCTATGCAGGCTATCCTGTCAGATTCAAAGCATAAATTCTGAGGCGAACTTTAATAAAAGGGGGCGTATGATTTACTCTAGGTAGTGTCTGTCCCCATTTTTAAAACAATTTGATGCTGCATTAATTCTAAACGTCAAGGCAATGTGAAATATGTCCTCTGCATTTACCAGCACCAGGTGTTTCATTTGCCGGAATGACAAAAAAAATGTTTATTCTGGCTGACCCTCCAATCCCCGCTTATTTTATCTTTTTTTTTTCTTGAGAAGAGAGAAAGAGAGCGAATAGATGTATATCTGAAGTAAGAGTGCAGAAAAGAGATCAAAGAACAAAATGGAGCTACATGATTTAGCGTTAACCAAGAAAGTTTCATGTCTAACAATTTCAATTACACTGTCTCATTCCTCTGCCTTTAAGGCCCAAACAGAACACCAGTGCTGTTGTTTCACACCATCAGCCACTTCACATACGTTTGCCTGCAGGGTGGATCTGCTGTAAGAATCTTCTGTTGGTTGGCTGCAGTTCAGCATGCTCACACGGATCAGTGGCATTTCCCTTTTACGTCGATAACAGCCTAGACTGACCACTATTGATTACTGAAGTACACCATAATGATTGATCGTCCGCATTTAATGCATTATAACAGAATGCAGATAATCACGGAGTATCAAAAGGAATTGGTATAAAAACATGTATTTAAACCAGTCATAAAAGAAGCAGCAATGACATCAATATACACACATGAACTAACTAAAACATCAAAACAGCTACTTAGCCCAAAAAAAAGACCAGTGCAATTAAAGAGATTTAGTGAGTTGGTTTGGCTTTTGCCCACAGTTCAGTGTTAATAACATACTGAAATTTTTCAAAAAAAAAAATAGGAGTGAAGAGTGTATACTAGGAAAAGATGATCCAGTATATTTTTAAATCCTAAAACTAAAGATGAAAATAGATCAAAGAGAACTTTGATTCACATGGTCACGTCTGGCTGGGCAATCCCCAGACACCGTTTTTACATTCTAAAATCGTGCTCTGTGTAGAGATAAACTTTAACAGCAGGGACTAATTATACCTAAGCTTCCTTAAACAGCAACAGAATTTAGGTGCATAAAAGGTCGCCTCTTATGAAAGCACCTGATTGTTTAGGTAGGTCAATGGAGGTGTCTAAAAGAATCATGATAAAGAGTCCTCTTATTCTGGCGAGATATTACGATTACTGCCATCGTAGCTTCTGAACCGAGTTCATCATTAAACCTCCGCAGCAGCCAGGGAGTTTTTAAATGAACTTAGTGTATATAAGAGTAGGTCCTGGGTGTCACTGTGTGTGGCCTGAGAAGCTCCTCTCCGCTGCGGCAGCGAAGCAAAGCTGGAGCACTTTTCGCTGGTGTAAACAAACGGGGAAATGGGGCACTTGGCAGCCGACTAAAGTGAGTGATGAGGCAAGTGTGCGCTGAAGCATCTAATGAATCATTTACTGGGAATGTTGGGTTTTATGAGCAAAAGACAGATGAGGAGGAAGACAAGAAAGGAGACCAGCTGAGAGCATCGAAAAAGAATTACTTTTTTATGAAAAGAAAAGAAAGTTGGTGAGCTGCAGCTGTCATGGAGACACCTGAGAAGATCGGTCAATGTTTTAACCCAACGTGAGGACGAGATTAGAATACATAAAAATAATCCTTCTGCTAGCGCAGCACCAGCAGCATATGAACCTCGCTGAATTTACTGAGGTGGCTGCTGACGCTGTGACAGGTTTGCACCTTTGAACAGAGCTGTTGTACTGAAGGCCTATAAGCGGTCATATACTCATACGCTACATTTTTACACCTCCAAGGAGAAACAGAATCGCTACTTCTGCTTCTACAACTGAGTGAACAAATATCCAGAGCAGTGAGTGAAATCGCTCTTTATTATAGGACATACACAAAATATCTTGGAATTGTAAAACTTTTTTTTCCCCTCTTTGGCAACTTGTATTCCTTTATCACTTTATTCACACACTCCCATCCATGGAAAGGATGCTACTGTGGGAGATGGGTGCATATAATGTTCTGCCAGGGAATTTTATTAGTAACAGGCAACATCCTGGCTTCACTGGGCTGAGTTTATCTGTGGAGGGGAGATCCCCATCACAACCACTTATTAGGACATATATGTGGCTTTAACCAGGCAGCCATTCAACAGCAATAAGGAGCTGGGTTACTGACCACAAGTGACTGGGAGTGGGACCATTTTAACCAACACCGAAGCAACCGAGAGAAAACGGAAGACAGGAAGGAAATAACAAATACACATAGAAACACAAGGGAAAAGAGAGACATTCAGCAGAAGACGGTAGCATGAAGAAATGTCATGTTCTGGAAACTCCGTGTGGAAGAAAAAGAGACAGGAGTACATCATGTCCATTGATACAGCCACATCATGCTAACTAGATTCTGTATCACCGCTCACGCACAGCTTTCCCTGCCGTTACTGTAGAAACACGAGCGTCTGCACAGATCAAAACAAACAAACAAAAAAAAATGTGGCAGCTGGATGCTTCATAACTCTCCTTTGGAAAGAGCATGAGGTAAATGAATATGTGATGGAATCTAGAGCTGTGTCCTCGAGATGTGGGGGTGGTGGGAAATACGCAGGATATTTTAAGTCTCAAACACATGAGATGTGCAGACACACAAATGGAGAAGGCAAATTGCTTCGGTGCAAAATTTTAAAAGTTTCATTTAACAACAACAAGGAGCAAATATTAAGCGTTTTCCTGTCACTGATAAATGAGGAGAGCTTCTTTGTCTCTTTCTATATTCTCAAAGTAAAAAATGAGTCATAAAAACACAAATGAAAGCCATGTGTAGCCATAGTGAGACTTTAAAGATTAGCCCTCTTTCAGTCAGGGATGTCTGGTTGCCCTTTCAGATTTGCCAAATAATCTGACAATCATGTATGTTTTGTAATTTAAAATATGAATTTACTTCATTTGTTTTTTAATTTAATATTATGTTAAAAGACAAATTATCTTGGTATTTCAAAGCTGTTCCCCAGCATAGAAGAACCTTTCAATACTATGTTCCCTGAGTTCTAAAAAAACATCTCAGTGGAAAAAGGGGAGTGAAAGATAGAAAGAGAGAAAAATGGGAGCAGGGAGTGAAAGATATGAAATTTTACAGAGACACAAACCACAACAAAGTGAGGGTTGAAAGTGTGCTGGACATTCCCCGGGCTGGTGCTCGTACTTGGAAAAAGACGGCCTTTTCAAGACAGGAAAATGATTACAGCTGTGTAAATTGACAGCGGCCTTGTAGCTGAAGATGAAGAGGGCGAAAGACGGGAAGCCTGCAGCCCCGTCATAACTCCAGCTTGGTCTACAAACTGCTGGGGGTCGACTCCTTCGGGCGGGGGGGAAGAAAAACATCACACGATCAAATTAAATGGTGTTAATTGCCGCCAAATCAGCCTGGTGGTGGCTATCAACTTAGCTTAACAGCATTCCAGTCAAACACGTTTGTTTTTCCATCTCTGCGTAAATGCTAAATGCACACCGTGCTGTGAACGCGGAGAAGCTGAAAGGCACTGAAGTGTGTTGGAGCTTAAGTAAAACATCAAGATAAGCTCCATCAAGATGTTTACACAGTTTCACTATTTTAGCTCGCACTCTTCTCTCTTCTCACGTCTCGTCTCCTAGGGTGGCATTACAGTAAATCTTGGTTTTAGACATTGTGAGGCAATCATTTCAAGTACAGTAGACAATAACAGCATAGCTACTTAGATCAGTCATTCAATTGTGACAACAGATGTGATTAGTGGTAGACTTTAAACAGAATTGCAGCAAATGGCTACTGGGACTCACAGACATATTTCTTCCTATAGCCACAGTTTGTTAGAGATTGTAAACACACTTTGGTTTGCATGATTATAGACTCTCCCTATGACTTTCTCTATGCAACCTGGGGGAGCACACGCAGTAGGATTCGGCACAGATAAATCGCAATATTATGTCAACAAGTCTTTGATCTCAGGGTTATCAATCATGTGACTCATAAGTGTGATCATTCTAAATTGGAGGGCAGATGTGAACAGTGAAGGTGGTGAAGATAATGCCTGGTTAGGAATGGAAGAATGAAAACAGAGAGTGGCTCAATGTAATTCCTGGGTTTTGCTGAAGAGAGGGAAGTGGTGGCTCTTGGCTTCTGTCTGCAGAAGTTAGAAGACAACTGGATGTGGGTGTGTTTGCAGCATACAAACATACCATGCCTGCTGCTAGTGTTCGTCACATAGTATGCCTATATATTTGTGTACCCTGCACATCTGGGTGGGAAGTCATGCAGAAGGTGATCGCCTCTGTGACTGTATGTGCCCCCCCTTTGACAGCATGCAGTATGTCCACGTCTGTGTGTGTGTGTCCATGTCTGCCTGGGTTAGGGTGGAGCATCGTGCGATGGAATCTGGTGTCTGTGAGCAAATGTGGGCACTGCAGCCACAGAGCCACCAGTCCTCTAACTACTAGAGGTAAAACATTACTGGCCAGTATGGGCTGAAATTGCATGGCTGGTCTAAATGGTTTTTCGGGTGAAAAACAGAGAAAAACTCCAGATTATTTTCCATGCCCACAAAGACATCATTTATCATCTGACAAGATAACAACATAGCCAACATGTCAACAAAATAAATCTATGCAAAGTTGCCACGGAAACTGAGCAGATACATCCCATTAGCTGTACTAACTTGTACCAAAACAAACAGCAAACATTTCAGCACTGCACACTGTGTGAATCTCATTATGCTGGTGATCGATATCGTTCTTGCTCCATTAGCTCAAATACAAAAGTGAGACTGTGAGGGAGACAGTTTGGAAACTTTGGGTGAAATGTGCACAGTGTAGGACAGAGTGCAGGATTTTGTACATTTGTGCTTTGGTATCTTTAGGGCTAGGCCCTCTGAGACTCTGTGCTTTTTGCAATCAACCTACTTGTGACACGTACTCCAAGCGAAAGTGGCAATGAAGCCTAAAATGGCCTCTCTTCTCCTTTTTTTAACCGCCTAACTTTTTCCTCATTTCAAATCAACTCACATCGCACTCGCAGCTGCACAAAGCATTAGGCACCACTTTTATCTCCCTCATTACATGTGTTTGCCAGCTCCATATCTGCCCATTCGCACAACTGCTCTCCCTCTCTCTTTCACACACATACGTGCTGCAGGGCTGTGGTTTTCAGGCAGCTATGACACAATCCAGATTCTTTTAGCTGCCTATAGCAGGGAAATGTGCTTTGTGCGGAGCTCTTTCCCTACCAAGTCCAGATTTTCCCTGCGTTGCAGCTTTGATCCACATGGCACGAGGGGCTTGTGTCAACAGTCTTGTGTTTCAGCTGGAGGCACGGCAGACCGCCAAGATGTCATTGAATTAATTTCAGGGACAGCTTTACCACTTAGAGGTGCTGTTACCCACCACATCCTCAATCCCCCCCCCCTCCCTCCCCCCCCCCCCTCCAAGGTAGCCAGCATCCTGAGAGACAGGTGAGCACCCATATATATGTACATGGCTACCAAGCATGTAGTTCCAGGAGGTTTAATGCTGAAGTCGTATGTGTGCTTTAAAAGTATTACATGTTAATGTAATCTAAATTATTAAATTTAATGACAGGAAGGAAGTGGGAAATATTTGCCTAATAAAAGAAGGGGAGAAGAAATTCAAGTGACAAGAAACTGACTGAATTATAAAAAGAAAGAGAATCAGATACAAACATCCTCATAGCTGCTGTTTTAGAGTGATTGTGTAGCACTTAACTAACAAAATAATAAAAAATGAAATAAATAAATATTTCAAAAAAGATAAATGGATCATAAATTATAAAGGAGACTTGGTGGCAAGAGATTGGCTTACTGGTAGATGTCTTTTCGCAGCACAGTGCGGGTCAGCGGGTTATCAGCCTGAGGAGCCATACTGAGGGAGCCTAGCTTCAACACCAAGGTGTCTTCCTTCTTCATGTGGGAATCTACCAGGACACATACAAATACACAGAACACAAAATTAACCACTTACAAAGGAGAAGAAATGGTTTGATGCAGAAAAATATATATTGCTGATTTATAAAAACAAATGAAATCAAAGCATATGATAATTGATACTGGCAGAATTCATTAGTGTTATTATTTTTACAGTAATAAAGGTTTTAATCAGACCTCATTATATATACTGTACTATTCTGTCTCATGTATCTTTGCATTCCGTTGTGGAGGCTCTATAATGTCTTTAAACAAAGTAATTCTCTAACCTGACCCAAGCTGTTTGTCTTGTGTCCCAGGGCAGAAGACCCTGATCACACTTGTGTTGATGTAGATGAGAGGAAGACATCGAGAGGTCAACGTGTGGCTTCTCATTGGCTGACCTGCTGATTTCCCACGCTCTCTGTAGCGTCTTGGTACCTTCGCCTGAAAATTTATGAAGCCAAAAGTACAGGTGATGTATTCAGAAGATCAAGGTTAGCTGGCCTCTTAAACTGCATCAAATTATTTGAATTGGCTTATTTTTTTCCAATATATTTCATCTATTAATGTTAAAACTGATTAAAAATCATCAGGATTTCAATTCCTGTGCCCAATACTTTTTATAACTATATTACAAAAGGCTACTTAAATGAAAAGACATTTGTTATGCTGTTTATTTCCCATATGGGCCCAGCGTTAACAAACTTCACAGTTATTAGAACTGACAGACATTTTTTGCTACCTGGAACACTCCTGCTACAGTGGCCAGTAAGGGACAGGACAGAACCACATCAAACGGCTGGGCTGTCAGCAGGATTTCTCTCAGGTACAGCGGCGAGCTGTCTGCCAGAGGATCAGTGGTCACCTGCTGATTGGCAATGGTAGCACTGCTGCGGGCTGGCCGCTCAGGCCGAGTGGTGAGTTTATGACGGACATTTTTGGTGATAGCTTGCGTGTAGGTGATTGACAGAAAGCCGTGCTGCTGGTGAGAGCCCTCCAGGACTTTAGCTGCCGTCTGGCCAGCGGTAAGACAGGACAAATCACACATGAGCGATATCACACAGGAGTCACACGCAAATAAAATTCATTGTTTATTGTTTTGACTAATTTTGTAGGTAAAGGTTAAACCAGAATAAAAATAAATGAATAACTTCTTGAGCTATTTTTCTCAGATCGCATTTTAATTTGAAATATTTTTTACCAAAAAAATTCAAGAGAATCACGTTGGAATCAATGATCTATTTAGTTTAGAGGATTAGATTTACACTTTCCCTTTCAATTTCTGAAAAACCTGACATCACTTTTTCAGATATAGCTCAAAAAGCATGCAAAGCTTCCATTTTATTACTTATTTGAAAAACAATTATGGGGTGAAAACAATTAAATACAGAGTACCTCTGAAAAAAGAAGTTTCATTCTAAATGTTTAATGATTAAAAGACAAGCTGATTGATTATAGGCATCAAGGTAAAGTGCTACAACATCCAGTAACAGTGGATTAAATAGCTGCTGACAAAAGGATTCATTAACTGATCATTTTCTAAGTTCTACACCCTTTTAGGAGACTTCCTATTAAACCTAAATAAATACAAAGAGACCCAAATAGTGATGTTCAGACTATCTACCTGATCTATTCCTCAGAGACAAAGTGCTGTATGTGACTTTTTGTAGTTATTTTAATTACTTAAACTGTTTTTTTATCTGTTGTTGTTCATAGAACGTCAGTTTTGTACTGTGCTGGTTTAAAAGCATATTTAAAATTGATTTACATCAGAAGCCTTCGATTCTGAAACACCTCTGAGGAACATACAGAACTCTATTAAGCCACTGTTGATGGAGGAAAAAAAAGAAGAGCGGGATTCTTACAGGAGAGAAAAAGCCAGAGAAGTGGCTGAAAGACTCTTGCTTGCTGACGGGTCGAACCAACACAGTGCGTCTGTTCAGCTTGTCAGTGCAAGAAAGGACCACTCCTCCACAGCCGCCCGAGCTCCGAACACCCTCCTCCATACTGGAGGGAAGGAGAGAAAGGAGATGCAGAAAAGAACAGAGGAGAAGTCGTCACACAGAGAGGGCAGAAAAGATGAGGAAAAAAAGCTATAACTAGAAGAAGATAATTAAATATAGAATAAACTGATTAAACCCACAGGAAGCTGCTCCAGCTTGAACCAACTGAAGTATTACATTGTCATGGTCTTATACTATCCAGCAATAAAGATGTTGAAGCAACTGTTTAAGTTGTGTTTTGAATGAAAAGTACACAAGGTACCCAAAGCACTTTAAAAAAACGAAGATTCAAAAGTTTTCTTTGCTTTAACGTTTAATAATTTCAGTTTCTATTCATTATCATCTGACTAAACTGCATAATTATGGTCAAATCTGTGCTAACTGACACATTTTCATTTGCTTGCCAGTATAAGACCATCACCAGAATGAAATTTGTCAACAAGAAAAGGGAATGCCCATGTTTTAGTCTCCTCCAGCAGACACAGAGAAGAAAGGCTCTCAATATTTTTCATTGGTTTGATTATTCAGCTAGTCAGAATCACTGGAGAGACAGGTGAGTGTTACACCATGAGCAAAATTTAATTCTGTGATTATATTTCCACCTGTTTTGATGTTATTAATGTGTTCATCATAGCCAAACACAATATTTTGTCATTTATCTTCCTTTAGTTTCCTGTCTCTCCAGCACGAGAAGAGATAAGTGACCTTGATTAGGAGCAATAAGATGGCGAGGCGCAGTATAAAGAGACCTAAGGCTGCCATAGCTGTTCTGAGATAGGCAGAGGCCTCACCACAGATGTCTCCTTGCACTGCAGAATGAGTCCTTCATAGGTGCCACAGTGCCAGACCTGCCCTGGCCTGGAGAGAGACACAAGGCCCATCTTAAAACAGTACCTGCGATTACTCGTGTTGCTGTGCCAGGGCCTGAAAATGTCTCATCAATGGCAAAATACAAAAGTGAACCACAGGCCGATGCTAACATTTTTATCAACCTTTGAGATACTAGAGTTACACACCCCTATAAATTTTATATACTAAGAATATTTGATCTTTTCATTTATTACTATAGCCATACATAAGAAGCAGAAACCACAAATAACATGAACGCAGACATAACAACACAACAATTACCATTCTCAATTTGCAGTACCACAAAAAAAAAAAAACAAACACAAAAAACTACCCCAAATCTGGAGAATGTGAAACACACACAAACAGTATCAAATGGTGCACAATACATTATGGCAAAATGCTTCGCACAGTGGAAATGGTTCAATACCATCAGCATCTTTCCTTTTAGTAACCCTCTCACTCACCTTGCCCACCTCTCACTTCATTACACCCCATTAGTATACTGAGAGTTCAGCGAGAGAGGAATGGTCCCAGCGGTGAGTGTGTTTCTGTGTGTTCCCTGCATTGTTACATAGTGTGCATGTTCTTTCTTTGCACACTTGTGCGAATATATCTTTGTAATCTGCTCTCTCACTTGTGAGAGTAACTAATCGACACACGGACCCCCCACAGCTCCTCGTCTCTCTTTTCTCCCTCTAAGCTTCCATCCAGTCATCCTTCGCTGCCTCCTATTTGTAGAACAGCTGGAAGACATCAGCTCCAATTTGCGTGAGATGCTCAACAGAGTGAATAAGGGTGCACTGTATCTCGGGAGCATCTCTGTGCAACAGTTAAATGTACGTCTTTCCGACAACATGGCAAATAGCCTTACAGAGTCTACCACTCTGCCGCCTTTTTGCCTTCATCTCACTTCAGTTTCCCTCCTCAGCTTTATAATAAGTGAGCCCAGTACCGATGAGGTGCAACACCCACCTAATTTGTCCTCCCTACAGACTACTTCTGTCATTTTCTTTCCCTCCTGCTCACTTTTTCTGTCTAACTCCAATTTTGATACAATCACGAATTCAGTTATATATTTACCTCCCATATTTACTTGCCCTATCTAACTTTCCATTCATTTTCCAGCAGTGAGATAGCTAAGGCCAGATGAGGCATTTTCTCTGTCAAGCTTGATCTAATCTAACCCACTGCACACAAATAACCTGGGTTGGGTGATGAAATACCAAACAATTATCTGTTCAGAATGATTAATATGGACTCCACTGGATGTGGGCTCTCTTGTATTTGTGGATGACGGGGATTAGATTGGGCCCGCAGCCCAGAGGTCCTCCACTGTGTCCTAAACAGCCATGACTGTAACCTGGCTTGGATAATGAAGTGCTTCTGCCTGCCAGAACATTGTTCAGTGAAAGTGTGTTGGGACCATGTTGTTTAATTCACATTAAACTGAAATAACCTAGAAATGAGAAAATTGACTTATTATCTACTTAGGAAGGCATAGAGGTCTAGTAAAAAGATTAGGCTTGGCGCTGCCTCAGAAGCAATTAGACACACACCTGTGGAGAGCAGAACCGCACGATATAATGACCCAAAGCACCTTCACTCTCTAAAAATGTCTAACCGCTGACTTGGTCCTGGCTTAAACTGTTACTCAATACTGTACAGAACACATGTGGCCTGACGGAATATAAATTAACCAGCTACAGCAAAACAGGGAGGTCTGTGAGACGCCTGTTAGACAGTCAGGTTCACAGCCAAGGCAATCAACTCAGTCCCTCTTTGACCTGTAGTGACATGCCCAAGATCCAGATAAGATGATTTTAAAATCTGGCAAATCAGCATCGATAGCTATTATCATATCGATGGTGAGACCGTTGATTGCTAATGATGGGGTCCAGTACAGGCTCAGGGCCCATGAAGATCAATCTCTCTTTTGCTGTCTGGCTCGATCAGAGCATAAGACACTTACAGGGGTGTATCTACACCGACACTTATGAACACACACTGCAAAATACACACAAAAATAGTCTGCCCGCTGGATGCAACATGCAGCAGATCGCTGTTTCATTATCTCCTCAGACAGAGACGGGGGGAATTGCCTCCTGCTAAGCGGTCTCTTCCCAACAGAACAAGACTTCAGGCACGTACAAAACATGCCTTTGGAACTGCTGAGTTTATCGCCGAGGTATGAGATCGTAGCACGGAGAGAGAAAACTAAGGATTTAGACACTGAAAATAACGTCCCTCTTCAATTAATGGGAGACACATGTATGTGGGGCATGGGAAAAAATCTGTACTTTCATTTCAAGCTGCTCTATGCTACAGTATTTTCTTTCATCATTTCAGAACCCAGAGCTAAATTAGCCCATTGTGACTGTAACTTGACATGGGGAGAGTTTACCATAAAGATGCAGTGGAACGTCGCCCAGTGGTTTTCCTCCCCTAACAACGTGTTAATGTTTCTGTGAATCAATTCAGACACCGCAGACAGAAAGAAAATGACTGACGGACTGACTGAACTACCGCTCTGTGAGTCAGAGTTGGGCCGGCCCAGAATCCATTCCGCGCGTCTATCTAGTCAGTCGGTCCATCTGTCTGTTAGTCTGTGGTCAACACCACAACAGCTGTCTGGAAAGACAAGGACGTTGAGGCGATAATCCAGAAAATTATATGAGCAGAAGTGGGAACAGACCAAAGTGGCAGTACTGGTGGTAAAAGTGTGTGTGGGATTGCAAAAGCACAAGCGTAAGGGGGCTGCATGGTGTCCTGGTGGATAAATGTGGGATCCCAGGTTTTACTGCAGTTGAGTCTACATAAATTACTTACAACATTTACTACAAAAGCTTGCAGGCTAAAAATTTGTGGGGGGGAAAAACCTATACAGACCTATCCAGGGAAAAATCAACAAAGCTCCTTAGTAAGATGTCAACAACAGAACAGAACATCAGATATCCTTGCTGTAAGGTGCCGGGGGTTCAGGCTTTTCCTTTAATTTGCTCTGTCTCTTTACATGCAGTAGATCCCTTCGTACCTGCATATGTAGTGGTCGATGTTGAAGCTGCCAACTTTACATTTGATCTTTGTATAGACATCTTGGACATCCACAGAGGCACTCAGGTCTTCTAGTTCACTGATGACGCAGATCTCTGGCAGAAAGACAAAAACAAAAGAGAATATAATATAATAATAAAGACATACATTTACCAAGAAGCTCAAATTTGTATCAACTCTTAGTTTGCAATATTCTGTGGCCAGCCTAGCACTTCACAAACAGGCATTACAGCTGAACTTGGACTGCATGAGAGGAAGTTTAATCTGTGCGAGTGAATTTCATTAGCCTATCCAGGTCTTGCCTTTGGCCATAATCCTGCTGTGGTCAGTTCCTGCACAGTGGATGCTCAGTGTGTTTTTGAAGCTAGACCAGTGTTGCTGATCAAGACTGAAGCCACACAGATATACACACACACACACACACACACACCCAGAAAAATGTGCAAACGCATGCAGCATTTGTATTGGTATGCCTGGCTGTGTTTCAGTACTCTGTTTGTATTTCAGAAGGCAAAGCATCTTCTCAGTTTAACACGATATCCAACTGGCCCCAGAACCCTCAATCTGTCTTAATGAGGAAAGAGAGGGTGAATGTGTATTTACACAATATTGAAAAGCCTGTGGACTCTTCTGTGTGTATTCCTAAGGTTGCATGTGTGTACCTCTGAGCACCTTGTGTGCAAACAAAATTCACCCACTGCAGGCAAAGTGAGTAAGGTTCATAGAAGGACTGATTAACTTTGTACTGAACCGAGCTTGTGAGCTTAACTGTTGAGTCGCTCTCATTGTTTCCACTGAGAAAGTCCCACAATCACAGACTAGCTTGGGAAATTGGACATTGTACATCTGAAACTATGGTTGCTGTTGTACTGTTGCCTTGTGGTAATTCTGAGAAATGTAGATGTTCCTAATAGCTTATTAATATTGAAACACAAGGCTTGTCAGCTTTATTGTGGATACCGCGTGGAAAAAAAGCCTCTCCCAAGTTGTTTGATACTCAAAAAGTCATAGTCTCCAACACAGTGCTGATATTGATATATGAGTTTTCTAAACCCACCCTGTGAGAGTACTGGAAACCCTTAGTCCCTTCATCTTAGAATGGCTCATCTTGAAAGGCAGAAAGTGTACCACTGATTTGTGCCTTCAGCAAAAGCCTCTAAACACTCACGCTTCAATTTCTACCTCTAAACTTCCAGCACATAAAAGCATAACATTATACCGGAAAACCAATACGTCTGGAACGGCTATTTTTCCATTTCTCTGGAAAGACAAGAATGTGATTTCCTTTGCAGCTGAAAAACATTACATCATAACAGTTTTTCGCAGTCTTATATGTGGTTTATCTCCAAGAATGCATTTGTGATAACAAGCGTCTAAAAAAAAAAAAAAAACTGCATGTGCACAGTTGTTGCTTTCAATTAAATACTTAATGTGCTGCACACAGAAAATCCACGGGTAAGATCATTTTGCAACTCAGATGGCACATATTAAGCCAAAATCCAAAGTAATGCCTATTTAGGATGTCTTTAAATCAAACCATCTCTGTGAGGTCCTCAAAAACATTCCATTTCCACTATTAAAGACCTTAAGCTGGGTGATCTGGTTGGCAGATGCTAAATATTACAGCCACCAATTAAAGGTGAATCTAGCCTTTCATCGCCCCAGTAAATTTAAAGGGACAAAGAGGCAGTTCGCTTGGGATTCATCACCCATTTATTTATTTATCTTTCCCCTCCACCCCCCTCCTCTCCAGCTGCCTTTCCCTTCTTAGAGCTTAACATATGACTGAGAAAGCAGGCGGGCACCGATCCTTTTAAGTGTTAATATATAAAACCTTTGAATACTGTTTTGCTCTCATACACAGCAAAATGAAACTTTTATTTTTCTTTTCGCCTGTCCCGTTTGGTTCTTTTGCCATCAAACTGAAGCATTTTCATGAAAAACCTTCCCCCTCTTTTACACTTGTTTTATTGTATAATTTCGATAACATTTTAAGGAGCTTGGAAAGAAAAGCATCTGGACTCAGGGTAGTCCAGATGCTTAATCACCCTGCCTAATCACACAAGCCAAGGTGTAAAAACGGGTGTGGGTCACAATCAGCCAAGGTTTCGGGTGACCTAGCCCCACCCTATCATGTGACTTTCTGAGGTCAAATGGCCCACGATGTGAGTGGGCATTAAGGCATCTGAAAAGGGATCGCAAAACTGGATTATAGATGGCAGACAGTTGGTGTTGTAAACCACCGCCTCTGTTCAAAGATGGTCGTCTACAGTGGACATAGATGGCTTCTTTCACTCCCCTTTCAAACCATCTGTCCAAAATGTGAACATTGGCATCCTCAAAAGAGGATGTCCTTTGTCCTTTAGATGTAGATGAACAGCCGAGTCTTGTCGAGGTGAGTCATCTGTTGTGCGTTTATGAAATGGCTGTTTGATCTCTCCAGTGTAGAGGTCTGAGCATTCCTCGCTACACTGTACAGCATACACTACGTTGTTAATTTGGTATTTGGGATGAACTGAAGAAGCTTCTCGGCTGAGAGGTGAAACGTCTTCAAGAAAATTAAAGAAGTCAAGACGCTTTTCTTTCTTCTTTCAAAGCTCCTTAGACTACGATGAGCTGGATGATTGAGAACCTTCACAGACATTTTTAATAACAGTTACTAAACATGTTTTTGTGTAGTCGGATGTGGTGCTGTTAATGCTAATGCTCCCCTGCTTCTTTTTCAGCTATTTAACACACACAGACAGACATCTAACACATATCATGTGTTTAGAGCAGAAAGTCATTAACTTAACACCTAAAGTTTGCAACATTCAGCAGAGAATTGATGTTAAGGTCAGTTACCTGTCTTTTTGGCAGTGGGATCAGGAGCAAACAGTTTAACTGTGACCTTGGGCAACATCCACTGCATCCAAAGGCTGACCTTCCCACTGGTTCCACCAATGCTGCTAGTTTTCTGCTCCAGTGTCACCGTGTCTGCAAACGGACCGTCATCTCCTGCAGTCACCGAGTCGCCCTAGAGAGCCAAAGCAGAACTGTTTTGTTGGACAGAATAAAATGGTAACCAGCCAGCAAGCTTGAGGACCATAATGTAATTCACACATTAATATTGAATTCTGATGTTTGTCCAATAAATCTAGTACAGATAAGGAGAGAAATTCCTGTCACTTAAAATGTCAATTAGCCAATTACAAAGCACATTTCAGCCAATATACTACATAATTTGCTAAAAGATATAACAACTAAACACAACCAAATAAGAAGAAGAAAAAACTCAAAGAGCATTTGACTTAAAATTCCTGTTTGTTTCCCATCATCATCGAGGACTGTCTGCTTGAGTGCATGTGTTTGTCCATGTGTTTGGTGAATGTGTATGTTTGAAAGTGTTGTCGCTGTGCATGTAGCCATAACAAAGCAACCACCAAATATTGAGCCTTTTAGTGCATAGATGACATCAGTGTCTGGTGAGCAGAACCCCACGCAGAACAGAGAAACGTGTGTATGTCGGGAGGTGGGTGGGGGGGTGCATTGTGCAAAGCTGTCACCGGTGTTAACCCCAAAGTAAGCCACCAGCACCCACATGGCCTCCTTTCACTCAAGTGCGCCAGGACACACACGTCTTGCATCCTGGGAGAGAATGGGAAGTGAAGACCGGAGGTGGGGGCGGGAATGGTGTGGGGGGGGGGGGGGGGGGGGGGGAGTGAAGCTGAAAAGCAAGCAGGATGCGGTGGAGCAGGATGCCTTCTGTGAGCTCTCAACTCCTTACTGGGGATTTGGCAATTCAACGAAGATGACAGCACTGGGGACATTTTTATTTCTCAGTCTCTTCCTGGTAAATATGTTTTCCAAACGTGTACAGTATCTGTGCGGCTCGCTTGGAAAGTGAAAAGCCTACAAACAAACAATATTGCAATTAGGAGTTTCATTTTTTCCGCAGCTTCTCCCATCGCAGTGTGGTAATGACAGATTGTGTCATGGTTATCAACCGTGGCTCTGTTTGGTGAGGAGGTTATCAACCATCTCAATTAGAAACCCCACAGCTGCTATGCTGATTACAGTGTTGTAAAGAGGATCCAGATGAGGAAACTATGTCCTCTTTCCACAGCTGGGGGGAGGGATGAGGGCGCGAAACTAATTTGCAAATTTAATTTAATCACACAGTTAAGGCTGGTTGACAGCAGAGCATGATAAGAACGGATGACAATAATATAAATAAATTAAGGATTATGTCGATTCAAAAATAGATGCAACGTCACAGTGTATGGGGACCACTAGGAACTGATGAGAAGCATGTGCTTCACACACTAGTTCACACTGTAAGAAAAGGAAAGCAACAAAACACAGGCGTGAACTAATCTAAGAAGATGAGGATTTAATTCCTACCTTTGATAAAATAGCTATACATACACTTATGTAACTAAAAAAAAACAATCAAACCCACTGAAAATCGGGAACTTAAATACCATTATTATTGCATAAATGCCACAGTGCTAACTACACTAAATCTCTTTGTGTTTAATTTACTTAAATAATGACTCTAAAAGTATCATTAAGTGTCTTCATCAAACTAATCTGTCAAGCACATATGTGAATGTGTGTCCGTCTTTCTGAGTGTGTAATATCGCTGATTGGCAGTGAGTAATATGAGACTAGCAGTAATGGTGTTCAGTCAGTCTCAATGAGAGATATTCTGGTGTCAACTGCCATTTGGGGACTAATTATTGTTGAGATGAAGTCAAAATATGGCTCTCTGTGTGTGTGTGTGTGTGTGTGTGTGTGTGTGTGTGTGTGTGTGTGTGGTTGGGATTGTTTAGTTTACAGTTCTAACCATTTGGTAGGATTAGTCTCTGTAACATCATGTGTGGAAACAGGAGCCAGTTGCTGGCGCTGTGGGAACCAACCACCATGTACTGCAGCGTGGTTGTGTGCGAGCATTGGACACTCGACTGCTTAAAGCTTCCAGGCCAGAACTACTGCTGTCATCTTTAGAAAGCTTCTCCTCGTGTAAACCACAACAGTCACAAGTAACAAGTAATTATGAGCATTTTAATGTCATTCTTTTCTGCCATGTCAAATTCCATGAAAAAAGTACTGTCTATATATTATAAAACATTTAGTACATGTACTGTCATTTTTAAACAAGGGGGAAATAAGTTAGACTTTAACTATACAACACATATTAAAAACATCTTTATTTTTAAGGGTGAAAAAGGGGAATTCAAAAATAAAAATGATATATCTTTTTTTTTTTAAACTGACAAACAAAAAAAGCCAGGGTAAAAGTTATTTTTAGTGTCTTATCAAAGTGAGGTCTTGGTGTGGTTTTGGTGAAGGTGGGCTCTGCTACGTCCCTGAACTGCCAGATCAGGGCCCCAAACAATCACACACTTTCTAGAAGTATTTTCCCACACCTCCGCAAGCCAAGTTGTAAAGTATACAGTTTAATTCCTGGGCCTCTGTGCTATAAACGGGCTGAGGATCCGGGTTTATTTTCTCTGCAGAGTTTGTCTTTGCTCATCAGAGAGACCCAAACATTGGAAGACAACAGCAGGCTGGGAAGTGTCAAAGGAAGAAGGAAAAGGATGATTTTGAAAAAAAAAAAGAATTAAAAAGAGAATGGCTCAGGCACAGGTGGAAGGATAATTTGAAGGAGAGGAAAAGGAAACTTTCAGACTGAAAATAGCACAGAAAGAAATAAGAGTGCTGCTTGATACCACTTTAGATAGAGAAGCAGTGAAGAATAAGAAGAGGGAGAGCAGAATGCTTGGGGGTACATGGAGGAAAGACAGAATAGGGTGACAAGTAATTACAGACATGGAGAAAGCAAAAGAAGAGAACCTGGATCGTTGACTGCTAATGGTAGACATGTCTGCTTTCTCTTTGCCTCGTGGTGCTCGAATAATGCTTAAAACACAGTGGCAGTGTTTCCAGAAATCATTAATTGGTTAAACTTTTAAACCTTGTTGTGACCAGTTTCATGCAGGAACTATTTACTTTCTAACAAACAACTCCAGCAAAACTTAGCAGAAGTTACCCCCTTGGAAACGTTAACACTGTCGCTTTAATGCAGTGAGTCATTATTAGAGAATCATCGCTCCTAATAGTGCAGGTAAACTACTGGTGGTCAGGCGAGCCACACAAGTTGGCGACAAAAGTTGTAAAAAAAATCTCAACAGATTAAAATCATCATCAGAGGAAAGAGAGCTAAAAGGTACGATGAACAGAAAAGTGTGGCGAAACAATAAAACGGCTGAAAGGGGAATGCCTGTTTATTAAATACTATGCTGTGTAAATTAATAAATACTAGTAGAACACTTGTTTACAAAATACAGAAGTATGAATAGATTGCTTTATATTTTTACACAAATGGGGAAGAAAATATCTGGGAGGACAGTAGGGCAGAGGTTTTTGTGGGTGTAATGTGAATGTAGCTAGAGAAAGAAAGGGTGGGGTGTTGGGGGGAGACTGCCGCCACTACTGCTGAGACTTATCAAAACAGCTCCTACATTCTTGCTCAATCACTCGGCCTCCCAGAGGACTAAACACTTCTACCAGTGTTTGTACTTAGGTAAACAGTGACAAGTGGGCTGTCAGGGGCCACCGTGGCCTTGCTATAGAGGCACTATACCAGGTTCTTCCCAGTTCTACTGAACTGCTGCCACTTCTCCAAGTTCCACAAATGACGCAAGAACACCCACATGTCGATAGCAAGGAAACAAATGTAGGCACAGATGCACACTGACATATGAAACACTTTTTTTCATAAGCATGTACACGCTATTGCCTCTTAGGCCAGTATGGTGGTTGTATTGCGATCCCTGGGGCCCCACAGTGGTGACAGGCAGCTGCTGGTCGAACACTATTATAGCCTAGACTAGTTTCCACTATGCCAACACTGACCCGCACTCACTATCATTTTTATAAATGCTATATTTATGCTTCACAAAAACACACATAGACATATTATCCAGTGTCCTGGTGGCCCCAAGGCCATGGATCCCCAGCACTGATTGCTGCTGCAAGAGTATTACACAGCAGGAAAAACTCCTGCCACATTAACTAAAGCTGGGATAACTGCCACAACCATCTAGAGACAAAAGGGAAAAAAATTATATTTGAGGCTACTCCCTAAGAAAATATGACTTTAATAGCCTTCGTTATTGCACATGCATATGCACTGCTACATTTCAAACTTATGTCTGGGTTTGATTTTTAATCTGAGTAAAAAAATGTAACAACAGGTAACTATTTTCCCCCAGTTAAGAGGCAAGTTTATCCTCAATCAAGGCTGAGCTTAAACGAATCAAACAGCACTCTCTGCCTAGCCTGGAGTATAAAACCTCACTGAGTAAGAAAAAATCATGTAAGAAACACAAGCAGTGATTTATACTTTTCCACCTCTAAAATTTTTCCAGAAACAAAACATTTTTTGTCACGTGTGTTAAGACTGACTCAGCTACTCATAACAATAAAATAACAATATTTGCACTTAAAATTGTAAATCAGCACCAGAATTATGTATACAACAATGGCTTAAATGGCATTTGTTACTGCATGACTCACAGCAGCTAGCTGAGAAAAGATGGGTGCTGGCAGGCTGTCATTAGGTCGCATATTAAAAAAGTAACACAACATTAAAGCTGGAACACTGATTCTGACAAAGGCAAAGTTCATAAGTGACTAAGCCAGTGCTATGTATGGACAGACATTCAACTGAATGAATGAGTGAATGAAATAATGGACCATTTCATGTGTTTTTTCCCCCCGATTATGAAAAGAGGTTTGTCTGGATGAAAAAAAAACCAAAAACAGTGTAGATGAGCAGATGATTCCCATAACTCATATAAACTCTGAATTGACATAATAAAAAGTGTAACTGTGAGAAACTCCAACCTCAGTGGGGGAGCCAAAGTCTGCAGAAGGACTGCAGGTGCTGGTGTCAGGCAGGGCGGTGCCAGCGCTGCTGCGTACAGGGGAGGATGGAGCGGCACCGGCAGGCGGATCTGGGATGTTGGACGTCTGACGCAAAATGCCATGCCTCTGGAGACGAGCCCACGTTGAGCTCCAGCTGAGGAAGAGCTCATACAACAACTGAACCTGGAGGATGAACCAAGCAGAGATAAACAGAGAACGTTAGTTTTGTATTTTGTAATTATGGTTGAAAACAATTATAAAGACAGTCTACCAGCGAAACAATTTTTGGTTTCTCTGTTTGGGGGGAAAAAACACTCATTTTGAATGGGAAGTGAGGACTGTTTATCACTATGTTGCATCATCCGCTTGTTTAACAGCACTTGTTTGGAAACTGAGAACATATTAAACACGTATCATTCAGTTTTCCCAATTAGCTTCTATACT
Organism: Aulonocara sp. 'chitande type north' Nkhata Bay; assembly: GCF_057382095.1. Lineage (NCBI taxonomy): Eukaryota > Metazoa > Chordata > Actinopteri > Cichliformes > Cichlidae > Aulonocara > Aulonocara sp. 'chitande type north' Nkhata Bay. The sequence goes on from NC_141354.1 coordinate 8,702,128, forward strand.
CTGAAAAGTATTCTGTGCCAACTGAGTGCCTCAAAAGATAACCCTAACACACCACAAGAAGTCAAAACCAAATTCAAATGTATATTTTTTTTTGCCAAGGTCTGACTCAAACAGCTGCACTGGGGAGTTCTCATGTAGTTCTGACTTCTGAGGCCATTACCATGATTTGGCTTGGCAGCTTTGTTGTTATGTGACACTAAACCTAGTAAAAGCTGAGAGAGAAGGAAAGGGAGAAAGAGGAAATATTAGCCAGAAATGGACTTCTATCATTCTCATTCTTTCACTCTCTGACTTAACATACTTCTGTACTTGTCACTCAGAGAGGCCTCGTTTCTCAAAAATGATGTAAAACCTATGCGTTGGTGTTTCTGTTCGATGGGTCACACTTTGCGAGGCGCAGCATGCTTACACACGTGCTTCACTGTGCAATTTGTTATCCATAACAACAAAACTTCCAAAGAAACACCCTCAGAGGAAAGTTAAATTCTGTCATCAATTTCCTGCTAAAAACTCACCACGATTAGGAAAAACTGAAGGCTCTGCGTCAAGTGTTCTCAGCTATTTATCATGTGTTCGCATTGAAAAGAGCCTTAGCTTTAAACAACAACAAAGCCAAAAAAAAAAAAAAAAAGAGTGGAAAACATGAGACGAAAGCAGGGGAATGTGATGTGATGCTTTCGGTTATTCATGCATTCACTTGGTGCTTTTTAGGAGGAAAGAAGGGAGAAAAGCAACACGCTTTCACAGTGAGCTAATTTCTGGATTTCAAATGCTTCGCTTCTGCAGCCAGCTAAGCCCGCAGCCCCCACCACTGAGGGTCCCTTAAACTTAAAGGTGCACAGGCACATGAGCACACATACGAAATAGACTCTGAGCACATTTTTACTCTCAGAGTCTCGCTCGCACACATGCTCTCCTGTTAGCGCACACATTGCAGGGAGGTCTTCCACAAATAATCATAAATCAAATTAGAAGCACCACAATACATTACAGCTGCACCATTTCAAACATGTCCAGGAAGAGCTGCTACGCCGATTCAGCCGCTGTCCAGGGACAGGGCCAACAGCTGTTTGCCATACCCAACCAAACTGCACTGCCGGCAGGGGAGGTACGGCACCGTGCTCCCTTCTCTGAGAGTTGGGGCCTGGAACTCCAATCAAGCACAACAAGGCCTACTGCACTCAGTAGCAGATGTGGAAGAAAAGACTGAAGACTGCTGAGCAAAGGGGGAAAAAAAAGGGAAAATGTGTGCACAGTGAGATCAACACGAAAATGAATGACAGGGTTGTTACGTGACCTCTGTATTAGCATCTGGGATAAAGACTTGTCCTTAATTTTACGATGAAACCTAAGCAGAGCTTGAACTCCTTTCCATCCACCCTTTCATCATTGATCTTCATTCTTCATCTCCTACCTTCCCTCTGTTATTTACCCTGTCCTATGTCAATTTGCTGCTGCTGATACTTCTGCTTAGCAGGGTTAGACAGTTTAGCTCAGCTACTGCTATTAGGGTAGGTTGGGCCATGAAAAACATGCACACACACACACGCTTACATGAGCTTATAATACAGATGCAACATTTCATGAGTTGGGGAACATTTGGAGGCCTGGATTCTCCAAAGGCCTGTCATCTGCAGATCAGGAGGCCTGTTAGGGTGCAGTACTACAAACTGGAGACTGAACAGAGGCTTCCAACAGTCATTCATAAAAACACACAGATGGAGAGGGACAGGACAGCATGCAGATGGCGAGTGTTTGTATCCTTTTATCTAGGAGCAGTTTATAGAGAAACTTCACAAAAATGACATATTGTTGAGTATGTGTGGTAACTCTTGTGTACACGGGAACAGGTGTGTGTATGTGTGCATATCTGTTCATTGAAATGCTGTACAGTTATGTGCCAAAGGTTAAAGCAAACAGTTGCTGTGTGTACGCTCGTTCCAAGGTGGTCCTGATAATGTTAAAGCACAACTAGTAACCCCAACTTTCAGACAGCCAGTCAGTCAGTTTGTTGAAGTAATATGGAGACGTTTAACTCCTCCTGTCCAGACTAAAAGGCATACAAGTGTCATATGGACTGCATTGGTTTCTCATTGCTCACACTTTTGCGGACGTGGTTGAATCTATATACCTGCACAATCCAAAATTCATTAGGAAATTTGCATCTTCACGTGTACTGTCACAGTCACAGATAAAAATACAAAATACGACTACGATACTAGTTGCTACCTGTGAAAACGCACCACGGTGTTTGCTTGAAGGCTCGACTGTTTCACCACACTGTCTAAAAATACTTTTGTTAGTGCTATGAAGTAATCCATCATGTAATGGAAATGGAAAATCTGACTTAATGTGACAAACATGCAGCCGAGTAGCCGTGGGGAAATTTAAGGGGCCAAATTTGTTGCTTCTATTTGTTTACTTTAAATGTATTAATATCTCAAAATCAGCGCTGTGATAATTTATGTTTTGAAACGGCAGATGTAATTTTACCCCCAAAATCCAACAATCATTGTACTTATTGTACAGTAACTGTGCAGCATTCTGACAACTCCATATATATTCCCCCAGATGGCAACGCTAATTAGAAAGACGATCAAGTAGTGTGAGGTCTCTTTTGTTCTAGCGAGGGTGGGGTTGCTCTGGCAGCAGTTCTTAAAAAGCTGCAGTGAGACTTGAAACTGCATTAGCTTATTACCCCCCTCAAGTCAGAAATTTTGCACAGAAGAGGGAGGTGAGCAGATGGGACAACAGAGCAAAGGAATTACGATTTTTTTTTTATTATAATGGCATCCAAAAACTAATAATGACTCATCATATAATCACAATAAGCCTCCCCGGCTTTGCCAGACACCAGCAGCATACTTGACGGGGAGACCAGAGAAGCAAGAAAAGAAACTTTCCCTCAGTAAAGTTCTTCTCATCTCTGGGAAACTTTTCACCGCAAGCAGATTAAGGCCTTTAATTCGTTTCTGGTACCAATTCCCCTCAATATCACCATGGCTCATCACTGTGGTCGAAGACATTTAACAGTGTGACCGCTCTAAAGGTTGACCCAATTAAGTGTTTACAGAGGAACTTAATTCAATACAGCTAATTCAATTGTGAAAAAACAAAACATGTGTAATGGTACATGTAGATGTGATTCTACGAGAGAAATGAAAAACAACACAGGGACCTAACTGGGAGACAAACATGTTCCGTTTGCAGTACGTCCGTATTCATCACAGTCTCACTAAAACATAATAACATGCTGTAAAACAATGATGGTGAGTACTGCAATCCCTTACTCTTCTTGACTGAGACCTCAAAATGTTTTACCAAAACAAACAAGGCAACACTCTCATGTTTACACTTCCATTTTCATGAAAATTATACGAGTTCAGAAGATGAGGCAGTTTGTTTACTGGACTCAATCTATATCAGAAAATCATGCGGAGGCAGGATCTTCTTGCCAGGGTTCGTGCGTTCATATTTCAGGAAAGTTTACAAGGGGATGATTTGTATAAATATACATGTAATTCTAATGACTACTTTGTGACTGCAAAGACTGTCTGACTGACCTGAGGGTTGGAGCACTTGACGTGGACGGGCTGTAGATCAACATGGAGGCACACTACAAAGGAGTGCCTTGCTTCAGCAGAGCTCTGCAGCTTATGGGATGTGACAGCTAGTGTGGAAGTGCAGCCCATCGGCTCCAACAGGCTCAGGCTTTGCTGCTGCCCCAACAATGTGTATATGCTGAACTGACTCAGGCTGATCGTCCATGGGAAGGCATCACCTGGAGTTAGACATAAAGAAAAAGCAAACGATATATGAAAACAAGTACGTATATTGCAAATGGCAAAGAGATGCAAGGATGACAGACATTATGTGACGTGAGGGCAAAGAGATAAACACTCACTATGGTCTCAGGAAAAATATGTGATTCTGTGTTATCCCATTTAACCTAGGTGTTTCTGATTTGTACATATTGTTCTCCATAAGACACGAATAGACCATCTTTCTACAAATCTGCCATATTGTTTATGCCATATGAAAGGCAACAGTTTTATCCAATATACACGTGTCACACCATAGCACAGAATTCGGCATATTTTGGTCTCTAGAGGTAAGAAGGATTGTGCTGTGTTCCCTTTTTGAGAGAATCTGTCACTTAGATTTATTCGCTGAATATAAATTTGCTAATGTTTCTTCAGTCTAACCACGTCTATTTTCAATATTTGTATAGTTTAAAACTAGTATGAATCATAAGCTATGAGCTAAGGTCTAGCTTGGACTTCTTACAGGAAGAAGCAGCTACTTTTTGCTGTTCCCTGGTCACGAGGGCTCACCACAGCGGGTAGCTCCGTATGTTTCATTTGGCAGAGTGATTTTTTGCTGTACGCTCTTCCTGACACAACCCTAAAAATGATTTATGGCTCCAGCTGGAATTGAACCAGCAACTTTGCCAAATAAATGTGTAAACCACTTCACCACGAGGTCATCACCTGGTATATCGTGCCACTTAAACTTTGCATGTGGAATGCTGTGGATTGGTAACAGCATAAATATATATAACAAAAATGAGAAGCTTGTATTATTTTATTATTTGCAGTTTACGCCACGGTATAACGAATGATGTTTCCAAATTCTCAGTCAGAATTTGAATCCAGAACCCCTAAACTTGGATTTCACACTCAGAAAGTCGGAGCACCCACACCCATCCCGAGTTAACAATCCAAGATGGTGGCAGTAAAAGTAAAAAGAGGTAAAACTGTAAACTGTATTTGTGACTCAACTAAATAAGCAGAGCACTGACCGGGCTTTATCTTTGAATGCAGCACTGTTTTTAAGGACCCATAATCAAGTATTATATTGTATAGCTAGTGATGTATGAATCGCTCTACCTTGCAAAGAACCAAAACAAATCCTGTTTTTCCTCGCTTTTCTTGGAACAAGCTTACTCAGGAGTGATGTCATTCCCAAGTTCTGAAGTACCTGGAACGTGGGGGCCTTCTTCTCATTTTTCTTCCTTTTTGTTAAAATCCAGCGAGGGCAGCTTTGCCAGATCTTGACAGAGTCTGATTCTAAGATACCTTTAGGAACCCAATTATTTAAATTGTCCACCATATATGGGATCCACAAAATAGACAGTGGTGTGGCTTGAGTAAAAACATTTTTCCAGCACATGAAAAAAAACTTGGACATTACATAACCTTTTACTATTGTGAAATGGAAAACCTGAGAAAAGGAATACTGAATAGTTATTTCATCTATAATTGATTACGCCACATCCATTAACCAGATACACAAACACAGCGTAAATTGAGGCCTAATATTAAATCTGTGAGTCTGAAACAGCATGCAGCACTGGGAGTGCTTGAACCAATGAACTTGCTGACCCTGGAAGTACCATCTTACAGGGATGAGGAACAGGTTCATTATCACAGGGCCACAAAGAGCACTTTTACCAATACGCCCTTGGCAGGCTGCTTTGATCCCGAGCATTGAATATGAGGGATGAAGACCATTTCAAAGAGTAGGAATGAATTACTAAAAGCATGGGTTGTTAATTTTCACTGCAACATTGACAAGGCAGCTGATGTCACTGTTTTTGCTGTCGTTTTTCTTTCTCCTCTGTTTTTTTACAACTGCATGCCCAATGCTGATGTCATTAAAAAGTTTGGAGAAAAGAAGTGTGCCCCCCTTTTTTCTCCTCCTGAAGAGAAAACATTGCTCAACCATCTAAGTGTTGCTTGTGTCAACTCCACCAGGTGTGCACACCACATGTGCACGATCTATCTCTCAAAGTCGCGCTACTTAAGTTTGTTTGTCTTTTGTCATGGTAAATGAGTAGCAGTGGGTCAAAGGTTTGCTCAGTGTTGAAAAGACTCTAATGATGATGAATTGACATTATATATGCTATTACTATTGTGAAATCATACATTTTAATTATTAATAAAAATTAAATGAGTTATTAAGTCATATTTTCTTTCTCACTAAGTGGGATTAAATTCCCAAGATTTCCAATTTTAGCTTATGCATCTATCACCACCAGTGTTTCTAATTTCAGCTTTGAAATCACTCTTTTTGACATCACTGTGTATCTGGGTGTATGTCCCAGAGTATTTCAATAATTCTAATGAAAGTTTAGATTTCATTAGATGTGGTATGAAAACCTACCTTCTTCCAAGATGGGCTTTGAGACCACAAAGGGGAGCTCCTGTAGTGGTTCCATGTACTTATGCCCAGCACTGAGGATACTAATCTGAGGCAGGCAAACTACCAGAGTCCCAGGCATGTTGGTCTGGTTGTGGTACCAGCTACGCACAGTGCCGGGAATGTCGCCACAGATGATAGTGCTCGGAGAAGGGAGGCTGTCATTGGGGAGGAATACACAGCAGGGCTGCAGCTCCAACTTGAAAAAAGGCAGAAAAAAGAGGGGAACATTAATCATGTTAGCCAATTCAGCCTCACCCATCAGTAAACAAGCACCTGTCTTATGCCATCCAAGTGCACAAAAGTTCAGTTTTTTTGCCAGTATTACAGAACTTGGACTGTGATGGAAAGAATAGAAGAAGAAAAAATTGTGCAACATTCCGGGTGTTGCTGGAAAAGCCTGAACATGGTGAACAATACTTTCCTTGGTTTAAAAAAGAAAAAAACCCTACATTTGGTCACACACACTAAACCGTCTTACAAAATGCACATTACATACATTACATTACATATTTCTGAGCATCCATTTAAAACCACTGTGATTTTCTGAAACAGAAAAACAAAAAACTTTGAGGTTTCGTCAGTTAAATACTAAAGTCTTTTTAAAAAGCACTAGAGATCAGTCCCAGCTGTACAATGTCCCAAATAATACATAAATAAATAAATAAACAAATCAAATAAAAATCAAAAGCCTTTAGATGAGTAAGCAGTAGCCGGCAAGAGTGCAAGCAACAACTTTGAGCAACAATATTGCTTTGTGTTTTTCCATTTACTAGCCTAGTTAATGAAAAGCAAAGGGGTGCAGGGTCCAGGGGGCAGACAGCAGGTGTTGCCAGATACTTGTGTGTGGATGTGTGCTCACTTCTGTCAGAGAGACTACTTCTACTTATTTTTAGTCTCACTTATTAGAGAGGTGGATACTCTATGAGCCCTCTGGTTTCATGAGCAAGTTATACTGTAAGATATGTTTGGCATATCTTAACACGTTACGCACACCATCAAAATTTGCATATGCACTTGTATGATCTTTGGCTATAACTACACGGGCCTGGAAACCATCTCCAAGTTTTCATGGGAAGTGAAAGAGAAGGCGAGACAGAGAAAAAGACTTTGAAAGCAGGATCAAGAGGAGGAGAGTGAGACACTGAGAAAGAGAGAGAAGTACAGATATGGTTACACTTTCATCATACTCTGCTTCCTCTTTTGATTATTCTTTAAAGGGTGGTTTGAAATGGGAACGCTTTTGCACAGTGACACATAAGCTTTGGCCTTTTTAAGAGCTGGCACGCAGAGAAAAAAAAAATCACCGACACTGCCTGGGCTGTTGCAGATCTAAGCAGGGTTAAGCTGTAAAGCAGGCTGACATACGGAAAGTGCCGGCTTTAATACCATGACTCGGGCCTGCACTTTGACGACGGTGCCTGAGGCTAATGCTATCCTGCTGGACATCTTGAATATATATATATATATATATATATAAACAGATATGTGCCAAAGTCCTCAACCATCAAATATCGTCAGAACAACGGTACTGGCTGATGGGTGTGTTGGTATAAGGAACACGAGGAAACAGAAAAAATAAGAGCAATGGCTTCAGTTACCTATACTGTAATGTAAACAAAAAAGCATTACAGCAAAGTTTATTATAATAACTAGAATCCAGAGAATGAGTTTGTTTTAATCACCGTGTGATAGAAAAAATGAAATCACTGAGTTCACATCATGTGACAGTTTGATTAAGCACCCGGATGATCTCAGGGCTAATTTAATGTAAAACGAAGCTCAATTATAATTCAAAGGGATTTTGTATATCATATTTCTGAGTAAGTACACAATAGTACAATATCATAGTAATTATCGATATAAACATTTTACTTATTATTTACTTTTTTAAAACTGCCATCTAGACACAGACTGTAAATAACTATTACAGAACCACGCTGTGCCTGATGAGTGACCGAATCTGTCACCATATATCACCTTCTAGGAATTAAAGTTTTACACATAATCAGAGAAAAATATTATGAACATAAATCATTATAGGTTCAGTGAAATTAAAAACCAATGGAAATCTGTTTGTGTTTTTGAGAGGAAACATCTGTATCAACCTCTTTAGTATAGAATTGTGGGAATTTTATGTAATAAAAATGATTAAGCAGGTGATTTTTGTTCATTTAAAAAGGGTAGTTGTGACTATTACAGGGTAGAAAACACAGGCACCTATCTGTTACAGTGAATGTGAACAAATAACACAGCACCTTATAATGGTGTTTGCTCATGATTTTAAAGTGCTTATGATGGAACACAACGATGATGTCAGGTGTACGACAGTCATAGTCTTGCCACATTACACAGAAATATACTAACAATAAACAGATAATATCTCACAGATGACGACAGAGGGCAGTCAGACAATTGACTTTCTAGATGTTTATACATAAAGGCACACAATGTTTCAAGGAGCAGAGTATGTAATGGAAAAGAAAATGGCACAACAATCCTAAATCTGGGCGATACAAAACGAATCTTTGGTTGGCTCTTTTCTCCTTTCATTCCCTTTTGATGACAGTTATTAAAAGCCACAAACACAGAGAAACAAACATGTTGTATTTACCAATGGCAACAGTACACAACAGTACAAGTCCATAGGGGGACAGTGATTAAAGCAAAATAGCTTTTTTTCATGAGTGGAGGAGGTTTGGATCTAAAGAGCATTTGATGCTCTGGTGACCAGTGAGGACTTGTTGAGGAATCCCAGTTGCCCGAAAGTGGATGACAGCACAAAAGAGCAAATATTACTATGCCAAAAGAAAACAGTTGTACTGGTTGGTAGATGTCTTGTGAGTTCAAGTACAATCTTTTAATAATCCACACTTATTCTGGGTCACAGCGCTGTCAGGTGTTCAATCTGCATCCAAGACAAATTGGGCAAACTTCTCCAGTAAGATCAAAATATAACAAGAACTGCTAAAGCTGCTCTAAATCTGTTCTTTTTAATAATATAAAATACTTGGTACTGTTTTAGCATATCAAACTTTGATGCCAAACAATTTTTGCTGAAATGGCCTTAAAATGTCAGCGAACATATTGGAAAAGAATCGTAAATGCCCGTCCTTGTCACCATCCTGTTACGACAGTGTCACGTTATTAGGAACGTGAACTCAGAACTGAACGACAATCCTCCACCCAGTTCTCTGTGCTACTGTTAATAGCAGGTCACCCTGGTCACCTCGCAGACCTTTCCAAAGCCCCCCATCTGTGGTCTAATGCTTGAGCTGTGACTCATACACACACACACAGGGAGACAGACATACAGTATCCAAACAAAGACGACAGGGGCAACAAAGGGCAAGAAAAGGGAGCACTGGAACTGCTGAGCAGTGCTGACAGATCCAAGAGAGAAATAGTCTGAGGTCAGAATGTCCCATATGCATCATTGCTTTTATGACTGCCAAAACCACTGACAGCATCTCTTCCCTCTGACCAACTCTACAGCCCTCTATCCCTCCATCACCCCAACCTCCCATGCCTCTGTCCTTTTGTCCCTCTCACTGCTGAGCATGCATTGATTCAAGGTGGAAAATCTGCGTTGAGATGTGAGAGGAGAATCGTGGTGTTCATGGTTATGGTTGACACGGCAACAGACACACAAAAAATGTTGCCCGTAATCACAGGTCAAAGTGGAAAGTGAGAGCATGTATGTGTTTTATGTCTCAACCTCAGGTGTAAAAGTGCAGTTGAGGTTGTGCAGGGTCGTGTTTGGTATTCCACACAATTGTGTTTAACAGCTCTGTAACAGGCCAATAAACACAGCACTGGAAGCAGTTAGTGTGTGCGACAATGTCCCCCTCCCACGAGCTGAGGGCCAGGCCAAGTTCATGTATGTTTGTGTGTGTGAGAGAGAGACTTGCACAATGTCCTGTGACAGGAGGAAACTGACAGGAATACCAGGCTGACCTAAAACTCATTATGTTCCGTCACATGCTTGGGTGGCAGCGGGCCACATTTTCACTACTCACCAGCCAGTCACAAGGCTCGGCAAACTAAATTATATTTTTATCCTAAATAGGATAGTGGAAATTTATTTTCTGTTAGTGTAGACCCGTGGAAAGGCGGTGTTTCCAAATGCAGCTAAAGGAAAATTCTGAAATGAATTTAAAAATAGAAATGGGCACAAATAATATGTGAAAGCCAGAGGCATAATTGCAGTGTGGAATATCTGTTACACAACTTTACCCTACTGGGTTTAAGGGTAATGTGGAATAAAACTGCAGCAAAAACAAGACAGATAGCCCCTGGAAATGACTCGGGCACAACAAATAATAAAGTGTATGACCTATGCTTCAACAGCCATGTAGTTTATACATTTATTTCTCATTATTACATGGATAAATAGGGCTGACAGTGTTTGAAAGGGATTAAAATTCATATTCATATTCAAGTTGGGCCAAAGTTCAGAATGGCAGATGGCTTCATACAATATCTGTATTATTACAGAAGATTCAGTGGGGAAAAGCGAAATCAAAGATGCATAATTATCCGTTCCTTTTGTCCAATGACATCATGTCCTGTCAAAGTGAAACAAAATCTTTCAACATAACAAATGGAGTTAACGCTCAGCAACCTGGGACCATACTTTAGTTACCTACTGCCTCCAATAACAGATTCAGTCAGGAGAATAACACTGACGGACAATTTGAGTATCTGTGTGTGCGTGTTCAGGGGCCACGGATCACGTGGATCACTTGCAACACATTCATAAACTTTTTTTTATTAATGTGAAAAAAACACTTTTCAATTTCGACCAGGAAATCTCAGTTAAACAAGAAACGAGACTGAAGCCAATCAACTCCTTATGAGGCTGCACGTGCAGGGATTTTACTGTGAAAACATGCTCAAATGACACACTTAAACATTTGCAGAAGCATACACTGTGTGCTTGCATGTTCTCTTGCAAAACTGAACACGTACACAATCATAGATCACATCCCCCCTGCTAGCTGCAGACAGCAGTTACTTAAAGAAAAGATTCATAATGAAAAGCGGTTTAAGAGAAAAAAAATGCCAAAAATAAAAAATAATTCACAACAGCAGTCAGCTCAAGGTGTTTGATTTTTGTAAGGTTCAGACCTTGCAATATTAAAGTGAAACCCCCAACAATCAAACCTACAAGGAAAAACTTGGTGGGGTGCAATGAACACGAAAAGACTGCTGGCACAAGCAGGAAAATAATAGAGAAAATGAGAGCATAGAGAGACCACAAACAGGACATGACCCAAACTGGGAGCTGGTTCGAGAGGAGAGGGCCCTGTTAGCTACAGCGAATGCTGTAGCTAACAGGGCCCATTCTACTTCTGGAATCTCCAAGCAAGCCTGCTTATGAGAGGGAAGTGCTCTACTGGGATAAGATTATACTCTGAAGTTGTCAGGATGGACCCGGTCATCAGTTGAGCTCTGGTCTCAATAGGGAGCCAATGAAAAGATGATATTTCTGTTCAGTTCACCAGAATGGCTGCTGCTCCTTGCAAGCTTGCCCTGATGGTAAATTCTCCACAAAAAATAGTGCATAAGATTGCCTCTTTTTACATACGTACACCAGCGCAGACACTGCTTTGTGAATCTGACACAGAGAAAAAGACTGCATTTGTTACTTGTGCTCACACAGATGAATTTGTCTCATGTCTCAGCACATCTCTGATATGCAACAAAATTCGCTCTCTGCCATTCAGTAATGAGACTGAGTGGGTTGACAGGGAACAAAGCTAGCTGAAAATAATGTGGGGACGTGTCATCTTGAATGATCTTCATGAAACTAGCAGTTAAAGGTTGTTCAAGTCTCAGTATGGATGCCAACAAACAAGATTCAGTAAAAAAGCCCCAGAGAGTTTGAATCTTTGAGTGACAGCCTGGTTATTTATTAGGTGACCAGCGCTTATCCATAGATTTAGGTACTGAGCCCTTCCTCTCAGCCCTCTAAATGAGCAAGGATCTGCTTACACTTTGATCTACAATACACAACCATAATTAAATGTAGGTTCTGGGCTGGGAGGCCACATGCAGTCAAGAGTAAATACTACTAGAAAAAAGACAAAAAGCTAAAAACATTAAAAAAGGGGAAGTATATCCATTTTGAGGTTATCTTGATTAAATTTTAAGATGCCCAAATACATTTTTCCCTTTGTTTCTTTTCTCTGGCACCAGATCACAGAGTTCTAAAAATGGGGTCTTCTTCGTGGGTTGTGTGTTTGTGTGTGTCAAGCTCTGCTCAGTTTTATTCCCGATCACTTCTCCGCACCATCAGATAGGGTTCAGAATACAGCCACATGTGCCGACCCTGTTTCAAATCTTTGGGTCTTAATACCCCTGAAAAGCATCCCTGACTTCATGCTCTTCTGAGCAGCAGTGGGAGTGCATGATCTGTCTTGTGTCGTACTTCTCCCTTGAGTCTTTGTGAGGATGGTTTATCTGGTTCCAGCAGAGCAGGTTCTAATAGAGAGGAAGCTGAGGGCCAAACACACTCAAGCTTTAAAAGGCTGAGGCCATGTGGAAATGGCCTATATAACCACAGGAGGCTCTTAGGATCTGCCGGGCCTCGCCAGTAAATGACAGAACAGTGAGTTAGATTGAGGACAGCCCGTCTACTCTTAAGACCAACTTAGAAGTGCAGCAGACAGTATATTACTCACCAATAATCATTCATAGACACAGCTTTATGTTTCAATCATGAACTGACAGATTATAGGAACGAGAGATCGGCCTTGTCCAAAAGAGGGATTCAAAATTTTAGCACTCATGACAAAACAAAGCAAAAATACATTGCTACTGTTTACCCTCAGTATTTAAAAATGGAGATAAGATGTTAGAAAACTGAACTGCTCCATTGTATGAATGGGTTAGCTGTCTGAATCACATCTGAATCTGAATCTTTACACATATGCAGCACAGCAGTCATGCAACAGAGTACTTGCAAGAACTACAAGCAATTACTGTCACCCTCACCTAACTCGACCCAGGCAATGAAATACGTGTGATATCAGTCCTGCGGCGCTGTACAAATCCGCTCTTAGGCTTATTGTTTTCATATCACTGTAGGGAAGAGAAACTTGGATGCCCTAACTCTGTACAGACCTTAGCAGAGCACAGACTTTGGAGGTCAAGATCACCCCTCTGTAGAGAGACCCACAACATGTGAAGGCCGCACGCGCACACACTTGCACATTTAAACACGTACGTACCGACAGATTTTTCCCTCTATTTTTCTACACACAATAATAAAGCCACGACACACAGGAAATCACCCAGAGATAGAGGAGAGGAAATTAGAAACACCCTCTCAGCATCCCCAATGAAAACATTTGCAACTCTGGAGCAGAAAAATCTCAGTGGAAGGATCGGCAGCAAACGGAAAACACATCCCTTTGTTTTAAAAACCTGATACCTCTCCAAATGTAATCTTCCTGTGCCTGCACCAGACGGGACACTGTGTTTCCTAAGTGGCCGGTCAGATGAACAGAAGGTCCTCAGAGCACAGAGCCCACTACCCCACCCACCCACTCTTAACCTTCTGCTCCCCTTCCTTCTTCACATCTTCCTGCATTTTCTGTTTGCTATAAACCAAAACAAACAAACAAATCAAAACCCCAAAACAATAGTCAAAAAGTGGGTGTTATAATACAAACTGTATCGTTAACATTTTAACATGATTAATGTGTGTACCTGAAGATTCCACTACGCAGATGTATCTTGCGGTACATGGATAGAGATAGAAGTTTTGGTTGGAAACCTCAGAGAGCAGATTTATTTCCTGATCTTCTTGAGAAAAACATTTAAGCATGATTCCTTTTGACACCAGATAGGCTGTGTCTCACCCACATGCCACCACAAGCAATAAGATCGTGGGCTGGCACCGCACAACGGGCTAGGCAGCCAGCCATCTATGTGGCCCTGCATTCCTCTCTTCCAACACTGCTTACAGAAGCTGACAAGCTCTGGAGGTCTCCCTGGCCGAGGTGGAAATCTGCAAAAATAAACGCTTTAGGTGACATGAAGGCTTTGTTTGTTTCTGCTAGCTCAGCTGTTTGTGTTAGCGCGGTGGGTTAATTGCGACTTTGATCGCTGCGTTTATTGATCCAACAGTGGCCTTAGGAGCGCGGCTGGCCTGGCTCGCCTCACCTACTCCCACCCATAATCTCAAACAATCACCCCTCCACCACCTCAGCATGGTGAGCCAGTACAGATGGGGCTGAACATGGTTCTCCATTGGCAGAATGCTAGCAGTTTGCATGGAGCTACAAACAGTCCATCTACCTGCAGAAAGCATCTGTTGCCAGATGGAGGCAGTGTCCAAAGTATGTGGTAGAACCGGCCCGCATGTACTGCATGGACCCAGTAGGTTAAAAACCATTTTCTGCAGTGAAATACCGACACAAAAGGACAACTGTGGCACCTCCAAAAAAGCATAAGTGGGACCCTGTCAAATTAAGTCTGAATACATCGCTGATGTTTGGCTGAGCAGCACCAAGGATGGGCTAGATTGTTCTAGGTGAGAGAGACTGCCTAAAGGTTAAAGTATAAGTGATGCAAGATTCATGGAATAACTGACAGCTTAGAGCAAAGTCCTCAGATATAAACACGGGTTGACTAAAGTTTGGCCAAAAGCAAGCTTGGCTTGGTTTATCTATAGTGGTGATGGTGTAGCCAGACAATTTTGCCTTTGGCTAACTGAAGAGAGTCAAGGTGGCTGTGATAATGTTATGCAGTATGTAATACAGGCCAAGTTGGATCAAATGGTGATGGACTGCAGATGAAAAGAGGATTCAAGGGCTAACTCTGGCAGATTTTCACCACTACTGATTTATACAGTGTGACCCAGTGAAGCAGGCCAAACCGGGCTGTTCTAAACCCCAACTGATCTGATTCGACCTGTGTTTGGCACGGCTTCCTTCATTGTCCCAAGACAAAGGGTGGATGTGTGCTCCATCAATTTAACCCGATTCCCGTCCAAACTAGCTTTCCAAGACACATTCAGAAGATCAGGGCATAAACTGCACATCATTTTTCTATGACAATTTTAAAACATCCCAATTCTGTCAGCAATTGCAGCTCCTGTGGCAAATCTGTACTCGCTGTAGTGTATCAGGAGGGTTTTTTCAATCAAAATCAGTTCCAAGTCTCTAAACTGCTGAGATTCAAGAGACTAAAAACACAGGAGAATCTCAGTAAGCGCTTTTCCAGTACAGTCCGGTGAGAGGGTCAAATATGTGAGTGCGTCTATAATGGCTCTGAGGTCATTAGTGTATTGACACAGCGGCAGATGATGGAATGGGATTCTGGCCACACATGCACATTAACACACACTCGTCAAGATGTGAACGTGTGCATACATACACCCACGCACAGTGTTCTCACTGGGTAAACAGCCAATGACATCTACTTTTGCATTGTGGGCTCTTGATTTAGATCAGGCGATACTTTCTTTTTGTATTTCTTACATATTCACTAACTACCTCACCCTGTGCCGCTTTCCGTCCTTCTCTCGTTCTTTATTCTTTTGCTGTCATCCTCAAATCGCTGAACAGTCTTGCGGAGACTTAATGTTAGAAGAGACCCCTTCTGTCCTTAGCATTAACCTCCCTCTCTGTTTGCACTCAGCCAATCAGCACTTAAACAATCAGGAACTGCAAGCAATTATAGCAGGCTATTCATTTTCATATGCTGTTCATATGCTGAAACACACCAATTCATTTTCTATTACATCGCGGACTCTCATATGTAAAATATGTGTACCTCATTCATAATGTGTGCACGTATTATTTAAATGCTAATAAATGTGAAATATATTATTTGACATATTATCATATTGTTTGACACCAAATACTCTAAGGAGTGTGTGGGTAGGTTTCGTGTGTGAGGTGATAACAGGTTAGTTAAATTTTTCTTTTTTGCTTTGTTTTTTTAAGCACATCCGTTTTAAACAATCTCATTGCAAAACTATAACATTTATTTTTTGCACTCAGATTTATCATGCTAAATGTTAGTATATGGATTTAGACTTACTGTATAATAGAAGCCTGAATTATTTTTTAGTATGCCATATCTACCAAATTGCTTATGATTAAGATGAGCCAGCATCTCTCAGGATTTGTAAGATGACTGTCAAGTTTAAAAGCTAACAATTTATCTCCCCAATACTGAAAGAAACATGGTGTTTAAAGTGGCCCAAAATTAAAGCTGTAATTACAAATCACTTGGAAATTGTGGGTTCTGACAGACAGGGAGGATGAGGTGTTGAATGGAAGGATGATACGATGAAGGGAGGGGGCAGAGGATGAAGTAATGTGCCTGCACAAAGCACTCAATCCGGGGGTCAGATCCTGTTCATGGAAACCATCTGGCCAGCTTAATCTGAGCCACACCAAATCCAGTGCACATGATTCTCCTTTCTGTATATCTCTCACTTTCCTCCTGCCTTCAACCTCAGCTTCTTCCCATTTTTATCCAGTATTCTTCCCAGCTTCCTACACCTCCCTCTCCTTTCCACCGCTTTACCTTTTTTACCCCACTGCTTTTTTCCCTCTTTTTCTTTCTCAAAAAGTATCCTACTCATTAATGCATGGCAGCTGCAGGGAGCAGTGTTACTTCATTTTTCCATGGCAACGGTCTCTCTGTTTCAGCAGATCCCATTTCAGTTTTGGTAACAACGTGCTCTGTTGCCAGTGCTGAACACATTCATGTGTTAAATAGAAGGAATCATTTTAAAATTCCTGAAATAGAATCACCATCCTGATCACTTGCAATTATTATCAGAGCCAAAAAAGAACATGGGTGTCCTCAGGAGAATAGGGTGGAGAAGGGGAGATGGCTGGATGAAAAGTGCTACGGCTGAGCAGTGGGGGAGAAGAGTAGAAAACAAGAGGGAGAGTAAACAGAGCTCGGGAGATGTGGTAAATAGCAATGACCAGAAGCACAAGAAGAAAGAAAAGCTGTGGGTGAAAGCTCCAAGGATGAGTGCAGGAGCCACTCGTAGACATTTCACGTTGCTCCAGCCTACGTAACATTTACAACAGCGCCCAATGTCAAATGACTATTTAAAAAAATAATAGAAAAACATATTACATTACCAAAAAACAAAGCATGCACAATTAGGATGATGTGCGCTGGACAGAACACTCTGAGTCCATCATGCATGTTGCAGTGGACACTGGCTCTGTTGCTCTAAGCGAGTGAAAGACTGAGACCTCTGTTCATCCAAGAGGTAATTAGCATAGGTAATGTGTAAACTCCATTTGTCTACGAGCCAGCAAGCTTTTCTGTTTTCAATATCAGCTGCCTGACTTTGTCACGGACAGTCTCTTTACTTTTTTGATGGTGCTTTAATTATTTATGAATAATGACTTGGATATTTTCATTGTATGTGTCATCTATTATTCCTAAACAGGTAAGACTCTTACAAACTGAGATAGCTAGGACTGCACATAATTTAAATCGAAGAGATATCACAGGTTAGAGTGTGGCAATATGAGGGCTCGGATTCAGATAAGCTGTGTTTAGGAATGTATGTTAACATAGTTTGTTGGTCCTATTAAAAAAGGCAAATATGGTGAAAAGAGTGACTTTAGAGCATAATGATTGATTAATAATGATTAATTACTGTACTGATGGCATCTCCAGACATTTTCACTTTATGCATCAATATTTTTGAATCTCATTCCTATTAAAATGAAAACACTTCCAGTCAGTCGCTGTGCATTTGTAAGATGAAAAATAATGCCACAGCAACAAAGCATCATCACCACATTTCAGACAAGTGCTATGGATTAAAAAAAAAAAGAGTGGTTTACACTATCACTAGCTATCACATCTTTATGTTCTGTTTAAACAGTCTTAAGTGGTCTCAGAAGCTAAGGAATAATAAATACTTTGGTAACTTTGTATCCCCCAGTCTCATTAACCCAACCTTTTTTCTGTCCTTCCTGCTCCTCTCTCTTCTGTAAAAGTCAGAAAGAAAGCCCTGCATGTTAAATTGGGCACATGTGCAGCAGAAGTGTGAGCCATTAGGTATTCTGTTTACACCACACTAAAATAAATGGAGTGGTTCAAGTTTGGGGATATCCAAGACCTGGGGTACCAGCTGTTGGGGTTTTCGGTTTGGTTCGCTTCCACTCCCATGTCAACAGGACAGAGTGTTTCCTAATTACTGCTGCAGTATGTGGTGTGGTCCCAGTCACACAGCCGAAGGGGACAGAGGAAAGTGGAGGCAATGACGGGCTCAGCAAACTATTAGTGGGTTGAGTTAACTCTTGTGAAAGTACTGTAAACAGCTCAATGTACTGACATGGGACGCCGGTTCTGGAGAATTATTTCAATTCACATGCTCTCTTTCTGTCTGAATGACATCAGATTGTGTGGTCCAAGCAATAGGAATTAAAATAATTTGAGAAGGGTTGTTTCATTTATGCCTCAATAGTTATTGTTTACATGCTCATAGAAACTCACCTTAAAGCCCTACTCAATTTAAGGAATGATTCAGCTGTGACTAAACCCTGAAACTAAATAGCCACATTGCCCACAATGAATAAGCCCACTGACAGAAAACCCTGCTGCACCTGTGATGACTTACATGCACCCACAACAGTATAACTATTACTACATGCAAAAATTGAATCTTGTTCATTTATGATGCCCGTTGTGACATATGCTTGCTGACAGTTAAATGTAACCATAACTTTGAGAGCTAGTAAGAGGAAACACTAATCTTTTAACAGTAATGTACAGTGGGGCAAAAAAGTATTTAGTCAGCCACCGATTGTGCAAGTTCCCCCACCTAAAATGATGACAGAGGTCAGTAATTTGCACCAGAGGTACAGTTCAACTGTGAGAGACAGAATGTGAAAAAAAAAATCCATGAATCCACATGGTAGGATTTGTAAAGAATTTATTCGTAAATTAGGGTGGAAAATAAGTATTTAGTCACCTCAAACAAGGAAAATCTCTGGCTCTCACAGACCTGTAACGTCCTCTGTAAGAAGCTTTTCTGTCCCCCACTCGTTACCTGTATGAATGGCACCTGTTTGAACTCATCATCTGTATAAAAGACACCTGTCCACAGCCTCAAACAGTCAGACTCCAAACTCCGCCATGGCCAAGACCAAAGAGCTTTCGAAGGACACCAGGAAAAGTATTGTAGACCTGCACCAGACTGGGAAGAGTGAATCTACAATAGGCAAGCAGCTTGGTGTGAAAAAATCAACTGTGGGAGCAATCATCAGAAAATGGAAGACATACAAGACCACTGATAATCTCCCTCGATCTGGGGCTCCACGCAAGATCTCATCCCGTGGGGTCAAAATGATCATGAGAACGGTGAGCAAAGATCCCAGAACCACACGGGGGGACCTGGTGAATGACCTGCAGAGAGCTGGGACCAAAGTAACAAAGGTCACCATCAGTAACACACTACAACGGCAGGGAATCAAATCCCGCAGTGCCAGACGTGTTCCGCTGCTGAAGCCAGTGCATGTCCAGGCCCGTCTGAAGTTTGCCAGAGAGCACATGGATGATACAGCAGAGGATTGGGAGAATGTCATGTGGTCAGATGAAACCAAAGTAGAACTTTTTGGTATAAACTCAACTCGTCGTGTTTGGAGGAAGAAGAATACTGAGTTGCATCCCAAGAACACCATACCTACTGTGAAGCATGGGGGTGGAAACATCATGCTATGGGGCTGTTTTTCTGCCAAGGGGACAGGACGACTGATCCATGTTAAGGACAGAATGAATGGGGCCATGTATCGTGAGATTTTGAGCCAAAACCTCCTTCCATCAGTGAGAACTTTGAAGATGAAACGAGGCTGGGTCTTCCAACATGACAATGATCCAAAACACACCGCCCGGGCAACAAAGGAGTGGCTCCGTAAGAAGCATTTGAAAGTCCTGGAGTGGCCTAGCCAGTCTCCAGACCTCAACCCCATAGAAAATCTGTGGCGGGAGTTGAAAGTCCGTGTTGCTCGGCGACAGCCCCAAAACATCACTGCTCTCGAGAAGATCTGCATGGAGGAATGGGCCAAAATACCAGCTACTGTGTGTGCAAACCTGGTAAAGACCTATAGTAAACGTTTGACCTCTGTTATTGCCAACAAAGGTTATGTTACAAAGTATTGAGTTGTATTTTTGTTATTGACCAAATACTTATTTTCCACCCTGATTTACGAATAAATTCTTTACAAATCCTACCATGTGGATTCATGGATTTTTTTTTCACATTCTGTCTCTCACAGTTGAAGTGTACCTCTGGTGCAAATTACTGACCTCTGTCATCATTTTAGGTGGGGGAACTTGCACAATCGGTGGCTGACTAAATACTTTTTTGCCCCACTGTAGCTGCAATACTTGAAATTAGTTATTGTTGTTTTCTGTGGTTGGATTAATACCCTAATAATTGATGAACAAACAAAAAGAAAACACAAGATTAAAACTTTGGACACATGTGGCCAGCATTTTTGGAGTAATACTCGCACACTGTAGTTAATCTGCCAAAACTGAGCCTAACACATTACTGAACTGAAAGATATCCATATGTACCATGCAGTAATGTACCCCGCATGATTACTATGCGCAGGGAAGCCCATATGTGCACACACCATGATGTCCAGCTCTTGCATCAAGAGGAGGCCTGCTAGAGAGTTGTCAGCACTTCCTGATGTGCTTCAGATGGGGTTGGTTGTGATGTGGTCTCTACTAACTAGTCCAGTCAAGATGCAGCGAACAGACAATCGATGAGAGCATTTAACTTCCCAGTTAGACACTTAGACAGACAGGAACATCCAAGACAGCCAGCAGGCCAAACGGAAACTCGGCTTGCCACAATGGGACATGAGACACTGTATATGCATCTGTATGTAAAAGAGGGTAATCAGTTAACAACTAACAGAAGTCCCTGGATGCCATATGGCTTCACAACAGAGAGCACAAAGCTGGGCTGGGATGAGCTAAATTTTAATATATTATACCATAGAAATAGGAGAGAAATAGGTGGTCAGGGAAAAGCATTGCTGGTCCCAGAAGGCGTACAAACTTTTATCCGGGTATGCGTTCGTACGCTTGATCCTTTGGAATGTGAAGACCAAACGTAACACTGAGTGACTAAAAAACTGTAAATAATCTTAATGGACAAGATCAATGAACTTTCATCCAAGCTCAGTGGAGTAGTAGAAATGTCTTATATACCTGTTCCAGTACATAAAGACAGTTTGGTACCTGCAGAGTGAGCCGTTTAACAGCATCCCAGGCGTGGGCGATGAGCTCCTTCATTTGTTCCTCTGAGGTCGTCCATGACTCCGCAGCTGTGGTGTCAGGCATCACCCTCATTGGGATGGACAGTGGACGTGATTCTGGGAAAGAAAAAAGTGATAGGCATGACATTGTAATGAAGCTTTTAAACAATCAGCGCCATCATTTCTCATAGTGTGTACTTGTACTGCTGATAGACTTGCTGAAACATTTAGCTGACTCCTGAAGGAACCGCTACCACAGAAGTGAAGCGGCACCTTGTAAAGTCTTAAATAAAAACTGGGTTTTATTTATTAACATGAGAAAATTTTGCCCTGCATTTATCCTTTATTTCACTCTCTTCATAATTCACTGTTATTTTCATTTACTGTAAAGTATCATGTTATATGATGTTTAACTGACACTTCATTGAGATGATGTAATGTTGGCACTCAGGTTTCTTGTCTCCTACAGCAGGAGAGGGAACTATGAAACTGAGAGAATACGCACGCACGCACACACACACGGGGACACACACACACCCACACACACACGAGAACACACGCACACAAACTTCTAGACATGACATGTTCTGGTGTGCCTGCTGTGGTCCAGACGAGGGCTGATTGTCTGTGCTGACACTCATGGCAACAGTCAAGCACAAAAATCACACAGTAATAAGCATATTCAATTATCCATTCTACTAACTATATGAACTAAAGCACACCTTCACTGGAAGAGAACCAGTTATCGATAAGAAGACGACAGGAAGCTTGAGACAGAGTGTGAGAAATATACATAGATACGGTGAACAAGACAAAGGCACGAGGGCATTCTAGCAGGTTAACCCGAGGTCTGTGGATGTTAAAGCCATCAGGGCGTCAGAGGTTAGGGAAGGGGGGGTGGGGGGTCTCTCTAAAGACACATTAAGACATATTCCATGATTTAAAGGTCTGCCTTGCTCAGCAGCCCTATCCCACAGTTTTCAAGAAACAGCAGTGATGTCACAGCTGTACAGTGTGCCCTCAGACATCATGTTCCCAGATATCTCCAAATGCGTTGGCATGGCAATAACAGCATGTTGGTGGGGAAAATGACAAAAAGGTTGTTAACTAACCATTGACCCACATACCTTGATCCACTTTTGTTGGTCAAGGTATGTGTGCATATCACTGGGAGACTTGGGCCACAGGTATATGGATGCTGAGCTGTGTGTGTGTGTGTGTGTGTGTGTGTGTGTGTGTGTGTGTGTGTGTGTGTGTGTGTGTGTGTGTGTGTGTGTGTGTGCTCGAGCACATGTGCACAAGTGGAAGAGAACAAAACTGATAATGGGTCTGGACTCTTGAACAGTATTTTCTCACACTCAGGCTGCCTCTGGCACTTGGGGACTATGAAATGGTCCCCAGTCAGTGTTGCACTTGACATTATTTTTACATTTGGCAATTTCCAGTCTACCTTCCTCACTCTTATTCGTCAGTTTTTTTTCTATCCTTGTAATGCTTCCAGTGTTGTCCTACTAGATGCCCACAAAGTGAAAGATGGCAAAAATTGACTTTGACAGGTCAGATTGTGTTTCATGGGCTGACTTTTCATTGAGTAATATGAATAGAGTGCTGCATAAACTGCTGTGATATCATTGAGTTGTCAATAGAGTTTTATTGTGAAGGGCTGTGCATACGTTGGAGTTTTCCTGTTACATGGCATTAGAAAAGTATCTCATACTTTGCAGGGGATCGATGTAGACAAGACAGGGGTGTGTAGCTACCACTGTAAGTCATGCAGCTGTCTAGACTAAGGAGACATTACCCTAAGAACTGGGCTTTCCCTGTCTATGTACATGTATGTGTGCAAGTTTCTTCCAATTTTGGTTAGTGCCCTGGTTATCTCACGGTATACATCCTATACTATCTAAACAACATTTTACCACATTAGAAAATACAATAAAAGCATATACCACAAACACAAGCACATATAAACACACACAATCTTGACAAACATAAAAACCGTACACTGAAATAGAACCCATAAAGAGCTCACACCCTCACGAATCATCACTCATGAAATGTTAAAGTAAATACAGGCCACCCTTCTGAGCTCCAAAAACAGAAACTCATACACAGTTGTACCATCTCCTTCCAATTTACAAAAATAAGAGAAAGTTACTTGAGGGTGGAGCGGACTTTGCATGACAACAAGAAACTGAGGACTAGCTAACTGTAAGCATGTCTGCAGAGGAGCTTATGAGACAATGAAACACAGCATGCAAGATAAACCTGCATAATTAATTCCATAATGCACGCACGCACACACACGCACGCACGCACACACACACACACACACACACACACACACACACACACACACACTGTATGTCACTACAGATTCCAAAAATCTGTGAATAAAGGCAGCCATGAGCATCATCTGGACTCTTCTGACCTAAATCGATAATACTCAAAAATATTATTCTGAGTCATTGTTCTCAACGAGCCCATCATTTCTTAAAATTATTCCTTTTTTGGCAAAGAGACTGTCCTAATCCTTGCTAACTTTGCCGTGAGAAAGCCCGATGAATGAGTGGATTTCTGATCATCTATTTTTGAAAGCCTTTTTTTTTGTCGTTTTTACTTTGGGGGTAGGCCAGACAGTGAATGTTCTTCCCCAGAGTGAGTCTGTTAGCCCAATCAGAAAGTGTGCTGAAGTGCAGCATAGGCAGTAACAATGGATGAAGCCTTGTGCTTGGTTTTAAATACCATTCCAGGTCTCTGTTTGTTAATCCTAGGGTCATTATTTGGAATGAAACTGCCATATCTTGTTATAGTGACTTGGCGCCTGCCATTCCTGCAGGGAGGGGATTGAGAGGGAGCGAGAGAAAGAGAGAGAGAGAGAGAGCGGCAAGCCTAAATTCAAATGAAGGAGAAACATGACAGGAGAGCCCAAACCTCTTAAACCTGCCCAGGCCTAACAAGTCCTAGGAGTCCCTTTAAAGTGGGGTTATTCCCCCTGCCTCGTGCCATCTCAGCCATGTCCTCATTTTCACCCTCTCTTAGGCCATTAGGCTAATATGTTATTGGCCATACTCTGGCCATACACCCTCTCTCTTACCTTCTCTCCTTTGTTTCATTCTCTCTCCAACCACTCCCTCTTGTCTCTCTCTCTCTCTCAACTGGTTTGTGGAGCTGCCAGTCCAGTCCCTTATAAACATTCTAGTGTTCTGATGGTGGTTATTCATCCTCTTTAACAGCTCCGTTAAATCTCACAGCAAATGGAAGGCGACTGTCTTTGCAGCCCACGGCTGCAGTGTCAAATGCTCGGAGAAAAAAAGAAAAGACCAGAACCCCGTTACAGTACTTTGACTTCAGGGCGAGAAACAAATCAGCGTTGCCTCACATCACGATGCAGGTCGCAACACTGCCACGGCACAGTAACGTAGCTGTAAAATGTGTGAGGGTGTGTGGTGTGGTGAGTGTAAATCGCACATCATTCAAACGTGCGATTCGCAGTCGCAACTGAACGCGTGTTTAAATGCACACAAAGGCACTGGCACACCCACAGTCACACAGAAACACTAACATCATATCAGTGCCAGTGAACTTTCCACTACACATTTAACAGACTTCACAACAACAAAGGCGCAAAGCATCCATATCTTTCCCGGGTGGTTGAGTAACTCAACCATAAAAACAGCCTCATTGCGGGATCCCGGCATTTCCTCATGCCGCCTGCTATCTTTCTGGTATGTTCCCTATTACAAATGGTTTACAGTGAGTTGAAGTGTTGTATATTCTGCTACAGCTGCGTGCAGAGGCAGCAATAGAGCTCTTTAATAAACCTGCCCGCCTATTTGTTTTGGATGCAAGTCAGTGTTTATTTAAATATTTACGTGACTCCATTTGTTACAGCATTATTGAAAAAGCGCTGCTGTGGCCAGGCTCACTTGAAGGGGTAAGGAATGTGTAAGTGGTGGCAAGAAGACACAAAAAAATCACCCTTTTATTTCTACACATACTCCTCTAACGCTACAAACTGCATGGTTGCGCTTTCTTCCAGATGTGCTTTAAGAAGACCTCTAACAGGAGGAAAGCTCAGTCAGACTCTGATGCCTCTGGCAACATGTAAAGCAAGAAGAGAATAACAAATTTCGCTACATAAGTGATAATGACACAGTAATGCAAACCAATTTTCACTTTATTCGGTAAAAAGAGCTGAAGACTTGTGCCAGACCGACCATGATAAAAGCACATAAAGAATTGCAACAGCACATGTTCTCTCGGTGACATCAGGAACCCTTGAAACATCTCATGTAAAAAGCAAAACAACCCATCTCAGCTCAGTGCCCAACCTCCTCCCATTCCTCTCTCATCCTCTGTCACTAAACCCCCTCTAGCCCCTCAACTAATCCACACTACATCTGATGAAACACAGCTCAACCCCAACTTCCCTCTTCGCTCCTCTCACTTCAACCTCAGGTCCCACGGCCAACATCCACAGTGCATAATACCCTTATCATTCATGAAAGCAGCAAAGGGATACATAAGGACACATATATTCCCCACAGACCATTCTGTCTGTCATGGAAGCTGGGGAGAGGCTTGTATGGGCTCATCAGTGTGTGGAGGCAAAAGACGTTCCAGAGTCCCCTCAAGACTTCGACCATTCTTCTAAGAGAGGTGGGGGTTTCTATCTCATTATTCCTCCTCCTCCTTGTTTTCTTTCCCCACTCCAACCATCATTACCTTGATAAATTATTGACTTTACGAGAAAAATTAAACTATATAAATAACTCCACAATGAAAATATTATCCCCTTCTGAAAAGCAAACAGCAGCCAATAAAAACCCGCCTGACTTCCATCAGGCTACTTGGGCTTGGATTATAGTAATGTATGACTGCGTAGTTCTGCCTGAAGTCTTCGCATCAGTTTCCTCTAGCTCTTATAGATTTGTGTATGCATGTGTATATTAGTTTCTCTCTAAAATATATTCATATACGTCTTTCCATAATATATATTTCTAAGCCATTTGTCCAAACCTCCCTTTTTGTCGATGCTCTACGGTTGAGATCACAGAAAAGCCATCAGTGCTAGAATGTTTTTGTGAGCAGCACAACCCTGACCATAACCTGATATTTGTCCTACCTTGCAGATTAACAGCAAGTGCAAATGTTTCCATTTTGTCTCTTTTTTTGTCCTTCCAGTAAACAAGAAAATTACATTTAATCCCATCATGCAGACCACAAGCAGACAGGAACAAAGACAACAGTTCTCATTCCAACCTTTAGGAAGCACAGCCAGATAGGAAAGGTTTCTCAGCAAATGAAGTATGTTCTCAGAGTGCCAACAGCTAATTTTAGGATTGAAGCAAAAAAAAAAAAAAAAAAAAAAAAAAAAAGCCGGTGAGATCATTACTCTGGTAGATGTTAGAGAACAATAAGAAGCTCGGGACTTGGGAGGCTCATGATCAGAAACACGGTGCTGCTGCCAACAAGAACATTCATTAGGGACAAATAAAGAAAATACTTAGAGGCTAGTTTTATGTGAACCAATTTGTGGTGTAATTGTGCGGGCAGACAGAAATCGACCTCAAACTGTGGAGAAATGACTTGTTTTCAAAATCGTCTTTCCACGGCCTTTCTTGTCGGCTAATCGCACAAAAACAACTGTTAACACTTCTGTGATGATGTTACTAAGCAACATTCAAACAAACCTGTGATGTGAATTGACCAGAATATTTTGTTGGGCCATATAATGTAACCAGTAACAAAATGAAAGAAAAAAACAAAAAACGTGCTGACTGACAGAAAAGCCAACCATATAACTGTAAAAAACAAAACAACAACAACAAACAAACAGCCATTCATAAAGTTAAACTAGTTTAAAGTTTCATCGTATAAAGAGATTTTGAGACGATGTGATTTTCTTTCACTGAGACACAGGCTTTAAATCCAAGTCTCTGTCATCCACCAGAAAGTGGCCTCAGTCCAACTGAGCCTGAACTGGTTGTGAAAGTCAGCGGTGTCTTATAACACGTGCCCTGTATATTTAACATGTGTAATGACCAAAACCAGAGAGGAAGAGAGAACGGTTGAAATATTGTGTTGCCAGATAGAGCTGAGTGCCTATGGGTTATGAGTTTCAAGCCGGGCAGCCCCGGTCCCAGTATGATATCACCTTGCCCTCAGTGCTTCGGGGGAAATGATCTGCAGAGAACTGGTTCTGTGTGTCTCTGTACATTTGCCTACACATTAACAGGCACCTTCCAAAAGCCGGCAGGAAAGTCCCCCTTGATTACTATGAAACTGTAGCTAGGCTCAGTGTGGTAACAAAACAACATAACACTCTCTTTAAATCATAAAAGTGCCAGGCATGCATTCAAATAACCAATTGGAAGCAGGGACATCTAGCTAGTACAATTGTTCTGAGGAGGCTTTGAACTGCTAAAAGCTCTAAAAATGATTTTCTTTTAGTGGATTATGATTTATTCTTTTTAATTCCCTAAGGTGATTTTGTGGGAAAATCAATAGCTCCAGTGGAAAACTATGATAATCAATAGGCACAGACATAGACTCCACTTGCCAATTTATGATCAGGCGGAACAAAACAAGGCTCCATCTCAGTATTCCATATATCCAGCACTCTGGGTCATTTAATCCTGTGATAATATTTCAATCTAGCACACTTTTGACATGCAAGCTATTAGCTTATATGTTCAAAATGACCACTTGAACGCAAGGTTAGCACACACACCGTGGGCTTTCTAAGGTCTCAGAGAGGCAGCCCAGCAGGGGTCGGGAAGCACAATTTCACAGAAAATCTTCTTTGCATTACATTTGCAGCTTCTACAGATGCTTTCTGGAAACGAATCATCTTGTTTTTCCCACTGTGTTTTAATAAGGTGTAAAACAGCAGCGTCGAGGAACCTGGAGCTCAAGACTCGAGGGAAACCTGAAAGAAGTACCCAGGATTTAGCAGTACACATAAGATTCAAACACTCCCACTCGGAAAAAAACCTCACCCATCTTTCCTCTGTTTACCTAAACAAATGACCCTGAGTCCCCTGAGAAAATATATGCCAGCAACTAAATTGGACCTTGTCACATAGTCAGACATTTACTTGGAATCAGGTTGAAACAAGGACATTTGAACAATCAAGTAAAATGGCAAATGATAATTTAGTAAAAAGATGGAATTAAATGTCTGTCTGTTGTTTAAAAAAAAAAAAAAAAAAAAGGGCGGGGGGATAACTTGGACCATTTCAATTCATTTCTTCTAAACGCTATTTCTCAGCACATTTATTAATTTGCCTGAAATCCTTGCTCTGTCGTAACTGATGAAATTAAGTTCAATCAATATCAATCAACAACAGTCATTTCTCTACAACTATATTCGAATCAGCTCTATCCTTCAGCAAATCATTATGGCTTATTGAGTCAATCCAAGCTAAACAGCTGGACTGGATGTCGTGGGGTAAACACGCAGCAATTACAAATACATTCTGAAAGAAAAAAAAAATGCATCGCAACATTCAATAAGGCTGAATGGCTTTAGACATGAAATGCATCATGCTGACACGGAAAAGAAGACAGTTTTATGTCCAGCTTAAAGTCAACTTGGTATAAACACCGCACGCAAACATGCTAACCTAATAGGACTGAAGGACTAACCATGAACAGTGATTGTTTGTTTGTTTCTTTGCCTAAAAAACAAACAAATGTGAGAGCTAGACCAGAGGGAGCTGCTTAAATATCCCGGTCCTTCTTAGTGCTCTCCATGCATGGTAAAACAATTCATAAATCATCTTTAGAGAACCAAATTCCAACCACAACATGCTAGATGTCGACAGCTCTGATGGGGAAGAAGCCCTGGTAAGAAAGCTTTACGCAGAAAAATACAAACTACGGTTCATTTAGTTCAGCTGTGTACAGTTACAGGGTTAACGCACGTCAGTTCTATTTTGGGGTGGATTTTAACTAATGTCCCAACAAACAGGACTTTCCACAAGATTTCAGCATTAAAAAAACATTAGTCTAAGCAGGACTAAATATCAGTGCAGATCTGTTTACAGATCAGGTATCTGCAGCAGGTATTTACCCCATGATCATCAGCCAAGGAATATTAGAAATTAACATCTCATTTATCAGCCCCCAAATGAATCCCAGGAACAACTAATCAAGAGAAACGAGGCAGAACACAGTCTTAGTTTATGAACCTATGTGCATCAAGTTTCACCACAATCCAACAGGATGTCAGGAGTTCACATCTGTCTTTACGCGGCCATGGCGTCCAGTCATTTTTTTTCTACATACACAGAAACAAAACTGTAAAATGTGGAAAGAAGGCATTATTGTGTAACTAGGTACAAGTGGAACTGGAGTCGTGGGATGAAATCAGCAGAGTACCTGCTGTGCTGTAAGTCTCCAGTGCTGAGCTGTGGTCTATCAAGATCTTATAACCATAGGGAAGCGTATTATTTCACCATGATTGAAACCACAAGGGCGAAATGACTCGGCCATTTTCTTCTTCTGATTGGTTGCGGAAACAATTTGTAACTTTTCATTACATCTTCTCCTGTAACACCACAGCAATTTCCAGAAAAGATGCTATTGATTTGCTTACAAGCTCCACTCCAGCGTGGAGAACTGGAGCGGGGGCACCGAGGGGTACATTTTAATAAAATGCAGTATGAGCACCTGGTTACTAATGTCTTGTTTTCACTTCACAAGAGAAATATTTGGATAGGAAAGAGCATGAGTCTAAAAAGTATATGTTTGAATAACTAATGGAGCCCAACAATTAGATGCCATATACAAATGTTGTGTGTCTAACAGTAAACACACCCACATGCAGAATTTGTGGCCAGATTTCCAATCCACTTAACATTTCATAACAACCAAAATACTACGTGTGAAAGCATCAGCGTTTGAGTGTTGTCAGTTCTAAAATCTGGTCTTTTATCGACTATTTTCAAAAACCTGATGGTGGACGGGATGTCAAAAACAAGACAGAAAAGATGAACAAAGGAAAAACAATTACAAAAAAGAGAAAAAAACAGAAATAAAGTCACCCGGTGAAAAATAACTTCACAGACAGAAAAACAAAAACTTAGATAGAAAGAGAGAGGACCAGTCAAAGAGACAGAAAACACACTGACGGACAGTTTACTCCAGTCAGCGAGTGTTGCTGACAAACTACAGTCTGATGTTACTTAGTATGGAGTGTTGGAGCCAAGCTGATTATTTACTGACAATCCTCTAATGAGACAATATACTTTTGGAATGTGAGTAAGCAAAGATGCTTCTTTATGGAAAAGCCATTAGTCTAGTTTGCAAAAAACATGGACCAGAGGGGAAATCAGGAGGAAACGGCAGCATGACCTTTCAGCTGTGAGCTCTTTAAACAAGCTAGGAGACAAACCTCATGGCCTTTGTTTAAACTCTGAAATGTCAAAGGAGCATTTTTTTCTATCTAAACACTTGACATGGGAGAAAGTTATACACATCCAAAGCTTTTTGCAGCTACAGAGATGACTTCACCCAAAACAGAGACTTATCACTCCTGCTGGGAAAACGTTTCCCAGGGACTTAAAAAAAGAAAGAAAGAAAGAAAGAAAAACGTTGAACGACCTGCTTATTTCCCCTGACTCATCACTGTGATGCTTTAGTAGAAAATCTTACAGTGTTTAAAGGAGCCTAAACACAGTGAGAGTCAACAAAGTACAGACTATAAAGAGTTTTTCATATTAATTAGGACGGACGGACGGACAGATAGATATTAGGGGTGCAACAATACTCATATTGATATTGAACCGTTCGATACAGTGCTTTCGGTTCGGTACGCATATGTATCGAACAATACAAATTTTTTTATTTCTTTTATCAACTTTTCTTCTGACGATGCTGTCTGTGTTGAGCGATCAGTGGATCTGCGTTCGACTGATCCGCCTAGGCTGCACTGTCGAGTGCAGATCCACTGAACGCAGCGCAAGCTAGCAAGACAGAAGCTAAGCTCGTTGCAACATGGCAACTGCCTCAACGCTACCCGAAATTGAACCTCCCCCACCCTCATTCAGATCTGGTCTTTGGAACTGTCTTGGTTTTCATGTGAAGTATGACCCTGATGGTAAGCGCGTCATGGACAAAAGTAAAACAGTATGTCGGATGTGCCACGCAAAGCTCAATTGGTGGGAACTACTGCATTAGCGCAGTTAGCTCGTTAACGTGTTGACGCCGTCCAGCACCACGCACGGGGCAATCCGCGGTAACTTTGCCGCGTTATGGCGTTAACGTCATTTCAGATTAACGCTGACAGCACTAGTGGGAACACAATGAATATGACTGCACATTTACGCCGACATCATCCTAGTGCAAAGACAAGTGGGAGCAGACAAAAACAACAAGCACGCATGCTACAAACTTTACCCGAGTCATTAGCACATGATTCTCCTTATGGGGACCTGATATGTTTAATATGCTGCTGAGAATATAGCCCAGAAGAAGCGTATAGTATAGCTTTTATTTTGGAAAGAGACATTTCTCTGTAATAAACTCTCTTTTCCAAAGATGAGGGATTTCTCGATCAGATTTATTTATTTTTTATTATTTTGTTGTTTCAGCAACATTAAATTTAAAAACTGTTCTTTTGAGTTAAAAAATATATTTAGAATTTTAATAAATGACAAATTAAAAAAGCCTGAACATTTTTTTGTATCGAAAAAAATATCGAACCGTGACACCAAAGTATCGAACCGAACCGTGAATTTTGTGTATCGTTGCACCCCAGATAGATAGATAGATAGATAGATAGATAGATAGATAGATAGATAGATAGATAGATAGATAGATAGATAGATAGATAGATAGATAGATAGATAGATAGATAGATAGATAGATAGATAGATAGATAGATAGATAGATAGATAGATAGATAGATAGATAGATAGATAGATAGATAGATAGTTAGTTAGTTAGTTAGTTAGTTAGTTAGTTAGTTAGTTAGTTAGTTACTGGGGTGGCACACTAAAAACAGAATTTCCAGTTTTATTATGCTGTTGTTAAATATGTGTTACTTGAAAAATGGCAAAAAAGAAAGAGAAAATGATTATATCCCTAGTTAATTTCCTGCTATTAAGGTTGATATTACTGAAAATAGGTACATATGAAAACCAAATAAAATATTAAAATCAATAATAATATGTTTAGTTCATGTTTCAACTCATTGTAGGGTGTCTTCCTCTGTCTTGTGCTCATGTTAATATAAAATTATTTAAAAAATGATAAAAACACCACTTGTTCTATAATAAACCCAGTAGGCATTTTCAAGAAAAGATTCATATTCCTTTCTGTCTGTCCCATCTATGCATCTTTTACCAAAAGTTTCAGAGGTACCTGCTTAGGACAACAGCTTTATGGATAATGGAAGAATCATGCACACACACACACACTCACTCCTTGTGTGTGTGTGTGTGTGTGTGTGTGTGTGTGTGTGTGTGTGTGTGTGTGTGTGTGTGTGTGTGTGTGTGTGTGTGTGTGTGTAGACTTAAGGCATTCATTTGTGTGTACTGACAAATCCATGTACTCTGCAGACTTATGTATGTGCAGCAAATATGTTTTTTTCTGAAAAGGGGGTCCTGGAAAGTGGAAAACTGGCATAGAGGGAGGCTACACATAGCCAAGCCACTCATCTCTTCTGGGCATGAAGAGCCACAGTAGTACTACCAGAAGAGAAAAACAGAGGATGACATGTCTGGAGATGTGGTGTCCTGAGAAACGGGTTCACTCAGGTGTCAGCACATTGTAGCATGTTATGTAACAACATCGCAGCTTAAATTCAGTACATACAAACAACATTACTACTATTAATATACCAATGAGAAACAGCTAAATTAAAACACTGAATTTAGTGACATGTGGCATAGCCTGTTTCCGTTACGTGCATGACTTAAAATCATGTATGATATGCATTTGCCAGTGCAATCATTCATTATATAAAAAAGCACATACTAGAATTGGTAAACCTACCTGTCACAGTCTTAGTTTTGACTGGGCTGCTGGCATAGTCTGAGGCCTGATTGGAAGATTGTTTGACCAGTGGTGTGCTCCCTACTGACACCTCGTCCTCTCTCCTCTTGGCCAAAGGAACTGCACCAGGATTCTGCAAGGACATCAAAGCATGAGCACCTATATGGCCATGGACAGGAAAATGCTGCGAATGTAAAGTACAAAGTTATTCACTTCTTGAAGGGAACAATTGAGACTGAGATTTAGTCAGATCTCAAGATCTCTGTTAATCAGGAGAGACAATAAATAATGCAACTAAAGACAGAGATACAGGCAGAGAGAGAAAAAGAAAAATGCAGTGGAACACAAAACCGGACTCCAAGACCAACAAGGACTAGTGACAGCTCCCTGCTTTTTTTAAGCAGTCTCCCATGCAGGCCAAACACACACGCTCACACACTGCTGTCAGTGAGATGACTGAAAGACAGAGGAGTGGAAGGTTGTTCTGAAATAAGGAAACCCCATTAGCATCGGCCAGCAATACCAGTCGGCTATGATGCAGCTGCACAAGGCCTCAGGCCAAACACGTACTGCAGCCTGTGTAAACATGCACGCACACACACACACACACACACACACACACACACACACACACACACACACACACACACACACACAGAGCTGCTTTTCATTCCATATCTCTTCACTGTGTCTCAAAGACACCCCCCATGCGCCTCCTCCACTGTTAATGCTAATCATTTCTTCAATACTCTCATTTGTCCTCTCATCAGCCTTACTTCCACTTTGGCTTTCTCTATGAAGTCAAAAGTTCTACTCGCACACCTGTCACACAAAATGAACTTCCTTCTCTCTTTGTCCATAACTCAAAATGCCCCCCTGCTAGTCCTGATTTCCTTATTTTCCAGCATTTCCTGTCATCTCGACCCAAACCAGTCAGTGTCCTTTCCACTGCCCTTCACATGCTGTTGACTGGCCTTCAGATACAGGCCTTGTCTAATCCAGCAAGGCCTTGAGAAGTGGCCCTGACAGGCAGCTGAGGTAGACATTCACAGAAACACACACACACTGGCTGCAGCATGTCTACATAGACACACACCAGCCCATGTTGTGTATCCTTCACATTGGCTGTAGTTCAACTCATAACATGTGTTTACCCCCTTACAGTAACAACCTCTAGCACAGGGAGCCGGTGCAGTTAACTCCTGCTCTTTGTTGAATACAGACTTACATCTTTCAAAAACTGCAAGGGGCATAAAACAGAGCAACTCAATGGGGGAAAAAATAGCATAATATATTCATTGACAATATATATTTATGTGGCTTTATGGGGTGAAGCTGTGCTATATCCCAGGCAATCACACCAAGAATGTCTATAAGTGTGCATGAAATGTGTGCACAGAACATTCAATGTCCATAACCATCACTACGACCCCTGTCAAATAAACAGAGAGAGACTGGATGGAAGACAGGGAGCAGAACACATGGAAAAAGGTAGCTGGGAAAGAGAAGGCAAGTCTGAAGGAGGAAGAACTACAGACTTCAGTTCACTTCAGTCGATTAACTAAACTAAGTGTGTGAGTGCCAGCAGTTTACAAATGCACATTACAAATGCCTGTATAAAGGTGGAGCTCCTTATGAGGATGGTAGTTTACTTACTTACTTTGGTTACAGTGACTGTAATCTGTGCAGAACTCAGATTACAATGGCACCAACTATGTATTTGTCCACCAAATGGACATAGAAATAACATTTCAAGATAAAGTAGAGCTACAAGTGGTGTTTGTAGCTGTTCACATTTTTGAGTAACAACCCCAATAATGCTCAGATTATGGCAGACAGATTCTATATCCTCTCCTGCCCAAAAATACCTCGGGATCCAACTCAAGGAGTTCCAAAACATTGCTGCTCTAATTATTTTATTATATCTTACTTAAATTTTATTTATACAGGTAGTCCAATTAAGATTCAATGTCTCATTTACAACAGAGACCTGTGTTTCCCAGCATTACTAGGCTGTGATCTTGTTGTGACTTCAGATAAGCAGCAGAAAATAGATGGCTAAACTGACATTAGGCCTGGAAGAGAAACTGACAGCCTGTCTGAGAAGAGATCAAGTACCTGTTGCTGTTGTCTGCTGCTCGCTCTGTGAGGTTGATACAAAAGCCATGTGCAGAAGATTGGGTCCACATTGATAGCTATTCCCTGGACACTGACCAGCAGGACTGCACCTGGAAAAAACACATACAGAATCAGAGTTTTAGTAATATAACACAGAAGACAAAGAAAATCAAACCAATGATAAATTGCTATGTTCCAAAAAAAATAAAATAAATGACAGCAAAGTATATCGTCTACATCTATTTGCTTTTACAAAATGAAATCTGCTGGAGACCAGTTGTTTGACAGCACTCAAGCCATTTTTTGAAGATGTTTGACTTCAGCAATCAATATGACCTAGTCAACAGAATCCAGACTAATGTGGAGACTATGCGAACATGGACAAAGTTCTGATACTGCAAACTTCTGCAAAGTAAAAGGAATACTGATGTGCAATCAGTGTAAGAAAATATAATCAGCAAGGTAAAGTGGCTTGAAGTGAATCTTCTCACATTGAGTGTCAGGTTCCTCCACTGATGTACATAATACAGTCCAAATGAACTGCTGGTGGGTATCGAGCCCGCTTGCTGGAGTGCAGCGAGGAGGACAGTTTGTTTCAATTGCGCTGTTCAAAGTGGTATCAAGCTAAGCCAAGAATAACATTTTCTTTTGATAAATTTCTATGAAACTCAAGACTTTCTCTGGGTTTTGGTTTACTCTTAAATAATAATCTTTACCAACAATAAGCGGACCCTGAGGTAATGCATTAGGATCCTATCAATAATGATTCCCATGCCGGCAGGATTAGCATAAGGTCTCTGGCGGCACGCCAGAGACCTTATGCTAATCCTGTGAAACGTCCCAGCATGACGATGGGAGGATGTTTCAGCTCTAGAAGGACTTTCAGCAGTTTAAGAGAGCTTTGGACAAGACCCGAGTCTTCTGTTTCAGGCCCTGAGGCAAGGTTGCGTGTTTGTGAGTGTGTGTGTGTGTGTGTGTGTGTATGTTTATATTTCACCTCCAACAAAGCTTGATTACCTGCTGCTTTGCCTAACATTTTAGTGTCTCCAAAGCATGAACAAAGCTGAATTAGAACCACCCATTCCCCAGCATTTGTGTGCTCACACACACACACACACACACACACACACACGGACACATTTTTGTTACACTAACTTTGCAGCTTGGCAGAAACAACTCCCTCTTCCATTATTCCTGTGAACAATACAAATAAAACTGTTCTAATTTGCTGCACTTTTACAACATTTAGTGATTTATAGCCTGTGAACTTGTGTATGTGTGCGTGTGTTTGCAGTGCAAAGTAAAAGTGCATGAGAGCAATGTGAAATGTCTTTGTGTTCATACTGTCAAATATGTGGCCGTGTGTGTATGCAAGGTGTGAAAGCTTTAAAACGTACATCCACAATATAGTATTTTATAGTGTATGCACAAGTCAATACTAGGCTTTGTGTGTATAATTATTATTCACTGGGTGCAATTTTATTCCTCAACCATGATTTATTACTAGTATACAATCCTTTCTGGGCAAAGGGGAAACATTCTCCTTGGATAAAGTCAAACTGACTCAGAGTTCTTCCTCTATTGCTTCATCTATGCATCCATCTTCCATCAACTCCATCCCAGTGTTTTCACTGTTTCCTCACCCACCTCTCTCCCCCTCCTGATGAGGAATCATAACCTCAGTCCTGTGGCTTGAACTTCTATACCACACTGTGGCTTCTTAATAGGCTCTGGCTGTGGCTGTAGTTCTGGGGCCCAACTTCAAGTGGTTTTGCTGCAGCTCAGAACAGCATGAGCTGTATAGGACCCAGAAGGCTGGGAGCGAGATGAATAGTGAAGATGTACTTAAGACCCTAAATCATGGTCTATAAGATGGACTAGCACATTTAG
This sequence comes from Aulonocara sp. 'chitande type north' Nkhata Bay, assembly GCF_057382095.1. Classification (NCBI taxonomy): domain Eukaryota; kingdom Metazoa; phylum Chordata; class Actinopteri; order Cichliformes; family Cichlidae; genus Aulonocara; species Aulonocara sp. 'chitande type north' Nkhata Bay. Next base: position 8,739,615 of record NC_141354.1, read on the forward strand.
CTGAAATCATTCATGACTGCATACGTCATCTAACACAGCAAATTAATTATGTTTGTAACATTAAAAGGATAAATTTAAAAAAAGACTGCACCCATAGATTCATTTTAAAGCGATCACTTGACACAACTGAATTTTCATAAAAATGCCTGTGAGCCAGAGGAACCAGGATTTCACCCAATGCCAGATTCAGTAGAAAAAGCAGAAATAAACACAAATAAGTTTTCATTACTTATCAGATGAACTCATTTAAGCAGCCAAACTGGAAAACTGGAGCTGACAACTACCTGCTGTGAATTCCACAGCGTTTTCAGTGTTACGTCAGCAGCTGTAATCTTACTGTGGCTGTGCGTGATGTCTGCTTGGCATCTGTTCAGGACAGCCATGACCATGTCCATACATCACAGCACCACTCAAAAACCTCTCTTTTTAAGACTAACAGAGCAAACAATACTTCCCCCCCACCTGCCAGTTTGATGGTGACACAGAAGTAAAATATGTGTTGACCTTGCTGCTGAGGCTTTGAAGACCAAGGCTTTACAATACACACGGTGTTCTTGTTTCATCATTGTGTTGACATAACTACCAGAGAGTGGCACCTTCTTTGAAGCATGCAGGACCATGAAACGGCCCGGGGTGCTTAGAGGGTGACCTCGGCAGCAGGCTAACTGTTGTTTTTCTCCACTCTAACAGGGTGGCATAAGGGTAATTACAAAAAGTGATGACAATGATTACAAAGGTGTTTTTCTTACTTCCCAAATGAATCTTCAAGAAAACACCTCAAAACTCCTCAGTGGCCTAGATTCTGAAAATACATACAACCGCAAAATGTACACGCAGACGTCTGTGAAGACACACTTACCTTGACTAAACCACAGTGGGCCTATTAATGTCAAAAGTGTTTTTTTTCTTCAGTGGCTTAAGACCAGTTGAGTTAAAAGTCAGCATAAGGTTGTTGGTGTTGTCTTACTGCTGCCTAGCATCAGGCCTCACACAGCCTGAAGCTACATTTAAGTAGCCCTGACTGAGAGAAGGCCTTTAATGTTTAAGCCCCATCTATGTTCTTGTCAGTCTGTATTTATGGATCTAAAATCCCACTAAACCTTCAGCCACGCATTTTTACATCTTCATAGTTTTTTTTTTAATCAGTCCACATAGTTTATACATTGACTTCTCTGAATATAAAATCTGCTTTTGTTCAGTCACTGCAACCATGAAATTTAATCAACAGGGAGTGGTTAGGTCAGTGCAAGTTCAAAACCAAGTCCCACAATGGAGACCAAAGCCCTGATTGGGGGTTGCAGAGGGCACAGCCTCTCAACTACAGGGCAATGACCCCCAACATCAGAGTAACAGACAGGCAAGGTGGGAGGTGCTCTCCAATCACCCCCCCAGGTAGACAGTGGGGGGAGGATTCATGTCTCAGCCAGCTAATCGCCCCCTCAGAATCACTTCATTGTTGGACGGGAGGCAGTGCAGGGACCCTGCGTCCAGCTTCTCCAACAGAAAATAAATAAATATAGCCCAGCCCGCATCAGCCAGATGACTTCTGACAGGTTTGGTTAATTTCGAAGCCAAGTAGCAAAACAAAACATTACGCCAGCGTGCGGGGCCTACACTGCCTTTAATTGCTTTTCCGATGAGCTCATGACTCGAAGGTGTCCTGGAGTGAGCCGTGCAGTCCGACAGGTGTTCTACTGGTGTGTGTGTCAGAGAGAGAGAAAAAGAGAGTTGGAGCTGCTGACACCAATGAAAAGGGACTCAGCTGTGTGTGGGTGGGTGCAAGGAACACTGTTTGCAACATGTGATTGTGTGTGCCTGCTTATGAACACAAGTGTTTCTGTTTGGATCCATTTCAAACGAGCTGTCCAACAGTGAACATCCCCTGTAACCACACACTATTTAGCTCTCTCACACACACGGACTTTTCTGCAGTTCCCCTGCTGAGCTCCGACCCAGCAGCCCAGGGCAATGCCGCCACAGGAGCCCAGGGGCTCAGGAAGGACACAGGCAAGTTTGACTGGAAACAGACCCTGCTCTACGGAAAGCCTGCTCTCACTCTGCGCCAATTCAGCCCGGGACTGGAAGGTGGTATATACAGTATGTGCGTGTGCGTGCGTGCTTTTAATAGAATATATAAGGCTACAACCCTAAGTGGCCCAATTGCAGTAGCTTGTAGCTGACAGGCTAGACCCACCTCGTAAAGGTTGACTATAGCTGTGGGTACAGTAACGGTAATAGGGAGGAAGAAACTTGTAAAGTGACTAAGCCAGCAAGAAAATCAGGAGAAGTCAGAAAGAAAAAGGTGAACAGAGGCAGAAATAAGTCTTAAAAATGAACTAAAAGAAAGACGCACATTCAAAGGAATCAAAAGACAGAAAAAGGGAGACTGAATAGATACTGAGATGCAGAACATCAGCAGAATAATGAAAACGTGTAGGTGATAAAAGAGTAAAATGTAAAGAAGCTAGTTTCCTAATCTTTATGATAAGTGAGTGTCTCAGTGAGCCTACTCGTTATTCAGTATGATTTATGGAATCACTGAAGTGCGTCTCCATACAAGCAAAGTTCTGTAAACTGGATGTAAGATATACATATAAGTCAGGATAAGAAGTAAAAAGTTTATGTACAAAACTACTGATTCGCTATAGAATTGAAAACTCTAATATGCAGACATTTATAAAATGCATATGTGTGTCTCTACATTAGGACACTGTGTCTCTCAACAAGTACGTGAATAATCATGCAGTCATGTAGTGAGTACAGGGCTCATTCAGAGAGAGAGGTCAATCCCCGTTCCCACCAGAGGCTCCTTCTATCCCATCCACTGTGTTTTGGTGAGTCATTGTTTTTAGTTATAAACCCAACATTTCTCAGGCCAGCTGGTTTGTTCCAGAAAACGGAGCATGCTGTAGCTCTGTTGTCAGGACACTTCTGGGTGGTGCCTCAGTCAACAGTAGCACACTGTCCCTGTGCATGCATGTGTATGCTTCAGTGTTAACATGCATACATTTTATTTGCATCTAGACACAAAAGAGTAATTTCTAATTGTTCTTCAGAGTCAGGAGGATCTGAAGCAAATAAAGGTGCATTTCAACAAGTGAACGCAAGTGCATGTAAACTGTGATCAAGGCCACCACTCGTTTTTTTTATCTACAATTTAGAAAGATCTTCTGTTGGGTGCCTTAAATATAAAACAGACCACACAGTAAACAGCTGACATTTGCACATCTATAGGGCATGTTGTAGATCAGCATGATATGGTGTAGAGGTCAGATGAGGGGGTTGAAGCAAGAGAAAAACAGCAGCTCTGTAAAGCTCCAGATGTTGATAAGAAGCTCTATAGTCATACATTTCCCACTTCTACTCGACTCCTAGCCTTCATAAATCCACTTCAATGTGTTGAAAAGACAACCAGACACAGCACAATTGGTGCCTATATCACTAGTGAAACCTAACCAGCCCTGATTTGGAGTATTCCAGCTGTTGTCTCTTTTCCTGGTCTCTCTCACCAATAGAAAATACTTATAGTCACGACCAAATGTGACCTGGCCCTTGTCAGCAAGATAGCTAGCTTTCTTAATGAGAGACAAAACAGACTTGGTCCTGATTGCATTAATGTATCATTACCATATCCATCATGGACATACAGTGCACTGTGTGAACTCTAAATGAGCCCCAGTATAATGTAAGGGGAACAGGAGAGACACTTCTGAGCTCATTAAAATAAACAGACTTCTGCTTCTGCTGCTGCTTTCCCACAGAAAGCCTGAGTTTTGCATACTTACCTTGAAAAGTCCTTATCACTGCTATCATTTAGTTGGCTCATGGGCTTTCTCTGCAGTTCAAGCCGAGTTCTTTCAGTTTGTCATGAGGAATGGGGGAGTAAAGCATGTTAATGTCTGCCATTAGGTGGGGTTGCTTCCAACTATTTTATATGAATTACACTAACAAATTGAAAAGGCTATTTGCAAATGGCAAAATGTTAAGTTTACGTGAAATTGCAATTATGTTATACTCTCGAGGCTAATAATGTCCATAAAAAGGAAGCATATTGCCAAGTAATGATGTAGGCCAGTCTTCATACAAATAGTAACAACCCGGGGGGAAAAAAATTGGAAACAGCCTCCATGTCAAAAACACAGCAACTCCTAATGATGCTCACAAATCAAAGTAAGCGTGAAGCTGAAAGCAATATGTAACACAGAGCAGAAGAACTAAATAGCTTGTATATGTACAACAAACAGCAACAACAAGAAAGTCATTTCCCAAGGAATGTGCAGGTCACCTTCAGTCCACCATCTATCCTATGGGTGTGGGTGTGTGCGTGTATGTATCAGTTATCTGGCAGTGGGATGGCCTTTTTGTCTCTCTGTACAGAAACTGACCCGCTTTATAATCCAACTATGTTTTGGATTTGGAACAAACATCCAGATGACAAACACTCAGCCCCATCTTCTCCAGTTATTCCCCTTCAGCTCACTTCACAGCTCTCAGCCTTCTTAAGAGCATGAAAATAAGGGACAAAATGTTGCCTTTACTACTTTCAAGCCTTTCCAACTCTCTGCAGCTTAGTTTCCCCCAGTCTCTCAGCTTGGCCTCTTGTCAGTTCAGTAGACTAAGTAATGATCTCAGTGACAGATCAAAGTCTTCTGCCTAAGATCTGCGTCGCTTGGGAAGCTGGGAATGCTGCTTTTCAGAAACTGAGATTAGCACAGTAATATGTAGACGATCTTCTGTATGTTGGTATGGCTGTCATCCACTCAGCTAGTCTGAATATTTCTGTCAAGCAATTTGTCTATTTACTCCATGAATGAAGTTTGGTGCCTTTGAAATACTCTTTCATTTTGGCAGCACTTGAGGTGATAAGAGTCACTGATGAGACATTTTTACATTACACTCCTTAGAGAATAATAAGAGAACGCAGCAAGCATTAAAAAGTGTTTTCCATGGATGCTCAGTTGGTTACTGCTCATGTTGCTACTGTATTCCAAAGAAATCTGTACAGCTGCTGCCAGAAATTGTTGGGGGGTTGGAGGATTTCTTCCTGGTAAATTGTACAAAATACAACGTAAAATCCTTTAGCACACAGAGAGAAAACTGGGATTTTCTTTAGTGGAGACAAATAAGTTCACTCAAGTCAATTATATGGTAAAATGGTAAATGGCCTGTATTTATATAGCGCTTTTCTAGTCCCTAAGGACCCCAAAGCGCTTTACATATCCAGTCATCCACCCATTCACACACACATTCACACACTGGTGATGGCAAGCTACATTGCAGCCACAGCCACCCTGGGGCGCACTGACAGAGGCGAGGCTGCCGGACACTGGCGCCACCGGGCCCTCTGACTATTAATTTACTAAACATGTGTTTTTACAGAGAACAAATCAGCATGTTTGCCAGTGGATCGGGGCTTTACAACAAGCAGTTAAAGTTAGTCTCAGTTCTTCTTCACAGCTGCCAAGCAATCAGTGTAACACTTTGTGTTAAAATTATGAAATTGATAATTTATCACTTATTCTGAATACAGTCTTTATATGAAAATATGTGCTTTTAACTTATCATCATTCACTTTTATCTACTTGGAATCAGTGACATAAAAGATGTATACTCAAGTGTGTTTTGCTCTGTTCTTAACCCCAGTGCTTCCCATTAGTCCAATCTTATACTTTCACTCCACACCTACAGCTGAATGATGAATACAAAAGCTGGATAGAGGAATATAAAGAGAAACACGGGGATTGGAGAGTTGTTTATACAGAACAGTTAATATCTCTTAACCCCTTCTTCACTCTCTTTCATTAGTTTCATCTTCTGCTCCTCTTAGTTCCCCATCTGACTATCCACCCCATCCTCTTCTTGCTTGCCACAGTAGATTGAAGATTACTACTCTTAAAGACATAGTCTTAAGTGGTTGCACATTTGAACCATTTAGCAATTTGGTCTAATGGTTTCAGGATGAGCTATTTTTGCTGCTATGCAGGGTTGAATGGATAGGGGGATGAATGGGTGTACAGTATATTGAAATGCTAGTTCTGATTGGCTGCATTTCCTTATCCAGGAGGGGGTCACTGCAGTGTCAACGCTATGAGGGATGAGCTCAAGCAGAGATACGATGATTGCAACTGAACAATTAGAAGCGAGCAGATGTTGAAAAATATTCCAAGACACGACATTAAAGTGAAGAAAAATTCTATACGGCTGTTTTAGACACATGATGATGTTTTCGAACAGTAAGCTTGTGGCTAATGTGGTATACTGGGAATCTTTTTGGTTGATTATGACAGACATACTGACTAATATTCTCTCACTGGCATATAAGGTAAACCCCAAACCTTCACCCTTGCATGAAAAGACATCTAGATGACAGTAAAGACATGTAGTTTTGAGTGCGTGTTTCCTGGAGCATCAGAGAAATCACCTTTGGCCTGTTATTAGCCACTGCTGAATGAAGCCATGATTTGAACACTCAGCACCAACAGGAAAATAAAGGCCAAGTGTGTGTTTTGTTGTTGGAGGATGTCACTCCTGTCTGCACACACACACACTGATGAAAAAGAAGAAGTGTTTATACCCACCAGAGCCCTATTAAATACAGTCAGACATCACACATGCAGACAGGCATGTACTTTTGCACACATGCATAAATAAAGGATGCTTAAGCCACCTGCGACACAGGACTTCCAAACTACAATCAGCTGCCCTACATTAACAAACCATGGCACAAAAGCAGCGATGAATCAGCTTCTTGCAGACCAGTGGGAAAATAGGGAGGGCAGAAAGATTAGGGGGGGGGGGGGGTAGCAATGAAGAAGATGAGGGTGAGAAAAGGGGACAAAGAAAGGAGATGGTGGGAGTGAAATGACAAAGGGAGGGAACTCAGATGAGATAACTGAGACAAGTCTTTAAAGGTAAAAAAGTAGCAGCAGCAATTGCAAAATAGGCTGCTTTTATCCTTCAGCCTCAATGCTGCAAAGGACACAGACACCTTCTGAGTTGAAAGGACACATACTCAATTTGACTAAGATCCTGGTTTATGTCTATGAACACATAACCATGCTATGGTGACAACTCATTTCCCTTGTTCTATTTGTTTTTCAGCTGATAAAAACAGAAGGGATAAAATACTCTCTCTGGCCATGAGTTATCCTCCTTTTGTCTTATTTCACTGTGTGCATAGATTCAACAAGGTGCTGGAAATATTCCTCAGAGATTTTGGTCCATATTAATATGATAGCGTCACACAGTTGCTGCAGATTTGGCACCTGCACATCCGTGATTCAAATCTCCCCGTTCTACCCAAAGATTCTGTGCTGGCTTGCGACCTGATGATTTTTGGATCATTTAAGTATTGTGAAATGATTTGTTATCTTGCAGGAAGCAACCATGAAAAGATGAGGACACTGTGGTCAGGAAGGCATGGACATGGTGAGCAAGAGTACTCAGGTGGGAATGGGGCGCTTAAACAATGCTCACTTGGTACTAATAAAGGGCCCAAAGTGTCCAAAGAAAATATCCCTCAACCCATCACACCAGCAGCAGCAGCAGCAGCCTGAACTGTTGATAAAAGGCAGGATGACTCCATGCTTTCACGCTGGTTATGCCAAACTCTGATCCTACCATCTGGATGTTGCAGGAGAAATCCAGACTCCTCATACAGGCAATATTGTTTTATCAAATCTTCAAATTTTTCAATTTGTTGAGCATGTGGAAAATATAGTTTATAATGTTATCTTCTGCTGCTCTAGGTTTGATATGTTGTGCATTCAGCGATGCTCTTCTGCATACCTCATGCAGTAGAACATAAGGCCATTTCAGTTTTTATCAGCACAAACCATTTTCATCCAAAGAACTGATGTTCACTGCATAGTTTCTCTTTTTTAGACCCCTCCCTAGAGACAACTGCATGAGAAAATTCCAGTTTCAGACGTTTCTGAAATACTCAGATCATTTATTATAACATTAATGTTAAAATAACTGTGATAATACAACAAGAAAACTACCTCTAAGCCATAGCTGTTCAGTATTACATGCTATGATAGCATTAGCTAAAGCAAACTTAATATAGACCAAGATTTGGATTATTTGGATAGAATCCACACCACACATTTACTGCTCACACCAAGATTGCCAAGAAAATAGGTTGTGATATATTTTCTTGTGATACCATGTTATTGCGCAATTCACACCTTCATAAATCTTGTGGCCTTACATCAACCTGCTCTTTTCCAGATACAGTTGCAAGCCTGATAAGCTAACGAAAACAACTTTACCCCCAACTTCAACATGCCAGTGTACCCAGGGCCTGCATTTATAATAAAACGTATCATTTATATATAAATTGTTCCTATTCACACAGCCTTCACTTGTATAATTTATGCGAACTGACCAGGACTCACTTAGCTTTTTTTAAACTTCTGTGCTGTTAGTTTAGTAGACATCCAGGGGGAGGGGGTCATACCTGAGGGAGTAACAATTTTACATTTCAAGTTCAGAGTTCAAGATGTCTACTATTATTAGAAACCCTATGAATATGGTGGCTCAACTTTTGATTATGAGCCAGAGGAGGTTGATGGGAGCTAATGTCTAGTGGCTATTAGTGTCGGGAACGAGTCCTTTCATCTGCAGGTCTTGTATATGCTGTGAAGGGAAGAGAGCAGTGCCGGGGCTGGCTGTGTTTACTGCCTGTTTATCTAATGGGCATGTGGGGGGCTGGAAGGCCATGAGAGGTCAAACCACACACAGCGAGAGGAGCCTGGGACCCCCAGAGGACCACTCAAAGTGATGAGATTATACAACTACTGCTTGGTCTATGACTACTGCTGCACACACACATTTGTAGTAACAGTCTGGCTGACACACGCACACTTGACTCAGAGTGATGATAGTTTATTACTACTGTGTTGAGACTAAGAGCCCCAGGGGCAGGAAGATGAGTTGAGGGTTCCTGTGGACCTAAAGGCCCCCAAGGCAAAGTGAGGAAAGCACTGCTCTGAGGGGGCCAAGTATGTATACAATATTTTTGCTTTATATCACACACACATTATAGTGCACTGAAACACATGCATAACTTACAGCGCATATTCACATACCAGCTGTGCAGGACCAGATGCATTATTTAATCATATGAAAACCACAAATTCAAACACACAGGGGAAAAAATAATGTGTTTACTGTGTAAAATTCAGAAAGCAGTAACCTTAATCACCAGCATCAGACTACAAGTTTAACGCTGCACTGTAAGTAAATATATGAGGGAAGTTTCTTCCATAGCAGCTTGTTATACTACTGCCACCTGCGTGATCTCAATCTTTAGTACCGGCACTTGTACAGAGGACTGCTTTGTCCTTACAAAGGGAAAAAGAGAGTTGGGGATAGTTAGAAAGTCGCTAGCAACCAGCAAATCAAAGGCAAGCAGTCTGGTTTGTTTTCTCACGGTACAGGGGCTGAGTGGAAAAAAAATTACAAAAAAACGGCTAGATAAAATAAACCTTTAATTTGACTGAAATTGGAGGCAACAAGCACTGCTGTAAGAAAAGGCTGTGAAGTGTGATTTCTTGCGGTTTGGGTTAATCCTGATTGAGGAGCCCCTGAGTTGAAATGTCAGCAATATGAGACTAAAACAAAAATAATTACATCCAAGGTTAATGAACACAACTGCCTGAGGCAGTAGAACGAAATGAGAGGGGGCAGTGAGAGAGAAAAAGAGAAGGTTTACGAGAAAAAAAAAAAAGATTGAGAGTACGCTAAAGAAGAAGTTTAAATTTGCTCTCATTTCACAAAGAGAAAGGGTCAAAAACATCTTGTAGAACAATAAATTGTAAATGATCGACCTGGTATTGTGATACAGGACCATCCATCCCAGACTGTACTCTGTCCAGGGTGCCGTTACCTGTCGAGGTTAACAAATTGTATGGCTAAAAGGCGAACCATAAAGTTTGGCAACGGCATACCTTCCTTTTAATCTACTGTCATGCTGTGCAAGGTCATACCATCTCTCTTTCATCCTGCTTTCATCTTTACTGTTATGTCTACACATTCTATCTAAGCTGTGTGGGGAGCTGCCCATTACAATAACAGTGGTCGATGGTGCTAGAAGGCACCTGCACCTTGTACTGCTAAACCTTGTCTGTGTGCATACTCTGTATGTGAACGTGAAATAGGACATTAGTGTTGGATGGTGGGCATGCAAGTGTACATTTTTGGTATCTCAACAGTATGTAACATTCATTCATATTCATTTATTGTCATAAGCAAGTATTGTTTACACACACACACGGCCAGCAGAGTGTGTGTGCACCTTAGGACACTCACTCACTCGCCCTTTTTGTCTCACCCTGGACAGCTGGCTGCCCAGTGCACAGCTGCTGGAGGGGATGAGTCCAGGCAGAGAGCCTCAGAGGATAAAAACACAATCCACATCAAAGGAGTTCCACTGGTTGAACATGATTATCAACCGTTATCCCCTGAGTCTACAAGTCCTCCCTCAACTCCAAGCATCACTCACATAGGATGGGAAGTGAGGGGAGATTTGCTAAATACAAGCTGACCACAAACTGATATTACTCATGTCTTCCTTTACTCTTCTGACTACTTCTCTTTGTTCTGCACTTCTTTAAAGACTTTTACTATAAACAGGAAAACACAGACAGATAGCAGGAGCCTCACAACAATCTCATCCTATTTATACTATCTATGCATTAATGGCAAGTTCATGCTATACTTTTAATGACTTGAAGTATTGTTTTGGTGAGGCTTAGATGATGTACAACGGCCACAGACAAATTACAGCATCCAATCTTTTTGCCATGGGGAATACACAACATACATTGAGTTTCCAGCTGACCGCTGAGAGAAGTCAGCAGTTAATGTCAATTTCGAGATTTCATATTTTGATAAAATTAAAATCAGCTTAGGTTGCAAATGATTCAAATTCAGTTTTTGGTGTAAAGAAAATTCTTCCAAAAACAAGTCAAGATGCAGATGAATTGATGAATATGATGATGACTCTGAGATAAATGTCAGATTTACTATTACAATATAATCTGTGGGTGTAGTACCTAAAGTTTTAAAAGGGTCTAGCAGTGGGAGCAAGTCATTAGTTTCATGTTTCCACTTCTTTGCTTCTTTTTGTTTTTTGCTGCATAAAGACTTTAGTATGGAAAATGTGTGAAAGAGGGTACTAGGATTTTACTCGTCAGCATCATGGAAATGTTGTGGATGCTGATGTCACACAAGAGAAGAGATGGTTCAAAAAACTGACACAGGTCAGCTACTTTTCAATTAAATTAAATTAGATTCACCTTCAATTATATAGTGCCAAATTACAACAACAATCAAGTCAAGGTGCTTTAGATTGTAAGGTAAAGAACATATAATAACACAAAAATTTGCTTATATTGCAATAGTGCTAAAACAATGCCAAATGCAGCCTTCACTTTTGCTAATTGTGATATAAAGCAGAAAAAAATAATTGCAGTGATGTTTGACTGCCAGTAATCATACATTCACCTGCAGGCAGGCTCTATAACCTCAGGTAGCTTAGGAGTTATTGTGAAATAATAATTATGAAAGACCATGCTGATTTCCAGGAAGTACTCTAACCCTCTTTCCACTTCATGTATTTGCAGGTGGTCTCAATGCCAGAATAACTTTTCTTTCTTTTTTTTTGCAGTATGTCATTTTGGAATGACTTTGATTCATTTTGTTTTCTTTAAAACAAGTAACTGTGTTATAAATTAAGAGCATTATGTTACATTAAACAGTATTTGCAATCCTGTTCTCATTTGCTGGCAACTTATCTACCTAACCCTCCCCAGAAGCGAGGGGAAACATTATCTGAGTGTTAAGACTGTCTTACTTTCACTGTAAGAAGACGGGCTAATATGAATCTGGTGATGATGTGCTTTTGGGAATCCCACCCCTGAGCTGGGTGCAGCTAGTCAACTCTTTGAGCTCCAGAGGAGCGGAGTAATAAAGACCAGACAACAGGCTCAAATGAACTGATCTCTCTTTCAAAGCCCAAGGGATGGTCAACAAGGGTCCTCAGTGCATTACCTAACTTTAAAAGATTCTGTTCAACTTGTGTTTTGGTTGCTGTGAGGTCAGGACGCTGAAACAATGTTAGATCAAACAGAAGATACTGTTGCAAAATAGGAGCTTTGCTGAAGCAAAGCATGCGAGACATGAACCTTACCCTCATGATGTCACATACCTGGCTCAAGCTCCGAGTCAGGAACAATGAGGAACACAAACTATAATCATAATTTACACAAGCATTGCAAAATGCATAACATTTTTTTCAGACAGGGCTTTAGAGTTAATATAAAAGCCATATTTACCTAGTACGTCCTAAAATAGTGGATTTGATTTATGGTTTCATTTTGTGGAGCTTCTTTCTCAGCTTTAAACTCATTTTTCGAAATATCATTCCAGATTACTCGAGTAACTACGTGTAGTCAGTAGTATTACATGTAGTTTTAAATGCTGTATCCTTTATCAGGAACATGCTTGGCAGTTACTGAACACATCTACTTTATGTATCTTGTTGGAGGGGTAAAATATCACTTACACTACACCAGACATTAGGTATCACCACACATGGACACGCACACTCCAGAATGTAGTGGAATAAAAAATATGCAGTCAATGCTGTGGATAATGGACCTGACGTCAGGCAGCCCTATAAACCCAGCTCAGGTGCAGGTTTATTTTTCTTGGACTTATCAGACAAGTCATGAAATAAGAATCTCACTGACAGACTCACAGCTAAACAATAAATCGCTACTCTCACTTTCAAAAACGTTAACTAGAATTGCTATTTAAATAAACCCTGGCATCTCCTCAGGCACGCAGGCTATCGTGCCATGTGACAGATCTCTCTGCCTCACACTACGGACCATACCAGTGTATGTGAGGGCCAGCGCATTGTTGGTCTTCTGCTGGGGTACAGAACATCTGGACAGGGCACGAGTGGTGCTCATTCACTGTGAATAAAAAACCTTTTCTTAAACACATTTAAATGTTTACTCATTCGCTGCTGAGTCATAACCAACGGGCATTATGAGGCTAAGAGTCGGCATTACAGAACTGATTACTTATGTGCCTTTGGGTATAATGAGCTAAACATTTTCAAAAATGCTTCATTACATTATATTACACAGCTGCATACACCCAGTTATAATGTGAGGTCTGGCAATGGCGTGTTCTTGGTAGACAGACTTATATACTGTGTATGCCTTAAAGTTCCATGGATGCCCACAGATTAAAACGCAAAAGCTTATATAAATGCTGATAAATAAAGATAAATGCTGGTACAGATGTACATTTTTAAATGTGAAAAGATCACACACACAGCTAACTTTGATCACATCTCCAGATAAACTTTTCATGTTTAGGGTTTTCAGATGCAAAGCCTGCCCTCACCTCTGTCCAGCCCTCTTAGGTTTCTTCTCATTCCAACCCATCATAAAGTTAGGGAGTGTGGACATAATCTGTGAAACTGCTGGCTCACCCCAATATGACCTGCTTCAAATACTTTAGTTCATCTGATTACATCTATTGCTGTCAACCACAAAGGAGCTGTGACAGGGGCACGCACATAACACATTATGTATCTTGCAAGGTAATGTGCAACTGTGGTAAAAGGGTACCGAACAACAAACAATTCTCAAATTGCCAGTCAACCTTTACTTCATGCCATTCATTCAAAAGACAAGCAAAGTAAACAACACTTCTCTGCTGGGTGGCTCTCCTCCTCTACACCACAAAATACAAAGTCCACTGAGAACTTGCACTTACAGCCACCACACCTTTGTGCTGAGCTGAACCAGATGATGTAGCCTGGACACCAATAGGGCAGTCTCAGTCATTCTAGATTCATTTCTTGTCTTGCCTAACCTTCAAGTCTTGAGGATTCTTTGGGAAGTGTTGGGGTAAAACTGCTTTCACACCGGGTGCAGTGTGCGGCCCAGTCGCCACTTGGTTTAGCATATCGTACAGGGAAGCCACAAAGGAAACCACAAAGTCTAAAGCAAAAAGAGAACTTAAAAACCTTTAGTGAGATTTTAGAGAAACTCCAAAGCTTTAAAAAGATTCATAGAGACATAGAAACATATGACAATTTTAAGCAAAGTTATATTGCTCACCTACAACGAGTTGAACAACGTGAATGAAGCAGGTTAATTGCAAGAGCCTGATAAAAACTCAAACTTGCTCTATGATTCAGTGAATGAACAGTTATACTCAGTTATTGAGTGTTCATACACTCAATAACTTTTGAACTTGGATGTCATTATACAAGAAAACTCCTAAGCTGTGCTGCACGTTTCTTGCTACAACAACATATTGAAAATATTATGTGACAATGAGTGCGAGGACTCCTTAAGAAAAAAGTCCATTTACTCAGTTCAATCAAAAACCTTAGGACAAAAGCTGAATTTAACATCTTGTTTCTAATGATATAAAAGACTAATATAAATTACAGTTGGGCAAAAAAGAAAGTTGTTTTTTTTTAAATTTACATTAAAAAGTTAACTAACATTTAAATGACGTTTCGCCTGAGAAGCAGTTTGGAGTTCAAAAAGTTCAATTTCTGTACCAGACTTTCAAGTCATGTCTGGTTCAGATTTCATAAAATACTACAGTAATATCACTTTGAACTCTAGCCAGTGATCTCAAGTAGTGATAATTTCACTGAGGAATATTTATGATTATTAAAAAAAAAACATGGCTTTGTAAATAAAACAAGACCAAACTTATGAAAGAGATGCTCGAAGCTATTAAATTAACTTAATGTGGACACTGTTTCAAAATTTATTGTGAAAGAACAAGTGAACAAGTAACCTTACAGCAAAAATAATTTTATGAAATAAAAGTTGTACAAACGCCTCAGTTGACAAGAAACAAAAACTGTTATATTTATTCAAAAGTCAAAGATCCTAGCGAGAACTGTTGACAACACCTGCAACATTGGCTAATGTACTTTTTGCTAAAATCATATTACAAACGGGTGACAGAGTAAGAAAAGGTATTAGGCCAACTAAAAGCGCCACAAACATTGTCATTATTATTTCAGACTCAATAATATTCACTCATAATTATTATTGTTCTCTCCACTTCATAAGCATATACCACTCTATCATTCTCTATTTTTTTGCCATCAGACATCTGGTCTCCCCCCCTCCCAACCCCACATCTCCACCACCACTACTGCTGAGGTTTATTTGACTAGAAAATTACCCTACTCGTGTTTAACAAATCTCCAATATTGTCATCACCAAATATTTATTTATAGAGGAGAAGAATTCTGAATGGCTACATTCCTTCTGCTTTGTGCATTTACACATTTTTGCATGAGCATGCAGCCAGCCACACACACACACAAATATACACAGCAAACACAAGATATGTTTGAGTGCGTTTCCACGTAGCACGTTTATAAGGTGCCGTATGGTTTCAGTGAAAGTCACACATAATGTCAGACATAATCATGCAAAGGTTATCTGCATGATTGTGTCTACTACCTCTTGTTTAAACTACTGCAAAGTTAGAGGTGTGAGCCAAAGTAATATCCACAATAATATGAGGACCAAAGGTTTGCTAGCTTGCACTGGATTGGAATGAGATGAGATTGGTTTTGTGCACTTAATGCATCAGTGATTTTCATGTTATGCCTGAATAACACAGCTTTTTGTATGTAAATTATTATCAATTTTTTTTTTGACATTACCAGTAATTTGGTCTTCTTGCCTACTTATTTGTCAGCATTTTCTCTTTATATCAAAAACATTTCATTGCAATGACTATTTGATTACCCTTAAAATAATTTTACGGGTTTTAAAGAAATTATTTAATTACCCATAAGTAAGTCTTTATTAAACCCCTTAACGCTTCACAGACTTGCCTATGTTATCCACACTTGGCCCCATTAAATACCACTTCAGCTTTATTTTAATCAGGCTGAACAGTCGGCCTCAAGACATTCAACTCGCTGACTGTAGCGTACCATCAAACTGACAGTGGGGAGCTCTCAAGCGAGACAAAACACCACAAGGGGGCAGTGATGTAACAAGGACGTGGAAAAGGTCAGAAAGAGTTTCTCATGAACAACAGTGAGAGCAGGGAGAGCAGAACAGGGAACACGGGGGGTGATAACTGAAGGGAAAGGAATAAAGTTTGGGTCGGAGAGATGAATGAGGGAAAAAAGAAACGGCAAGAGCAAAGTCAAGTTATCAAATAAGAAAAAAAAAAGAAAAGAAAGATGAAGGAGAAAAAAATATGAAGAATGGACAAAGTACAAAGGACCTCTATGGCATATATACAAATATTAAGACAGGAGGAAATAACACATAAGATTAAGGCCACGGAGTGACAAACAAAAGCAAGCTGCTCAAAAAAGAGAAAAACGGTCAAAGACGTCCCTGATATCAATCACACGTAAGCTAAAAATGCTTGGGATTCATTTACACACTCGTTTAAATACTACACACATGACTTTTCCACTTTTTAACAAACACTTCAGTTCAGGAAACTAAACTAGAAAAAAAAACCTTTATCTGGACAGTTTACTAAATATATCTGTCTGCCACCACTCTTTGAATAGTGATGCAGATAAACACAGATGTGAAACACACTCAAATGAGAACTATTGGCCTCCCAGAGAGCTGCCCTACTAAAACCACAGATCCCAGAGGGAGGCGCTCCGGTATCTTTTAAGTGACCCATTCTTTAAACTTACTTGGAGATATTTTTACTAAAGAAGATATTTGTCAGGAAATCACTGCAGAACAAGACTTCTGGGCTATTGCTTTCCACACAATCGTTGGTTTGACCTGCCGACGACAACATTTCGTCTGTGGTTAACTCACAGTTGTGTAGATTTGTTTGGTTAGTTGCCCCCTTAGCACTTCATTTACCACTGTACATAAAAAGACAACAAATAACAAGACTGAGTCAGAGCATATACTTTGCTAACAGGACACATGAAATCTAATTACACATTTCATAGTAACAATATCATTTACTTTTACATCACACATTTTGGATCATATTCCCATTTTATGTGTGTACAATAATCTTCCAGCACATATGTACACACGCTGGCCCGCCTGTCTGCCCATACTGAACTCCACAGTCTCTGCCTCATACTCATACTGGCTATGGGAGCTTGCAGAGGGCAAGTCACAAGGATGAAGAGCCTGATGACCAATGTAACACATGTGGCAATGCAAAAACACACACAAACATGAAAGTCTAGTATTTCTGAAGAACTCGCAACCAAAATGCAGCCAATTTGAACTAAACTCACACTCACCCCACCCAGTGCTGTGTCATTCTGACAAAGCATGGCCAATAAACAGTTCAGTATAGTACAGTCACGCAAACACACAAAAGTGTAAAAATCTTTGGACGAAAAAAAAAAAGCGCGTTAGAGCTTGTCTATACCCTCACACAGTAATTGGTTTTTCTGTGACATTTTTGTGTGTTCACCTCAAAAGCTGCTAGTAATTACTCACATGGATTAAACTGGAGACCACAAACGGCCGTGATGCTGCGCTGTTTTCAAGTTCCAAGTGGTGTTTATTAAGCTGATGTTTCAGGACCAAATGTTCACTGTCCATAAAGTGTAGAATTTTAACTCTGTGACGGTCTGCTGCAGTGGTTTCACATTAGTCATCTTTCTGTGATCTCTGTTTATCATTTGTATACAGAGCTCAGAGTAACGTTTAGCATGATTCATAATAAATCACACAACAGGTTTGTCATAATTCACTCTGGATCTATTTAAAGGATTCAGGATCAGTTACGGTATTTGGTCCATATTCACCAAGTAAATCTGAAACTCACTGCTGGACTTTTGACACAGATGGACCTGCTACAGATGAGCCTAGAAGAAGGTTTAAATATGTAGTATGCAATGAAGCAGTGGTAATGGAGCGAGACTATCTAACCACTGTCTGTCCGACAACCGTCTCCAGCACCCCACTGCTCCTTCCCTCCCCTGGCAAGGATGACCCCGTGTTCACACCAAGATAAGTGCAGGGGGACTCATCCATGCCTCTGAAATGCCCCTCTACATCTCTGACACCCCAGTAGCTCTCTGTCAGACTACTTTGTGTCCACAGGTTCATCCTACCACCTATTGTGAAGGCACCAGCTCAGTGGATCTGTTGATTGTCAGGATAAGGCATCTTCTTTTTAACAAGGTCATTTCACCCCAAATCCCTAGATTACATTAGATTACATTAAATTACACTGGATTTAGGTAAGAAGACAGATTATGGAAGCCTTAAAATTCTGAAATGAGAGACCACCTAAGAACTAATGGGCACCATGTAATGTACGGAGACCAAATATGAATCTCATTTTGAAATAGTGTCTTTCTTGAACACTGGCTTAGTCTTTCTGGCTGTTTTGGTTTCCCTTTGGCTGCAGAGGAAGCTCCAGTGAAGGTTTGTGATAGCAGAAAAGCACTGGTGGCTGATAAGAGAGGTGTGAACAGCAGTGTAAGCAAGCCATCGCAGGGGGTTGGAATGATTGACCGTCAGAGGTTAGAGGGTTACAAGACAAGAGAAGTGGACATAACAGAACTGTGCCGTGCCAGAAATGAGCTGAATTGCATGTGCAGTGGATCAACTGTTACTGTTACGAAAAGAGCATTGCAAAAATTAGCATACTTAAAGACAATACGGTAGCCCACATCAATGATTTCTACACATATAAAGTTGCCAGTCACAGCTGGATATACTGAATATAGAATGAAGGAGTTTATTATTCAACAAAAGCACATCCACCAATCACAAACAGCACACTTGGTATACAGTTTTATAACTAGATAGAGCTTTTTTATGGCTGGGATAGGTGTAGTACATTCACTAAAGTACTAAAAGACTATGATCGAAAAACATGTCTAGGGCCTGATGCAACACTTCATGCAATTCTACTTAATCAAAAATCCACCATGTGACTTGATAAGGTCCCTTTGCTGAACCTCCCCCATCTGCTACTTATCACACTGCCCCCCCCCCAACCACACACACAGACACACGCACATGCACACACACAGACAAAATGTGGACTGGTATGACCTCTGACACTTTAATCAACGGGCATTAAAGAGACTCTTAAACAAAACTGACGCACTGCACAGATTGGACTGACAGGGCGACTGGCTGGCTGGCTTAGAGGCTAAGTGGGATCCAGAAGCAGCGGCTCTGAAAGATCGTTGCCAACACTTTGGAGATTGCAGAGGTGGTGGGAGAGTGTTGGCCATTACAGGGTTTACAGATTAGCCCGGTTTATTAGTTCACTATAAGGATCTTCCACCCTTTAAGGTTTGTCACACGTCACTTTCCTGCCTTGTCCGTTTAGGCCCTGTCTAATAAAGGCAGGGTCTCTGTCAGTCAGACGCAGATGGAGGAGAAAGGGTGAGAGTGATTTAATGATCCTGTAATGTTGGAGAACATAACAAAGCCGCCAAAGCTCTATAACAAAAAACATCACAAATCTGTACACCCACTTGCGTAAGAAAAAACACAGAGACACACTCACCAAAGCACAATGGTTTTGTGCAGATTTTCACCACAGCGCTCAGTATTTGCACATGTCCACGCAGATAAAAGACTTTTCCTTTTGAATTTTAATGATTTGTAACAAGCGGTAAAGTGACAGCATGTGAAAAATATGCAAAGTGCACCAGGAGGACAATGGTGCAGTCACAAAGCATGGCAATTAATCAGAGGGAAAATGAGAATTAGATCAATGTGTTGATATAGCTAGAATAAAGGAGAAAAAGTCTATAACTTATTCTGAAAGAGGGTAATATTTCTGATTCATGTTAGAGCGTAATAGTGACCAAGCCTCGGGTCAACTAACGGTTAGGCCACCTAAGGGATTTACAACAAATCCACAAGAAGTTACCTTTCTCTTAAAATCTTGAAACGGTGCTGCTTTTCTGAAAATAAAAATAGCAAATAAGTTTTGTCCCCAGATACAGGCCAGGGAAAAAACACCCCCATCCACCTTTTGTGTCAAATCTCTGCTATAAAACAATGCCATCCTCACAAATACATTGTTTCTTTGAGGGCTTTTGATTTCAAATTGCTGGATGAAGTGTTGAATTTGTACTGTAGTGTGTTAGAGTTCGGCTTTGAAGTAACAAATCTTAAAAATATTAGCTAAAATGAAATGCATGTTATGAGTTGTTTTTATGTCATGTACAGTCAGTTGCTAAATATGTGTTTTTTACCTCCACATTACAAGCTGTGACAACATTAATGCTCCGCTGATCACAGACCCTCTGTTAGTATGTATAGATGCATTTATAATGGTGCTCTCCCCCCTTAAAACAAAGACCAGCTAACACAGATTCAAACAATCTAGCTGGTCTCTGTCGAGAGATTGTGCTCAGGAACTAGTTTATTTATCAAGCAACATTTGAAATAAAGGCTCTCCTCTTATAAAAGCCTGCTTTGCATAAAGGAGGAGGTCACCCAATCTCTATTTGAAGAAATGCCCAGAACTTGAAACTGTATAAATCACCGAGAGCCCTTCTCATAATATCAGGGGACTTCAATCATGCCTCACTGGACTCCACACTGCCCACCTTCACCCAGTATGTGACCTGCCCAACCAGAGTCAATAAAACACTGGACTTACTGTATGCCAATGCAGAAGAGGCATACAGTTCATCACCTCTCCCTCCCCTGGGCAGATCTGATCACAACCTGGTGCACCTTGTCCCTGTGTATGAGCCCTTAGTGCGCAGGGAGCCACCAGCCACCCGCACAGTACAGAGATGGTCAGAGGAGAGCGAGGAGGCTCTTAAGGATTGTTTTGAGTCGACTGTGTGGGAGGTGATTTGTGATGACCACGGTGAGGACATCGACAGCCTTACTACATGCATTACTGACTATATAAACTTCTGTGTGGATAACACTGTACCTACCAGGACTGTACGGTGTTTCTCCAACAACAAACCTTGGATTACCCCAGAAATTAAAACCGTCCTCAAGCAGAAGAGGAGGGCCTTCAAATCCAGAGACAAAGAGGAGTTGAAAAGGGTGCAGAGAGAGCTGAGGGGACTGATAAGGAATGGGAAGGAGAGCTACAGGCAGAAGATGGAGAACCAGCTTCAACAAAACAACGTTGGTGAAGTCTGGAGAGGCCTCAGAACCATCTCGGGCCACAAACAGCAGAACTCTCTGCCTGGGAGGGATGTGAGATGGGCAAATGAACTGAATCATTTCTTCAACAGATTTGACTCAGCCATGAGGCAGTCTACAACATCGGCTGCAGACTCACCCACCCCCACTGCTGCTGTTCCACCTCAGACACTTCACACCTCCTCTATTCACCCTGCTCACTCCCCCCCACCCCCAACAACAGCATCCAATACACACTCAACACAAGGCTCCAGCCTGTCTCTCTCAACCACCCAGGTTAGGAGGGAACTGAGGAGGATTAATGGCAAGAAGGCAGCGGGTCCAGATGGCATCAGCTCGAGGGTCGTCAGGTCCTGCGCGGACCAACTGTGTGGGGTGATGGAGCACCTCTTCAACCTGAGCCTGAGGTTGGGAAGAGTCCCACAGCTCTGGAAAACCTCCTGTGTTGTACCAGTGCCAAAGACTTCACGCCCCAAGGACCTCAACAGCTACAGGCCGGTGGCTCTGACATCCCACCTGATGAAGACCCTGGAGCGGTTGGTCCTGGCTCAGCTTCGGCGCCTAATAAGCTCATCACTGGACCCACTTCAGTTTGCCTACCAGCCTGGCATTGGAGCGGATGATGCCGTCATTCACCTCCTACATCGTTCCCTCGCTCACCTGGAGACCGCTGGAAGCACTGTGAGAATCATGTTCTTTGATTTCTCCAGTGCCTTCAACACCATTCTTCCCTCGGTTCTAAAGGACAAGCTGGTGAACTCTGGAGTGGACCATCACCTCACTACCTGGATCCTGGACTACCTCACCGACCGACCACAGTATGTGAGGGCTCAGGGCTGTGTGTCGGACAGGGTCGTCTGCAGTACGGGGGCTCCACAGGGAACGGTTCTGGCTCCGTTCCTCTTCACCATCTACACTGCAGACTTCTCCCACAATTCCACCCAGTGCTTCCTGCAGAAGTTCTCTGATGACTCTGCAATAGTCGGCCTCATCACTGATGGGGACGACAAGGAGTACAGAGGTCTGACCCAAGACTTTGTGGACTGGTGCCAGCTGAACTACCTCCAGATCAACGCCAGTAAAACCAAGGAACTGGTGGTAGACTTCCGCAGGCACAAGCATTCTCCACTGCAACCACTGAACATCCAGGGTATGGACATTGAGGCTGTGGACAGCTACAGGTACCTTGGTGTTCATCCGAACAATAGACTGGACTGGACTCATAACTCAGACGCCCTCTACAGGAAAGGGCAGAGCAGGCTGTACCTGCTGCGGAGACTCAGGTCGTTTGGAGTGGAGGGCCCACTCCTGAAGAAATTCTATGACTCTGTTGTGGCTTCTGCTATCTTTTATGGCGTGGTCTGCTGGGGCGGCAGCATCTCTGCTGGGGACAGGAAGAGACTGAACAGGGTGATCCGAAGGGCCAGCTCTGTTCTAGGATGCCCTCTGGACCCAGTGGAGATGGTGAGTGACAGGAGAACGGCGGCTAAGCTGTCATCCCTGATGGACAACATCTCCCACCCCATGCAGCAGACTGTGACAGCACTGAGCAACTCCTTCAGTGGGAGACTGCGGCACCCACGGTGTGGGACGGAGAGATTTCGCAGGTCTTTCCTCCCCACTGCTGTCAGACTCCATAATAAAGACTTTAACTGAACAAACACACACATCCATACATATGCAATAATACTAAGTGCAATAATCCTTTCTGTCATCGTTGTATTTTTACTCAGTTGTATATAGTATTTGTATTTGTATTCTATTTTTATCTTATTGTATATTTATTTTATTTTATTCTACTGTATATAGTATTTTATTTTATTCTATTCTGTACAGCTGTGTACTGTATTTATTCTTATTGTATTCTAATTTTTGCCTCATAACTTTTGCACTGTCCACTTCCTGCTGTGACAAAACAAATTTCCCACGTGTGGGACTAATAAAGGTTATCTTATCTTATCTTATCTTAAAAGTCGATGCGATACAGTGTGAACAACGGCAAGCTTGCAGAGATTCTATTACTTTCAACAAACCAATGATTTGTTTATCAGAAATAATGATTTACAGTTTCCAAGATATCTCTTAGATATTACTTACTGAAAAAAACACCTGCTTTTATTTCCTGTCTTTAATAAGCACACAGTCATATCCAATTTTCAGTACGAGGTAACAGGCCTCCATGAATTCCGGCCTACTGCATGCAGCGCACCACACATGCAGCCAAGTCATCCATCTCTCCGTGTGTGGAGAAGCCGGCTGAATTTAGTGTCTGCACCTGGACAGGGATCTTCTGCTTGTCCAAAATCCAGGCCTCGCAGTGACACTTTAAAACAGAGCAGACTCATTCAGCAGTCAATCAGCAGTCTTCACTTCCTCTGCTCATGTTATCTGTCACAACCCCCTCTCCCCCTTCTCTGCTTAAATACACTCATCCGTTATCATTCTAGCTCTCTCTACTGTTTTGATATCACTAGCGTTGTGTCAACATTTCAGGAGGCTGTGGATTCATGAGATGAGATTTTCCATCAGCTTCAAAATCTCAGACAACACGTATGTTTATCTTAAAAAATATCTTAAATTTCATGAAAAACTCTACAGCAAATCATGTAAAAATATCACGTGGTAATAAGCCTACACCTATAATGAGGGAGACCCAGTAAACTTACAAACATCTATACACTACATGCATACACAGGCAAAAACAGACCACAGGAGTGGGTTATATATAACTCACTGCATTCAAAATGTCCCCAGTTAGATAAATTTGCTGCCCTTTAGTAACTGGGAAGTTACACAGCTAATACACAGGACACTGACATGCTTATATTTAGGTGAACATATACATATATACATGAAACCAGTTTCACACTCAGATCGTATGACGCCAGTGTCAAAGGTCTGGTCTGTTTTCCCCCAGAAATACCAGAGAAGTAAGGGCTTAATAGTGCTGTCAACCATGGAACTGACAGAGGCCTAAAGCCCTGGAGCAAAGTCTCCACCTTGGCTGTATAGTTCAGCCACACAGAAGCAAAGATGTAGCCTGTAGGTTGGGTGTCAGGCCTCAATCTCAGCCCACACAGTTTATGCTGATACTACACACTGTGGGTACAGACTCACATTAGTCACAGCTTTCAAAACACGGCATCATATTTCATGGTAAATAGTTTTCATTATTAATTTTGGTAAAGAGTCTGTTACCAGGATGGTATGTCTGCATTTCTCTCTGTCTCTCACTCTTATTTTTCCTCTCACATAGGTCTAGAAAGCAAAACAGTGTCGATGGGTCATAATAAATGATAACCATTTGATTTTAGGTGGCTCTAATTAAGCCTTTATTATTTCACCCTGAAATAAGAGAGCTGTAATGGCCATTAAAAATGCTGATGGTGAGAATGAATGACAAAGACTGACACATGTGTTTGAAATATAGTTAAGAGGCTACAAAATGGAAAGCCATTTCATGGAAAAAAAAAAATCAGCTGTCATCAGCATACAAGTGACTAAATTAAGGTCGTGACTGGACATGTTTGGGCCTGTCTCTAAACTATATTATGTAATAACAATGGTAAAAACGGGCACAGAAGATAAAATTAATAGGTGCCGTGCTCAGAGTCAAAATGACAACTGGCAATAAAAGTTTAGTTGAGCTGGAGATGACCAGTCACAAGGCCTTGCCTGGCCTTCAGAAACAATAAGGCTCAAGTTACCAGGAGAGGCTGAGGGGCAAAGGGAGGAGGATGCTCTCTTCACCCACAACACCATAACTCTCACTGGGCCAGAGCCTCTGTCACTGGATGCTGCTCTGGTTGGAGCTCCCAGTAACCTTTTAAATCAGGTCCCACTGACAGCTTCCATTAACATTCCTGCCCAGCCTGGCAGGCAATTGAACAAAGGGTAAGTGGGACAGAGCAGAGCATAGACTTTGGACAGAAAAAGAGGAAAAAGCCACAAAGTGAGGGAGGGTAAAGATCAGAGATAGTGACGGAGACGGGGAGGGTACAGAGTGGAAAAAAAAACTACAACAGGGAAGGGATCTGGAACTGCTTTGTATTTGTGTGTAAAGTTCTGAATAGGTGCTTATTTAGGCTCTGTCAGAACTAGTTTCTACATAATGCCGTTCAACCAATTTCGAAATGTTTATACCTGATCCCAAAAGCCACACTCAAAGTTGAAGTGTTAAACTTAACAACATAAAGTGCAGGGAAGATATGTATGTTTGCACTGAAGCACCGCAGCAATTTCCTAATGTTGTAAACCCGCTCAACATTTGGCAATAAAACCCTTTCTGATTCTGATATGGTGTTGATTAACCATGGAAATAAAAGTTAAAACTGTTTTTTCCAGACTGACATTCATGAACAAATGAATAAAAGCAACTGAAAAGAGTTCAAACCTAAAGCATACATTCTCACAACAGTTTCCAGGGAATTGGCCTAAGCATTTAAGGTCATATGTCTTGTATGTATAAGTGAAATATGAAATGAAATAGAAGAAACCTGCACAAAAATGAGAAAAGAAAAGGCACAGATCAATCAGTGGCTGACCCTCCCGTCCCAGGTCAGAGGTAGACAGCATGGGTCAAGTTGATATAAACCATACTTTGTGCATGCTGCCTCTAGCCATTATAGCATAGTGTACTGTGAAACAGTTACAAGGCGTTTGCCCATCATTAAAGGGGCGTGTGCATTAAATCATGTTTTGCCAGCTGAAAAAACCAGACACCCTTCAAAAGAGCCACCTGAGAACATTTGAGAACTCTTTGGGAGTGCAGTGGTTTTTATTAGCTATTTATTATGACACTGTGGTTGCTATGACACAAAATATACACAAAAGAGATGTGCTGGACGTACAAGAGTCTAACTTACTTCTGCTTAACTAGTGGACCCACAGCGAGCAAAATGTTCCTCCAAGTATTAGTTTCATATCAATATTGTGCTAGTTTGACACACTTATAAATACTCACAGAGCTGAGGCATTAACTTCTGCTGCAGCAAGAATAGCTGCTGCATTCCTGCAGCTAACAGGGAACTTGATAAACTAAACTATCCATTAATGTTAGGATGTGGCTGGTGTAGTGTATATCCTACCCTTTCTCCAGCTGGCTAAATAAATGTAATAGTGACAAGAAAAAAAAAAGAAAGCATCAGTGCACAGCAGGCTGCTCAGCATCTCTTAATGCTGCTGGCATTTCTTTCTTGTAAAAATGTGACACTTGCATTACAAAAAGGACTAAAAATGTACACCTGCCTCGGTTTAAAAAAAAAGCAAAGAACCTTTTGGCACAGATGCCCCATAAAAAAAAAAAAGAAACTCTGTTTTTGTTACTTACTGATGGCCTCTACACTAGTTCTGCCCAGTGAGGTGTATTAAAAATCACCACTAGTCTCTAGGAAAAGCTACTGGCAAAGAAAACTCTGGTGACACACACACCCACAGGCAGCTGGTCAGTGGAGGATCACTAGTACAAACACTAAAACATGCTCTTGTCATCTTTTATGCAGTTGAAAGGTGCAGAACATTACCGACTGCAGCTTTAAATCTTTAAATAATTTCAGCTGCCAATCATTCTGCTGGTCAAACCTGCATATACTTAGTCATCGCAGCATGACTGTTGGTTCTTTTATGGGAAATGACGCCAGTGATGTTCCTGTGTGGTCTGTGGGGGGACTTTGAAGACAAATGAGAGCTCTACATACAAAACAAGAAGAATTACAGAACTCTTAGGAGATAAATACGTGACGATACAATAAAGACTCTGAGAATCCATTTTTCAGTCTGTCTGTCACTGGAACAAATCACAATGGTTTTCAGTGACAGAAAGAAATATGCTTTGAACAACAGAAGACCAGGATATGTGGCAAACAAAACCTTGCAGAGTCCAATTTTCAACTTCCTTCTATTGCTCTCTAACAGATGATGCTGAAAAGTGCTCTTTGCCAGGAGCATTTATGAACAAAAGCCAGCCTAAAAAAACCCATCCTTGTAATTGGTACTATTGAGAGTGTTCTGTTTGTGTGAATAAGTGTGAGTGTGTGTGTGTGTGTGTGTGTGTGTGTGTGTGTGTGTGTGTGTGTGTGTGTGTGTGTGTGTGTGTGTGTGTGTGTGTGTGTGTGTGTAAGCATAAGCCAGTTGTATGGGAGAATTCAACATTAGTGAAGCTGGTGTGTGTCACATTCCATTCCTGACTGAGCCTCACTCAACCCACCCCCCCTGGTCTGGTTCCTACCGACTGATTCTGTTAATTACTTTGCCTTTTTTATTCTGAGAGAGCTGTGAGAAATGCCTCTCACCGCCACCGCTGTCCCACCCAGAACCCTACAACAACTATTAGCTTAATTACTTACATCTAACGTACTTCTCCAGTAATAATGTCCACATCAGCATCAAAGAGATTTCAAAGAACATCAGCTCCTACCCCTTCTTAACCCTATACACCACTTTCCTTTCAACTCCTTTTTTATCATCACTGCTGCCTGATGTGAGAATGTACCTTCTGCACTAATTTTTAATTTCCCTTGTATTCTTTGGAAGAGCTGATACTGCTGTGGTTCTGTGTGGTTAAGCTTTGCGCAATGTGCGCACACAGACTCATTTGGGCAACAGCATAGCCTGGGAAAGTTTGTGCGGAGCACATAAAATAGGGGAGTGGAGGCGGAGGAGTGCCGTGTTGGGGGAATGAGAGAAGAGGTGAGGAGAGGGCTTGGTACGAGGGAGGAGACGCGCCGCGGCAGCTCAGCTGTGTAGAAGCTAATGGGCTCTCATCCCCTTCCCACGACCACCACGTGTTTTCTGATGGGCACTCAAGCGGCGAGACACATATTGGTTTGGCTACTGACACAGAACTCCAGCCAGCTCGCTTCAGTACTGCTCTGCTCTGCCTATTCAGCATCTGTCTGAACTCTGGTTAGCCTGTATATGACTTTAGGACTGGCAGAGTATGAATCAGTAACCAGCCTCTAATAATGTGAGGAGGTAGTGGTTGATCTCACTTGCTGGAACAGCAATAATGAGAGATGAAAGACAGAAGTATGGCTCACAGACAGACAGTGACACTGATAAACTGAGTGGCGTGATGAACAGGGAGCCACCGCAAATTGATGTTTGTCTCTGTCAGCAAAGAGAAAGAAATTCTCCATTATGGGGCATCTACTAAACTACAGCCTCTCACATCAGCACATGTGTATATTTTATCATGAAGCATCACAAGGTTTAAGCTTTAACATAAATTAAAAGATATCTTTGGCAGCTTTGGCAAGGATTATGCAACAAATTTTATGCACAGAAATGTATAAAGTAAATTGTAAATTGCTTGAAAGTTGAGGAAACCCTCTTAGTACCAGTATGATTAAAGCTAACTAATCCAAATGTGCATAACTGAAGACAGTGTTCAGGCCCTCCACAGTCCGTCTGGACATTATCCCCTCTAATTTGTGAGAATAAAACTTCAAGCCCCTGATTAAGTGATCCAGGGTAGCCAATTGTTGTGACTGTACTGTGTGATGTTTGATTTGACTGTGTGGAATGTGGCGACCTTTGATCCAGTGACAACATTCAATTAGATAAGGTTAAGTAAATTGACCTCCTCCATCCCAGCTACTCAATCCAGAGCTGGATAAAGTGTAAACAGCTTGTATGCAACACAATGAACCAGAGTTTACAGTGAGTGTGCCCTGTTAACGCGTTGTAGTGTTGTTCTGCCTTTATAAACAGCAAAACAAAACTCCTTCGCCTTTCCTGCAGTGATCACTGGAGAGTCTCTCCCTATCTGCCTCTAAGGAGCTTAACTTGGAATTACTTGTTGTAATAACTCAATAATAAGAAAGCGTGTGTCACTGACAGACCTTAAAAATAAATGTACCTTAGTGGTAAAATGAGTCAGGGAGCCCCGGGAATTACATTACACCCAGTAGCTGACAAGCTAAATCACCATGTTGCAGCTGTGGAGCAGAAAGCATCATCAGAAAAATGTGGGAAATTTAATTTCTTCATGTACTGACTTAACTTAATAGAACATAAAGCTCAGCACTAAATGCTTCTAAAAGTAGGCATTATCAAAATCCATGCAGTGTCACTGGAATGCTGTTCATGTGCTTTACAGAGGAGATTTACTTCCTTTTTTTTTTGCTATTTCAGTGTGGATTGCCAAAGTTCACCTAACAATCTGAATGAAGACATACAAAACGTAAAACGCTCACATCTATATTGTAAAACCTTTAGACATTTAAGATTTGTGACTTCAAGGAGGATCCACATTTATTATGTAGCCCCAAACACACAGGTAGTCACAAGGAAACACACCAAACATAAAGTTGAGTTCAAACTAGTACAGAAACATTACTACACTTTAGACTTCTGCCTTGTGCCCATGTTATTTCTAAGTGCTATAGACTTTTCATCTGGAAGTGACATTCACACTAATGTGATACGAGATCCTTTCACAGCCATTACAAGCAGTCATTACGCCTTTCCAGAGATCACGCTAATGAGACTGATTAGGTAATATTCTCTCCACTTTCACATGGTGAGAAAGGCTAATTGCTTATCTCCTTCCCTTTGACTCTACCTTACCTAGACAACAACCTTCAGAGGTAAAATAGCAGTGACCCACAATGACCTCTTTTCACACTTATAGACTAAATCTTCTACAGCTTCAACCCCTTAACTAGGCAGAGAATAACTAACCATTATTATGACTGATTAATGTTATTTGTGTAACGGTAGCAGTGCTACATCTCATCTTTCCAAAATGTTATATTTCTCCTTTTATTCTATAATCTTTTATTTCAATTCTGTTACTTCACTGTTATTATAACAGAAGTTTCCTGAGTGTGTCATTTGCACTCATTTACTACGTGGTGTAAACACAATCCCATCTTCTGTTCATATTGAATCCCGAAGGGAAGATATAAAATACTCGCATTGGAGCTGTGATATCATTAGAGTGAGGACTAGCATCACTATCTTTAGCCTGAGTCACACTCCAACCCCACCCCATCTCTAGCCTTAGCCCTCATCTCTTTTTGCCCAATCTGTATGTTCGTCCCTCTGCCTCAGGCTTTAAGAACTGTGAGACTGGCCTAAATAGCCGAACACTTCACAGATGAACAGCTCCAGTAATGGGCTGTGATTGACCTCGACAGCCATCTCTGAG
The DNA here is from genome assembly GCF_057382095.1 of Aulonocara sp. 'chitande type north' Nkhata Bay. Taxonomy (NCBI): domain Eukaryota; kingdom Metazoa; phylum Chordata; class Actinopteri; order Cichliformes; family Cichlidae; genus Aulonocara; species Aulonocara sp. 'chitande type north' Nkhata Bay. The sequence goes on from NC_141354.1 coordinate 8,769,930, forward strand.
AGGATTCTCTGGGGTCTGATCTCCAGATTACCTGCCTTGCTACATACATACACAAAACATGATGAGAGTAGCTGCCTTGGTGATTAAACACACTATTGTGGAAGTCACTGGGTGCTTAAACAAACAAACACTTGGGATAACGTGTTTTGGTCGAGTTTCATGCCCTTGATTCTAAAATTGAATGGCAAGACTCATTTTAATTTGCATGAGGCAAAGCCCAATGAGTAAGTCCTGTTAAATTCTCATACTCCTTAGAATTGTATGAATGCACACTCCCAGACATTATCTGAAGTAGCTACTTGTCTCTTCATTTATTCACAGTCATCTCTTGTGAAATTTTGATCAGGTCCCAACAGCTGAAGAGCTGGTCACTTCATTTATGACATTTCCCTGGTAAATTGCTTTCTGAGGTTTCTCCCAAGCATGTACAATAAATGTATTTTTAGTACCATTTTGTCTACTGTAGATCTATCAGCCAGAAAAGGTTCAGGCAGCAGCTTAAAGCCATCAAGTTTCTGCCTGAAACCAAGCCAGACTGTTGATTTAACACTCTATGGAGTGAGTGAACACATGCAAAGGAGGGGAAAAGAGCATGATAGATGGACATATGAAAGTACGGCAGTCCTTTGAAAGATTGTAATGGAGGAGGCTACCAAGGGAGATCCCACTTCAGTTCACACCCCATCTACAGTGTCAGTGCAACCCATTCAAAGGCTATCATTTCAGTAAAGAGGCAAACATAGCATGTGTAGCAATTTCTCTGCATTTGCACGTGCATGCACTGACCAGTGAGTATAATGGAATGCATTCATGTGCTCAAGTCGAACGGTCAGATCAAAGTCAGGTGGTGCTTCAGTGCCACCTGCTCTCATTAGTCTTTGGGTCTGCAGACTCGAGGTACTGTAGAACCCCACCTGTTTCTGACTGCTGTGGACAGGCCTCTCAGGACACTTACATAAATGGGCACAAATACACACCAACACTTATATATAGGTTTGCATGAAATGTCACTATAATGCATGCAACATATACGTAGTATCTGCTCTCCTATAATAAATATGTTTAGACTTAATTCAGAATAAACTCTGAAGCAGTTTCTTCCCCCCATTTGTCTAATTTTAAAGCAGTAATTGAGAAGAAAACAGCTTTAATAACTATTAGGGAACTAAGTGTGTTCAGTATTACAGCACTTTGGGAATTTGCACAGGATTAATTCCATGTAGCTTTCATTATTCCCTTCAATATGTTAAAATTGAGATTAAAGATCACTTTGTTCCTCTATTCTCCCTGCTCCCATGGTATGGTAAAGAGATCAAAACTGAAGGGCTTTATAGGGAACATCTTTAACATTTGCTCTGCTCTCAGTGTGCTTGATTAAATGTAACATTTTGAGATCCCAGAGTTCTGAGAAAAGCATAAATCATTGTCTCGCAGCTGCTGCCGTGCCTAGGGAAAACACATGCTATCCCTCACAGACTCACACTCTCCCTCTCTCTTCTACAATCATAAAACTCACTCGAGCCATTGGTCCCTCCCTCCTCTGCTGAAATCACAATGGTAAAGTGAGTGTGTGTTTGGGGTGGGGGACACCTGCAGGCTGCTGCTTGCCCCACGGTTGAGCATAAACCCCAGCTCCTCACACGCCCTCTAGCCCTTTACTCTTGCACACTAGCCCCATCCAAGGCCCCTTAGTCCTTCCCATCCATCAGTGATGACAGACCCAAGACTGAGCCAAAAGCACATAGTCAGCCAGCCAGCCAGCCACTGTCCAGGGATCAAAATGATCAAACTGTCTCTTGAGTACCAGTGATAATTTACACTCAAAGTAGCACTAGAGGTCACTGTGAATGACATGGCCAAGGATTTCTGGTCCCAGTCACTAAAGGCACTGCTCTACTCTTATTAAATTCAAAAATAATTTATAGATCTAATACCAGAGGCATCCATTCCAATGCATGCTGGTGAATGATGACATGTCCCTGGCTCTCAACTAGGCCCATGTGGAAGAAAAACCTATGCCCTTCTGATCCTGAACCTGGATTGCTGTCTGCTGTGACTTAAAAGCAGCTACCTCACTTGCAGACTTGCCCTGCAGACTTGCATGTTTCCATTGTTGATTTATTACAATAGTTTATCTTTTATTTATTTAATTAAAAAGTGGCGCTGATATATTTTATTATTCATGTCTCATAATGCTTTTAAAGTTTTGTTATTTCAGAAGAAAAGAGCATGAAAAGGATATTGTGGCTATCTGGGTCGACTAATCAACTTGGAGAAAGCCTGTGGGACCGTCATGTTGTAATCTAAAGGGTTAATGGCGAGAAATAAAATTACTCGACCCTTTTGGATCCATAAAAGAGGACACTTCAAAGCAGAGCTGCTTAGTTCTTCTGCGTAAAAACCCACGCCTTTAATTGTGTTTAATTTATTAGAATGTTCCAACCTCAGCTCTGTTAAATAAAAACACATTATTCCCGATCTGCAGGAGTTCTACAAGTGTACAGGGACTCCCTCCAACCGCCGACCATAGCCACCCAACCCACCCTCTTCATTTTCTAAGTAAATTGGAATTTTGTTTTAGTTCACTGGTAAACAATTAGACAGAAAACAGATGTCACTGGCCATATTTAAAAGCTACTCATCTCCTTAGATTAACTTTGTATAAAAGAGTTATAAGGAGTGAGAGAAAGAATGAGACAATTAAACGTGTCAAAGCTTTCATTAAAATACTGGACTACAAATAATTCAAATAAAACAATATATCAAAACAACCAATTTATCTTTACTTTAACACTGAAAATGAACATTTCCCAACATCCCCCCTGGAGATATGAGCCTTTCCGAGCCTTGAGAAATTAGAAGGTGCATGGCATTGAGGAAATGGCTTCTGGGATGAATTAAAGGATCTATAAGGAAAGTGCTGTTGATTTTCAGAGCCTGTCAAAAGCTCTAAGAAATGAGACAATGCAGAGATCACTCATACATAAAGGGGCAGAGGCAAAATACGAAAAAGCAAGACTTCTCTTGACTTATAATCAACTGCAGTCAATCAAATAAAGGTATATGAATGTATATATATTTAAACACTTCACTGACTACACACTGGTAGCTTAATGGCAATTACCCCCATTCCCCCCCTCCCCCGTTATGCTTTGAGAACTGGGCAGAAATCGCTCATAACTCTGCTGTGTTTTCCACTGCATCCTACTGTCAGGAGTCAGCTTTTCTCCCTACCCCGGTCGTATACTCAGTGTATAATGATCACACTTTAGGAATTTGGTAAATGGACTCAGCAGAACCACATGGGAAGAATAAAGTGTGTTTGATGCCAAGACCAAGTGCTCCAACAACTGAGGAATGTCATGATCACAAAATGTTGAACCTCTGAGCTAGCCCTGTGGGAGCAAAGTGTCCAGCCTATTTAGAGCAGTGCCACACCACCTTTCATCTCTTGCTGAATGAGGCGTTGCATCCATCATTCTATTAACATTGCTATAACAGGCTCCTAGTCACCCTCTGGATGACAGCAGGGACATGGGACATGTGGGCTAACCAAAGGCTTTGATGTAAGCCTGACCACCATACAAAACACAGAGCTTTAAGAGACACCCCAAAACCCTTTGTACACACACAAGTGTTATCCTCAGCAGCATGTTAGGAAAAATACAGAGAATGAGAAAAACGTTCCACGTGTGGTAAAGTTGTTACCTTACAGTCACACGCTGCTGACCCCCAGCTTTCACTACACATTTGATTATTAGATCAATTAGATGTCTAGGGCATTAATCGTTTCAATATTCCAAAAACAAAAGTGATTGATCTGAGACTGAAATGCACAAGGGGCGAAATACAGCTCTATCTTTGGTAGCACACACACACACACACAATGTTTGTGATTCTCATTATCAAAGGGGTGAAAGCTATTTGCAAATATGGCACATATCACAGCTGATTTGTGGCTTTTCTCCGTCATTTAGACACATGTGAGTGACACATATTTATATAAGTAATATGAAGGTAAACATGCCCCAAGTCTGAATGGCAGCCAGTTAACTGACTGATGAATCCCACACTGTTAAATATCGTATGTCCGAAAAGAGACAATAGAGACGTTCAGACAGTGAGAGAGAAAAAAAAAAAAGAGCGATCTGAACTCAAAAGACAGGGGGGGGAAAAGAAGAGAGGCAGTGATGAGAAGTAGCACAGACCTGCACTGCTCCACATCTGCTGGAGATATATTCAGTTCTTCTGGGAGTCAGCCCCCCCACCTCCTTTTACCTTCATCTCCTTTCGCTCTCCCACTCTCTTTGCTTCCTTTTGGTCTTCTGGTTTGTGTTCAGATCAGGTTTTAATATTCAAAAATATGTACTGCCTTTATGAGCCATGCTTTACTGAAATAATATGGTCTCTAAATCACAGTAATGGTTTGAGGCCGTGGACTAAACAGAGTTTACCAGAGCTCCTAAAAGTATCTATCTACTACATGTCTGAGTGATCATGTACGCAATCGATGGAAGAACATCTCGTCGGAAACACTGATTTTAAAAATCTGCCTTTCTGTCGCTGTAACATTCAGGAAATGTATTCAATGACTGTCCTCACATTTATCAAACCATTACCTCTCTAAGAAATGTCAGCCTGCCTTTTATTTGCAATTTACAGCAGTGTCCTGGCACTTGGTTTACTAGAAATGGGACAGTAAATGATAGAGTGAAATTTAAAGAGCAATACAGTGCCTGGTTAGGGATGACCTCCAAAATCTACTGTCTCTAAACAATAGTTTTCTTCTTACTTTCCTGCACCCTTAGGTACAACTGCATCTTCTTCTCACAGTTTAAACTACCTGAGGAGAGCTCTATACACACCTCAGAGCTGACATGTTTAAGGCCTGAGCCCTGATATGATTCAGGAGTTGGCGGTTTGCACAAATCAAGGCTACACAATGAATCTCTGTAGTCCGGTATTAAAAGGAATGTACAACTGTGATTCTGAAGACAACTCTGAAAACAAATGGAGCTGTATTGTTTTACCTTGTCACCCCAGGCTTCTCCTGTATCTGATCTTGGGATCTGATCTTGGGAGAGGGTTGCAGGAAAACAGCCCAGAATGTACTTTAAGGCCCCTACTGTGGGCTTTTAGAAACTTGGGAGTGGCTAAAGGCCATGACATAGTAGAGACTGTCCCATACTTCGAGAGGTATCAGTTTTTCTCGGGAAGAACGTTTTTTTTAAGTTGACGGTATGAAGAATATTAATAACACACTAATATCCGTGGTCATATCTATTTCTAGAAGCTCATACAGAAAAATGAGGGCATCCTTGGTGACATGTACAGATGTGATGATTAATATCCTACTTACTAAATCAAGCACTGCAGCACTTTAAATTTTGGAATTGGTTTGCATTTTTAGCTCTTTGGAAAGGCTACTGAATAATCCCACTCCCTCTCTCAAAAGGCACATGCATGCACCCACACACCCTCACAATGACACAGGAAACATAATCTGTGGTCTAGGGATGCAATCAAAACTGCAACCTGACATCAGAGCAGCCGTCAACAGCAATCCTCAAGTGGTTAGCTGTTGTTAGCCAGCTCAGCCCAGTGCTGACAGAGACTAACTGCTGTTTAGAGAAATCACACTGCCTGAAAAGAGATGCAGGGCTGCCAACCCTGCTTCAAGGACAGCAGAGTGGGAAACACTTATCGGCTTTACTAAACAAATAACTGAAAGGGGGCACTACATGACATTATGAGAGGAAGGAAAATATGACAACCTAAACAAATGGAGACTCCTGAATTAGATCACCAATAGTGCAGATATAATCAGTGCCTGTAACAAACCCAAACACCAAAACCACAACCAGAAAATGAACTAAAACCTGATTTATAAATGAAGGGTGGGGAGGGGTGGAGAGGAGCGGAGAGGAGAAAAGAGGGTAATCCATACATTTAAAACACTTATACCTGAGTTCCTGCAATCATCTCCTTGCTGAGGGACCTGAATAGAAAATGCCAGCAGGTCAGGGGCCAGCAAAGATTCAGGCTTGCGAATCTCATTAAGCCAGCGGCTCATATGTAGTTCTTTAGTGTCAGATGGACCCTGAATCAGAGGAACCAGCTTCTCCTTCACTCCCTCTCCTGAACCTGAAAGACAAGAGTAATAGTTTGTAATATTTTACAAACTCTCCACTTCTCCAAATCAAGCTATAATGACTCCCATAAATTGGAAAGCATTTCTGAAATAGGAATGACCAAATGTACACATAAAATAAAACATTTGTAAATGTTTCATGTATTAAAAACAGCCCTTTATTTGAACTTCCTTGTGATTCACCTTGAAGTAACTGCAACAGCACTATTTGGTTGCTATACAGAAGGCAAAAGGCCTAATAACGAATTATGAATTATTATTATTATGACCACTCCTATGCACCAGTAAAGCCATGTTTTGTTAATTTTTCACTTTAGTTGAAGAGCTCATAGTCCAAAAGAACAACTTTGCCCTCCATCGTCATTTTCACTCCTTATGTGCACATATTTTTGTGACTCTACAATAAATGGTCATTTTAAAATAAGGGCATTAACTGCACATGGTTTGCTTGTATTTCTATATTGACAGCTGCAATAGATCTACTAATCTGACCCACATCATGTGCAGCTTGACCTTGTGAACTCTGTGCTATGACACTAGCTCCAATAACATCCTTGCCATCAAAGACATGGCCACAGCCCAATGACAGCGCCCCAGGAGAAAACAGCAACTGAATCACATAGCTGGATAGAAATCAACATAAAGACTGAGCAGGAAAACGAGAGGGAGCAAGACAGAGTAGAGTGTGTAAAAGCATAAGTTAAAGAAAGTAAAAGAAGAGTCTAGTCTGTCTCACTCTTTCCCTCCTACACAGGCAGTAAAGTTTTAACAGGGCACAGCTGCACACACCTGGGGTCCTGGCGCACACTTTTACAGCTCCCACGGTTCCTGAGGCACATTTCACCGTCGCACGGCTGCAGAACTTCAGCTCCAGGTTTTGGACCGAGCCTTCGAGAGTCGGTGACGGGCCTGGATATTTCACACCTAATAAAAAAAGTGAAAAAAAGTGAAAATGAACTGCAGTCCGGCAGATTTAAGCACCGCTTCTGTGACTTAGTTAAACACCTGATTGGCCTTTAATTGTTCTTGACCAGCTAGTTGCTCTTAAACAAAGAAATCAAGAAAAGGTGTCCTCTGTTTTCAACAGTATTACTGATAGCGCATGTCTTGACATATAATCTGAAAAAAATACATTTGCATATTAAGGTCAGCTATAAACCACGACAAACGACACTGGGCAATTTTTCTAAAATACATGATGCACCTTCTCAGTTTTAAAGTTTACGCCAGTCCATACTTAAAGTTATTATTTTCTTTAATGTTATATCTTCTTCTGAGTACAAGCGGACAGGGTCTGAAAATTTATAGAGGTTATCTTTGTTTATTATTGCAATTTTTGTTTCCTGTGAAAACTTTTAGATCATTTTGGATACAAGACAGTCTGAAATCACACCCACACTGCTACGCCTAAAAATCATGATAAAAAGAGATCTAATTAACTTGTTGTGAGTAATCGTTTATTTCCAAAACAATATTCCATGTAGTCACGCTTGTATTCAGCTTAGTGTCAAGTACAGCTCACTTCACACCAGCATTACATCACAGGAGCCTCAAGTGTTCCTCACTCTATGATTACTTCTCTTAATGGCAGCCTAGTGTGGAAGAACCTCCTGTCTTCCATCTTTCCAAAATGAAACTGTTTGCAATGTGACAAGGAATTACATATTCTCTATTATATGTCAGTGTTATTTCTATGGTGAGAGGCTATTTCAAACACATAACAGGAGAAGCAGGGAGACGTAGCTGGATGACTAAAAGATACTGTGGAGTTAAGGAAGTTATGTGCCAAACCGCCTGTTGAGAGAGGAGAGGAGGATCCATTCATCACATGCTACATTCTTCCAGTAAGCTGGAACTGTCCAAGGGAATCACATTTAATTCTTGCATCACCTGTTCCAATAAGGCTTTCCTTCTCAAATAATCCTCTCATACAGTGATTGTGCTTTATTTCCTACAAGTGTCCACAGCACTTTTTCAGTCGAGTTTACAACTTACTGGGGCTTTTTCTGTCGTGTGTTGGCCAAGGGACGGCAAAGTCACTGAGCAAACGGCAAAAAAGGTTCAATATCAACATAAATAAACTCAAGTTTAGCATACAAAACACTTTCTACTGCAAATCTCACACACACACACACACACGTACATACAAGTGCTTCATTCTATGCAAAAGCACTTTTAACTTAATGTTCACTCACACCAATGGATGCTTGAAGGGCAACTCGAGGTTTGGTAACTTGCCTCCACTGAATCATCCCTTTGCAAATATGCAAACTTATGTCTAGATTTGGTCACTTACTCAGCCCAGGATGAATACAACCTTAGATAAGTGTAGGACGAGCTCTACTTCCTGAGCCACTCTACTAGTTTTATCCTCTCAAACTCTTTTGTATACACACAGATATTATATAACAAATTTCCTTCTTACACTGTATAACCAGTGCTAAATTGGATGGGCTTTACACCAACATAGCACACAGTATTTTTCTGATCAACTAAAAATTCAAATGTAGTTTCACCGTAAATCAGCGCTGTGAATTAGGGCATGTTTGAGTAGTCACACACATAGCACACTTAACCGGGGAATTATTGAAAATTGCTAAAAAACTCTAACCACTGACTTCCCTCCTCTCTCTCTCTCAGACAAATTGCCCATCAACCTCTTCACCTGCTGTCTAAGAGGCCCTCCGTGAGACCAGATGGAAGATGGTTATGTTAATAACCCTCCTTCTGTCTCTCTGTCTCCCACTTAATATATCTGCAGGTCAAACAGAGCAGTGCTGTACAACCACTCTGTGCATTTAGCTGCCTTATTCTGTTTAGGCTGAGGCTGTAATACTGGCAACCAGTAATATATATCTTTGTCTTGGAGCCACTTTCTATTTACACTGCAGTACAGTGTATATAGTTCTTTTAAGTAGATGGTAATGCCCAATGTAAACCTTGTAAAATAAAACAACACCACTCTCAAAATCTTCAGCATGCTCTATTGCAAACTAATGGCATCCAAATGATGAGCGTGATTTTGCTCTTTATACGGTTTCTTTCCCACTCCTAATTTTAACCTAAGAATCAGCAGAGCTGCAGAGTCGGCACCTTAATTATCAACCAAACACTAATCAGTGAGTCTGTGCTCCACACAACCAAGGGGGTGTCCCAAGTACACAATTTCAGTAATCTTATCTTCTATCTTTCTATATGTTTTTTTAAACCAGGGAAGCAACTTTGGTCTTCAAAGAATGTATGTGAAAATTCCCATAGATTTATGTTCATATGGATACGCGTGTATATACATGAAACACTGATTTCTAGATTAGTTCATGTGGCCAAGGACCAGAGGGAATGACTAAAAGTGATATATGTACTACATAAAGTTAGGTTCACTTCTCCCACTAGAAACAATATAGTATAGTATAATATGTATTTGTCATAAAAACATTGCCCAAGACATTTGGCTTTATCACTGAGTGTATCTGAGTAAACCTAAAAACACATGACCCATCTACCCTGAAAGAGTAGCCTATTCATGGAGAATGAATAACCAGACTCAGTGACCATTTGGCCTTTTTCAACACAGCACTAAAAGAAAAATGACATCAACAATGATGAGTTGCCCCGACTGTTCCCCAGAGCTTGGACAAGACGAAGATGTTAAAAGTGCAAGCCAATCTGTAATATGACAGGGGCCTTTTCTTCTACTCTGTGTTCTCTTTGATAAATGGCACTAGAGGTATCACTATAACATATCCCCTTGCCCACATAGATGTCCTAAGGGCACTGTGCACCTGCTGGGTTGGTGGTTGTTGCATGGGGGAGCTCTAAGCAATGTTTTGTCCAGCTGTTAGGACTATAAAATGTGGGGTACACAGAAAGAGTAAAAACACAAGGGTAGGTAGTTTGTTGGCTTAAACAGCAGTATCCCGTGTGATTCATGTGTGTATGTTGGGTTAGAGTGTGTATAGAGTGTGTCAGTGTGACTGACTGAGTGAGTGAATGTGTGTGGTACTGTTACTCGTCAAGCAAAGGCAGGTGCAAGAAGTACATAAACACACAGCTAGGGGCCAGAGAGTATGGCACTCCATCAAACACTAAGGGCGCAACTGTGGGCAGCTGGATTTGCCATAGAAAACACCAATGAGAAAGTGCGGAGAAGATGAAGGGAAGGGGGCCTGAAAGTCAATAAAGAGGGGTAGAAAGAGCTGATGCAAAAAAGCAGAATGCACACACTAACACATGCACCGTATGGGAGGTGGAGGGTACTTTCTTTACTTTCTGCATACCTCAATAGTTGGCGTGTCCATGGTTCAGTATATATGTGCAGCACATCTGCAGGCTTGAAAGCCATGCTTTACACATTCCAACATGTCCTGCTCTCACAGCTTTGGGGAAGGCTATGGGAAAGTTGTCTGCCTACAATGGTGGACCAGGCAATATTCTACCTCAAGATGCGAACCATTTCTTTTAGTCTATATTCACAAAACCCAGAAATAGTTTTACTTTCATTTATGATGCTATATAAAAAAAGGTTTATTTTTCCTGTTCTTCAAATACTACACCATATAACAAGTCTGAAAAAAATCCCAAGACAGACAAAAAAAGAGATAACGATACAAAATACAGTAAAAACCAAGCTATAGGACTTGTGCTAGAACAACTATTAAAAGCTGTGTTTTGATTACCCTCCCTCTTTGCAGCTACATACTCCATGCATTAATGACCAGCTTTATGTGTGATGGAAACAAGTTAAAAAAAGGATGTAAATTATCTCAAAACCATAAAGGGCAGGTGAAAAGACAAAGACAGACAAAGAAGGGGAAAGAACCTAAAGTATTAAAACCTCCAAGGTTGGCAACGGGCCCACAGCAGCTAGGGGGCTGACAGAAAAAGAGGTAGACATAGACAAGTTGGGTAGCCTGAAAGCAGCCAGCTGAGCCATTAAGTGCTGATGCAGAAACAATAACTGTCTCTCCTAAGTCAGGAGGGAAGCAGTAGAAGCAGTAAGTAGGAGCAGGTCTGCTGGCATCTTGCCCAGAACTGACACACAGCAAAAATGCAGACACATGCTGAGAGAGTGGGACAGGAAAACAGACAAGGTGAACCAGTAGTGGTTTGTTATGCAGTTAAAACTAAAAGGAGAGCAGCTTTGTTACTCAAACAAAGGTCTGCATTAGAGAAAGAAAAACATCGAGTTACTACGATAACAAGAACTGATTTTTATGATAGTAAAAATGACATTGAGGTACTTTTGGGGGATGCATTAAAAGTTCATTATGGTTCCATCAGAGAATCTTTCTTATGAAATTGCGTTGATATGACACGTGTTGTGATTTAACACAACATAAATAAAAATAAACTGAGCTGAGCTAAATCATAATTGATATTTGAAGGGATTGCAGTTAGAAAAAAAAATATCACAACTACTATTTAGCACAGGTTAAAGCTGTAAGAATATCTGCACACAGGAAGAATATGCATGTTTGATTTCAAACAGATGTAAACAACAACAACAGCTGTTTGTAGATAGATGAAGGAGCTGGGCAGTTTATATAACCAGTAATTGCTGCCAGAGTTTGGGTTGTTTTTTGAGGGGGGCTTTGCATATTAGGAAGAATTGCTTTTTGTTTTGTTTTTTTTAAAGTTGGGTGGTGAGACAGAAAACAGAAAAGCAATCCAGCAAGTGTCTGTGAACAAAAATAATGGGTTTCCTTACACATATGACAAAATCCCAGTCAAGCTGCTCCTACCTCACTGAATGAAAGTTACAGCGGTACTGGTGTGTGCAAGCGGTACTCGCTCCCTATAACCGTCATGGTATAAAGACAATGATGGGGTATAAGTGCCGGTGGTAGCAGAAGCTGGGGGTCTAATTTTCTTGATTTCCATCCCCTCCAGGTGCTGCTGGCTTTTCTGTCGGCCCACTGAAGCAGTGACACATGTTCTCCACACATTCAAACTGTGGTTCTCTCTGCCACTGAATTACCACAATTAAGGAGTCTTCATGCGGAAGCAATTTGGCCAATACTAATGTGCCTAGGCAGTGAGGTTTGGAAGACAGTGGTTGGATGGGGTTGGGGTGGTGGGGGGGTTGGGAGGAAGGGGATCAAGAGCAAAACTGAAGGGAGAGTTATAAAAGAAGTAAGATGAGGGAAAGAGAGAGAGTGTGAGAGAAAAGGGGGCGACAGATGTGCTAAATGTGATAGACAAACATGTGCCGTGACATAGAGGATTCCCCCATTGCCACTTGTAAGGAAATAATTAGTCGGTGGTAAGATAGGTCATTAAAACACAGTTCTGGTTGAGAAGGTCTGCCTCTCAATCTCCCATATCCCCAGCCTAATGCTGCTCTGACAAATTTGGTTAGCATAAGAAACAGGGGCATTCTAGCTTTGAAGCAGATGCCAGGATGGAATACCAGTGTGGTTTCACCATGAGAGATGCTCGAAACTACAGACCACAGCTAATGACGCTAAACCAGTCCCCTCTATTGCTGAAATCCAACTCTGGATTACTATCCGTTCTCTCTCACACTCTCTAGATCTCTGCATCTCTATAGCTTATTCTTGTCCTCTTTCACAAGCTTTTCCCTCCTCACTCCACTTCCCTTATGAGGGGAGAATTAAAGAGAAAACGAGCAGAGCATTCTTGTTTATCAATAATCCAACGAGATCAATATTTATGTCTGAGCTTTGCAGAGGCTGACTGTGTCTGTGTGTGGTGGTAGCCAAGACGTGACTGGGGTTTTGGTGCTGCTGAGACACTTCAATGGGAGTTACAGTGGAAATTTATGGCTCTGTGACGTGGAGCTATGTGCTCAGTCGGCACTAGTCACTACCCTCAGATGGGGCGGTTGGCTCACAGCAGGGAGCCAGCTCTGCAGACACTACCAGATGACATAAATACAAACAGATTTATTTGAGGCTGTCATTGATTGGTAACATTCAGAGAGTCTGCTGCAAGAGCTTTAAAGTCTATTAGTCTTTTAGTGTGTTTCATTTAAAGTCTCAGAGATGTTCTTCCCTTTAGTGTGTGCGCTTGTATTTAGTTTTTATTAAGAATTACCTATCTCTGTTATCGAAACATTATGCTGAAATATGTGCAATGTCTCTCTTTTGATTTTTATTCTTCATCAAAGGCTCTAATAGCTTTAATGTTTACAATCAGTACAGTATCCATATTATTATACACACACAACACAACAGTCTTTAAATAATCTATACTTTCAAAAAACTGTTCACACTTTGGGCTCTGTTTATTACATCATCTGTAGGTGACATATTTTAGAGGCCAAAAGGGAGTCTATGTGGGATTTTCATATCATATTTCAGTTTAACACTTCAGGGAGAGATGAGCTCATTATCCCAACTCTAATGGGCAAAAGCTTAAATCTGTAGAAAATGTTCTTATCCCATGTGTGGCATGCTTGGCAGTAATCAGGCTTCTAAAAAGTGTAGTAGTTCTTTAAATTAAGCACTAATTCAAGTACTATAGTGCGTGTCAATGCTCAGTTGGATTTAGTGTTCAAGTAAATTACACCATCCAACATTCATATCAGAGAAGGAAGAAATAAGTCAAAACTCAGAATTCCACATTCTGCACTGGGACCGTCCATGTTCTTCAACATGCCTGGAATGGTAAATGGTAAATGGTAAATGGCCTGTATTTATATAGCGCTTTACTAGTCCCTAAGGACCCCAAAGCGCATCTCAATCACATCTCAATCACATCTCATTTCCCATGATAGAAAAAGTGAGCTACAATTCAAACAAACAAGGGGAAGAAACTACTTGGCGGAATTTCAGCTAACTTCTGTGGACGGTATGAGGAAAAGAGGCATGATAAATGGACAACCATGGTGAGAAAAGACAAGCATGATGTCCCCCTATGAATGCTTAAGCTCACCAAACCAACTTTGATGTGGAAATGCGTATGCGTATAGATATTTTGCATCTGTGCATACATGTGAAAAGCAGTTTAGTGAAAGTTACGCTTGATATGTTATTGCAACCAGACCTCAGGCACTTCCTGGCGCTCTCATCCCATTAAACGTATACATTTTCGCGTAATCCAATGTTTAATTGTGGGACTACACAGCAAACTTCTGCTTTGCATCGACTCCGCTGGCCTCTCTGATTAGCTCAGGACTAAAGTGAACAACAGAGAAAGAGCAGAATTCTTCATGAAGACACAAGAAAAGCAGGGAAGTCTGGACTGACTTAAAACATCATCACAATCTGCCAGGAGTGGAGCGAGCCCGTCTGTAGCTCATTGAAGTTTTCATTGACAAGAACCGTCTCAAGTTCCAGCCAAGATTTATTTATCAATTCTCTGATGCTGACACGACGTGTTTTTTATGTAAGGTTGCGTACGGATGAAAAAAATCCTTCTTTCTTTCTTTTCCTCCTGCTTTCTTCCTGTCCTGATGTCAATCCGTGAAGAAGACAAGTCGACAGGCAGAAATTTCTCTCAAACCAATAAGTTACCTCTTCAAAGAAATATGGATACTTGAGTGAGAGGCCAGGCCACGCTGAAACAGACATCTCAGGGTTTTCATTAAGCTTCTCAACCCTTTACTGACATTTGTGACAACCGCAGACCATAAAAAGGGCTGTTGTCCTTCCTTTCTTCACAGGAGAACAATCAAAAGAACTATCAAAACAATCTCCATGAGCTAAGTGTATGGGCTCATTAGATGACAGGGCAAAGCTGCATGTTCCTCTGACTTGTCTTGATTAATAGATGAGAAACATTAAGGTTGTGAGTAATAAGCCTGTGTCAGCCAAAATCTACACAGGAAAACAATGAAAAACTGAGAGAGTGCAACCTCCTGTGTTCAGTCTTATAGCCAGAAGCATGCTACCAACAGCTGCATTATTAGTGGCGCACAAGAGAAAAAAAACAGAGGAAGGAGGAGGTAGCAAAGACAGATGGGCAAATTCTGGGACCAGAAAACATAAAATCTAAAACATACGAGGCATCAGATTACACAGGTGACAGGACGATGTGAAAAGTTTTCCCCCCTCTTATAACAATGAGCTATTACCGATATTTATTGTGCTACAGCATCACAGGCAGTTAGATCACAGGGATATAAACTGCTGGCCATGACAAGAGCAGCCTTTTTCATGCAGTGCAAAAATGCGTAAAACTATTGTTGATGTGTCTCAAAGATCATGTTTGTTTCCAAGCAACGGGAGATATCAGTGTGAAGAAAAGCATAAGTAAGTCTCACTAATGTGACCCTGAATGGACTTGGCAGGTTTTTTTCCCCCAATCGTTTCCCCAGCTTTGTCCTGACCCCCCCCCTCCTCACCTCACCATGGTAAGTGTAGGGAGAACTAAAAACAAAGGGCTTGTTTTAATAATGATACGGTTAAATGAGTGAGAGCATACGTCCCTTACTAACATTAACAACATGCCTATAGTTGCTATGCAGTGAGAACATAGTCTTGATTATTTGCCTTAAATGGGATCATATGTTCAGAAACTAGCTAGCTATGTATATATATATATATATATATATATATATATGAATGATCCATTTAAGATGGAGGTAGGAATACATTGCATTTGCAAATATGCACGATTCTCTGCCTGTGTGCCTAAACTGACACGCAATTAGGTGCCAGACCTGGGATTAATAAAGCAAGCCAATGACCAGTTGTATTTCTGGGCACAGTTGGCCCCACACTCTCACCCTCTTTATTTCATTCTGTCACTTTTCCCTTCAACCTTTATGTTCCTTTTTCTTTCATTTTTCATCTTGCTCATTATATCATTCACTCTCTCGTCCTCTGTTCTTTTCCCCTCATGTCTGTCACGCTAAAGCTATGTCACAGCTCGTATATCACCCAGCAATCATCTAAAGCATGACTGGTGACCACCACCAACCAACTTTTACCAGACCTCCCTCTTTTTGTCGCAGTCCAGACCACCACAGAGCTCCAAGGCCGGAAAACCAGCTGTGGTAGCTACATTAAAGTTCAATCCATCAATGGTGGAAATGCCAATTTTATGCTAATTTAAATTGCTTTGATCTTTTATCTTTCAAATATAGCCTTGTAGAGTAAAATAAGGAAGTGAGAACCAAAGTTACAGTCAAGGGCAAAAGTCTGGACAGTAGAAAGTTTATACCGCTCACTTATAACTCAAATAAGACAAGTTAAAAAAATTACTTTTGAGCGTTTTAAACACCGCTCATGTTTAAAAGAGGTGCAGGCAAAAAAGAAAAAAAAACAAAAACATCCATTGTATAAAATGTAAATGAGCTGCTCAAAGGGTGTGCACTTGCGGTATATGGAATTGTTGCTCTGTCACAGATGTGACAAAGACAGAAATACTTAACTACACACACAGACTTGAATGAAAGCAGGAAAGGGCACAAGGCTTATTCATAATTATCATCTTTTTCTAATCAGGCTTTGTACCAGTGCTGAGTGTAAACTGGTTATTCATTCAGACATTTAATGAGACTGCTTTCAATAATATATCCTTGAGATGTCAGTAGAAATACATGTGAGAGCCTAATGTGGTCAGCAATTAGCAATGACAAAAAGAATCTGGATGGATTAAACTTTTTCACTACCAAAATTAGACACATAAACACAATTCTTACGCACGGTGTATTTTACACTCACACAGAACTGCATAGAGTTGAGTAAGATGTGGGAGGTCACTGTGGTCAGTGTGTTGCCGAATCTGAGGTTAGCAGTGGGTAAAAGTATTGGTAGACAGGAATTACTGGCTACTACTATTACTGCTGCTGCTACTAAAAACCACAATAACATGCATAATGTATAAACATTAGAACACGCATATAACATAGAACCGGGAATTCTGACAATTACAAAAAAAGAGGAGAATACAAAAGAGGACCTAGTAACAAATCCAAAAAGAATTGGGAACAAAATAAAAGTTGTCAACAGAGAAGACTTAAAAGCATAAGAAAAAGACATAAATAAACTGAGATGAAGCTTAAAAGGGAAAAATACTATGTTCTAAAACAAAATATAAGTTATGAATGAGGAGTGAAGTAAAGTAGAGCCAAACCAACACAGCTGATGCTAACCTTCTGAGCACAAAGGCACATAGTCCAAGCGTGCATGCACTGACGCAAGCACATATGGGCACACACCTGTCCATTTTCAGCTAGAGATACCAATAATGACATACTGTTTGCTGCATAGCTCACCAATAAAATACAACACTAGTGTGGACTTCACTGGAATGCAAAGGAGAATCAACAGTCCCACACAGCTGTGTGATAAACCATGCAGACATGCAATCGAGTGACAAGGAAAATATAATTTTACGGTATGTTTTCTTATTTTACTCATATCTGGTCTTGTGAAACACAGATTACACTGGATGTGCTGTGCGCTGTGTTATTCCTGTAGTTGCCACTGAGCACCACAGTAACTCAAAGTATTACAAGTCCTAGCGGCTGTGTTCCAGTCAGCTGCAATGAATTTTAGTCTCTGAATGTTGCTCTTAATATTTTTGAATATTTTACAGTCTGTCAGTGCCTTGAGATTAAAACTGAAGCTGTTGAGTTTGCCCGTGAAATGCTGAAATGTGGAATTTCTTTTGGACAGTGAATTAATTCTCATACCTAAACGTTTCCCTCCCGCGAAGGACACTGACCATCTGTGTTATCAGCTAGACTTCAATATGAAACACCTTCCCCTATTGAAAAACTTTGCAACATCAAAAGAGAGAAGGGAGGACAAATTCCTAAAAGAATGAAAAAGCATATGTTCAAAGTGAACAGCGTTTGTTTGCCGTCTTCAGTTTTTAGCTTCAGCGTGTATCAGTTGTGTGCTGGCAATACCTTGATGAGTGCTACAGCAGTTGGGGACACGAGAACAATCTCATGGTTTAAACCCAAATCTTGTGTTGCATTAGATCTGCCACCTTTACCACAAATATCTGCAGCCAGTGAGCCAGTAAGTCACACTTACGGAAAAATAGCGGCTGGTGTCGCCGTGGCAAACTTTATTTTCTTACCAACCGCACAGCACACATCTCCCTTAAGGTATGAGTGTTCCCGAAATTGCAAAAGCAGATACAGTACTAGACATTTTTGGTTATATCATAGGAATTATTGCTGAGTATTTTCCCTACATATACTTACCCAGCACACCACCTATTCTCCTCAAGTCTCATGCCTTTTAAGCTCAAACTTACTTTTCTTCTAAGCCCCCACTGCTCCTTTTCTAGCCTGCCAGCACATGGACCAGATGTGCAAATGTTTCTCCATGTCGCTATTCAAGCCCCGTTCCAAGAGAAAGGCAAAATGAGGGGAGAGGAATATTTGACTTCACTCCACGGGAGACCAGCTTCATAAATTTTGGCGGCTACACAACGGTGAAAAAGGTAGCTTGGCTGGCTTGGCTGGGGGAGAATGTTGACGGCATACCAAACAACATGATCCTAATGAGTTGGAAAATCCCAGGCCCTCCAGAGGACTGTCCAGATGCTACCGTCATGAGAAACGCTACTGTTTTATTGAATTCAGACTCCCCTACCTTTCTTTAACAAGGGACAAAATTTATTATTTGACCATTAAGACACCCTAGGTGACATGAAGCATTTCAGAGTTAATTTGGTCTCAGCTGCAGGTCCAGCAGCCCACATTGGGCCCCAATAAGACAAGTTGATCTTCAAGTGTCTCGCGTGAACTCGTGTATACTTGGAGAACTTCAGTTCTGGATACGTGCATGCCAATTTGCCCAGAGTTCAATGCTATCGAGTTGGCTTGTTTTCCCATCAGTGACAGTCTGACAAATGTACTGTGCCCTCAGAAATAACTGGAAAGGTTTTCATAAGAAAGTCAAATCACTTTTAATATTAGCCAGTTCAATATATCTTTCCTGACAATTTACTGGTACAAGTAAACAAAGGACGATAAATAAAGTTTGCGAGGATAAACGAGAGTTATCCTCAAAAAATGTTCAATAAATCAAGAACAACAATGAATGCCTTAACATCTAATACTCTGGTCTAAAAGAGACCAGATGAGTATGTTTGTTCTTTGTTCCATCACTACTGAGCCATTGAAAGGATATAATAAATCAAGCTACCTTACAGTAACATATTATAACAACTAAAAAACAGAGCGTTCCCCTGGTGAGCAATTATAAACATGTCTTTTCCACTCTGATAACTCTTCACAGAAAGAAGAAGTCACTGTACAACTAGTGTCAGTGTAAGATACACATGCACAAATAAGAAATAGAAGCAAATTCATCACACACACAAAAATCCAACTAGAGGTGATTTTCAGTGTCCTACTCTGTCTCCTCTCTGTAGACAGGCCTCAACCTACAATCACTACAGTGTAAGCAGATCAAAGAGCAGTAGAAAAAGACTACTATTCTTATGAGCTTGGTCAGGGGCAAGAAAAGAATGAATCTGGATTTCTGTGTTAAGTGGTTTTGCTATTAGCAAAGGCAAGGCAAGCTTTGTATTGTCTCGTGTTACTCACCTGGAGCCTTGTACACTTCAGTAAGCAGACTTTCATTAAGTGTCACTGGCGCTCCGTTGACCATGCTGTGGGTCCAGCTCTGACAGATTGTTTGGAGCAAAAGTGTCTGGGCCCTTGTGGCCTGTATAGTGAAGTGGGGAAGTTCAAAAATAAACTCTGTGGTGGGGACTGAAGACCTTTTGCTCCTGCAAGAAAAGGGACAAGACAGAGTCAGATACACATAAATGCCAATACGCTCTAAATGAAACAGACACTGGTGGAAACAAATGGTTCACAGCTTCCACAAATCCATCAATATCACATCACAATATAAAACAGCTCATTGATAGCACCAAGGGCCAAATAAGTAGAACTACATTCCAATAGTAAATTGAAGAAGTACCAAGTGTGAGCCAAGCTTTCCTTAGTTACTTGGCAGGTAGGTTTAGTTTGTCGACCCTTCCCTCCCCTCCGTCAAAACTGTGATGATGATTTATGTGAAAAGATGTACAGCCCAGAAACCCGACCCTGAAAAGAATCTCTACGCCTTTAATATTTCATCTGTCTCCAAGAGTGTGGGGGGAGCGAGTTTGTGTGAGTCTGCGCGTATGACGAGCTGATGAGTTGAGCGTTCAGGGGGATGAGGTAACACCACAGTCCGATGGAGTTCTCCAGGCCTCTGTCCATCAGAAATTCAGCGGAGCATGCTCTCATTTCTCATCTGACACACACACACACACACTTGCTTTTTTCATTTTTTTTCATTTACAACCCAGTCTTCAAAAAAGTTAGCATGCTGTGTAAAATGTAAAAAAACAAAACAAAACCCAACTAAACAAAATAATCAAAACAGATTTTGTTTCATGACTTGTTTTTAATCCAGAGTTAATTACAAGTGTTTATTTTTGCAGCAGAACTAAAAAGAAAAACAATGATTTAAATGAGAAATGTGGGGTTTTTTTATGTTGCAAGCACTTGGTACAGAGGCATGTGTCACAATGATGTTGCATCAACTCTTCATTTAACAAAAGCGTGAGGGAGTTAAGAACAGCTGCTTTGGACCTTAAAGCCAACCCTTTGACATCATGAGCAGGGGCAGCAAGTATGTTGTTTCTGTTTGTGTCTTTCAGCATGAATAAAACCATTGCAAGATAACCATAGCCATATCTACCACTATAGCATTATAGTTGCCGGCTTTAAACTCTGTGCTGATAAGAAGCTGGATAGCTCCCCCCCCCCCCAAAACCACAGCATCCATGCTTTCCAAACAGATCAGAGAGCAGCTTCACTCCACCTCAAACAAACTGTGTCCCAAAGTAGTTGGTGATGTTTCTAGGTCTGGCTTTTGACTTTTTTTTTTTTTCTTTGCATGGTAGAGCTTTAATTTCCACTTGCAGATGAAGCAATAAATTTGGTCTAACCCCTTAGAAATCCATTGCCAATGAATTTCTCAGAACAAAATGTCTGCATTGATCAAAGATCATTGCCATTCAATAATGAGTTCGGCCTTGGTCCTTTGCGTACAGACATTTTTCCAGATTATCTTAATCTTTTAATGATATCGTGTAGCACAGATGTTCATTATTTGTGATTTTACATTTATAAATATGTCATTGGATAAGGTGAAGAAACCTTTACATCGGAAATTCCTTTAGGGATGCTTTATTTAAACACCAAATCACAGCCTAACCTAAACTTTGCAATAATTGGTTGTGATGTTCTGTCGGGTGTTTTGCACTTTTCTTATTAGAAATTATTTTAATATCAGAAACATCAGAAATGTTGTCGTTGTGCTTTTCTTTTTACTACTTATAGCAAAGCCTGAGGCTAGGCAGGCTGAACTAAGCACAGTCAAACAAGTCTCTTTAGTTCCACTCCTGTTTTCCTCTCATGTTCTCAAGGCAGGAAAATAGGAGTGGAACTAAAGTTTCTTGGTCTAGGATTTTGAGGACTGGCAGTGCCCCCAGCACAGATACCCATCTATGTATTGCATGTGTGTTCACTTGAGTACTTATTGTAATAGAATCTGCCCTACGAGTGGAGGTTTCATTGAAAATAGAACTGTGACTAATTCAAACGATGGCTGCAGCGTGTCAGGAGCGAGCATCACAGTTCATTTAATCACGCACCCATTTTGGTCTGGTCCCAGTTCTGAGTGTGGGACATGTCACAAGGCCTTTCTCTGCGCTCAGCAGCTCTGCAATCATTTAACTTCTCTGCTTCCCTCCCTGTCTTTCTTCAAGTCTCTTTATCTTTCCCTTTCTTCTGCTCCTGGGTGGTTCGGCAGGGTGACATGAGCAGTTAGCTGCACACAGGCAGACCCAGATTTCTGAAGCATCTGCTGTGTCTTCTACGAGACAGAAAGTGAGAGCGCGTTTGATAAAGAGGCTACAGGAAAAACACAGGAAGAAAGGAAGAAAGAAAACTCAAACCTGATTGGGTCAATGAGTTTACCTTGACGGCACACATATATGTTTAAAATTCTGTGCCTACATGTGGTGGATTTGGCAACATAGGAAACCATGCCATGTCATGCTTTTCTGCTAGTAAAAGTCACTACTGTTGTATGCTATACAACAAGACATCAATCAAAGAGTTTCTCGTGTGCTTTTGTGCGTTCAAATATGTGCACACTGTGTGTGCACATAGCAAGATACTGCAGCTGAACAAAAGAAAGTGAAGGGAAGCCGGCAACAACAATGTCCCCACATGCAGAGCAAATGTGCCTGCAAAGCCACTTCAATGAGAGGACTGGCAAGGGATGAAAGTTTGTTGCCTTATTTGAGTGTTTATAGCATTTAAGGGGAGCTGTCATGTGCATGTGGTCCCCTAAAACTTTAATTATGCACCTGTTTTTATTATATTATGCCCAATTCTTTGCGAACAGCAACTTGGATCTTGGATTCAAATGAGAAACAGAAACTCTCATTAGGGTGTTTTGGGAATGCTGTATGCGAAGACAGCCAGGCACTCATCGGATTTCATTAAGTAGCTGGCACGGTCAGTGTTTCTTGCTGCAACATGGTAAACAGCTTTCTGGCAGGCAGTGTTTCACTGTTGCCGCAAGCTTTGTGGGAAAAAAACCTCAAAAAGATTCAAAATAACACCTGCAGCATCACCTGCAGTAACAAACAACATTAAAATATTTGCCTTGAAACATACATTAGCTATGCACAATGGAACTAACAATAACTAACATGTATTTTACTGTTATAGTGCAGAAAGCCTATTAGTCTGTAGCTTGGGGAGCAAAACTCATTAGAGAATATCTATACTATAATGTGGAGACCTACCAGAAGGGTGCCCACAACCCACTTTAGGTCCTAACTCAGGCTCTTGGCATTAACTTCAGTGCCTCATTGAATAGCCTGTCTCTGACCTCACAGTGGTTCTTTAAGTCAATAACTTTTTCATTAAAATGCAGAGGCCACCAGGAATGTGTTAAAAGAAAATTAAAATTAGTCAGGAAAAGGAGAAAATTTGGTATTTCAATTTCAGCTGTCCTTTGATGTATTTCAGAGAAAAAGCTCAAATGTATTTGAGAAACATTAGGCCATATTTCCCATCTGTTCCCTGTTGGAGTCAGAACTAGACCAGGACTAACACATCCTGACCTTTCTGGTGAACAACTAGTTGACTGGCTGGAGTCTCAGTCCAAATCAAGCAAACAGGGCATGAAGTTGGGCTGAAGCATGAGTCAGAGCTAAAAGTACCACACCAGCTGTGGTACTGTTTGCCTAGCTTGTTTCCTCTGTGCACAGGACCAAATCTGGACACGAAGCAGGAACAGATTAAAATGTATATTTTAGCCAATAAAAGAATTATTGAAACATCATAGAAGCTAGAAAGAAAATAACATGATAACCAAATACTTTGGTTAGTATCCTTAAATTATTTTGGGGTTTTTTTTGGAAACCCACAATAAATATTTCACATAATCATAGTTGGCATTCATTTAGGCCAGTGGTCTTAATGGTGCTAATCAGCATCCTGGTTCAATATGACTGTGGTCACAGCTATATTTAGACAAGTACAGCTGGGGTTATAGCTATCGAGCTTTAACTGCTGCTTTAGGCCACACATAACCACAAAAATGCATATACCTGTCCAGACACAAATAAATAATGTTGGCAAAAGTGCACATACATCTGCATGCAAACACATGGTGAAACACAAGCTCTGTAACACTATAAACCAGTACGAGCAGGTTAGTGGGCCAGAGCATAATGAGCAGGAGTAATGAGGCTACAGCTGACAAGAGCTGCTGCTCTAACAACCTGCAACTGGAGCAGTTATAAAATTAGGTGCCAACACTTAAGGCTGAAAAGATGCACTATGCTAAGCATCTATAATACTGAAAGGAAGCATGTTCTTCAACCAGAGCGAAACAAGGGGAAAAGAGAAAAAGAACAAGAAAAACACGATTAAGCCATGCAGAGAACACAAAAAAGAACAAGGGGAAAACAACAAGCATATGTAGCATAAGAATACAGACTTGCAAGTCTATGTTATTCTCCAGGTAAAATAATACATTAAATGGGAGTCTCATTAAAGGAAGTATGTGGAAAAGCTCCAGTACAAACTCAAGCAGGAATAGATTATGTAACTGATATGTTGTTGCTTTGTACTTTTACAGAAATAAATGAAGGTAGCATAATTAAAGAAAGCTGGTTTGTGTTGCATAAATGTTCAGTAATTGGTTCCAATCCTGATATGTTGGCATTGGTGAAGATGTTTCGAAAAAGACAATAAGTGAGAAATACAAAAAAGCAAGTCCTCATGTTACAAGAAAATTCATTTTTTAAAGATCAGCATCTTGTGAGATTGAAGGACTATTACCAGGTGCAGCTGGTCCTAATGGTTTACATAGTGTCCCAAAATACAAGCTTGGAACCTGCGCACAGTTTCCAGAACCTACATTTTCTTATTACTCATATCCTGTACAGTACCAAAAATCAGTTGCCTCACTCTTTCCAAAACACAACAACATAGACAGCTGTGGGTTCTGGGACATCAGCAGTAAATGTGGAGCAAGGTGTCTGGTCTCTCCATAGACCACAGAAAAAGAAAAAGGCACACTCGCACAGAGACCCATCCCTGGCACAAAGGCATTTTTTTTTCTCCAAGGGGGCTAAATGGGAAATTACTCATAAAAACCTTCACCAATATAAGCTGTTAAAAGTGCAACATGATGAATGTTAAATTAAAGGCAGTTTAAAAAAAATGCAATGGCTGACAATGTGAGACTTTCTCTTGACTTTAACTTATCTGAACCTATTTTCAAAGTCCACAGTAACACCAATGCAATCCATTACGGGCTGACATATTTGTCTGATAGATACAACAGATAGCCACTGTCCTGAGACCAGTTATCTAAAGTTTCTTCAAATCATTCACTGCCACACCTCACCTTAATTAACCAATACAAACATTTCCCAACTCAACTAGTTGACAAAATCCTCTACTACTATTTCCAGAGCTTCTATGGAGGGATTTAGACTCCAGGTGGAGGGAAGGGAAGACTGACAGCTTGTACCTTTTGTCCTTTTTTCAGACTGATCTAAAGTACTGGAGAATTCCCAATCTCTCCGAGCCAAGGTCACTGACCCCCTCTTGAAAATAACCAGAGTGACTTATGGGCTGCTCTAAAGTCCCCTCTTTTATCATACTACAAAAGACACACTACAGTGTCTTGCAAAGCCTCCAAACGAAGATTATAAATCATGTAAGCACTTCACACTGAACAAAAACACCTAAGTGACCAACTGGGGAGGAGGGGGAAACTTTTTATCATTTTGCCACCCGGAGGTCAATTGGGTTAAATGGCTAGCATCTAAAGAGACTGAAAAAACACTACTACAGAAAAGTGATCCAGTCAAACGTGAATAAATAAACCTCTTGAAAAATGATAGACAAGAAACTCATTTAAAGGTACCGTTAACTCTCATAATTCTTTCCAGCAATTCATTTTATTGACCGTACATGGTCTATGTCATTGTTCTTATGAGAAATGTAGCTGCAGCTGCAGCTAAGCCTCATGTAGAAAGAAAACCTAAATTATATTTTTAGCAAAACGAGGTCCAACTTACAACTTGGTGATATAATTTGAAAAAATTTTATGTCCCTTAAAATTTATGTATGATTATGACTTGAATTTTGATTTAAACTGGGCCCTGGATTCCTCAGTTGTGCAGATATATAGTTAGTGTAAGGAAATATTTTAAATTAAATAATCTCTCCATCATATAGTGAGGTTACACATTATGTGTGACGAGGAATTTCTTTTAAAGTTCTGGTGTTGCATTGCCTTCACCTTCCTTTGCACCATATTCAAGGTATTTTCAAGTCTGTCTTATGTTGATTTGTAACAATCAGCATTCTGTAACATAGCCAGCGTCTTTAACAGCTATGCAGAGGGTCAGCGAATGAGTTAGCGGTAGACGTGGACTGTACGTGTAGCCACGGCTCAAAGTTTTGCAGTTCCTTTGGGTCAAAGGTGTTCAGTGTGTGCATTTCTCAGTCACTGGTCCTGAACAGTCGAAACTCTTCACAGAACCCAACACTCTCTTTCGTCTCTCACACATAGACACAGATGCAGCCCTCCCGTTCCTCCCATCTGGAGCACCCCTGACCCAAATCACACACGTATGCACACAACCTCACATGGACACACATGAATACATGCACTGAGATCCATTCTCAGGAGAGGGCTTCATTACACAGGGATTACTAAAAGAAATGTTTTAATCAAGTTGTGCAGACAGCTGCAGACCGCAAGGCGAGAAAATGGCAATGACGTGGTTCATCAGGCGTTAAAGGAAAACATATCAAGAGGCCTGTGTATGTGTTTGCATAATGGGGGGTGTGTGTGTGTGTGTGTGTGTGTGTGTGTGTGTGTGTGTGTGTGTGTGTGTGTGTGTGTGTGTGTGTGTGTGTGTGTGTGTGTGTGTGTGTGTATAGCTTCCTGCCTCTGTCCAGCTGTGGTAGACATGCGGTTTTTGTCAAGGACACAGATAGATAGAGATAAGAGAATCTCAACCTACAGACTGCAAACCTAATAGCATATTTATGCTATACAGATTCTGCTTTGGACTGTCCTTTTATTGTAACATCTGCAGCAGTCAATAAAGCACTGCTTTTCCTCTCACAATCCTTTTGTAACCCAAGTGAATGGACCACCTCCTCTCCTCCATTGTCTTTGACCTTCATGCGCATGACAAGAAGGAATACCAGTTTTTATTATGCATTTTTTTTAACTCCACGCTTCTTAGCTAAATAAAGCTTAGACTTTATTATGGCGACACCATTCATTACTCCAAGCCTTATTACTACTTGTAGTTTTCTTCTCGTGCAGTAAAAAGTGAACGAGCTTCTTTCTAGGAAGCAGTGGATCAGTATTATGGGCTGGTGAGGAGGAAAGGACAGTGGAATGCACACCACAGTAGATGATAATCCACTCAGAGCTGATAATCCATGTATCCTTCCCCATTTCCCACTGTTTTCCCTCCCTCAAGCTTCAGTTCCTCAGATGACTAATTCAGGAATTAATAGAATCTCTCAGTCAACTGAAAACATCTACAGCTGCTCCTGAATCCACCATCTTAGACCTCATCTATATATACAAATAAAGTTTGTGGTTAAGTTTAAATTCAACAGACATTCTTGGACTGCAAATTATTGTTTCTTGAAAGCATAACATGTCCTTTAGCGCTGGTTCTAAACCCATGTTGATTTAAGCCACCAAATGACACTTGCAATCACAGGGGTAAGTATATAGTGAATATGATTATACTACGACGGACCAGTTTGACTGTCAAGACCGGCACAGAAGTCTCCATAAGAATAGGGATATCAATGACTACGAGCACAAGTCTTGCATTTGCCAATACCATACCCTTAATACAACGTTCTTCAATACATCCACTGATCTCCGTCAGCTAGAAAACCAAATAAAAGCATCTGAAAGCAGATGCAGAGGAGAAAAAATCCTTACCACAAAGTTGGCCAAAGAAGTTTATAGACTGTGCCACAAGAAATATGATGTTTGACCCTGCAGCTCACAATCCTTTACAGTCAGATGCTTCAGAGTTAAAAGTGGAACAATATTACATCATATGTCATTCCAGGCTTTTAATGCACACCTGTTAATACATAAAGACTACTTTGTTGCAGTTTATGCCCACGTCCATTCGACTTCAACATGTGAAAATGTTCGGAAAACATTTCCATGTTTCTGCAAGAACAGGGAGCATGTGTTGCCTTGTTGAGCCAAATGAATTCCCCACTGCTCCCGTGGCCTCCGAACTACAACTCAAAGCTGAGCATGACCACAGGAACCACATGCTGATTTGAGGTCATTCAATTATCCTACACCATACAGTGACAGCTCACTATAACATTAACCCTGCCCACACAAAAACCTTGATGAGCAAGGTCTTAACTGAGGCCCTTTTAGTGATTCCTTGATTAGGAAATCAACGCTTCTCAAAGGTTAGTGGAACAACACAATGGTTGATGCAGTAGCTGCATGTATGACATCATACAAAAATCATTATAATTTGTAATTAAAATGTATACTCAGAGCACGCAAATGTGTTTTTCCCCAACCAGCAGCAACTCCCAAATCAGTCTTCTTTAGCCAAAATGATTAACCAGTTCAACTTCTTAATGATATTGTCTGCCAAAATGGCTGTTGGACAAATATAACAGCCACAGTCAATGTTCTCAGCAGTAAATGCTGTTCATGTATATTTGCTAAATTTGAGTTGGATCTCTACTCAAGGACACAGAAAGCATTTGTCCTCCTGTTCTTGGCTGTGCTTGGAGACACAGACCAGGAGCAGCTTGCTATGACTAACTATGAACAGGAGTAATGAGGCATTACAATCACACCAGAAGCCTCATGCCTCAGATGCCTCAAGCAGCCTTCATAAATCACAACATGAGCTAATCTAGAGTCTAGACTACTGGTCCAGACATAGTAGTATGTACTTCTCAACTTCACATAAAAACCCTACTGGTAGTGTTAAAAGCTGAACTAACTATTGACAGTGTAATAGACTTGGACCAATAATTAGATATCAAGGGAAAACCAACATTCTTTTCTATTCTGAACCGTTTGCAAAGTAACTCAGCTTTCTGTGGCTATATAACATGCACCTGTAATGTCACATACTTTAGGAAATTATCCCCTAAGAAATAGCTGAACGAGTAACAGGGGCTGCTAAAAATGCCACATAAAAGCTGGCATGGGCTTGAATTATGGCCTGCAATGCGACGAACCACACTAAGCTGCTGCTGGTTTGTTGCTTGGTTGGTTGGTGGGCCCCGGCCTTGGCCTGTCTCCATATGTTGCTGCAGTCAGGTGGCCCTGCATAAGCAATATTATATGGTGTGAGCTCAAGTGTGTGTGTGTATGTGTGCTCATGTGTCTGAGTTAGGTTAGGTTTTGGAGAGATCGATGCAGGTGGCACTTCTAACATTCCCTTCCTCCTCCCACTCTTTTTCTATCTTGAATAACAGCTTTAACAGCCAAACCAATTGAGACATGCTGCAGAGTCCTTGTGAAGTTGGGGGCCAATATATTGGCTTTCACTGAACAACCCGACGCCTCTCGGCTGCTCCTTAATTTACCAGGACTAAAAGTGCATTTTAGAGGGTTTTTGGCTTTTGGAAATCTAATGATTTTAATTTGATTAGTTCATGCTAGTGTATATTCATGAGCATGAACTTTAGATAGAAAGCACTTAGAAACAGTGTAGAAAAAAGTGCTTGTGCGAATGGGTGTGATTGAGTGAAAGTACAAGTTGTGTAAAGCACTTTGAGTGCTCAGATTGAGTAGAAAAGCGCTATATACCAGTCTATTTACCATTTACCATATTAAGAAGAGAGACGTGTTCCACAGTTCTTTGCATGAGTTTGATAGATTGCAAAGTTTAACAAAAAAGTTTAGAAAAAACAAATGTGACTTGACCTTTGGATGCTCTTCTTCTCAGCTATGTTCAGCTGTGCTGAAAACACAACACCTAACCCTTATTACAGTTTGCATTTTCTAATTAGCGCTTATTTCTTAATTTTGAGTTAGTTTACCTTTTATTGATATTAGTTGTAGTGTCTATAATTATAATTATGTGTCAAGGGCAAAGTATTACAAAGTATTAGTATTAACTATGACGATGCAGCAGAGATTTTAATTTCTTAAAGTGGACCGGAAGAAACAGCTGATTTAATCATATGAAGTGGACCAATGTATATGGTAGGAGATCAACCTTAATGAGTGACACATGCTATATATGCAAAAGCTTTCTATTTGTATTCTCTTCAGGTGGGTAAAGTTTGTGGTGCCATCTTTAAAGACATTATCTCAGTGTTTCAGCCAGCACCTACTGTAAGAATTTAGCTCTACACCTCAGCCTGAAATCAAGTGACAGTGATCAAGTAGACCTAAGCTTAATGTTTACCAATAAGACAGCATTCACAAGTAGTTATATATTACTCATTAATGGTGTCTAAACACACTTTGTCAATGTTAGGAAAACCAACAGACCAGTTTTTTTGTGCAGTTTTCAACCTATTCAGTTCAATCCAACATTTCTACACTAACACAACAAAAATTCCTCCATAGCATTAAGCCAAGTGTACAAGGCTAAAACAACACAAGTGAGTGCCCATCCTAAGTAATGCTGACAAGAAAGGTTGTACCAACCACCTGGATACTTCTTGGACGTTTCAACCAACAAAACAAGAAGACATTTGGCTGCCTTCATGTTAGGTGATTTCAGCATGGAAAACTACAAGGTCAGAGTCTGCTGCAGAGCAATTATACTTTCCTAAAATTTCATTGTATTTAAAAACTGCAGAGACAAAGTCCCAGAGGTCTTGCATACATATAACCCCATGCCCAACGAAATCCAAGGCAGACGGGGAGAACATGTCAAGGCAGTGTAATTTCCCCAGTAAAAGCCCCTTGTTACCAACTGTGAGAAGTGGGAGCCTTTGTGGTGAGACTGAAGGAAATCTGAGCTATGCACTCATCGGCCAGCTCATCAGCAGACGTGCGTGGTCTTCATAGACACTCAGTGTCCCTCAAATCTCCCATGATTACCTGGCAGTCATACATACTTAAGCAAGAGCTGGCTGCCTACTGGCACCTTGAGGGTGTGTATGTGTGTGTGTCTCCTACTCACAGACAATGCTCCACACTTTCTGTTATTTTAAACTTCAGCATGTATAGCTCTGCTCAGTGTCTGGTCAGAGACGAGAACATCTTGGAAAGGGATATTGTTAAAGTTGCATCAGCTACGACAAGCCCTCCCAAAACAAATACCAGCGAAGTTAATTTAAACACTACCACCTGGTGGAGTGCATCTTCTGGGTGCCATACTGACCCAGTGTATCACTCTTGGGCTCAGCTTTTTCTGTTGTAAAGGGAAACCTCAAGCTTTTCAGGTTTCCATGAATGCATACAATCTATAACACAACTTTGCCGTTACAAGTTGTATGAGTTTTAATTTGAGATGGGGCAAGAGTTTAAACACTCTGAGGCCAGAGGTCAAATGAAATTAAGACCAACTCTCAGTCAGTGACCATTTCTATCTTTTCATTCTGACCCATAAACGAGTATTTAACATTATGAAAGCGACAGAAAAAAAAGAAAGAAATGGAAACATTAATTCATTTTTTGACTATTCAAACATTCCAACTGTGAGCAGTTAAACAACCACTCGCATATATCTCTTCTAACTACTGTCTGCACTCTGTCAAACCTGTTCTTCATCATTCTTCTAGGAGCAAACTATCACATTGTGTTTATTAGTTTCTGACTTGCAATACACAGGTCAAGAGGCAGGCTTTCTTGCCTCTTGCTTAGACGAACAGGGTCAAATAGAAGTCACATTACCTCTGAAATGACAAAACTAACAACACTAAGCAGCAAATCCAGCCCATCTAAAATACAGTGAGTGACAGTAAAATAGACAACTGTTAAAAAAAAAAAGAGAAAAAAAAAGTGAAAGCTGTTTGGTAGCAGATATACTGAAGTGCCTGGAAACGAGGTTAGTAAAAGTCAAAACCATCTGCAGCTCCGACAGGTTTAGATCTCAACTAATTGGGGTAAATCGGCTTCTAAGCTTGTGTTCTTGCACAGATTTCCTACTATAAACAATTAATTTGCGTAGACAAGTGTTGCATGAACAGTATATCTTGGTGGGGACTTTAACCTGACTCTACTCTAACCCATGCGAGCTTGTGTGGGTTAAGGCTTGGTTTTAGAATTGTGGTTAGAATCAGGTCATGACTTTGTTTCTTTAGATCATAGCATGATGTACTGCCTTTCGCCTGCTTCACTTTGCCAGACAGGTTCTATTTAAGTGATTCCTTGATTCATCGAACCTAGCAGTAATTAGGCTTCAGTGTGGGAAGTGAAACTGAATCATAATCAGAATATTTTATTAATATCTAAGGAAAGGGCCAGGTGATATTGGATAGGACTCTTAATTTTAATTAAGAAATCATCAGTTAAAAACTGCATTTTGTATTTACTAAAGTTATCTTAATCTAGAATTAAAATTTGATAATCTGAAACGCATGACCAATATGCAACAAAATTAGAAATGAAATACAAAGCACTATGTATCTTCAAATTCACGATGTCACTGGAAGCCCAAACCGGGAAATATTTATAGTGACTGACAATTGTGTGAGGCAAAAAAAACCCTGATTTTTAATGCACTGCCACAGCATATATGATGACATGTACCACAGTTCAGGTCAACTGCACCAAAGGTTTGCCCTCAGAACACTGTTAGTAATCCTGGGGGATCAATTCACGGTGTCCAACATGATTGATGAAAAAGTGACAGGGATGCTCCTGGCTGCATTTATGACCTGGAAAAGCCTACTGTTCTGGTGCTCATCTTCATCTTTATTTCAGCTATACAATTGTAAATTTTCAGTGTACAGAAAAAAAAAATCTGTTTGGTTTCTGGATTACAGCCAGAGATTCAACTCTCATCAGCTCAACTTGAAGCTTGGGTTAGTTTGACACAAGTTGATAATTGTCCTTTTTGCAAGTTTGAACTTCATGAAAATTAAATATGTATGAGGAAGTAGCAGGACTTCCAGGAAGTCATCTAACATCAGCAGGAGTGCTACAGGTCAAGTACTACTGCATAAGGATACCTTTCAGCCATTTAGGAGATAGTAACTACCTTTAAACAAGGCAATGATTTTGTTTTTTATCAGCAGAGCTGAGGAGCTTTATGACTGAACCTCATGACTAATAGCATTAATAGAGTTGTAGTTAAAAAACTGTTTATTTACCTTAAACACAGAAAAACTAAGAACTGTAAATTATTCCCCCAATTCTGTCTACAGTCTCCAAATAGAGTGTTTAATGCTGTACCAACAGTTCCTCTTCCTTTCCATCTTTACTACTCTCACCGCTCAAATCCAAATGTGTCCAACTGTTCCATCCTCAAACTCTAAACATTGTCTCCTTTTCCTTCATCCCTTTTCTTTAACTTCTGAAGTCTCTTCCTCCCGCTAAGAGACATCTCCAATGAGTCATGTGTCTGGTAAACAACAAAAAAAAAAAGAAAAAGAAAAAAAAGGGGAGCAACTTTTTCATGTCCCTAGACAACACTGTCTTTCTTCTTCTTGTGTTTCAAAGTAAGGAAACTGTTGCAGTTATTCCACACTGACGGTCGTTCTGTTTTCCCACATGACTGCTGAAAAACTGCCTCATCCATCACTTTAAATACCCTCATATCCACAGCCCACAAGAGATTGCACATCTTTATATATATAGCCATATATGTGTGTGTGTGTAAACATTTCCTATATGTTTTGCCTCCATGATCACACAATACAGAAATGATGCTATCATTATTATGTTAATTTTTTTGTGCCTCACACAATTGTTACAGGCACTGGCCGGTGAAACAATAACATTTCTATTTTCATCATAACTTGAAATATGCCCTGCATGTACACTGGGCTTTTAGCAATTTGCAGACTTAATCAGTTATATAACTGCTAAAAACTCACCACAATGCAGGCAACTGAATCAGTTTTCCATAGAGTGCAGTACTAAACGAAGGGATGATGGGGATGAGAGGTAAAAAAGATCCTTTATCCTGGCATGTCAACCCTGCCTGGAACCCAAACACCTGCAAAGACATAAAGGCAAAGAAATGAAGGGAGAAGACAGAGGGGAACTAACACGCTGAAAAAACACTGAGGAATTCACAAATACATTGGGAGAAAAAAAGAAGATGATCATGTGATAGGATCACACCAGCACACACCAGACCCATAACATGCAGACCAAACCCACAGTCAACCTTGGCCTTCATTTTGACCTTAAATATTTGTGACATTATTTCATCGACAAGTCTCCATAGACAGACCTATAAAAATGTGTCAAGGTACTCAAAAGCACATGTGTGGTAGTCCTTGTTACAGTAGGCTTCTCCACAAAATTTGCACTGATTAAATCTATATTCAGTCAGCCAAATAGCCCACATTTTTCCAGCATGGAGAAAGTTTTGGTTTGTCTTTTGTCCCCTAATTATAAGATTTAAATAAGATGCTGCATGATTTCATAATTATTAAATTATGGAAAAAGTACTTCTAAAGTAGGTGGCAGAGGGTGTCTCTAGGAGGAGGTTATGACAGTTTTACCAGCACCAGATATACTATCTTGGCTGGAATTTCTTTTTTTTAAATGTCCAGTTTGGTGGACTTATGGCCCCCAATACAATCCAGACACTCTTTAATGAGAACACATTTAATATACAGTATTTAGCATATTTAACACCCCAACTTTCATTTCCTTTGACCCTTACTACACAATTTTGAGACAATCTTGGACATTGCAGCACTATCCCGCTGAACATAATCTGTCCATATGGAACTGTATACCAGCCACAGTACTCCTCTCACAACAACAGCTGGTTTTACAAAATAAAAATTATAAAAAGGTTTACTCTCTT
This sequence comes from Aulonocara sp. 'chitande type north' Nkhata Bay, assembly GCF_057382095.1. Classification (NCBI taxonomy): domain Eukaryota; kingdom Metazoa; phylum Chordata; class Actinopteri; order Cichliformes; family Cichlidae; genus Aulonocara; species Aulonocara sp. 'chitande type north' Nkhata Bay. The sequence goes on from NC_141354.1 coordinate 8,804,533, forward strand.
GAATTTGCATTAAACCCAATTTAACTTTTTAGCCTGTACTTGACCTGTCACAGTTAATGGGGATAGGGTTAATAATGAGTCTTTATCACTTTTTATCTGGCTACAGTAACAAATATATGAATGTACAAAGTAATGTTTTATAAAAAAGATAAAAAATGATAAAGACAGCAACAGTACTTAGAAAAATAAACCACTGTCTAACTCTGCTGTTTGTCATAGCAGGCGTGGGTCTCACAATCTCATTCTCATTATCTAAGCTCCTGGAAGCCACATATAATATACTCCCAGCCCAGTGTTTACATACTGTTGATAGCACATGGTGGTAAAGTCCTGTTTAATATTGGAGGTAAGAGATGATGGCTGGGCCTAGCTGTCCAGCATCCAGCTGCTGTAATGGTGTACTAGATCATTTTTCTGTGTAGATCAACAAGCCAGCAGACAAAATGCTGGAAAACAATAATTTATTTATAATAGGACAAATGGCCTATGGCTCTAATATATCAATTACTAGATAAAGATGTAGACATAAAAAAGTCACATTTAAATTCAATTGCCCACACAAAACACTCAGCTTTCTATTGGAAACTAGATTTCTGATCGCTATTCAGCAGTTTCAGTCCCGATTCAAATAAACCAAACTTTAACATGACCATTAACTTCTGTGGTCTCTTGTTAAGCAACCAGACTGACTTAAAGCTTTTGCCTGCAATCATGTAAAAGTAGGACAATGGCTAACACTACCCTCAACACAGATACCTAAGCTCTGACAGCCAGCGTCAATAAAACACAGATTTAGATAAGCCTTAGTTTATACCCTTTTCAAATCACTTCCTGAATTGGGTGAATTGTAGCTAGAATGACCTCCACCCTGTCATGATCCCAGTGCAAAAACCCAGATGGAGACTGAGAACCTTAATGGTTACAGACAACGATTGGCTGATTGGTCACAATGATCCTTGGCCACTGACCAGATGACTGTTAACCCTGCAGTGACCCTGTGATAAGGACTACCAGCATGACGTACAGTAAACATCCTGCCTTAAAAACACACTGAAGCAATACCAGGCCAGAATGAAAAGATGACAAATTACACCCAATCTATTATCCAAACTCCCTAAAAAGTTGATTGGATTCTTTAGCAAAATCCTTTCTTTATTTTCTTTTGGAAATGTGTACTCAATGACAGACTAAGGACTTCAGGTAAACTAAAAATCAGAGGTTACAACCTGAAAACAAACCTAAAACAAAGTGTTTAAATTTATTTTACTTTAGCCATAGATTACTGGACATGGATAACTCTAGTATACAGGTTAAGAAGTCACACTTAGGTAGAAAACTACTATTTTCTGGAATGTTATATGCAGTTGTTTATTGCTCATCTTATGATGCTAGGCAACATGATAAAAGCTTGGCTGACAAATAATCTTGTCCCGTGGTTTAAAACGATTAAGAAAATGAAGCTTTTGTCTTTTGGTCCCAACTTCAAATTATAGTACTACCAACTTTAAATTTCAGTGACAGTGAATGTTATATTTTCATCTTCAAACTAGCAGCTAAAATTGTAAAACCTTTATAGTAACAGGGGAATGTCACAGCTGCTTAATACAAGTCTCTTGCACCCTATTAGTTGGCAGATGAAGCAGACCAGAAATGTACTGGTGCTCATCAGGAAACTGAGTGCTGAGATTTTTATGACCAGGTGAAAAGGGTCATCAAGGTCATTAAAGAGGTTGGCCCGATCATTTCAAAGGGAAGATAAGATCACAACTGTGACTGACCAATTAGCATGCTATTGTGCACAAAAATCATACTCTAATAAATAGTAGATGCATCGTTTTGTTCAAACTGAAACATAATAAACAGAAAGACAAATGTATAATAAAATAAAATGAAAATACCAACAGAATCAAACCAAATGAGTCCTGGCACAGTACTGGTTTCCATATTTAAAATCATGAGACAAACAAGAGAACAAGTGTGCAATTTAAAACTGTTTTATTCAACTATAGTTTTTGGGGGGGGGGGTTGATAGCAACTGACATTTGCTTAGTTTTCATATATTGTTAATGAGCCTGATTGCCTTTAACTTAGCATCAACTGTGTCCTTAATGGCAACAAGAATGATCTTAATCTGAATCAAATTCAATTTCCCTTATATAGCACCAAATCACAACAATCAGATGACCTCCTGTGTTGAAACACTTGGTGACAGTAGGAAAGAAAAACACCCTTTTAACAGGAAGAAAATTCCAGAACCAGGCTCAGGGAGGGGCACCCATGTGCCACTACTGGTTTGGGAGTGAGGAGAAAGAATACTATAGAGTGCAGAATATTCTCATACTTGCCTTGAGGTAGAGGTGTGCATAGCAGTGATGTAGCAGGTTGTCAGAAGGCTGGCTGAGACTGCTGACAGTGGTTACCAGCTCTGGGGCATACATTGGCACAGAGTGTTCAAAATTCACCTTTTCCACTTGGAACTGTACTGAAGGTAGTGGGCGCACTGGCTGAAATTCTGCCACAGAGACCAGACATGGTGCCACCTGGACAGTTGAAAATATAGAAAGGTTTAACAATTATTGTCAGTGACAACAAACATGACACATATTGAACATACTGTTGTCCAAGTCAAAACCAACCAAACAACACCAACACCCGAGCAAAAATACTTCTACTTTGCATTAATTTCAATACTACAGTTTTCTTTTCAGAACAGTAACATCAGCTTTACACTTAACAACTCCTGTTCATCTCCTTCCACCTTTTCTTAATTTCAAACTTGGATTCTCAGTAAGGAGACTTGTCATTAGCCTAGAATGATGCAGCGGCTGTCCCTGTGTGTTTTGTCTTAAAGTGGTGCAGCTGCAGGTGGACTGGCCCAGTCCTCTACCAGCTCAGAAGCGATCAGAGTTCACAGAGCTTTTCCTTAGTTTGGAGAAAACGACAGTCAAAAGCCACCCGCCCTTATTCTTAGATTTTGTCCCCAAGCTAGCCATGCCATGATCAAAGCAATGTCTACTTATGGCTCTGTACCCAGCTATAGTATGCTGAGCAGGCTAGGTTAGTCAATCCTACGTACCTATATTTACCACATTCTGCATGTGCATTCATGTGACCAGGTTTTTGATATCGAGCTAAACAGATGCTCTCACATTATCTTATGGAAGCTATCTCCCTGGTATACAGCACCATACCCTTTGCTTCCCTGTGTGAAAGCACATTCTACCAGGGGAATGGCAACATCACTGGCCCTTTTCATCATTTCAGGGTGTGCATCTATGTCCAACACTATATGTGTTCGACCAAGTGAACTGACTGAAAGGGAAGTGTTGTGTCTATAACTTCTGTTCTCTCAAGGAGAGGAACGAGGTATGACAGCAGGTTGCCCTGTCATGCAGCTGGACAAGGTGAACTGAGGGCTATCGAACTAAGGAATGACTGTGAGGATTGTACATGATCAGGTGGGGCTGTGCATATGCCATCGTAGGTCTTCTGACTTGATCTGGTGTGGTGTGAATTGAATTCACTGTTAGCACTACCTTGTGTCCCATGATGACAGGCATTAGTGTATGTAGGAGGTTGAACTCTGCCATTGAAACAGTGACTGAGACTTGGAACAGAGTGAGACAAGTGAGTCGAGTTGGGATGAATTCCTCCAAATGTGAGATCTCTTCTGGAGTAGCTGGACCACTGTTCTCTTCAGTCATTTCTGGAGAAATAATGCCACAATAACAAGAAACATGTTAGCTTAAAAAAAAAACTTAATATAATGTAGAGATAACATTCTAAATATTAATACTAAAACAGCTGTTTTTCTAACCATAAGAATGCAACCTGTAATGCATTACATGAAATAATAGTAAGGGAGTGGGATAAGCCAAAGATATTTGGATTCGAGACCAAAACCGTTTTACAGTGGAAAGGGTTAGCTGTAAAGCACACCAATTTCTTTGAGTGGGTGCCGTTCCTCTCCAGCCACTGTGCTCCTCTCATAGCATTAAAACAACGAAAAGGTCTTTTCCAACAAAAACCACCAACTCAAACACTAAATAAAAGAGACGTGGACTATAAAAGTGCTGGCATCTACATGTGCTATTCATTACAATGGCTGTTTCCCAGTAGCATTCTTTTTGAACTATTTCATAAAACCACTCATTCTGTCAATAACCAAAGAAATACCCAAAGAGCCAAGAAAAAAAGCGAAATAAGTCAACGTGAACCAGAGGCTACTAAGATCCATACTCACAGTAAGGACTGACCAGCACAGTGATCCACTACACCAGGGTCAAAGGCAGACCAAACCTGAACCCTATGGCCTTGGGTCTGGTCCCACGTATGGGTCAGTGTCAGCTCTGTGGAGGTTCTGTTGGGCTACATTTCCAACTACAAGGTGGGCTCGGAATTTGATCTCAAAGCTGCTTTGATCTTTGTCCTAAAGCTACAACATTCAGCTTGATCTAGTACTGCTATGTCCAATCAATTCATATGCCAGGGCTCAAGTCAATACCCACAGTGAAAATTTAATTTACAACACAGATGGAACTCCCATGATACACAGAAACATGACTATGGATGCTAAAAATAATGGGAAAAGAAAACATAACATAACATAAGTATATTGTTGTTTAGAAATATCCTGTTCTAGCTCTAGTTCTCAAAGTCCTGTTACTTTTATTGTTCATTTATTGTTTTTAGACCATGTAAAGAACTTTTATCCAAATGAGCAAACTAAATGTAGTTTATCTTCTCAACAGGGCAACATGAAGCCAATTCAGCATCCATAGCTAGTTTGGGAAGGAAAGCTTTTTTTTTTTAGTTCTTGGCAATGAATATAAAAAGGAGAACAGAGAAAAAGGACAGGATAAGATGCTATAGATGCAAACTTTCTCCAATCAATAATACATACTAGATCTAATGTTTCTGACAGAGAAACACAGAGAAAGAGCTTTTATTTAAGGTACCAAACTGTTTAAACTGTTAGGTTCTGCATAGCTAAATTATAATTTATCGTATCAAAATGATGAATGGTTGCTATAAATCCTTCTGTAATAGCAACCTTGACTTCCTCTTATCTACTCTCAATCCGCCCCCCCCCCCCCAGAGGCTCCAACTATACTGACCCTTGAGAGTACAAACACTTATAGAAACAGGAAGGAACACGCTGACCTACTCCGCTTCAGACAAAAACTGCTACAGTAATTACACCATCGTCTATTATCTATCACAGATGCTGAAACAACCGAAACCTACGGATGTTATCATTTCACAAAAATCTTTTGCAAAAGAGTTATTGCTACAGATATTACATACAGACACACATTCCATGTTCTTTCACAACATCCCAGGGATGAGCTCATCAATAGCTGTGCAGGGATGATCACTAACAAAAGGTGTTTGGCTTAACCTCCCTTATGTGGTTCAAAAGGTCACTACTTTCATGTACAGCTGTGTGTTGAAGAATGGGTTGTGCAAGGAAATAACAATGCGATGAGAATATTATAAAGTGAAAACTGTTACAGTTTCTGGTCACTGAAAAGTATGACAAGAGATGTGAGTAAAATACCAGACCAGAGAAGGTATATTTTTTAGTTATATATTTGTATAATTTTGATCTCTGACCTCGCTGCGCTTTGCAGTAGGGTTCATACTCGTGGTCCATGGCACAGGTGACCATCTTGAGAATGCGATGGATGGCGCTGCTATGCAACCTGATGTCTAAAGGTCCTACCACCAGCCTCTTGATGGAGGTCTCTTGAACTGCAGGCACTATCTCTTCCATGCTCATCCCAGAGAAATCCTGAGAGCCTACAAGTGGAAATACACATATATACATAACCTGATTAAAATATATAATGTATGTACTTATAAACTTAAGGACTCTTGTCTCAGTCAACAAAATTAAAACATATTTTCAGCTTTCATACATATAAGGTCTGTTTGTTTTACATTAATATTTAGCCAGAAACATTTTCCCATATCTCATTTCTTAATGAAGTATAAATATAGACTATTGTCATCTGGCATAAACCCAAAAAAGATAGATGTAGTGTAATGCAGCAGCAGGAGGCAGCTCACATAGCTGTGACCCACAGAAATGATGAATATTCCAAATGTCCACTTCCCTCCAACAGCTGTCCCTTCATTCATCGCAGGCCCCTGTTCCAGAGGTCCACTTAAAAGACTCAACTCTCTCGCAATAAAAAGGCAGAAATTAAAAATAAAGGAAGGGGGTGGATGAATGGCAGTGAGGGAGGAAAAGGACAAAGGGTCACAACTGGCTTTATTCCATTTACATTCCACCACTGTGCTGAACATTAGTACAGCTCAGAGTCAACAATGCGAATGTAACTCTTTTTTTTTTTTTATTTCAAAGCAATGAGGGTGTAACTTCCACTAAATTTTGGAAATTTAAAAAGAGCAACAGGCAATGCCACTTCCCCTTCCCTTCTGTGAGATTTGGTTGCAATGGATTAAGCCTAATATCGACCATATGGCTGCAGTTAGAACGCTCATTGGAATGACGAGGCGGCTGAAATTAGGAGGATTTAGACTATTTAAAAGTGTCTCAATTTCCAAAGATTATAAAAAAATGTTTTTAATCTGCAGCGTGACTCTAATGTGAAGTCAATGGTAAGAGTGACCTGGGTCGGTTACTATTTCAGTTGACTCAGAGTTTATGTTAGACCTGTGGCAATGCAGACTAATTTGTTTAGTTGACACTGGATCTGGTCCGTATCCGTGAAGAACAGAAACACTAACAGAAAAGAAGCATTCCAACTGGCAAGGGTAACCACAGCCATCCCAAAGAGACTGACACTTATCCTGCCGTCAGAAATGACTTTGACAGCTCAGAATGACAGTATCAATGTTTTTTTTAATTTAGATTATTATCTGTAGATGACAGCAGCTGAGGAAACAATAGCCAAGTCATGAAAAGCTAAAATGAAACACAAAAAAGAGGGAGGTACGTAGAACAACACAGGTGACATACTCCATATGAATAAATAAATACCTTTTGAGTTATTGAGTTTGTTTAACCAAAGCCAGTCATTTCTACTTTATAAAGCATGATAACCTAATAGCATTTGCATATCAATCACGGCCAATAAAACTGAGCTATTATATTTTTTCACATTTTAATTAAGAAGTTAGCATTTTGGACTGAAGGAAGCATTATTTATCTCTCAATGTGATTGTCAGAAATTCCTAACTTGGAAAAACAACACTTAAAGTTGCAACTAAAGAATGAGGAACGCTGTCTGTCTTAAGGCTTCTGCCAGGAAGAGTGACATCTAATTAGGCAAGAGAGGTCTATTCACTTTCTCAAGAGCTTACAGGTAAAGAGACAGAGGGAAAACAGTGTTTCAACAAGCACCAGGGAGAGAGAAACTCAAATATGTGTCAACACAGACTAAACACTTCTGACAGTTGCCCTCCAGGTAAGTTTAGGGTGAGAGTGAGGACAGAAAGGGTCAAGGACCAGGTGGCTGTGACTGAAACAAGACAAGCTCTTTCTTCAAGTCTCCATGGGGCTTGTTTGACAGGGAGGAGAGACGAAAAGAGACGAAAAGAGATGGAAAGAGCGAAAGAGCGAAAGAAAGAAAGGGTGAACCAGGCAGAGAAAATGGGAACATGACAGATAAAAAGAAAAAGAGAGAAGAGGTGGCAAGGTGACCAAACAAGCTCTGCAAGAGAGAATGAACTAGAACAATACCTTTGCCACTGCTGTCCTCCATTGTGTAGAGATAATCCATGTAGAAAGCACCGAAACGGTGCATGCCCGCTATCTCTGTATAGGTCTCCTGTCAAACAAAAGTAGAGCTGGGTAAATATCGCAGTAAGGGAGCAAACAAGCAGATAGCCTTAAAGAGTGGCAATGACTGGGGTCAAGGGAGATATGGTGGTGGGGGTCAAATTAGAGATAAAGAGTTACTAAGCACTGATCCACTTAGCTGGATATTTAGAGGGTCTTTTGTTTATTTGTTTGTTTTAGGGAAGTCCGTAATATTACCTGTATTAAAAAGTGCTAACTTAGTCTGGTTTCTTTGACTGATTTTTTCGTGCAAAAAGCAGTACGTTCAGTCATAATAACGACGCTTAAATAAGGAATTGACCAGATACCAAGTCTATTATTTATTGAGTAAAAGGCTACTGATAAAAGAAATTGAAAGTTTCCTCATTCAGCTGGATATATGCCAAAGGAAATATATATCTTATCTACTTGATGATAAGACTTTTTCCTAACAAATCAAAGCTGTATGACTGTGATTACGGTTGATGTGGTCATTATGAAAATTGTGAAATGTTATTCATAATTTATTGTACAAGCTATTAATAGCACACAATGAACCCGTAAGCAAAAAGTCTGCAGAACATAATGAGTTATTCATAATAACAATGAGTTTGTAACTAAGTTACACAACAATTGATTTAATGTTTTAAAAAAAACTATTAAAAAAATTAGAGGAAGACCTCATCAGTTTTGTTTTTTTGACCACACAGGGCCTACAGTCCATGCAAAGAAGAACATAGTGGACACATAAAGACATATACACCCCACTGAGAAAAATCCCAGCTGGTCACATCAAGGCATCACCTGAGTGACAAAGCTAACTACTAAAGCATTCTTACATAGCCATGCTATTTATTTTAGGTCATTATTTACAAATGAAAATGAGATATAGGATAAAAACATCCAATTTATCTCATTTTAACTACCTGGGAGTTAGTGTATCGGTCACGGCTCATCATCATTAGTCTGCAGGTCAAGAACAACTGACCTTGTCTTCCACAGTATTTTTATATTTCTACACCACACTAAACCACTGATAAACAGTCAGAATGAGTGAGCAAGCAGGAAATTGAGAGAAAGAATTACACAGGCCCCCTTTACACATTTAACACCCCACCCCAAACTTGCCCACAGTTTCTCTAAACAGAGATTTCAGACTAGCCTTATCAGACTGGCAGGTTAATGAGTAATATTTATTAGGAGGTCCCTAATAGCTCTTGCATTCTTATGGATCAAAGCCATGCTGGTTTCAAAACCACTAATGAATAAACATTGAAACCTCTGAGTTGTAGGCTTTATGCATGAAGAGATGGATGGCTGGATTTCCAAACAATTGCATCATCGAGGGTCATGAATATTTCAAAGTAGAGTCAACACTTGAGCTGCAAAGGCTGATGAAGTGAGCTGAGAGCTATCAGAATGATGGCTTCAGCAGCACTACTTAGACAACCAAAAGATTCCTCTACTACACTAAATTAGTATTACTATTTTTTAATAGATCAATTACTGCATTTTGTCCATCTATCCCAGAAAAAGGCAGTAATTTCCACTTTGTTTTTTTTTCTGTTGGGGGGGGGGCTAATATTTTTGGGTAAAATAGCACAGACTTCTGGTTATTGTGACCTTGTGATTAGCAGCATCCAAGATAAACTCAGCCCTGACTCCATTGTTCTCTGGGCTCCGATAGTCAAAAAGAGAGTTGGTGAGATACGTCATTCCTTTACTACTGAGACTGTCCCCACAGCTGAAGAACACTGCATCCTGTACACAAAATGACAAATTCAAAGACAAATGTGAATAGCAAAGAGGACACGTTTCAGGCTGAAGAAACAATACAATCCATACAACAAACAAAATTCAGAAAGATCTTTTAAAATAAAATGTTTATATACTCATCAAACACCTAAAAAGCAAAATCTGATAATTTATTTCATATTCATAAAAAAGGGAAAAAGCTCAGTTGACCCCATTATTGATTTAATATAGCAAAAATGCTAATTTTGTTAATATATATATTATAACATATTATATTATATTCCGTTCTATATTTTTTTTAAAGGGGACCTTGAATTTGTTTTTTAGTAAAGTTCATCACAAGATTTTAACCTCTTCCTGACACTGGAGGCTGCTGGGACATTGCTTGAGTGTTTGGGGCTTTTTAAATTATTTTAATATTTCTCAAAGTTCCTAGAATTTTAACTCTCAGTTAATTTTAATGTGATCTTTTACAAATACTTTGTTCACCTCTTCACGGCGGTTCATGTTTTCCTCAAAATCTCGTACACCCATGATGCTTTTCAGGCAAAGTGCCCGACATCCCACAAAACCGATTTGGCAATCAAAGAAGGGCTCCCCCATCATGAGCACCTGAAATAAAACCCAAAGAAAGACTCAGCTCAGATTTAACACCAAGAACACAGTGGACACAGTGTGCATATTGTGTGTGTGTGTGTGTGTGTGTGTGTGTGTGTGTGTGTGTGTGTGTGTGTGTGTGTGTGTGTGTGTGTGTGTGTGTGTGTGTGTGTGTCTTTGTCTTTTAATAGAATAATTGATTATAATCAACAATAATAACTTTACTAAATGATGAGGGAATTTATTTGTTAATCTGCAGAAGTCTCTGCCAAGAGAACACCAGGCATCTATGGGCCTTAAAACAATCCACTGACACCAATGGGAATAAACAACAGAAGACTTCAATAATTCACAGATGTTCTTTGACCAACTTAACTACTAAATTATTATAGATTTTAAATGTATAATGTAGTGTTGACAAAATAGTGGATACCAAGACTTGTCATGCTATACTGGTTTGTGGTTATATTGAGGTTGCGGGCTCATTTTGTCATGATTTAAAAAAAAAAAAAAAAAAGCAAGGCAGCTTCTCTTTTCGACTGAGAGTGATGCATATTTCAGTGCAGTAGCAGTCCAGCAGCTACTACAACCACAAAGGTGTGGTTTTCCCTCTTTTCTCTCTGTGTCTTTGCTTTACCCAGCAGATAGCTAAACAGAGAATCTAATAAAACATTTTATGTTTCCCCATACAATTATTATAAGGCCTAGTTTCCCCTTTTTTGCCAGACGCCCCCTTTCCTTTCAACACTCATATTTAGTTCTAGTTCAAGCTGCTCGACTTCTCTTGTTGAGACTAGGCATAAATTATAAAAATTGGAACTGGAAAACTCTGTTTTTCACACCTGGTAGAAATCTCAGGGGCACAAAACCCCTTTCTTACTCCAACCAGGTAATCAGAGAAAAGGGTTTAAAACTATTCTCTATGAGGGAAAATGGGTAAATGATCAGATGTGAGCTTGATTCAGACTCCGGTGTGTGTACAAGAAGCTAAAGATTAGTGAGTTGACAAGGCTTCGTTCATGTACTCATGGAGAGATTTAACAGGAACTTCAGCCAAACTGTGACTAATGAGTAAGTAACTAAATAGTATCTTTACTGATCTTCCCATGCCGTGATAGATAACAAAGTTCAGAGTGGATAATAGTAAATGCCACTGTTGTGGAACAATTCATGGTGGGGGCTGAAATCTACATCAGGATAAAAACGTCACATTTTCCTTAAGAATAAATGCATAGCATTTACTTTCTTTTCTCTCATTTCTACAATGACAACATCAATTAAAAATTACAATATGGAGATAACTGATTAGCTAAAAATTGTAACAGTTTAGTGTAACTGAGTATAGTAAAATTCATATCTATCTCCGTTCAGCCCCACAACAATGCACTACATCACAAATGATAGGGGAAACTATAAACTTACCTCAATCGTGATTCCCTCTTGCTCTAGACACAGGACTTCCTTGGATTTGACCTTTTGAGGACTATAGTAGCTACTCTCTGACTGGGTCTCTGTCAACTAAGAGAAAAATAAAAATAAAAAGACTAAATATAATTTATACATAAACATGAAAAGTACAAGAAAAGAATAATAATTAATTTTTTTCCATCTTCTTTTTTTTTTTTTTTAATTAAACAGTAATATACTTGGTGTCCCCAAAAAATGAAAGTATTGGATGATGAATACTGATGTCTTAAATAGTTCACCTGCCGTGATTTGGCAGGATCAAAAAAGAACTGCAGCAATAAACTTGAAATAATAAAATTAGATGAGAGAAAGTTTATTCAAAATGTTAGCCGAGGACATTAACGGTTTCACCGACAGTTAAAACAAATGCATGATTTGAAAAATAAGCAAAGGTTTTGTGAAGAACTAGAGAAAAATAATGGTTAAAACCACCAACAACGGCATCCAAACAAGATTTTCTTAGATTAGAGACTAGATGCTAGCTGTAGTACTGTTTGGATTCCAAGAACATTCATCAACCCACAGGACATCCCCTCCTTGCTTTTGGAGGAGACTCTGGCCTTAGTGGGATGACTATAAAACTATGACTAAAGCGATTCACATACCAAGGGGAAAATGAAATGTGCAATTTATTGTATTTGTAAACTGACTATAAAAGGGGAATGGTTCAGCAGAATATTAATTTTGGTTGTTGAGTAATAGTGAAAGTAGAGAGGAAGAGAGAAACTGAGCACCTGGTCAAAACAGACCAGGCTTAAGGGCCACTGGGGAATTTCTCACTCACTTCTTTGGCTTAATAATTCAAACAGTGATGTAGCCTGGCCAGTATGTATGCTGTTTTGGAGTTGAGCACTATGATCACACAGGTGTGAAATATCCCCGCTCTGTGAATACAATCAATGTCTGCCAGCTAAGAATATATGTATTGCACCACACAAGCTCATGAACATATCTCCATATATCTTTAAGTAGAGCTGAGAAGAATTGCATGACAGCCAGCAGACAGAGAGAGCACCTGGTCAAGACTAGTCGGCCAGGGTGAGAAGGGTTCAACGCAATGCTTCTGAGGTTGGCTACTTTCAAAACAGTGGGTGTAGTGCAGAATGTGCAGACCCTAACCCATTCAACAGGAAGCAGGTGTAGAGGGAAAAGCAGCTGTGCCCTATTATCCATACTGATGGAGCAGACTCTCTCGCCCTCATTCCCTTCCCCTTTTTTCAATTTTGATGGTTTAATCACGTGCAGGGGCCACCTGACTCCAACCTGAGAGTCCCAGTGAGTAATGGCAAGATCTGTCTGCCCAGATCAGCGTACAGTGGCACTGACAGTAAATCACTGCAAATTAGCAGACAAACCTTATGAATGTACATCCAATAAGAATATAGAAGTTCTCAATCTAGTCTGTTGGGGCATTTCTGACTGTACCCAAGTCTGAAATGACACAGCTGACAGAAGACGGGTTAGTAGCACAAATACACAAAGCTGCGGCTGCCAATATCTTTCCTATAAAGTCCCATTTATTATAATTTAGAGTAGAATGCAATCAAATTATTCTCTATGAGGTATCTTTAAAATCTAAAAACAGTAAACACTGTCCTTGTAACATGGATCGATCACTGGTTTGGTTTTAAAACCAACTGTGGAAGCAACTGAATTCGACTATTGGCTCTATAATTAAGAGAAACAATCTAAAGAAACAATGTTTCTTCAAATGAAAAATGGCACGAGGTCTGGCATGTAATGAGAGTTTGGCAAGTATGCAAAAGTAAAAGAGGGGAACAAATGGTCAGTGCTAAACTATGCATTATGTGAGTAAAAGTCATTAAATTACACTGCCAATGTTTCTAATCAAAGAGATCTGAGGAGTAATGCGTCAGCAATCTAAAAATACCTCTCTGATTTCACATTCATGTCAAACTCAGGTTGAAGCAGTGGCTGTTCAAAGACATGAAAATTCCTTCATACTAAATACTTCCTTGTAGGAAAGAGACAAGAACGCTTTAAAAACCATCCTTTCAGCTGTGTGCAATTATTGCAGACGAGAGGCAATTAATTGATTAAAAGAACTCAAACAATACAGGAACAATTTAAACATTATTAGAAAAACACCAAAGTCTGTTTGGCCTGAGACAAACCTCCCCTTTACTGATCACACACCGTCAAGTAATATACGCTCTCGCACACAAACGCATGCACGCGCACACGCGCACACACACACACACACACACACACACACACACACACACACACACACACACACACACACACAAGACCAGTAATGTGATCTAAAGTGCCTGAATCTGACAGGAAACACAGATGAATTCCAACTATTCTGAGTGAGCAGGCAGGATTAAAGCTTGGGGTCCATTTCTGAATAGTCATCATACCATGTATAATGTTTAAAACATTAATGTGACCCGAGACGCTAGTTAGCGGTTATACTGCCCTCCCCTATACCGCACACAGAAACACAAAGAGGATTAGGGCTTCCTGAGGATCAAGCAGTTTTTGAGACTTAAGATGAAACTGACCATTAAATTAAAATATGCAACTGTGTGGTGGCCAGTGAGAGTGACAATAATGCACTGAAGACAAAAAAATTCTAATTTAAAGGCATCCTAAATGTAGAAATCATAACAGATTCTTGACAGATTGGTTCTTTTACACTGGCAGAGTGGTAAAAAAAAAATTACCTCATATCCGAAATGTACGAAAAGCAAGTCCCCCCCAGTGAAAGCTTTCAATGTTAAAATAAGTTAACAGAAGTAAAAGGATTATTCAAGGGTAAGGAGGGTATGGTTTTGAGCTCGGTGCATATTTTCTCTCTTTGTAACAACTGTGATGTAGGGGGGGAAAAAACAGAGATGCAGATACTGATAAGGCTGAAAGTAAGGATTGTGGTTGCTTTATTGACAGGTGTGCCACAGGCAGCTGTAGCCACAGGCAGCTGTCTGATAGGCCTCACCTTCAATATTTCGAGTGACTAAAATAAACCTCTCGACCCTGCTCGCGATGTTGGTGCAGTTTGGAGCATTTATCTGGAAAAATATATAGGTTCCTGTGTGGCACGGATCATAAAGGAGTTTGTGTTTCATTTCTGCCAAGTGAAATTCTAGTATTTTACTTGACTATACTCAGCGCTAACTAGCCAGTATCCGGGTCTGTGCATTGCACCCATACAATTTATGAATCCAACATCGAAATATGGTTACTTTGGCTCCAAAAGAGCCAAAACAGCTTAAACTGAGGCTTTAAAATTGAGACTACAGAAGCCAATGGGTTACATATAGTCCATGACCCTTCATGGTCAGTACTTAGTAAAACCTCCTCTAGGAAAATATCCTAGCTTGTAAATACTTTTTGTAGTTGTGAGGAGTCTTTCATTTCTTGTTTATGGGATTTTCTCTTATTCTTGTTTCAAATGCTTCCAGTTCTGTATTATTTTGATTGATATTTTGTTGGGAGGACTGAAGGCCATTCCAAAACATTCAGCTTGACGGTTACTTCCAGAATTTGCTAGTATTTAGTTAAATCCTTTGTTCTAAATGATAAATGAACTCTTGCTATATTACAAACAGCAGCAGCGTCACAGGCTTAACACAAGTCCAATGAATGCTCAATCCACTGCTGTGGAAATGGACATTTATTTTATATCGAAACATAATTTTGTATTTAAGTTAAGATGGTGATGTGTTTATTTTATTTTATTTTATCAAACATCTTATTTACCTTGAAGGTAACAGAAGCTTTGGTGCAGTAGAAGCCTATGGAAACAATGGGGTCTTTGGGTGTGTGGAGTTGGGAGCTGTTGGGGATGCTTCCCGTCTCTCGCTGCTGGTAGAGACCATCCTCTCCTTCTTCCTCTGTGCTTACAATGGCTGGAACGAAGGACCAAGCCCAGGACACCCAACCTTGGTTTGCTTCATCAGGATTACCAGGCTGTATGTAGAGGTCTTGGCTAGGTCGCCTTTCCGTATCTACATCCATTCCTGAAGGAGATAAAAGTCTTAATTAGATATCATTTAAACATAAACTTAGGATTTTACTGCTGCTGAATTAGCTGCAGTAAAAGAGAAAAATCTATATATCAGCAACCCCCCCCCTACACACACACACACACACACACACAAAACAAACAAACAAAACAAAACAGTGACATAATTCCTTTCTAGCACACTTTTACCCCAACAGGTAAATGCATTTAAAGTGGCAGTTTCTGAATACAACCTGGTTAAAGAGAGGGGAAACTTGCAGATAATGGAAGTGTCTGTATGCAGGGCGGCACACTAAATTAATTTACCCTTTCCTTCGGGGCATTTTAATTCTAGCAAGTTGTTTCAGCTGTCAACAGAACACACAAAAACAGCAGAGAACAAGGAAGTTTCACAGTAGTTTCTGCCAATGCTCCAGCAGGCAGGTGTGTAAGTATTTGTGGGTTACATGAACTCATTGCTGCATGAATTCCACAGAGCAAGAGGAAGTTCATTCCAGCAGAGGCCAGAGGGCAAAGGCTGTCAGCCAGCATCCTGACAGAGGAGGGCTTTGACTGGACCCAGTGGTCAAGGCAGTCTGTGCTGGACCCAACAGCACAGGCCAATTTCAGTTATGCGTGTGGTCAAATCACATGTTTGGTAAGAAGCCAACTACTAAAATGGAGGCCATGCAGGAGTCCAGGTAACTATGAGCCACTAGCATAAACACTGCTTGGCTAGGAGCGTAGGTAAAACTTAGCAATAGTGTTAACTATAAGTTTGGGAAGATGGGGTGGAGCTGACTAAAGCACTGGCTACTTTGTAGAAAATCCACAGAGTGGCAAGTTGTCGGGGTAGGTTTACAAAAACAACCAAAAGTCTTCACTTTTTCTCCAATTACCATTTGAGCAGTCAAAAAACCACCATGCACCCATCCATTCCTGATCCTGACCCCTGAACTGGTCCCATCATGTATGTTTCCATACACATTGGGATAGAGGAAGCTGATGTCAATACATAAGAATGTGTAATTCCATTCCTTGTGGCCTCACGTCCTCTACGAGAAAACAATATTGTCCGTGAGGTCACAACTTAGGAATCCCAGAGGGTAAGGCGGTGAAAATTATGACATATTTTAATTAAATCTTTCACTTTGTGAATTGGCAGCTGGAAATCCCATGTTATGGCTTTTTTATCTGTCTTTCCATCCCAATCTCCCTGTCTGATTCCATCGCTCATTCCTTTTTTTTTTGTTTTTACTCAAGGAAGCCTTTGAGGTGTCAGTTTAACAAGTTATGCTCTTTCACTTCACATCACAGCCTGACGAAGTCTACATTTGAATTACAAGGCAATCAAAATAAAAGCACAATCACCAATCAAGTGATCAAAACAGAGCAGCTTAAGGACACTTTGAAGTATTAAGCCTTAGAAGTGAGTGAAAAATTCCCAAACGATGATGTAGTCTGGCCAGAATGTATGCTGCCTTGGCGTTGAGCACTATGACCACACAGGTGTGAAGTATCCCTGCTCTGGGAGTACAATCAGTGTCTGCCAACTAACAATGTATGTATTGCAGCACTCTATGAACATCTGTCCATATATCCTTAAGTAGAGCTCAGAAGAACTGCATGACAGTCAGCGTCATGTACGGTTTCTCTTAGTCCAGAGTCTTCAAGCAGCAGGGTAGGCCTAAGCTAGGAAAGGATTCGGTGTAAGAGACAGTGACACAGAAAGTGAGTGGGAAGTAGTAAAAAGAGGCAGTGCTCTCACAGGCCAGTAGATGTCCCTCCATGTTTATAGAGGGAGAGGTGGACTGTTACCTGACCGTTCAGTGAAGGCTACTCCTATCTACTGATAGTGCAGGTGTTTGTGTAGACATGCATACATGTTAAGACTCAATCTAAGCTTAACAGATAACCACTGATGCAAAAAACACATACCATAGTGCAATGCATTCATAACGACGTTTTTTTTTTTCATGACTGAACTTACTTACAGCATTTTTGCTACCAGCATGACATTAACATCATACTACCGTAAAAGCAATTTTAACTCTAATAGCAGAAACCACTAAACCACTCAATTCAATGGTCATCCCATGTTCACAGTAACACTACAAAAAAAGAAACAATGTCCTGTCATACCAATGTATTATCACTAGGGAGCTACTTGAGGTTAGTAACACTGACACAGCCTGTGGTTTCTGGTTGATTCCTGTGTGAAGGTCCTTTCCATTCAGCACACTTCAAGGGACATGGAGGCTAAGCCCTCCTACAAAGCAAACACTAAACACCAAGTCCCATCCACATGCACATATGATATTGGAGAAAAGTAACAAGTATAAGGGCTCATGTATGTTACACAGAGATGCACACACCCTGCCACACTTCAGCAGCCACAGTCCTCAGTTCATAATTCTTCACATACTTCTTGAAACCATACAACTTTCACTGCTGTGACCAGCTGGTCCATCCAAGCATGTTAGTCATCTATGTTTCCAACCACTTAATTCTTTAGTGTTTTTCTCAGACTTCACTGAATTTCAGACAGTAAGAAAACTAGCCATGTAATCCTAACCGAAGGGTTGTTTTGGTTAGTGACACACAAATATCGCACAATCTTCACCTAACAAGCCTATTCATTAATGAGACATTGGCTCTTACCTAAAAGGAAACGATTCAAACAAACAACATGCGGCCACAGTGAATCATGGGCACATAAACACATTACAAGGCTTTTTCCACTTCAATAATTGGCAAAAAGAAAAACACCTTCACATGTGGGAAAAATTAATATTCCCTTTGAAATTTTTTTTAAAAACAGACCACTTAAGTCATGACTTATTAATACATTACACAGTAGATACAGAATTTATTCCTTACTCTCAACTCAATCTTTTGACCACATATATACACCCTCACACAAATAAACCATATTTTATAAAAAAAAAACAAACAAACAAAGAAACACTAGGAAAATTCAATCAGTGCAACAGTATCAGTTACAAAAGCCAACTCAAAGCAAGAGTAAATAAATGAAACGCACATACAGGCCAGTGGAACCAGAATATGCAGCAAGACTCAAGTAGCCTATGGGAAATCAATGAATGTTATGAAGTACTATGCACAATGTTGGTATCATATTCCAGCAATCATGTAACAATGACTGTTTCCTACAAACTATAACCCATGAACAATAAATATGCATGAAAGCCAATTCAGTCTCTACAAGTGTAGTGCTCCGACTCAATGTATGGCTGTCTGTCCTGGTTTGGAAAATTATATTTTGTCATTAAAAAGAATAAATCATTTTAGCTTTATTGTTCTTATTTTTTTTCCAGGAGGGAAAAAAATCAGCTTTATTTCATAAATCTGAAATGCACACATTTAAAATCATGTTTATGAATATGTTTGGAGCCCTCTCAACACACACACCTACTTATTACAGTGCATATACACACAATTGCCCCCCTGCCCCCTCCAGCTTCTTCACTCTGACGATTACTTCCAGCATAACAAGATCTGGGGGTGCTCAGGTTCCAAGAGCTGGTCCCCTCTTGTATATTTTTGTGATGGGATACTAATTCATTCTCAGAGGCTCCGCATAGCAGTAGCATGACACCGACTCTTACATCTGGCATTGGACACTGAACTGGAAGCTGCGCCAACTGGCAACGAAAGTTCCACGCCAAGAGGCAGGGAGTTAGAGCGAGCGAGGAAAGGGCCGTGTGTGGGGCTGTCTACGCTCCCCTTTGCCCACTACTTCTATTCCACCATAATTTGCTCCTGGTGCTAGAGAGGCTGATTTAGCCCAGAAGGACATGACACTTCATACATGAGCATTTTAAGAGATGGGTGTTCAGGGGAAAAGGGATGTCTTTTTTTTTTTTTTAAAGTATACTGTATAAATATATGTCAATGAGTGCAGTTTTGTGAGTGTTCAATTTTGTACAACTCAGTGTCTGCCTTTAAACAACTGCACCTATGCGTTTTGCTTCACAGCTGGACATAAGCAGTGTGATTTACCATGTGCTCCAATTAGAAAGATAGAGGTAGACCTGTGTTTGATTCAACCTAGTTTCTTCTCCTTATCCTGCTTTCTCCTGCTTCCAACCACATGGAGGTGATCAGGCCTGATGACAATGGTCTGTATCGAGTTATACGCTCCAGATTTTGTTTGTGGAAAAAGCAGGAGGAGTGCACACCATGGTCAAAGCGATGTTAAATGTCCCATTTAGGAATAACAGCAACATATAAAAAAGACAGAGCCCCTGATCGGAATAAGGCAACATGCAGAGTCATGGGATGACCATGAAGTAAGACCATGCAAAATTTGATTTATTTTGCTTTGTATGTCACTTGATTCAAACATGCTATGGTGATAAGAAGCATACTTAGCCACTGAAATGTTCATAGAGCAAAACATACGTATGCTTTAGCTGTTGTTAGTGATTAAGTCTAAAATTGAAATTCAATTATGATACGGAATTATAATTAATTACTATTATGATACTGAATTTTTGTGGACTTTTGTGGACTGTCTTAAAACTTGTTTTAAACATAAAACATTAACAAACCAATCAAAGTGTTAGAGAATTACTGTTGCTTTCCATAAGAAATCTCACTCACCAGGTGAACTTGCTCCAGAATCCCTTGCATGCCCAGTGCCTTCTTCACCCTCATCCTCTTTGTGTCCTCCGATTTCCCCATAGTAAAGAGCAATGATTAGCTCCAAGATTCGTATAAACATGGGTAGCTGCTGATCGGTAATGGACAACTTCAGGCTCTCCACCATGGTATGGATCTGAAAAATAGTTAGCTATAAATTAGATTTTGATATTTGATCCAATTAATGCACAGATTTATATGAAAAATACAGAACGCATCTATCATCTTCTCTTAGAATTCCAGTACTTTTAAAATATTTGTTCTAAACAAATCTTAGTGTAGAAGAGCTTTTGTCCAACTAAGTGTTCGCAGTTATACAAAATGGATTAGTACCCCCAAAAAGTATGTACTAACAGCACTTGACTTAAAATTCTAACACCGATTTTACTTCAGTCGTGTCTCAGATCATTTCTAGTGGTACCTTAGATTTTCATGAAGGAAGTAAAATCTTCCCAAAACAAGCAGCTGTCTTCCACATATATTTAAAGTCACTGGTTGACAACAATTCACTGATATTAGTCATTATCCTGCTATTGATGTGAGAACAGCTGCCCAAACAAAAGTCAGCCACATTAATCTTTGATATCTGTAAACTGTTAATAGAAATGTAAGTTTTTCCATCATATGGAATCTTCAGACAACAGCAAATATAAGAAATTATATTAACCCCTAACATTTCCTTGAGCTTTGCTAAGATGATGGCAGTTATAGAGTTATTCCTAAAATCACAGGCTGGCTCACCTTTATGACAGATGGGATCTTAGAGTTGATGTTGTCATATGTAAAATGGAGGCGTGTTCTGAAGGAGCATTTGTACAAGAGCGGGTCCTGGTAAAACTCAATTTTGCCGCTAGCATTCCGTTTGTCCAAACACACGGTGCAGTCAGCAAAGTTGATCAGTTTCCTTAGGACCAACTCTGGAGCTGCACAAAGAAAAAAGCAAGAGAAGAAAAAAGGATTAAAACAAAATTAGGTATCATTAAAAACAAACAAGTTAAATTATGCACACACTAACAGAGAGCAGCTCCTGACAACAAATTCTCATTATCAGTGATTTAGTTAAAATAGAGAGCTAGCTCAGAAAGTTTGTTTGTGTGTGTGTGTCTTGGTTGGCCACACATCATCAGGTTCTCACTTGACACTGATTCACTTACCCTTGGCAGAATGATAACAGGATCTATTCCCAGAATTATTTCACTGTCTAAACAGTGCCAGTAACCATTACAGTACTCACTAGTTGCTTTCAAGAAGTATGTGAAGAACACTTCCTCTTCCCAGCAGCTTCCAGAAACTTCATTGACACTTGAGTTGATGTTGGACGATTCACATTAGCAGCCATTATTTTTCTAGACACAATTCTAGCACTCTTTACATAGGGCTTATTCCTGTTAACATCACCTGTGCTAAACCCAAACAACAAATGATGTACTTTAAGGGAAAAGCTCTCCCTCTGCTGCTGTGCCAGAAATTTGAACATTGTTGTCGGTCTTTTAAGGCAGTGCTATTTGCAATAATAATAATAATATAATAGACAACATATAGAGTAAATGCATATGAGCACAAGGCCTGAAGGAAACAAGCTACATTTAAATATATTGTACATACATGTGCATACTATATCTCAATCTGCATACTATATCCTTCTCTCAAGTATTGGCTTTAAAAATGAGACATCTTTACATTTGTTTGTCCTTTTTTAAAACTAATTATTAAAATGTTTACTATAGGGGCTACTATCTCAGTATGTTTACTAGTTAATCTAATTACCAAGGAATTTAAGAGGCTATTGCTCACCAGTAATGTCCATGAAGGCTCTTTCCCATAAATCATCCACTGTGTAGCACTCTGCTGAGGTGATGTTGACTGACAGCACAATATCATCTTCCACATACTTAAGGATCAGGTTATTCACCACAATGTTCACGTTGTTCACCACACGTCTGATCAGACTTTGGACATAGCCTACAAACACACAGGTTAAAACATAAGAATCATATTAACCCATAAAATATGGACACAAAGACACAAAGACAATAAACCTAATTACCAGGACCCAAAAACGCATGGACAAGGACATATTAGATATATGAAAGATTACATTTGTGTTGAGACACAATAAAGAGTAAAAACTAGAGCTACATTCCATAGTGTGTAGTGTAGACTCAGTACCACTGACCCCTGCCATCCTTGGACGGGCATGTAAAATCTCTGGTTCGGTCTTGTTTTTATCATTTAAGAAATGTGGCTAAGCTAAGCCCGATTTTATCTCGCTCTGAACTTGAGATTGCTATACATGCTTTTATTTCGTCACGCTTGGATTATTGTAATTCGCTGTCTATGTGTCTAAGCAAAGGTTCTCTGGATCGTCTGCAGGTTGTGCAAAACGCTGCAGCTAGGCTTTTGACAAAATCCTCCAAGTACTCACATGTGACACCATTATCATCTCAGTTACACTGGCTTCCTGTTAAATTTAGAGTTGATTTTAAGATCCTGGTCTTGACCTACAGAGCTGTGCACGGACTGGTACCTGCCTACAACTTTGATCTGCTACAGCCCTATGTCCCTAGCAGGTCTTTGAGGTCATCTGATCAGGGCTTACTTGCTATAAAAAACACTAAGAGGAGGACTAAGGGTGATAGAGCTTTTGCCACTGTGGCCCCTAGACTGTGGAACTCTCTCCCCCAAGCATTAAGAACTGTGGACTCAGTAGCTGTTTTTAAAAAACAACTCAAAACTTACCTTTTTAAAACTGCTTTTGGTTAATTTTATGCCTGTTTTATTTTCTCTTTTTAAATCTTTTTATGACTTGTGATCTTATGTGCAGCACTTTGTGATTCTGTCTTGAAAGGTGCTATATAAATAAAAATTTATTTATTTGTTTATTTATGGACTTGTAAATAAGAGATCATTCTGGCATGTTATTCTTCTATCCAAAAAAGGAAAGAAGAAGAAAAAAATCAACCTCAACAAAATTTGCAGCTCTTTAAATCGCAGTGTATTAAGAAGGGCTCTACTTTCTCTCAGATGTAAAATCCTGTTTAACTCCAAATTATGCACATATTGCAATAACTATATCCCTTCCAAGCTCATTAAACTACTGAGGCACCTTTGTGTCCACTTAAACACAAGCAACTTTCACTGAATAAGTACTCACACACACTCATACATAAAAATATGGGTCTTTGTACATACACAGAATAGTGCAATTAAAAGCACAATAAATCCCTGTCATAGGAATCCCATAATATGAAGGGAAAAAAAAAATTTATTTAGGAACTTATGAACTCCTCAAAGGTCAGGATAATCAGGGCTGGGCATTTTTCCAACTTTTCCCCTTTTCACAAGTAAAAGGACACTAATGGAAATGGGTTGCTTGGTGAGGGGTGGCACCTGGGCAGGACTTGCATATTCCCACTTTCTTGATGTGAATTCTCCAAACAATTACCTGCAGTTTTCTCACATGGGTTCAATCAGACATTACAGAGACTCTGTAGCAGAGAGCTGGTAGCATAATGACTGTTTAATGTCCAGTCCAACTAATTCTGACATTTGCAGAATAGGTATTACCAAGAAAAGATCAGGGCTGCAGTGTATTTATTAATATGTCTCATGACAAAATCTGCCAGTAATAAAAAGAGCAAAAAAAAGAACCAATGAGCGACCTGCATAATAACTATTTAGTACACTGTGAATTTACACTGGAAAAACTTGGGTCATAACTTTTAGAAATGTAATGCATTAATTAATTTAAAACATTTGAGAGTGTGACTTTCACATTTTGAGGATATGAAGAGAAAGGATTCTCAATTATACATAAAACTAGAAATTACAGAATTCAACTTTTTTAAAGGCTGAGGGAGGTGAGGGTGACAGTCCTTCTGTTGAGGAAGTGGGTGGATGTAGTAGCCTAGAGCAAGCACAAGAGAAAAAGCAGCATGACAGATTGGGTTTCAACAGAGCTGAGGGAGCCATCCTGCAGTGTTACCAGTACCTCCTAATGGCCACAGTAACGCCCAGAAACAGAAGCTTTGCAGGAAAAACATACATGGTAAGGTCATTACTCAACAAAGTAAGAAATAACTTAAAATATTACAGACAGGGGAGTTTCGACCATAAAATATGAAAATATACAGCAATAAATCCTCCTAACCACAGGACCAATGGCATTATTCATTCCTCCCAAGTACTGTTAAACACAGTCACTACAAGTTAAAATATATAAAGCTTTAATGCTTTTCCCTTATTTTCCAAACCAAATGTTTTTCTTCCTGTATCTACATGCCTGGCCCAGGGCATAACAGAACCAATAATTAAGTAGAAGAAAATGGTGCTGTTGATGAAAATATTTATATGAATTGGTTAACTGTTCTGCCACTTGTGCACAGGCCCGACTATGTATTAGCATAATCCAATTGACAAAATTCTCATGAGTTTGCTGCCTGACCAAACACAGCAGCAGGAAGAGAGGATGACATAATATGAACTCAACTCATACTTAATGTGTGTTCATGACACTTGTGCGTGGCCTTGCATGCATGCATGTGCTTGTCTTGAGTGGAGCTGAGTGTGTGCCTGGCAACTTCCTTACATGCATGAATGTGTGTGTGTGTGTGTGTGTGTGTGTGTGTGTGTGTGTGTGTGTGTGTGTGTGTGTGTGTGTGTGTGTTTCTGGGGTCAGTCAGAAAGCCGATGTTGCACCTGCAGCCTGGGCAGTAAAACCAGCACTTTACCCCCTGCTATTTACCTCTCTGGATCTAATTTACACATGTCAGGGTGTCCTTTCTTTCTCTCTCGCATGCTTGTACACTTGTTATACCTCTTCTTGCCTATAACAAGTCCAAGGCCCCAATCCATCTCCCTGTGAGCCATTGCACTGCTCTGAACTTCTGTAAACAATTGACACAGGCAGCACCTGTGCTGCAGCCCACAGGGAAGAAGCCCACTTAAAACTGTTCAACCATAAAATGGCTGGAAAAACCAGCTCCTTTATGTGATCTAAGAACAGGCCAAGTGGTCTCTTCTGTGCAATACAGGAAAGAAACACTATACTGTACATGCTCACCATTTTCCTGTATATGGAAAGTATTAGCAACTATCAGCTTTGCCACAGTTATTAGCCATAAAGAAAAAGACAAGTCCATAAGATACTAAATATACTGTGAAGTTGTATTGCTGTGTTATTTAAAATGGTATTAGCACTATTGCCAATGTAACCAGAAGCATAAATACAATTCCTGTTGTGGAACGCAGCATCTTTAATAAAATACAGTAAGCCACTATTGATTTTCAGTTTGTAACGTAAAAAAATGCAAAGACAGCAGTGAAAGGATCTCACTTCCGCTGAGGTAACTTTCCAGCAGTATTATGGAAACACATTAATATATGATTAGATTCTTACTAAAGCAGCAATATAAGCCGTCTAATTATGCTAACTATTCAGTTCTAGGGCCCCTTATAGTAAAGTGGGAGATTCAAGGAACTCAACCATGCATGGTACAGCAAGGCACCAACGCAGAACAACGGCTCAGCTGGAGAAATTACCAGCCTTCGTGTGTATGGGATATTTTGTTTCCTTAGTTAGCAGTTTCCACTAATACTACAAAAGCTTCTGTATTTACATTATGGGTAAATGTCCCAATACTCTCAACAGCTAGCAGTGCTAGTTCTTGTTGTGTTGCTGCTTCGATGTGCAAGATAGAACGTCAGATGAATTATGTCTGAAACTGCAGGTTCTGGTTAGACTGGCTGTCCAGCTCACAGCGGCTCTCAGGAGCAGAACAAGGACTATTATCACCAGTTGCTGTCAATGACAGTGGAGACAGCTGGGCTAGTTGGTTAGCTGCAACTACACTTTCAAAATAAGAGTGAGGGGATGGTCTTAGTAAATTAGTGAACTGTATCGCAGCAATCCAGTATGGGATTTTTTTTTCTTTCTTGCTGATATTTATGATGAGAGGATGCTGCAATTTGTAATCTTTGCATTAAATGCAGGTTAGTTTCTATATCACTGTTAATGAAATCAAATCACAGAATGCTATTTTTAGCTACAGTTAGTGCATTTCCTTTTTTTCTGCTTCTGGTTTTGCTCATGACATGAGTGCTGTTTACTGGTTTGAAAACTGTAGACTGAAAACTCTTATCAGGTCTCTTATTGTTGTTTCCAACAAGAAAATGAAAAAAGATCTCACTAAGATCGCTATATAATGTGATTCAGCTAGATATATAATTTCACTCAGTGAAAACTGAAGAAATTGTTTCCTTTCAGTCAATTCACTTGGTACAACACATAAGTACAGGATATCACGTCCCCACGTGTCCTGGCTAAAACCTCTATTCAAGCCTTTAAGGCGGATGACCTGTGATGACATGCACAGGCCTACTTGCGCACATTACCCCTGTTATCACAGTCATCCCTTAGAAAGGTAAAGAGCATAAAAACTAAGAACACCTTTGCTAAACTGGACTAACTTGCTGCTGCTAGTTAGCTCGATTGTCTGCTAGCTTGAAGTTAGCTTAACTGCCCCTGTTGGAGTTAGCCTCCACCATGCAGTTGTTGTGTAGACTGCCCACGCTGCTAAATTTGAGTCTTCCTGTGTAGTGTTTTACTTTGCATTTTGGAACGGACACAAAACTGAAACAAGAAAAGCAGAAATCTTCTGTTCACAACTGTCCTCGCATGGCATGACCCTCTCCTCTCCAAGTGCAAAGACGAGGAGTATCCTGTTGATGTCCCCGCAATTATCTGGGCTGACCCCATAGAATATATTGATGGGTTAACCGAAGACAAGCCAGAACTATGCAGGAGCACTGACCGGCTTCAGCCCAGCACTCCGCAGGAAGACAATGATGTGCTGGACATCGGCCTGGACATTCATGGTTTGTTGGAGGATGAGCAGGAGAGCCCAGTGTGTGGGACCCTGGGAAGCCAAAGCACCAACAAGAAAGCAGAACACACTGTTGCGGTGGGTGAGCCTCCAGCGAGAGCGCAGCCTCCCGTTCAAGTTCTAAGTCAGTTGGCTTGGAGCAAAGGTCCACCTTTGGGCCCCCAGCAGGACCCGATGCCCAGGAAGCTGCTCACCTCCCTCAGTGACACACTTAAGCGCCCTATCCGTGGGTGGTGCGAACCGTTGCTATCATCCACTGTGTACACCAGAGGTGGGCAATCTCAGTCCACGTGGGCCGGTGTCCCTGCAGGTTTTAGATGTGTCCTCGAACCAACACAGCTGATTTAAATGGCTAAATTAGCTCCTCAACATGTCCTTTAGTTCTCCAGAGGCCTGGTAACGAACTAATCATGTGATTCAGGTGTGTTGACCCAAGGTGATCTAGATCTAAAAGATCTAAAACCTGCAGGGATACCGGCCCTCGTGGACTGAGATTGCCCACCCCTGGTGTACACTCTACTGAGGTGATGTTGACTAACAGCACAATATCATCTTCCACATACTTCAGGTTGTTCACCACATAGTTACCAGTTGCAGTTCCGGATCAACCGCCTCAGAATTATAAACCCACTGTTTGCAAGGAGCCAGCAGTGATACTCAGAGAGGAAATAAGTACACTATTCATCCCATTCTTGACCTCCGAGTCATGAACAAATATTTATGAATGAACAAGTTCAAGACGCTAACATTCAGACAACTTTTGAATGCAGCTGGCCCAGATTATTTATTATTATTAACCTTTATTTTACCAGGAAAAGTCCCATTGAGATTAAAAACCTCTTTTTCAAGGGAGTCCTGGCCAAGAGGCGACAACATGTTAAAATTACAAAGTTACATACATGTTATAAGTAACAATTACATTTTAAAAAACATTTTTCTCTGACTCTCTCAATTTGGACTTAAAAGCATTTAATGAAATAAGATCTGCTATCTTCCAGTCTTTTTGCATCATGTTCCATGTAAAAGGGGCAGCATAAGTAAAAGCCCTCTTTCCCAGTTCAGTTCTGGCAAATGGAACATTGAGCAGAAGAAGATCGCTTGAACGCAGGCTATAAGAAACAGTACTCCTCCGTGTGAGCAGATCGCAAATGTAGGTGGGCATTTGTCCAAGCAGGGCCTTGTAAATAAAGATGCACCAGTGATCAAACCTCCTGGAGGACAACGAAGGCCATCCCACTCGAGCATACAGATGATTGGTTTGCAACAATCATGTGGCTATACACCCGAACCACAGGTATGCATTCGAGGGCATAGTCTACGAATACCTGGTGCTGCTGTTCAGGTTGTCACTGGTGCGCCTTTGCAAAGGCGCATCAGAGACACCTTTGCCGAAGCTGCCAAACCTTCTCCAGTGATTGAGTGATGGAGTTCTGCGCCTCCACAGCCACCTGACCTAAGCCCAATCAATAGTATAATCAATAGATAGTTTGTGATGACTTGGACCGCAGAGTGAAGGCAAAAGGGCCAACAAGTGCTCAGCATCTCTGGGAACTCCTTCAAGACTGTTGGAAAACCATTTCAGGTGACTACCTCATGAAACTACATACTACCAATAACTACACATAATTCTGTATGTGTTCATTCATAGTTTTGATTCCTTCAGTAAAAATCTACAATGTAAATAGTCATTAAAATAAAGAAAAACGCGAGGGCGTGATTTCCCATACTTATGTGTTGAGCCTCGTTCCTCTCCTTAAGGGAACAGAAGATATATAGATATAACTATTCATTCTCAATAATCCCCTCTGCACACAATTCAATTATGTACTCATGAAAGCACGTCAAGAATATTTGTTGTGTACTAGCTTCCTTCAACTAGACACACAATCAAAAAATGTAAAAAAAAAACCAAAAAAAAAAAAAACAAATCCTGAAGATCCTACTGCACTCACAAAAACATGCTGTGACTTATAAGCGGACTACACGCTTTGAAACAGAAAATTTGGAGGGCAGCTTCTGATACACCAAATTCATAGGTTTCAGTATGGCTAGCACAGATTCAAAGGGAGAACTGCCACTATTAAATCGCTTTGAAGTCATATAAAACAAACCACATTTTCAACGGCGTGAATAGAACCAAAGCAGGAATCTCCTGGAACAGGCAAATGTGGTTCTCACAAACGGTGGCCACTCGTCCCCCCACAAGCAGCAGTAAACATAATCACTCACAGAATCGCCCAAGGTGGAAGCACTTGGTCTTTGGTCTTTGTGTGGCTACCAATCCCATGGCATATGAATTAACATCACTATTTTCCACCACAGAGTGAACGAGGACGATAAATCCATTCAGCATGTGAGAGCTCAGAGCTAAATAACTGGATAATTGTGAAGGGCCTGCCTTTTGGTATCACCATGTTTAGTTTTGGTTGTTTTGAAGGAGATGGGAGTTAAAGGGATAAGACGCAACAAAGTGGTTTTTAAACGCAGATACTGACAAAGATCTAAACAGGTCTTTGCGCTGTGAGGGTCTCACATCTAACACAGATCTTCCTTAAGGCTAACAAGTACACAACCATTGCCACATTTTTGTATCGTCCATTTACTTAAAATTATACCTGTCTATCACTGCCTCTGACACAAAATTATTTGCACAACCAACTTTACACTGACAAAGGACATAGCTTAAAATATTTAGCAAGAAAGTACAAAAAGGATGTTAATCACCAGTCTTTTAAAATTCTAAAAAATAGTGATGTATGACATAATAGCTGTAGTAGGATTAGAATACAAGTATCAGTGTGGAAGCTGTAAACTGGCTTATGGCATGATGGCGACTGAAAGTATGTAATAATGTATCATAATAGGTAAAGGTAAGTAAGTACAGTTTATTTATAAAGTGCTTTACACAGACATATAGTCACAAATTGCTGCAAAATCCAAATTTAAAAAAAAAAAAAACATTGAGTAATTAAAATAAAAAATAACAGAAAATTAAAATGCAGTGAAAAATGGTGCACAATTCTGAACAGAATGTATTTACATTACATATGTTATGCATTTACACTAAAAGACCATCAAATGCAAGATTAAGATGCACTGTTGTGTGGAAAGAAAGCACAGTGCAGCTTTTCAAACAGCCCTAATGCAGTACAGAGTTGTCAAACTAATTTTATATTGCGGGCCACATACAGCCCACTTAAGTGGGCTGGACCAGTGAAACTCCCCTGTCTGTCAGTGTAAAGAAGTTACATATGTAACCGTTTTTCTACATGTTAGAGAAAAAGCTGCTATCCTTTTTTTGTTGTTGTGGATGTTTTTGTTTTGTAGTTATATAAAAAAAACAAAAAACAGATAAAATGATGTGGCCACATTTGGCCCACGGGCCTTGAGTTTGACACGTGAGGTAGTATATTGGCCAGTACTAGCACTGAAGAGCATATCCATATGGAGATGTATCAACTGTGCATCCATTTTACTTGTTGATATATTACATCTTCTTACAATACGGTACATACAACAGTTCACATTCTACAAAGATAATGTATTATTTATGACTTATGTTAGGTTTTTACATGGAGACAGAGTCATCTCTGTCACAAGATTTGAAAGTCTGAATGGTCTTTGCATCAAAGCTGCACTTCCCAGCTATGTTTTAGCATCATTAATGCCGACTACCCTTACAATAACTTAAAGAAACATAAAATGACATTAAAAAAGCACATGCATACCATGGCTTTTGAAGGAATTTCTGTAACTCAAAGGAACTGTAATATAGTAGTGACATGATCTTTTTCTGAAAGACATTTCAGCACTTTAACAGATTGTGGAGGCACTAATGTTAAGCATCCCATCTCTGAAAAAAAAGAACACCATACTTCAACTACATTAAAGCCTCCTGTCAGGTTTGGTTTGTATCTTATTCTTGGGAAAACATCCTCTGTCTGAGTCATAGCAGGTTAGTTTTACCTCATCTACCTTTTAACCTCAAGCTTTTAATTAGGTAGGTTGGGATTACGGCATTCATTTGCTTCCTTGCCATTACCGAGGTGCAGCAACCTCTGACCCCAAAGTTGTCTCTGCAGTCTGTAATGGGCTGAAATAAGGTCCGCTAGTAGAAAAGTTAAGGGTGTGCACACAGAAGAACACACTAAAATCATGGCGCGCGCGCGCACACACACACACACACTCTACTGGGAGATCTGTTGGAAGCAGCCCTAAAGGGAGATGCCTGGGTGTGAGGAACCGTGCTTTAACAGCTGGGGAGAGATATTATCTCATAATGTAAAGCCTGGAAATGGATCCTCCCAGGATACAACAAGCCAGGAGTGTAAGTTCATACATTCAACCACACCAGGGTTTGGAAGTGAAGCTTTTTTTCAAGCTGACCTAACTCAGCTCATGACCCCTGCCTCTTGGATTATGTTTTTACCTTCATTTGTGCTCTCTAAACAGATTATTTTTCATAGATCTTAAAGGTTGAAAGGTTGTCGCACACCTACTTGAAAATTTTCTTACATAAGTATATATGTTCAGAGGTATTTGAAATAACTGCATCCATACATTTTAAAAATAAAACTGCCAACATAAAAGATTAGGGTAAAAAATGCATTCAGTCACACTAGGGCCCTGGTGTTCACAAGTTCTGGTGTGAAAGGTCTGTATAAATTTTTTTTTAAAAATTCTATTATTCAGCCACTCTCAAACAAAACCGCTCTTTGTGAGGTGCACTAGAGTGCTGCAGTAAGGTAGGCATGGAATCCGTGGCCCTGTGGGAGGCATGTGGTCAAGGAACTTTGTTGATAAGAGCCATCACCGTATGATTTATAACAGGCACATTCCCCGTGCTCACTCTGGGTGATTTACACTTGTGAAAAACAGCGCTACGTGGCTCATCCCAAAATAAAAACTCTTATATGGTAAACGGGAGATGATACATACATACATACTAAAGTATGTAAAGTTATAAAATATGAAAAAAATATTAGTTAACTACTTTTGAAAAAAAAACCTCTGGTCCTTGGATAAAATAAAACTAACTGAAGCAATTTTGTGAACTTGAAAAACTAATTAAAAAAACAACAACTAAATATATAGATATATCCTCAGTCTTAGTGTTGGTTATTTTGGTAAAAAACAACAACAAAATAACAACAACATCTTCCTTGATGGGGCAGTAGTGGACACGTTTTTGAAGCTTTGGAAGTCTACAACACATTCAAAAAGTTATCTGCTTTTATTGCAATACCTGAATTAATTTTCCTAGTTCTTGCCTCAGCATGTGCCCTCCAATAACAATATTTATTAAGATAATAATTAATAAATGTAAGACTGAAAATAATAATAATAATGATAATAATAATAAACTCACAGGAGAATCCCACTCTGGAAATGAACTGAAACTAAACAGAATCAAAAACAAAAACGAAAAACGAAATAAAAATAAAAACTCAAATCCAAAACAATAATAACTATAATATTGCACATACATAGTGTGTCACCAAAAATTTATTTTAAGCACACTTTGTAGTTGGTCCTATTTAGGTAACAGGTTAATCCGGTAGTCTGAAACTGCAACTGCAGTTGAATGGAGGTTTGCAAAATTGGACCAATGCAGAGTTCTGGTCTTTGTATACTGAAGTTGTGTGTTTGTTTGCATGTTGAGCAGGGAAGTCATAGCTAACCAGAGGTGGTCACTTTGACAGTCCCATATCAGATCATATGAACTGATGTAGTTAAGACAGTCCACTTTTAAGGAACATGTTGATGTCAAGTAGGTAGGTGAGGGAATCAGAACAGCCTCACTGAGCCAGTTTACATCACTTACCTGGAGGCAGGTCTGGGTCACTCGGGGCAGCTTGCTGTAGGCGACGGGGCTTGGCCACAGCCTTGGAGCTGTCTGAGACACTGCGACTGGTAGAACTAGAGCCACTTTCGTGGTCATCCTGATAAAACAAAAACAAACAACAATGCCTGTGATGACAGAAGCTGGACAAAAGGGCCTCTACAAGAGCTCTGTAGTTATAAGTTATCAGTTATAACCACATTAAAGTAAAGTAATAATATAACATATAGTAGTTGTGATCCTAGATTGTGCAAACTAGTTCTTGTTTAAATTAGATATGGAATATGTGAATTTTCATGCATAAAACATGTTTCTTAGATTGAAATTAGAGTAACAATATTGAATATATTTGTTTATATATAATGGCTTAAGTTACAATTATAATGCCTTTGTCCACGACTACACCAGGGTCCACTTAGGTCCAAGCAACATAAATTTTGTTATCAG
The DNA here is from genome assembly GCF_057382095.1 of Aulonocara sp. 'chitande type north' Nkhata Bay. NCBI lineage: Eukaryota > Metazoa > Chordata > Actinopteri > Cichliformes > Cichlidae > Aulonocara > Aulonocara sp. 'chitande type north' Nkhata Bay. The sequence goes on from NC_141354.1 coordinate 8,837,952, forward strand.
ACAGTGGAAAAGAGGATCTTTGCGGCCTTTGACTGTGCTAACTTCCAAGGACAATTTATATTACAGTGTATCTGGTTACTGAGAGTAATGAAATGAAATATAAACTGAGAATCTGCTCTCCTGCATCACTGGCGGTGGCAGTGATAAGAAGAAAGTTTACCATGCACCACTATTTCTTACACTAAACCTTCTGAATAGCCTTCTGAATAACCTTCCTCCCACCATTTAACAACCATCCCTGTGGCCTCTACAAATAAACTCTGGTCCTTGAATGAGAAAGATGAAGGTCTCTAGTCCATGACAGCACATGTCATCCACACTGGAGACACCGGTGGCCTGTCAAGCCCAGGAACATAAGTGCAAAATGTGTGTATGTATGTATTAATGTGTATATAGGAAAATGAAATGATCACCCCCCCATTTAGAGATGAGCTTGGTGATAAACAGAATGACCCAAGATTCAAGCTAAGGAGCTTATTTATTGTTGTAGCTCGTAGAGAGCCTCGGGCTTGTGGGTGTTCTGTACAAATAAAACAGCAGAGACATGAGGACCAACAGTGGAGGGGTCAGAAATAGTGGTTTTAGACTACTGACAGCCAAGGACTTATGCTGCATTCCATCTGCCTCAGAAGTCAGATGTCAGAGCTGGGAGTGACGTCACTGTTGTTTGTGTTCCAACAGCAAAGTCAAAAAGCAAGGAAAACAGGATTTGTTTTGGTCCATAGCAAGCTAGTTGCTAGTGGTGCATAAATAATGCACCACTAGCAATACTAATATTGCTTGGCTTATTTTTATTTCTTTTTTTGCTTAAAAACAGCACATTTTATTAAAGCTACTGAAGGGGCAACAATAAGGTTGAGTTTGTAAATTTAATAAATGTGACTTTTTAAGGGATTGAGGGATTTGCTAAGTCACAGTTTAAGATTGGAAATAATAATAAGATTCTATGGGTGGAAATCTGTCAGATCTGTCACTGTATCCACATGATAAACGTGTGTGCATCTTGGAATATATCGAGCCCTGTTGTAAAGACGAATTTAACCATAAATGATCAATTTGGAGAATAGGGGGGAAAAACTTATCAGAGCACAAAAATGCTATGACTACAGCAGCTAATGTTGAACTCCTAACAGCTACTATGTATAATAGCAAATACCTCATATTCAAACTCATGGTAGACATAAGCCTGCAGCAGTGGATGGGATGAAGAAATGGGGAAAAAAAATTAGATACAGTGTCAAAGAAACAATATATTAGAGGCAAAACTGAGAAGTTAGTGAAAAGGTGGAGAGATTACTGAGTTAAAACTCAGTGTGGCGTTGATTAGAGGTTACTGCAGCACTGTAACCTTTGCACAATCAGCCTGGGTGGTAGGTTAGTCAGATAATTTGGACAAGAAAAGGGAGATCACATGTGTTTAGCATTAAAGCGTCTCAGGAGTCACCCCTTATCCTGACACATGTAAGCACTGAAGGTGTCAAAACCAAATATATTTGGCTACTCCACACACACACTTTATTTATAAATACTGAACCGATCCAGTTTAAACTGACAGACAGCCTTTGCAGGCAGGTCGCGTGTTGCAAATTTTAATACATTCATGCAGCTTACATATGTAACAGACAATCCCTGGTTCTAACACTATTTAATGACAGTGAACCCTTTCGTTGTAGTTGAGTAATGATGATTTGGTTTTAAACATACTTTGCATTATCTGAGTTGCAGACACACTGACAGAAGTATCCCCCAGTGCAGTAAACACTCAATGCTCAAAAGAGATGAGAGAGGCTCTGGTAGAAATATTTACATGTTACTTCACTAAGGCCCTATCCAATAGAGCTCCACTGTGCAATCAGTTTTTTCCTCATCAGAGAGTGGTGGGAATTGGTAAACAGAGAGGGAGAAATAATAAATACTTCATCAAGGTTACAACGAATAAAGATCTGTGAATAATAAGGTGTAAATTTGCTGGTCATTACTCATTTCTTTTGTAGATTTGTCATCACTTTGAAAAGTTGCACCTATAATATTTAAACATGCTACAATAGAAAAGGGATTGTTATTTGATTAAGAAGGTTTAAGATACACACTCCAATTCTTAGTTTACATCACAATACCCTGCTTGAGCACATTAGAGTAAGAAACAGTCTCCTTCCCCCTTTAGTCTCATATCTATACCTAAAGGAATGCATAGCCCAGCAAGCCAAGAGTACATCGAGTTCAACAATTTGAACTGCCACTATGAAGAACAAGACTGCCAAATTTGGAAGTAGCGCAATTAAGCGCTCAATGTCACCATGGGCAGTGAGCAATTCTCCAGAGGTGAAAAATGCCTTTTCAGAAGGAAGCCCTGGGACAAATGAAGCCTGCCCTCAGCTGCTGCCAAGTAAATCGATCTCTCCAATTCCACAGCAGGGCACAGCACAGGCAGGGAGCCTAAGAAGGATGTAGAAAAGGAGAAGGAAAGATAGACACGAGGACCGGAAAAAGTAGGGCTGCTTCCCCTGCAGGCATGTCACCTCAGCTGTTAACCAAATATGATGGTAGTTAAAAAGGAAAAGAGAGACATGAAACCAATTGATAAGCGAGAGAAAAAACAGTGGAAAAAAAAGAGAGACAGCAAAACCAAGAAAAGCTGAGGGACGTCTAGAGTGAAAGAGACTTGATGATAATGAGACCAGAACAAAGGGACAGAAACATGAAGCTGGTGGTGTGACTGACAGGTGAGGGGGACCCCCTACTCAGAGGGTAAGTGGGCACCCATAGAGGGTTAGGGCACAGGAAGGCCAGACGTGACCCCTGTCCTCCTGTAATCGTCTGACTCAGTCAGGGAGCAGGAGGCGGTGTGCTGAGTCTGTCTGGAGGGTCAACCCATATGAGCTGCTCAGCGCATTAGCTGAATACCACCACCACCTCCAGCTATTAGGAACAGCACCTCTGTAGATAAGAAACTCACAAGTTCCTTGTACAAATAATCTGGCTATAACTCACAGACACTAGAAACCAGTAACATCATATCTGCTAGTGACAATGACATATATGTAAACTAGTAAAGCTTCAAAAAATACAAATATGTCTTAAAATACTCATTATACTCCCGCAAATACCTACTTATAAAGTATTTGCGGGAGCAGAATAACACCCTTGCTACAGTTTCTTGTGATTTGAGGCTTCCTCTGACCTGGACTGGCTGAAAAGTAGGCAAATTACCAGAGTTTTTGTTGCCCATTCTTAATAAATATTAGACAAAAAAAACAAGCACTATATTTTTTCTTTTCAGAAATTGCTAAGTATTTTCCAATTTCAGTTTAACACAAGGAAAAAAAAAAAATTGGCAAGGACCAGCAGCCGACTACCTCGCTTCTCTGCAACCGCCTGATCTTTGAAACCAAAACATTTTTAAAACTGGTCAATTTCACACAGTTTCAGCACATTAATGGGAGCATGCAGACCATTGCTAGATAAACACACTCTGTTTTTGTTGTTTTTCCTCTGCAGGTTGCTGGTGAACTCATGCTGACATCAAAGCAGCAGGCCTGGATACTGGAGGCACGGCAGGGGAGGGCGAACGCCTACAGAGTGAGAAAATAAATGAAGGAAACCCAATAGGCTCCTTATCTCACACAGAACCCCTTCTCCTGTAAATCACTCACGTACTCATATAAACACAGACACACACAGAACCTCTGCCCGACATGTTAAGGCCTAGCATTCACACCTCCAAGTAACCAGTGAATCATATGATACTCAAAGGATATAATGAGAATGTGGGACATTCCAGGCTGTTTTTCCAGAACAATAGTGAAAAAAAAAAACACTACTAAAGAGATACACATACTCTTTTGTCCTAAAAATGTGCTTCTGTTTTTTTAGTGCTCCTAGGTCTCATCTCCCCCCTCTCTCACCATCTTGCCTCATCAAAGGCCTTCTTTGCTATCACAGTATTCATTTCACTTTTGTTCATGTTTCATCTTCTTTACCTATATCTGACATTGTCTCCATCCTTCCACTTCTTCTAGAGCTTCTCATCCCATCTATAATTAGCTAGTCTGAAGCTTGTTTTAACAGTGTTGACCCTGGTTCTCATAAGAATGGTTTCCAGCTGGCACAGAGAGAAATAAAAACATGAAAAGGGGCTCACTGTTTTAAACATAATGTCACAGTTTGGGATGGTTCCAGTAATGTCAAATGGTATGCAGCCACTTCTTTTACACTTAAGCTGTTTGAACCATTGATGACAACCCCACCGGAATTTTTGCTGAAAAGAACAGAGAACATCACAGTTGACTCAGATTACCTTTTCTTTAACGTCTCTTGGCTTCGAACGCATCCATCAGCTCGGCTAAAAATTAGCTGCTAATGGCTTTTTAATGAAACGGTAACAAATGAAGAAAGCTATTTTACCATGATTAAAGACAGAGGGTTCATTTTCTCCTCAAACAGAAGAGAACTACAGAAGCTGGAGTAGTGAGGACAGAATTTCACACAGTCTCCATCACAAATAACTGTTGGGTATTAATATTATAATTATGCTACGTATTTTATACACAGACATCATAGGCATATTTAAAGAGAAATATGTGCATAAAAAACACAAATGTACACGCACACACAATATAAAATACTATACAGACCAATACTTAAGGACTAGAGCCATGCAGCTGGAATCCATAGAAGATTGGGGGGATTAGAGCCTGAAAGTAACCCAGATGAATATCACATTGTGTGACATTCTGAATAATTATCTCAATGAAAGTAGCATATCACAAAAATGTGGTCTATTCCCCCCCTCTCTGTTTCAGTAACTGAATCCACTACACAAAAACAAACCTCCATTTACTGTGGATTAACTGCACAAATTAAATATTACAGTCTCTACACAATGTTCTGTAGCCAATAAGATGAAATTTCCTGCACCAATAAAGCACAAGGCAGAATAAGATCTGACAATTAAACTTTTTCAGCAGTCTGAAAATGCACAACTTACCAAGTTTGCTGTTACTATAACCACTACAGAGAAAAACATACTCGTGGGAATTTCTGGATTATTAAAGTGTGAGGGGAGCTGTGATAGGTCTGTAATACCTGAAGTGTTACTAGGCACATTCCATCCCAGCAAAACTGCTACAAAGCAAACACCTTCTTTCCTTCAGAAGCTCCAAAATATAAAGTATTCATTAAGGAGGGGGAGCAAAGACATAGAAAAGATTCCCAAGCATGTGCCAAAAGAAGAATGCATAATTACAAAAGAATTTGACTCTGAAGGGGGAGGAATCACAACGACACCGGTGATGTCATGTTGGAGGTCTCTGCCAAGAGTGCCTCTGCTCTACCCAAGTCAAACTGTCTATGTTTATTATCTGCCTCCAACATACTTACAATAACAAAGACAAACGGGGATCCCAGTTACAGAGCAGACCCATAGGGAGCTACAAGAGGTCTTCTGACTTCTGAGTATTTAATTTGTTCAGGCATTGTCCTTGTGCTGTTCTCACCAGACAGATCACCTCTGGCTGCAGTTTCAGTATAGCTCTTTAACCAAGTTCCAGTAAACATACAACAAGATAAACTTAAAGTGTAAATGGTAAAAATTAAAATGTAAAAGGCAAAGGCCAAAAGTTAAGTGCCCTCCTCAAACATTTGACATTTAGGTGATTTTGGCTCTACTCTTGTTCTGTTGCACTTTCAGGTAATAGTTCAAAGCCCAGTGCATTTTATTTGTCTTAAGTAAAACCAGCAGAAACCAATCTTGTGTTTACGGTACAGTAGCCGATGTTGTTCCAGTTTAACTGTCCATAATTCTACATTAATCTAATAAATCTCAAAGCCCTGTGTATTCATGCAGAAAACTGGATTCTTTGTTACAAAATCGCTTTTTGCAGTCATTTCTCCACAATAGTAAGCAGGTCTGCAAAAGTAATAGGGGTGCTGAGGTCAGTCCTCTTTTATCCTCACAAACAATGTTTAGCACATTTTTTTATTTAAACAAAAGACTCTGAGTCTGAGTAACTCCAATTCTGAGACTTGATTAACATCCAGGAACAAGGAATTCAAACAGGCTTGAACTAATATAGGTGCCATGATGGAATTTGGAGCCTGGATAAATAATTACAACAAACCACTGCACTTTCCATTGAAGCCCATTCAAATTCTTTATGCTCCTACTAGTGACCTCAACTTCAGTGTTCACAAGTAACAAGTGTTAGGGAAAAGAAGAAAACATGAAAGGAAATAGAAGAATACAGAAAGTCAACCGAAGCAAAGAGTGAGAGAATCAAAGATTAAAGAGCCAGAAGCCATGTCAAAAAAAGAAGAAAAACAGGACTGTGACAACAGTAAAGTGGAGGCAGGAATATCAAAAGAGAAAGACACATCGAGGGAGAATCGGAAAGAGGGAGAAATTGTTCCTGATTTAGATCTGAGAGGCTCTGGTCCTTCAGATGTCTCCATCAGCTAACCACAAGCCCAGGCTGAGCATGTGAGGCATTCTGCTTACGCTGGCACAGCTACCCCCTAATGCTAATAACTGCAATGTGTTAGCTACAATAAAACACTCCACACAGATCCCTGACATATGCACTCACACACAGGCATGTGCAAAAAAAAACAAAAAAAAACAACACATCTTAGACAAGTCAATTACGACACACACGGGGAATTCCCAAACACAGGAATAGCTCTAACTCAGAATAATCAGCAGTGCCCAGTTATTTTCCAATTATTTATTATGTAATTACTGCCAATCACATCTTTTTTACTTCACAATTATTAGTCTATAAGATCCTGATATACATTTCTTTATATATCTTATTTATCTTTATATCAGCATTTTGGAAAATTGCTGCTAACTAGTGGTCAAGACCTGATTTTAACACCAACTGTCAAATCATAACCATGCAATCTCTGGGCCTTCCGATTTTTTCATACACAAATAAAAGTTCATTATACAAAACATAAGCACACCTTAAACAATGTAAGCACCAGTCTCCAAGAACAACGCAAGCAGCGGCTCAGGCTACTCTGACAACTTAATTGCACATGTGAGGTGCAGCTGGAAGGCACAAACTATAGAGGCCTAAGTGTTCTTGGAGAGCATCAATGTTCTGAAACCAGAAAGATAGAATAAATCAAACAGAGCAAAATGGGAGAGGACTTTCCGTCAATGTTGAGAAATACCAAAGCCTTACTGCAGGAGGTTTAGGCACGCAAGCGGAATGCAGCCGGCATTATGTTTGCATAGCTTTTATACACTGGGGTCCAAAAGCAACTGAGGTGGTGTCAGCATTCATCACATTGGTTGAGAGATGGAAAACTGTCAGCCTTACATAAAAAACAAATCATTTCAATTGCATCAATGAAACATGTTGGAATCCTAAGCTAGTCCTTATCCATAGATCTCAGGTCTCCTACTGTTTTCCGTAGCAAAGTAAAGTACAGGTCCTGGCCCTGGCCAAAAAACGTTCACCTGTTTTGTGAGATATATTTTTAAAAAAAAGCTAAATTGAAAAATTCTATAATAAGAATAATAGAGGATCTACATTTTTAATAGATTATTCTGAGATTGGTTTTAAACTGTACAGTTCTGAAAGAGTTTTATTTTCTGTAAGGGTTAGGTTAAATAAAGCTGAAACCTCAAAGCACTCTGTACATTAAGAAAAAGTAAGCAACTATCACAGCTCATCAATTTATTGTAGATTTTTATTTTCAAACCTTGCTTTAAACTTTAAACTACTTTACTTCATACTGCGTACTGTCTCTGTAAGGTTACATGTTAACCACCTCACATCACAATATTGGTGCAAGATATGTTTTGTCAGGAAATTATAACCAAGTATCACAGTTTTATCTATATCTGCAACATACACCATGGAAAGTGTAATGCTGGGTCATTATTCATGCTGCATTTCTCTTCTCTTGCCCACACATGATAGGGGGCTGAACTTGCCAAGGTAGAGGCTAGCTATACAGAAAGAATTCACTTAGTAAAAAACTGAACACATGATTAGAAAAGGTTTTCTACTAAATAGGTTGCATATGTGATTTTAGTGGTTAAAATGCCATGTCATTAATGGGATCATCATTTGAATATTGAGTAAGGGTCTACTAAACTGAGCATGCACTCATCCTAAAACAGAGCACAGTTTGTGCAATATAGAAGTACACACAAACACGAGGGTTACTGCTTTTAGTAACTTTTTCTCCCTGAAAGTGAAAAAATACCCATCTTAGTAGATTGCATAAAGACAAAAAGACACACAACAAAAAAATAATGATCTAAAGATCTAAATGAAAGGGTACATTTCTTCTCTAAATTGCAATCACGTCTTACAGTCCTTTCTACATTTTAAGGCTTATAAAGCAAACACCGTTCCAAAGTGCAATACAATATCATCCTAGAGTTTTTCTAAGAGGACAGGACTAATGGAGTGAACATTAGTCTTAATTGCATGGTAATCATTTCCCAAACTACAATATCAGTGGGAGCACGCAGCAAATAACAAGCTGCATTGAGGGATTGCTCTAGCCCGGATGGCCTGAGAGCAGGGATTAAACTGTAGAGTAGCAGCATCCTGGCCAGTGTGTATTGATCACCACTTGATTCACTGGAATCACAAAGCCACTGGCTTTAATGTTCCCCCCCAACTGCTTTCCTGTGTCTGAGGTTTGTCTGTGGAGCAGAAGTAACCTCATCCCACCAGGAACACAGACCTCAAAGACAAAGCTATGGGTAATTCAGCTTTGGCTGACTCACAAGCAATGGTGGCAGAGGGTAAGGTCTCTTTTTCTGGAATGACACACTTCTGCACTGCCATCTACAGATGCTTTGAATCACTTTGGAATGCTGAACAGAGATCAGTGCAATGGGTCACTCTCCATTAGAGACTAGAGAAAGGGGACAGACTAGTAGTGAGACAGTGTATGATTACTAACACATATTTAGCTCACCATTAAATACAGACCTACTGACAACAAAATTTCAGCATATGTAAACATTAAAGCTGCACGTGAAACAAACCGTTCACCAGCTGTTGGCCTGCCAACATGCAGAATACAAAAAAAAACCACTCAACTCTGAACAAGTAGTTCTACTTATTGTCAACAGACCCAGTGTCTCCTGCAGTATTTCAAATTTTTAGTACAAATCATCAATACTTCATTGTTAAATCTATCTTCAACTACAAGAGAAAAATCAATAAACACAAGTTTGCAGAAAGCGGATTTATTGTATGTAAGTTTTCAGGCAGAGCTCACATAACAGCCTAACGATTTGTCTTGATTGCCATTACTGTACTGTCATATATACTGTCATTTTGAATGACAAAACAAACAGAGATTCTTTTTAACTAATCCCAAGCACATGCACTTGGCTATTCTTCTGTCCTTCAGTAGTTCTCCTTTTCTCTCATCAGAATGCATGCTGCAGCTTCCAACCTGCCTAAGGAGTCAACAGTGTGCCAACATTACTCCATCTTTTTATTATTTACAGTCATGGATGGGTTTTGTTACTGCTATAGGGGGTTAGATTCAAGGAAAATAGATTCTCCAAAGCTCTGTGTTTTTGTCCTCTGTCTCCTCAGTCCTGAAGACAAGGCCCCACTGAGCTGATGATCAGATGGATTTACGGTGCAATCTCTGAAAGCCATTTGCTCCTGCTAGCAGAGAATCAAAGGCAAGATTTCCGGATGGCATTGGAACAGAGATTACTCAGTTTGTGCTATCTGATTGCAAACTTCCACAAGCTGTTTCCTTTTACTTCTTTCAACTTTTCCTTTGCATCTTCTGACTTGTGAAATTTAAGTTCAATGACCACATACTCACTAGGTTTCATTCTGTCAGAGACCATGCAGTATGTACACTTAAGGAAAAACTACATTGGATCAAATGTTTTAAGTTTTATTTATGAATTCAATATAATCAGTAGATCCTTTAAGTGGTGTAAGTTGTGATGTGAAGGGGGTATGGATCAAACTTGATCCAGCACATCCCCCAATTCCCTGTCAGTAGGTTGCAGTTTGGAAATTCTTTGTTCACAGCTGATGGCAAGCAATTCACAAGCCTTGTCATTTCAGATATGATCTGACACAGTCATCACTGAGTCAGTCACAAGTTTGGTCGTGCTCAAAGTTGATCAATTTTTATTTTATTTTTTATTTTTTATCTGTTTTTACCCCTTCCCATTTCTCCAGCACCGTACACAATGGCTACATAAAGCTCCTCTGTACTAATCAACCAACCATTATCACACCTTGTTACAAGATAGCAGTATTTTCTTCTTCTGTGAGTGGTCATAATGTTTTTATTAATCACTTTATAGGAAGTTCACAGTCTATCCACCCAAAAAGTAAAGTACGGGGTGGACCATTTATATGGATACACCGTAATAAAATGGGAATGGTTGGCGATATTAAAGTCCTGTTTGTGGCACATTAGTATATGTGAGGGGGCAAACTCCTCAAGATGGGTGGTGACCATGGTGGCCATTTAGAAGTTGGCCATCTTGGATACAACTTTTGTCTTTTCAATAGGAAGAGGGCCATGTGACACATCAAACGTATTGGTAATTTCACAAGGAAAACAATGGTGTGCTTGGTTTCAACGTAACTTTATTCTTTCATGAGTTATTTACAAGTTTCTCTTTGTTCACAGCCATCGACATGTCGAAGAGGTTAACATGTGAGGAGCGGATCGAAATTGTGTTGATATCTGGTGAACGCAGTAACCGGGTCATTGCAGCAGATTTCAATGCAAGACACCCTACGAGACCACCCATCTCCCATGCCACAGTTAGCAAACTGCTTGCTAAGTTTCGTGAAACTGGTTCAGTGTTGGATTTGCCAAAATGTGGACGCAAGAAAACTGTCACCAATGAAGAAACATCAGTGGCTGTCCTAGCTTCATTCAGCAAGAGCCCACAGCGTAGCACTCGCCGCATGTCACTGGAGAGTGGCATTAGTCAAACATCCCTTGGGCGGATATTAGCTACTCACAAATGGCACCCTTACAAACTCCAGCTACTGCAGCATCTCAACGAGGATAACCCAGATTGGCGCACAGAATTTGCAGAATGGACAAAACAAAAACTGGAACAGGATCCTCGGTTCACGCAGAAGATTTTGTTCAGTGATGAGGCAAACGTTTATGTGAATGGTGAAGTTAACAAACAAAACCACCGCTATTGGTCTGACACTAACCCACATTGGATGGATCCCTCCAAGACTGTTGGAACAACAAAAGTGATGGTTTGGTGTGGTACAACGATAGTTGGAAACCTCAATGCCACTGGATATTTGAAATTGCTACATGATGATGTGTTTCCCTCTTTATGCACTGAAGTTGGCATGTTCCCTGAGTTTTTCCAGCAAGATGGTGCACCACCACATTATGGGTGCCAGGTCCGAGCATTCCTAGATGAACAGTTTCCTGGAAAGTGGATTGGTCGTCGTGGGCCAGTTGAATGGCCCCCAAGGTCTCCCGATCTGACCCCCTTAGACTTTTTTGGGAGAAGAGGGTTGCATTGACAATCCAACACAATGGGCAGCACATTGAACACATTTTATAAGTGGTCAGAAACTTGTAAATAACTCATGAAAGAATAAAGTTACGTTGAAACCAAGCACACCATTGTTTTTCTTGTGAAATTACCAATAAGTTTGATGTGTCACATGGCCCTCTTCCTATTGAAAAAACAAAAGATGTATCCATGATGGCCGACTTCTAAATGGCCACCATGGTCACCACCCATCTAGTTAAGTAAATAGTTTTTAAAGGTAAAATGTGGAGGGAAAATCAAAAGTAGTTAAAAATGGTCAATTATACCCTGGACCCCAGAGGGTTAAACTTTTTTTTTTTAAAGTAACGCAATAGTTACTTTTCAAGTAATTAATTACTTTTAGAATATTGTAACTCAGTTATTAACTCAGTTACTTTTTGAATTAGTACCTGTAACTATAATTAATTACTTTTTCAAAGTAACTTGCCCAACACTGTCCATGACAAACTTGTACTTTGCATTTACATGAAAACCGAGAAGGAAACAGTTCATTAAATACTCCATTTGCATTTTGATAAATGCTACCTAGCCTAATATTAAATAAAATACAGTTATTTTCAACATCCAGATGAATATTAAAATCACCCATTAGATTTATTTTAATGCTGAACTGAGTATTAAATCAGATAAAAATCCTAAAGGTGTTGATTCATTGACACTATTGTATTCACTCTACTCTAACCATTTAACCATCTAACTATTTAATTGTTTTGCTCCTTTGATACAGTTATATTTTTCTGTCTTTATGATTTTCATAATTAAAATGTTTCTTGCTGGTTGGCTGCAATGTCATGGAACAATGGATGTGGATGAAGTGCAAGGTGGTGCTGGAAGCCGTGGAGAAGCCAAGGCAAATCAAGATAAAGATGCAGGTTTTCTTCAAGCACCTGATCCAGTGCTCTCTGATGGAGACTTAAAAATAAATAAATGGTAAATGGCCTGTATTTATATAGCGCTTTACTAGTCTCTAAGGACCCCAAAGCGCTTTACATATCCAGTCATCCACCCATTCACACACTGGTGATGGCAAGCTACATTGTAGCCACAGCCACCCTGGGGCGCACTGACAGAGGCGAGGCTGCCGGACACTGGCGCCACCGGGCCCTCAGACCACCACCAGTAGGCAATAGGTGAAGTGTCTTGCCCAAGGACACAACAACCAAGACTGTCCAAGCCGGGGCTCGAACCGGCAACCTTCCGATTACAAGGCGAACTCCCAACTCTTGAGCCACGATCGCCCCACTTGATGCTTCTCCTTAATAGAGGAAAGTCCTGTTCATATCAGATGCTAAATTTGTTGGCTGGCTGGATGTCCTGAGACCGTAGAATGGAATTAGGATATTTTCTTCTTAGTTTGTTTGCTTTCAAATCGTGGTCCAGGGCTCCATTCACTAGGGAGTGGAGCTCATCTGAGCCTATGGTTTGGCACTCAGTATGCTCCATGGATCTGAAGCCCAGGATTGGGCTGGTCCTGGCTGTGCCACAGCAGAATTAAGGCTACAAAAAGAAGTTTTGTAGACTATACATCCCAAATTTTCTACTTAAGAGTTTTCTGCATTCAACCCCTGGGTGGCAAGACCACACACACGGAAAGCAAAACTCCTCTACAGGTCACACCACTTTAAAACATATTTTCACACTCAAAGATCAGGTATCACATCTATGCCTGTCTCTTAAATATTCAAAACTCAAAGTAGCATGCCTTAGCTGAGTAGATATCAGATTTAGATTATGAAATACCAACTTGGGGATTTAAGAAGTCTTTAAAGAGGGGTTTCCTTATTCACATGTATTACCCATTATTTAGGAGAAAAGAGGTTTGGTTGTGAAAACCCTAAAAATAGTTTGGAAGGAATTTAACAGAAAAAAGGGCCTAGTATGCCAAACCAACAAGTCTCAGAGGCACCTCCCCAAATCATCTTGAGGCAATGCATCAATCAGAACCTCCACATCAGTGGCAAATGCACTCAGCGGCCATAAAACTCCCAGATCAAGCAGTGAGCTCAGCCAAAACCAGAAAGGCTCTCCTCAGTAAACCCAAGCCCTTATCTTTGTCTCATAAAAAATAAAGAGTGTCTGAGAATATTATGATCCACTATAACTGCTGTCCAGCCAGTTCCTCTCTGTCTTTGCTGATCACACCTCATCTTTAACATCTGGAGCAGTTTACCAAATTGTCAAGAAGAAAATTCTATTTATAATTTTCCAACATTAAGTCAATGTTAAAAATATTACTTAAAAATATACAAACAAAAACAAAAAGTGCACATTAAATGATACCTCCTACTGAACTTGTGGTTTATCAAAAGTAAAATGAACTAAATGCTCTCCATCAGACAAAACCCATTCCAATCCACCATATAAGAGCTGAAGTCCTTAGATTGACAACACTACCTAATGACAAGCACAGAGAAAATGCCCTGGAACAGTAATCCACTATTAGTTCCTTCTACTCTATTTCTTTTAAACAAACATGACATAAGACACTAATCTGTCCCTATCCACACTGTATATAGAGGGATAGATACTATGATCACTGTATTCCACTTTGCACCTCTTGACATTTTTACATTAGTTTTAATCTGGAATGGGCTACCATCAATCAGTTCACTCATATAAACTAACTCATTAGGCCACACTAAGTGGATCTTTGTTCAAGAACAAAGAAAGTAAAACTGACTTTCAAAAATACCCCTTTATACCCAAAACAATATCTTGTCACATCTTTTGAGCTTTTTGGTATAAACCACGGTTTAGTGTAATTTCACTTGAAAAAGTCCGCTCTAATAATTCAACTCATACCAAGTACAACCATTTCAACTTTTGCACTTAAACTGAAATTTAAAAAAAAACTGAGATAAGTAGAACTCGCTAAAATTAATGTAAACTAAACAAAGATGGTAATAATCTAAAAATAAAGACACGTACTAAAGAAAGGAAGTGGATTTCTATGCAAACTTCAAGATGTGATTGCAGTGAACAATAACATTTATATATAGAACTAAATGCATTGTGTTTGTAAACGACCTCTAGTTTGTAAAATGAATGTCAAAAACAAGTTGACAACATTTTTTCTATTACCATACTTTCTGCTCTACAAGTCCTCATTACAGCTTATTTTAAGCAATTACACTGTCAGCAGGAGCTGTAATCTCCAACTGCTGCTAAACGCCAAAATTTCCACATTTGCTGGAAACTATAATTGTGAGCTGCTCTTAGTGCTTTGCAGATGGGTCCTATTGAGCAATCTGAACATCCCTAATATTACCCAGTTCCTCTCAAGGGGAAACACGAACATTAAAAAGGTCCAAATAATTCCGGTCAAATTACACCGGCCTTAATGAACTTCAAAAGATGTGCGGATGTTTTTACAGGCCGGGACTCAGGCTTTAACAGTAATTATGAAAACAAACCATATTAATGATATCATTTATCATTTCCACACTTTGGCCGCATGAGGCCCACCATAATGTTTCTGTCTCTACTGGACTACAGTTAAAATATTATAATTTCCATACACAGATCTACTTTATTCATTTCTTTTCAAAAATCCTGTGGACCATCACCCAAATTACATAAGAGTTTCAGTGAGAATGGTTATGGCCTATGTCAAAGTCCCTGCAAGCCTGCTACAACCTAGCCAAGGTCTAAGATGTGAATTAACATGAGATCTAGAGTATTTGCTAAAGGATTAAACACGTATTTCTGTGAGACCAGTGTTGCTGTCAGTCTACTGATGTTTAAGTTGTAATAAAGATAAAACAAAGGAAAGTACAATAATAACAACAACAACAACAACTACTACTACTATTATTATTTTTAAGCAATATAAATGTAAAACATGAAAAGGAAGCTGGCTTCATTTTCTTGGCTTAAGAACACAGTAGTCAGCCTCCTGCCTCCCGCCAGTATAGGAGAAAACTGCAGTGGCTCATTTAAATTCCACATACTAGAAGGATTTCTGCTGTAAGTCTGGCTTTACTCCAAATTATGTCTCTTGGGTGTACATACCACTGAATAATTTGTCCAAATGTCATTTGCAATTCCCCAAAAATCTTTTCTTCACTGGAAGCTTTTAGAAAACATCTGTAACAAATACTTGTTTTGAGACCATAAGCATTACACCAGTACCGGTACTGGTACATGACCTTAAGCTGTGTACGAAGCATAAAGACAAAGTTTAAATTTCCACTGAACTAGAAACCTGATCGCATGAGCAGTAGCCACCTGCATACTATGATATTTACCATTAGTTCTAGGCAGCTCAAGCTCATGTGTTACAAATCTTTTTGCCGCAGTCTATATAATTAGCTGTAATTGACTTCCCTTGAAATGTGTTTCTTCTGGGACATCTGGCCTTGAAACTTCAACCTTCCCATAAAGGGCCGCACTGAGCTACACTTTCGATTTTTAAAGCTGCATGGGTGGCAAATTTAGAGCCAGACTTTGCTGTAAAAATAAATTTCAAAAATACCTCTCATAAAACATTCTTTAAAAAATTTAAATATTTGTAACTAAACCAAACAAAGCAATAGAAAAATATTCCCCTTAAGATAATTCTCCTTAGATTTATATCCACAATGATGTAGGACAGAGCTTCAAGTCACACTTCCTTTCTTACAGATTTTATATTATATTGACTACAAGGACAAAACCAAGCAGTTACAAAGGCTATTATTGTGCAATCAATCTGACAGAGATGCAAAAGACTATCAGCTTTTTCTGAATGTGATTCCAAGTCTTCTAAGTGTCACGAGAAATTGTTTGAAAACAAAAACAGGACATGCTAAAAATGGAGGCAGCCAAGTAGTAAATAGCACTGGTCAAGTTAAAGAAAGTTGCCTCTTAATTTTGAGTTCCTTGAATTCTTCAGGTCAGTGGTCAATGAACCATCTCTCTCTTTTTTAAGAAAAATCATACTGAGTGAGATAGCTGTGCTTGTGTCAGGGAAAAATCATGAAACAAAATTCCTCGAAGCAATTACTAGTCGATACTTTATGATGGAATTAGGGATGCACTGATCTGGACTGTACTGGCCAATATTTGCCTTGCTTACTGCCATTGAAATACCAGCAGATAGGCTGATATTCAGCAATGGCAGTTACTGATTCCTATGTGTTGTATCCCATCAAAACTTTATTAAATTGTATGACTGAATGTGTAATAGTGTGATAAACAGCAGAAATGTATTCGCTTATTTAAAACGATAACTTCTTTGCTTTCCTGGCATCGACTATCCCAAAGCCTCACACATCGGTGCATCCCTAATTGTGGTAGTTTGGATGAAAATACACCTGCAGTCCCAAGATTGTGAAGTGTGTTGTTTCAACTAAAACCAATAAAAGTTTTATATATGTATAAAAATTTATTGACGTACAAAAAAAACTTACATTACTTATTGACTCACTTTATGAAGCAATATAAACAGCGATGACTAAATCACTTTTGTGTTACATGTTTATGTGTTTCCACAAAGATGCTAACAATCCAGCAGAAATCCAGCTCACCTCTACTTTATTTAACCAGTGAACAAAATTAAGATCTGGCTGCTTAGTCTGGTTGCACATACATTGAGCTTGAGACCCACTCTGGGCTTTGGGATCTTTAGTAATACTTATCATACTTTCAGTAAAGGAATATGCTGAGTTGTCCTGCTATGAATAAGCTGTTTCCTAACAATCTCAAGCACGACCAAACAATGGGTTATTTCTCCAAATTCATGGATTATTTCATCATTTTCTTGGTTTATATTGCAATGGCACACAATGGCACCACTCCCAAGCTGGCAACACAGTAAAGAGTGTTGCCAATTTATTCCCCAAAAGCATTTTACATCATTGTTTTGAATAGCAAACATATTTTGGGTCAGTGAGGCATCAGTTTGTTTGCTTCTGGTTTCTTGGTTTGCTTTTTTTTTTTCAATGCATTTTTCATTAGAGTAAATAAACATGAGTAAGAAAAGGAAAAACGCAACTGCTGCTTAGCTGTGTCAAATTAACATTCGATTTTACACAAAGTCAGAATTAAAGAAGATGGCTTTAATTGTACAGCAGAGTAAAGCCTGCTGCACTAAAAATGTCAGCATGTTTTTAAACAAAGGCCATTACGAAATTTCTTGGAAACACATGGAGAAAGGGAATGGGAAAGCTTAACTTTGGCATGAGGAGGACTCTCACATAAATAACAGGAAGATCTGGCTAGCCCTGTTTTGGCTGTGTATAGAATCAAGAATAACATCTTTCTCATACCAAAAAAAGAAAATGAACAGAAAAAAACTAACCTGGGCACCATCCCTTAGCTTCAGGATGCACTCCATGGTGTTGATGGTGATAACTACAGGCTCTGAGCCCAGCTTGGTCCAAGGTACATGGATACGTAGCTCATGGATATGACCACTCATGAATGTAAAAGGCAGTTTCAACTCCTGTGGATATAAAAGGAGTTACAAGAAAGAAAGGAAAAAAACAACAGCCAGCTAGAAATAAACAACACTAGAATAATATGGATAAAGGTGCCAATACGAGGTAGAGGCTTCGAGAACATTTTGAATCTTCATCCATCCATTTTTCAAACAGCACTTTGAAGCTAATATTTGTAGACGAGTAGATAGTAAAAACAATAGCTACAGATTACATACTGGTCACGCTTCTAACAATATAAGTCAGATATTTTCAGAGGCAGGCAAATCACTGTTCTGCATCTTGAACTACTCTGTGTGAGAATGAGTCCCATGAAACCAGACTGCCTACACACAGGCTTCACATGCTTTCTGTGCAAGTCTGAGCCAAAAAATTAATAGCCAAACATTTTTCTGAGGGAAAAGCTGTCATGGATTTACAGTATGTCTGCTTTATAACCCCCACAATGTTTCACCAAATATTATATTAAGATGATCTCAGATTGCACATTTGAGAGGAGGTACTGTCCAAATGAAATGGAATAAAATAAATGCAAAGGTAGGACAATTTCCAAAGTTTTGACACAGCATTACAGACAAATCTCAATCCTAACACAATTCCCACTGTCGGATAGCTTGAAGCTGCTTCCAATAAGAACTTTCATCACAATCTCTTTGGGTTACGCAGTGTTTTGGTCTGCTCTTCAGCAGCAGTCAGAACCCACTCAAAAGAAAAGAAAATCCTTTTAACTGGTGGCAGATTGATCTAATCCAGACATGACATGAGTAAAAGAGAACACTGTCAAAATAACACTGCAGAGCAAAATATCAAAGTAAATCTGGTAAAATTCTTCTGAAATGACAGCAAGAAGATGCTGTTAGTGCCTGACTAAACAGCACTGTAGCGTTTTCTTTCACTCTAGTCAAGGCAATACAATGGAGAATAGCTGCAGACATAATATGGCAACTTTTTTGTAGGGTGTATGTGCCTGCATAACCAAGGTTTATAAACGAAACTCTACAATTTGTTTATAGTAAGTAAAATACAAAACTACATTCTGAATATATATGTAGGAAGTGGGCATTTATATTTTAAATATTCCCATCATTTTAACCTCGCGTCAGTTTTATAAAGAAAGGTTCAAAGCAAAAGCTAGATTTAACTTTTAGTACCTGCTCCAGTACATCCAACTTCAAGTCCAGCTTGCTCAGCACCACATCACCGCCCCACAGAGAGAGCTGCAGGTCAGATGGCTTCAGATTCTTGATGTACTTGTTTACATAGCTCATCAGGAGCGGTGTGACATAAGACTCCAACATCTTGTCCTTGTTCTGTGTACACAATGAACAAAACAAAAAAACATGGTAATATCATTTGACTGTGTTAACATCCTTTTGCCATTATATATCTCGGTCACTAAACTAATGGTGCTCGTTCTAAACTAATTACAAAGAATATGTATTTCTTAAGAGTGTTATTTTGATGTCATAGCCTAAAAGCACAGCTCTAATTAATAATTGTCATTGCTAAAGCAGAAGTAGTGTGCATGTTAGCTAAGTGGAATATGTCATAAAAATATATATAATAATATCATATTTATTATATGTATAAAGCCATAATTTAAGATATTGGCTATGCTTGAACATTTCTTTTTATGACAGGTCCAAACACAACATTATAACCTCTTATCCAACTTGCAAACTGTGGAAGTACTGGCCGTTTCACACAAACCTCAAGCTGTTTTTTGTTACAGTTCAACAAACTGATGTCAGAATGAACTGGCACTCCTAATGGCATAAATACCATATTGGCATCCAATAACTAATCCAACTGTGTGTAATTTATAGAAAGGTTGTACAGGTTTTGGTTAATAAACTTAATTAGATGTAAAGACAGTTCTAATTACGCTGACTTCTCATCAACGCAAATTTTAACCTTAAATGAAATTCACCGGAATGTCTAGCTTCCTTGCTAAAGTGCCTTCATTCCACATAACGGGGAAGCCCAGGAGCAATTATGTACTGCATTTGCAAATTAATTCCAATGTAACTAAAAATAACTTCAACAGCGACGCTATGTCGTATCTTATAGTAATACATTTAACTTACTGTGGAGCACTTAGCCAGGGAGGCTAGCTCTTTCCTCCTGTCATTTAAGTGATACACAACAGCAGCGACGCAAAGAAGCTAGGCTAAGTGATTAGAAGAAGTCGCTATAACTTCGTTTCAGCTGGCTAAACTGGCTAGCCACAAGTCAAATAGAGAAAAGACTCTATTTACCTGACTCCCACTTGTATCCTGTTGGTTTTTGTTTAATTCTACGTTTAATAAAAGATGTTCATCCCGTTATCTAACGTTAGCCATAACGCCGAACTGCAAGAGTCGAAACGTCATCGGTAAACACCAACGCGGCTTCCGTATGCTTGGTGTTGCGTTTTTCAGTGGGAAATTTGCGTTTCGAAGGTAGATTTACATACACAACGTATAAACATAAGTAACTCAAGAGAAATTTCATTTGTGATTTGATCAGTTAACAGGCATTATCTTCTTCGGTTACAGCAACTCCGGATGTTTCCATACCGTCAGGTTTTGATATAACAAATACCTTTGTTCCTATTAAAACGAACGAGTGTCTACAAATCCGGACTCTCTAACAAGTACAGGAAGGGATCTCTTCGCATAATAATCGTCATCGCTTAAGCACGCCCCTACCCTTTTTATGGCAGCGGAAGCTCACCTTTGCCGAAAGAGCGATCGCGTGAACCTCACAGTGCTCAGCATAGTGAATGTGTATTCTTGATTATAATTTTCTATTATTTTTATTTTTTTTGTTATAATATAACAAAATGTTCTTATTTACCATCTTAGTCCATAAGAGTTTCAATTTCAACCTTCTGGGACCTGTCATTGCAGAAGTCAATGAAAGTGAATAGTGGAGACGATAAGAAAATTAGGTTTGCATTTCACACAGGGAAACTGTGCGGATTTTAAGCATCTCATCATTTATCTCAACTCTAAATATATCTCAACTGCCAGAGTAACACAGGCCTATATCTGGAGGTTAGGTGAAATTTACCAACGCAGACACACTGTGACATGATAAATATCTTACATACTGGAATTTAAAATGAAGAAGAATATACTGAGGGCAACGAAAATATTCTAAAATGTAAACCATTTCTGTCTTTCACGGATCTCGGTTTTTTTTTAGGGTCACTGGTTATTTTTCAGACATGAAACGTAATAATGTCAACGGACAACTGTATGAATTGCATAAAAGAACGGGTTAGACTCAACCTTTATCGCACTGTCACTTGAACACCTTTGCTGAGAAATGATCTTGCTAATTTGTGCGTCCAAGGAGTTCGTTGACAGATAAAATATTTCTTTTATAATTTTTTTTAGTCGTAATGTTGAGTTATGTTGCTCCAGTGGTTAAGTAAGCAATCTTGTCATATTTAAAGTGAACAGCAGTCATAACATACAAGAAAAAAATGCAAATTATAGCAGTTTTATAGCTTAATAAACAACAAAAATCCAACTTCACCCTGCCGTCAGTATGTTTCACGTCTTCATGTTTGCATGTTTGTTTGTTTGATTTATTTATTTAATCACCTATCTTTGAGATCAGACCATCATCTGTCTTTTTTTTCGTGATGAAACCTTTAAAAAAGTGTCTTCCGCAGGCCGCACATAGGGTCAGAAGCACTGCAGATATGAGGTCTGGCCTGTAGTGGCCTGTAGTCCGGACCGGCTCTCGTCTGCTGTAAAGCTTCATGAGGATACAGTCCACATAAGTCGGTCAAGGATGACGATCGCCCTGTGACCGGCCACGCTTTGCCAACTATGCGTAAGTGTGTCAGAGTCAAGTGGTCACCCACAGTTAATGTTACTATTCTGAAGTCCTTTCTGGCCAGGATGCTTTAAATTAATACAGAAAAATATCTGATATCAAGTTATCTCACTTCTTAGACCAGCAGGTTGAATCTGGAATCCAAAGGAAACCAGCGTACTGTGCCACAATCCAAGTCTTTAAAGCCAGAGATAAATTAGGAATCTTCTGTTGTTATTCTCCACGAATGATATGTTCCACGTAAACTGCCTAAATTAGTGGTTTTCCACTACAGCATTTCAGTTGAGGCTATCAAAGATTTATTTCGGGTTAAAAATAAAGGGTTTTTTGCTAAATACTTACAGCAATACATGGATTAACTAAACAATTAATTAAACAGTATTAAATAAATACTTCTTTAGAAAGGCTAAACGGCTTTGTTCAAGCACATATAAAAATGTATATTTCCACTGAGGAGGACAAGAATGGCAGAAATTTACTTTCAAATTAAACTGCATATTGTAACAGATATTTTGCATTTATTCTTATTAGTCGGTTCCTGCATTATGTTACATCTGTTGTCGAGGCGTCAAAATGTTTCTTTTTTCATTTGTTTTTTTCTTGTTTATTAAAATGGATAACAATTTGTTTCATAAACGTTTATTACAAATTCAAACAAATTATGTTCAAATATATTCTAAACATATATATATGTGTATATGTATGTATATATATATATATATATATATATATATATATATATATATATATATATATATATATATATATATATATATATATATATATATCAAACATTATTATTATT
This sequence comes from Aulonocara sp. 'chitande type north' Nkhata Bay, assembly GCF_057382095.1. Taxonomy (NCBI): domain Eukaryota; kingdom Metazoa; phylum Chordata; class Actinopteri; order Cichliformes; family Cichlidae; genus Aulonocara; species Aulonocara sp. 'chitande type north' Nkhata Bay. Next base: position 8,860,558 of record NC_141354.1, read on the forward strand.
ATTATTACATGACCTTTTTGTGTGTGTTTTTTTCATATTATATAGTTTTCAGATTGAATTTTTTTATGTTTTACTAATGAATTATGTTTTTATGTGATTGTCAAACAGCTCAAATACTTTCCTCCTTCTTTTTTAATTTTTTTTATGAGCTCGCTGGAGACGTCGCACTTTGTTGTCTTTCCTTTTAGAAAATAATTAGGAAAATCCTAGCCCGCAGTGCGCAATAAAACGGGCCTTAGTTAATGGCCTTTCAGCAGCAATGAACGCACTTTTAAATCTCCTGATGTTATTGTAACCACTTGTTCCAGACCCTATTTTCGAGCCCATTAGAAATAAATGCTACTTTTTCGTGCAATTAATTGCACCGTAAGGTGAAAATCAAGTTTCAGGCGAGCAGTCAGTAGCCACCGCTGGCTCTTGAAACGGGGACACAAAGGGCCCGAAGGCCAGATAACACCGAGAGACACAGAGATGAGGAGAGAGTCAGAGGAGAGAATCTCGCTTTGACTTCACCAAATGATAAAAACAAAAAAAAAAAAACACCCAACACATTATAGACGAGCTCGTCCGGTCACAGGCAGCAGGCTTGGTGGTTAATCAGTGGTCGGTCAAAGTTTAGTTGGATGAAATCCAGATCTTGGTGGGTTTTTCTGTGTATCTACGCAAAATTTAAACCACAGTGTAAATGAGTTCTTACAAAACGCTCTCCATTTTTGCTTGAGGCTATTTGTGGCTATTTGCCTCTGTATCTATGAAGCGCCTTGAGCCGACTTTTGTTGTGATTTGGCGCTATATAAATAAAATTGAATTGAATCATAAGGACCTGAGAAATAATCTTTGTATATATATTTTTTAATTCATAAAATTAGTCTATGGCGCATATAGGTCCAAAAATTAAACTAGGAGACTCACGTCAGGCCCATTAGACGTCAGCAGCTGAGTGGTACAGGTGTTTTACATTTCGAATATGGCTCGGTAACACAGCAGGTTCTTAAAAACATTTCTGAACCACCATCTGAGGACAGACGCAGACACACGGCTGCGTGAAAATGCCTTCTTAGCGCTGATGGTTCCTTCTGCCGTTTTGCAGGTCACTTATGATGTCAGAGGTGATCTAGATAAAGACATGTGATATGGCCGCTAATGCGGCTAATATAATACTGATCAGCCTCTGTAGAGGACATGTAGCCTAAGATAATAATAGAGGCTAATAATTCTGAGACGTACAGACACTGAGAGGTGGTTGGCAGACAGTGCGTAATGACTGACCGTTACATGGTCGTAACTTTTATTCGAAGAAAAATCATTGTAAACTTTATGATCAATTATCACCCGCGATGGCACACAGGATTGTGCTTATGAAGTTATGCTCTTTTCCAGGAGCTAAAGACGTCCTCGGGGCTTTCTGTCATGTGGTGTTTCCTGCTAACTCCCTGCTAAAAAGCCCAACACGTCCGCCACATAAGCTCTCACTGCCCGCCGGCTGTAAACATACAGACTATTAACTTGATGACCATGGTAAAAGATTTCACCTAAATATTGCTTTTTGGGCTGTAACACTGTGTCCTCTGTTTCGTGGCAGTGAAAATGAGAAATAAAAACGGGGGGAAATCCAAATGTATCATGGAAATATTTATTTCTAAAATACAATTTAACATACTTTAAATTTATGACTGTTTTTTGACAACTTTACCATTTCAAGGTCAGAAAAAGAACATTAAAAACACAACAACAACAACATGAGCAACAACATTATGTACATGTGATATTTACAGGTGGTGTGAAAGTTGGACATGGCACTGGCTCCGCTGTTGTTCCGCTTGAGGTGCAACCAAATCCCACTCTAAAACGTGCTGAAGTAAACATGTCCTCACTTGGAGATTGTCCTTGATCCAAAAGAAAAATGTCGCTGATTTGTCTTTCTGCGTTTTGTCCATTGTTATTTTTGTTTCTCCAGGCTAGTAGTCCTGATGTGGGCTGTGCGTCAAACTGTGCCGTCGCAAGTCACAGTTGCGCCGAAACACCTTTCCGCAGCGGCCACAGCTGTAGGGCTTGATGTCTGTATGGGTGAGAAGGTGAGTTTTCAGGTTACTTCTTTGATTAAAGGTTCTTCCGCATGTGGGGCATTTGTGTGGAGATTCCTGTTTAGATTTAAAGCAAGCAAAGGATTATTGCCTTTAATTGGATAGAAGGTCTATCAGTTCAATCTTTCAATAATCTGATAAATCCACTGTCGTGTCAGATCTAATTTACTTGTTTGCATATTATTTTTTATTTTTATTGTATTATTTTCTGTGGATCTCTGACTCACATTTTTTTTTAAATTTAGTGATAGGTTTTGTGAGGCTTTCTTTTTCCACCCCCATGCATGCAGTAGACAGGTGAATTATGATCAGAGAGTATCACACGTTAAAGGTCGCGTTAAGATTCTGAGCTTACCTGCATGTGTAAGGTTTTATGGACGGCTAGAGTTCGAGACTGACAGAATCCCTTCCCACATTCTTGACATTTGAACGGTTTTTCCTTGGAGTGGATGTATCTGTAAAACAGAAATGACACTTAATCAATGTCCGCTCATGCACGAAGTTACTTGTAAATGTTACAGAGCCCACAGTCACAGAGCCGAAAATCTCCACTGTGCAAGTTATGAATGTCCAACTTAATGCTGAAAAGTGCTTTAGCGCCCTCGTGGAGAAGTTTTAGGGAACAGGCCTGCTTGCATTTTATAGCACAAATTAAGGAATATAATTTTAATGGCCGGTTCTGGAGAGGCTATTAACTTAAATCGAGATATCTGAGACTTAAAATCACAAATCATCATTGCTGCTGGAAATTGCTGACCCCCTCGTCCTAACCCAGTGCGCATAATATCCCATAAATCCGTCTTACCTGTGGTCTCTGAGATGGTCTTGTCTTCTGAAAGCCTTGTGGCAAATGTCACAAGTATAGGGCCTCTCATCTGTGTGGGTCCTCTCGTGGATTAAGAGGTTGTAGGACTTGGTAAAATGCCTGCCGCAGAACTTACAAATAAATTCCTTTTTAGTCTTGGATGGTAGCCTGCCCCTGGTGGGTTTTCTGTCCGGGGACAGCTTGCTCAGCTCGGAGATGGTTCCCCCTAGTCCCGATGCCAGCTTTGCCAGGTCCGCAGCTTTCGGTGGGTCCTCCTGCGTGGCAGCGAGGGCCAGGTTCGCGAAGTCAAATCTCGGCCTGTCCTTTTGCAGCGAGGGGATGCCGTGCGCGACGGTGGCTTGCTTTGGATGGAATAACTGCGCCGCGGCGGTGAAGGGCAAAGCTGGGAAGGGAATCCGTGGGTCGACCAGACCCTGGGCGGCTGCCGTGATCGTCGACCTCAGTCCCTGCATGTGTGGGTAGCCAAGAGTCCAGTGGTTCATGTGCATGGTTTGCACGGCGCTGAGGCCGTACAGTCCCTGCAGCTGGTCAGCGGGGAAAGTGTTGACGGCCTGCAGGAAGGAGTAGTTTGTGAGCTGCAGGGCTGGGTGCAGGGGGATCGGAGCGTGCAGGGCTTTGCTCCCCATCTCGGCTCAGACCTCTGCAGAAGACGCGGTGATAACCCTGAGAATGCAGAACACACCGAACAATAAGCGTTGTGTGTTAATCCCAAGAACTGGTTATTGTGTGGAAAGAAGAACAGAGAAAATGTGACGTCTCAGTTACCGGTTATGGTAGACTACTTAAATCCACCTGTTTAAAAAGATTTTATTTTTTGAAATTGTAACTTTTCATTATTGTATTAAACTGATATAAATATGTTTTTCGCAAAGGTGAATATACCCAGCCACCCCCTCTCCCCTTTAAACCTAATTTAGGCATATATATAATGAATTAGCTTAGTTTATTTTTTGCACCTGGTTCAACGCGAGGAAGCTGATGAATAAAACGCTCAGGTTAACGCGCAGAAGGATTGCCCTATATTAGCCTGTCCCGGCCTGCTTATAATATCTAAACCTCTGTTTTGCATAAGCGAAACCACTGAGGAAATGTAAAAACACAGTCGCCCCCCCCCCTCCTCCCCCACCCGACACGGAGATGCGCTTCAAATCAAAATTTAGGAAACAAATCAGTCACCGAAAGTATAATTAAATCAAGTGGGTGTAAAACAACTCATGTGGCATCGATTAACACTGCAAATTGCAATTTCAGATCACTCTGAATGAAGCACTAAATCTCACACGAGGTAATTAGAAAGCACAGCTTGGTGTGTGTTTTAAAGTTGCAGTTAGTATTTCGCAATAAAAAAACCAAACAAAACAAACGTAAGCAGCCCGGATTTGTACAAGTCTGAAATTTAGACAGAAGAGATGAAATATACTATTAATTGAAGGAGCAAAACATACACGCTTGTCTGTCTCTGATGGAAATGCATGTGCTTTTCATTTTTATTTTGGAAGAGTTAATTTTATAGGCACTTTTTTCCTTTTAAGGTTTTTAATGTAATATTTATCTATTTATTTATTTTTTCCATATGAAGTTTTTTTCCCCCCCCTTCCCCTGGGCAAGGCAACATGGCAGCAAATGACCCCTGTGCATTTAACCTACATTTCAAAAGAATAATGTTTCCCTTAAACAAAAGCAGAAGCGAGCTCCCTCCGCTGTTTAGGACAAATGAGGTGAGCTGACAGTATAAAAATTGGCTTGTGTCTGAGTTTGTGGGGATGACAAGTTATGTTTTCCCACACAGAAAAAAGAAGATCCACCGTAGAAGTTCAAGGCTCCAGATGGTGAACGCGGGACTGGCAATAGGCCAGTTGTGCTGACCTTTAGATATGATCAAGAAAAAGAAGAAAAGCGAGCTGTGTTTAGATAGTAAAATACATCATTTAGGTATCTACACTTTTTCTTTTGTGACAGATCAAGCCAAATCATATTTTAACACAATATGTCAGAAGTCAGCCTGTCCTGAAACTGCCTCGGAGATTAAGCCATTATCCACACTTGCAGACTGTGAGTCTTGCGCACACGGTAGTCAGGGTAGCTACCGGTCGCTTGTTTCGGTCAGGTCGTTGCCTTCAGCTCTTTCTGCCTCGCTTTCCCTCTCACCGATGGTGAGGGGTTAAATATAATTTCGCACAGGTGCAGCGTGAAACACCGCGAAGGCACTTGCTGTTCTTTGCCCAGGGAGTTCGTTCAGCTTGTTCTTGTTCTCACCTTTGGACTGCGCTTACACTTCGGGAGCAGCCAAGTGTCCGGTCTTGTTCTTCGAGTCCTTGTAAGGTTCATTTTTTTAAAGCTTTTCATGTGTTTATTTTTGGCAGAAGGCTTTACATTTCTATCAGTCGTGACAAGTCTTTACAAACGCGAAGATCACTGTTTGTTTTAGTAATGCTGCGCGCCGTGGACGGAGGCCAGCAATGTCAAAGCGTGAGTGAACTGTGACCTCAAGTTAGTTAGTAATATGACGAAACAACACTCCTCTCTAGAACACTTAAAAAAAAAAAAAGAAATGTTTGGTCATTAAAAGCTGATCACTTTCTAAGAGTCTTTGAGTCTTTGCTTTAAAGCCTAGACACTAAACTTTGTCTTTTCTTTTTTTTAAGATAACAACTTCTAATATGTTGGTTTGGTTCTCCTTCCTCAGACATAAATCCTACCCTGCCAAACAGAATCTTACCCCAATAAATAGCTGCCAAAGGTCCTGCGGTATGTCAGTAATCCACAGTAACTATAGAGGCGACGAGCTCCAATAAAGCGTCGCTAAAAGTTTTCCAAGATCCAAGTCCATGAAACTTTCATGTAGCCATGCAGCCAAGTCTGATGTCTCGGACTTTTGCAGAGATGTGACAAGTTGTGAAAAAATGTGGAAAGAGGCAAAGTTTGGAGGAGAGACAGCAGCAGCGTGTGAGTCCCGTCCGGAGCTGGGGCTGGAAGTGTGCGGTTCTTCACTTTTTAGTGCTCCAGGACTCGAGCGCTCAGCCCGCCCCCCGACACGCCTCCACCCCCCTCCTCTATCATTAACTCCAATGTTCCCCTCTGTTTATTTGTGTTTGGATAGCAACTAAGGCTCCAGACCATAGTAGAGGAGCGTGCTCAGTTCGACCTGCCTCCTCTGACACCTCTCATATACCATCCAGCCAAGGCTGATAGCTTCTTTTGGAGGCATGTTTGGAAGCACGGGAGGAAACCCTGAACGTTTCCCCCCACCTCACAGTTCCACGATTTTGAAAACGTGCTTTTGGATACTTGAGGAGCTTACAAGATTTTTTTTCCTCCTTCTTTTTGAAACCATAGATCCCATTTGCGAAATGGAGGGCATATGCAAGAACCACAACATTAAATGGTTTAATTCACTGTGGTAATAATAATAATAATAATAATAATAATAATAATGTTAAAAAATGAGAAAGGTTTTTGATAGAAAAAGAGGAGATAAAATAAAGAGAAAGAATTCGCATTCTCAAGACAGCTGATTTGTTTTTCTTATTTTTTGGTAACTTGCGTTAAAACACCTGTACAAGGGTGCTTATTACGGTTATTACACTGTTGCAAAAACACCACAGGAATTGTTGCCTGCCTTTTTAAAAACCTTTATATGCCCATTTCAACGCTGATCAGCCCAGGTGTCCCCCCATCCAGCACAACAAATAAACATCTAGCTATACTTAACAAATGGCATACGATAAAATGAAGGGAAAACTGTGCATGTGTGTGTTCAGATAAGCATTAAGCAGAGCTGGTTGTTTTAATTTAGTCTCATTCTTGCATCATTATTATTATTCAGACGGTTTTTTTTAATTGAATTTATGTGCAGTGACAGACTATATGAGATTAATCACACTGGCCTTTAATTACATTGAGGTTGGTTTCTGGCCGCAGATTATGATGCAAAGTAATGAAGACTTTTTTTGACAGCCTCAACCAGAAACTAAAGAGTGTACGCCTTTTGTGCTGCATAGAAAGAGACGTGACTTCAGGCACATGAGCAGATTGTACTTGAAGAAGTTCATATATAAAATAAAAAAAGTTTAAAATTTATTTTTTTAAATCGAGAGGCGTCTTAATAAAACTGTGATTGAGTTTGTTTTTAAATAAAATCATAAAGTCATCCTGACATACTTTTTTTTCTAATGAGATGCCCAAATCCATCAAAGGTACTCAATCTATCTATCTCTATATATACATATATTTCTGCGATCTCTCGAAGTGTTATTTTTCTCCTATATGCCTGATACATATGAGGTGTTGGTGTGCAGCAGGACTGACAGAGGTTTGGAGTTGGTTGCGGTCCTCCTTTGCTGTAGACACTTTGCAGAATGCAGGTCTGCAGCGCCGCCTATTGTAGCATAGCTACAACAGCAAACTCCCCTCTTTTCTCAAGCATTCGCGGCTCTGACAGAACACTGTCTCACAGAACAACTTTACATTTTCTGTTCACATCGCAGAGAAGCGCTTCACTGTGAATGGACCCGGTGTGCACAGGATGAGCTCGTAATTTAAAACGAACTGATATTCTTGAAGTGCACAGATCGGAATAAATTCTCTTTTTCTGTATATATATGTTTATATCAAAAGAAAGGCAGACTTTAAACCCACAAGAGGGAAAATAATTTCATTTGTGCAGTGCATTCTTTTAGATCTATTAATGTGCGCCTTTAATAACCACATAAGACAGAAAAACAGAACGAGAGATTTTATTCTGTTATAGTAGAGATAACAAGTAAAGTGCTTGTCTAAGACGTTAAGTCTATCCACGAGCTCATGTAGCCTAATTTTCGTTTTCTTAGAGCTGCAGAACATCGTCTGCACACAACATGCTTGTGGTTTTTCGTTCGGTTTCATATCACCCCAGCCTCCTATCTTCACTGTCAAAAACCCCAACAGCTACAGACAGAATAGAATACACACAGAACCATGCATTTTAACATTACAAATAATGGCATTTTCTCAACGTATCCAGTTCACCCTGGAAAATTGGAAAAATGAAAATTATGCTTTTTTTTTTTTGGTTCTTGAAAAAAAAAATCCGATTAAAATAAATAGTACTTTTTTTTCAAGTATATCTTGTGCTTGTGTAAGAGATATACATTCACTATTAATAAAATTGGAATTTGCCAGTATAATTTAAACAGTCTGAATTCATTAAAATCTCGTGAAATATACACACAAAAATTCTGCTAGGAGAATACCGACTTCCTGTGGGAGTTTTTTTGTGAGGTTAAAAGTTAAACTCTTCAGTGAGACAGTCGTCTTATTATCGGCAAAATTTACTGCTTCATGTATGAGACGGATTTGTTTTTTTGTGGTATTAAAAAAATGCTACACATAACTACTTCAAATCAATAATATCCAAAACTAACACGAATATTAATTCAGTTCCGGAGGTGAACATAATGTAGCTCAATATTTTCAATTCTTTTTGATTATCCTATGATTTCACCGCTATACTAATATGTCCTAAGTATAAATATTAAGTTTACTGCGTCGGAATTTTATCTCGCATGACAGGACATTTTGGCCTCTATTTTACAGTTTGGATTTTACAGTTGCACTAATCTATGCTATAGGATTACTGTAGTCTTTATAGTTCGGGTAATGTCAGAGCCAGAAAGTTAGTGTCTTGCCCTTTGGCCCTGCCCTAAGTCCCCTGCAGCCGCCATCATTCTCTGTGATAGACTCCCACAGAGTATCAGTGTTGCAGCTCAGTGCAGCTGCCAAGCCTGTAATGGCCGACACTCCTCTTCCAGTAACACTGAGTGACAGCAGAGAGGACTAACAGGAACCATGAAGCTCTCCCAAATTTAAAGGAACAGGTTTGGATACAGAAAGGAGTTTTGGACTTGTCAAACACAAGTGTGCACAGGAATGTATCTAGAAATGTAGAAGATAAATACATACAAATGCTATTGACGCCATGTGTGACATTTTTGGGTTTTGCAATATATTTCCAACCAAACTATTTGCTTACAATAATTGTGGCGTGCCAGTCATGTACATCACTTTTAAGATAAATGTAGTTTTTTCCCCTTTATTTTATAGAAATGGTGTTAAACCTTTTTATGCCTATCCTCTATAACAGAGTGACTAAAATGCTGTCATGGCCCACTCCTGCCATACAGCTCTTATTTTAGAGATTCACTGTCCCAGCTCTGGAGATGTGAGCGAGCTCTTGAGATAACACAAAATAGTTTCAACATGTCTGTATTTGACCTTTAATATCCTGTCAAATAGCGTCGCCTCACATTCACATGCTGCGTCTTACCTCTGCCGTACCCACATGTGGAGCCCTTGACTGAAAACGTGGAGCTGTTGGCCTGTTCTGGAGGCTGACTGGGCCTGTTTGTCTCTCCGTGTTGATGTGTCTCTGTGTATATTGGCAGACAGGATGTCAGGTCCATAGTATAAGAGCAGGGGGAGGTAAACCTGTCACTGTTACCTGCCTGCTGTGGTTTCAAACCCCCCACATCCCCACCTACACTCGCACTCATCCTGTCCCAGCAGCAGCTCTGAGTATGGGGTGTTTTTGATTCAAAGACCCCCCAAAGTCACATTTTCCTCCACATCACACCCTTTTACCTGAAATTGTACATTTCTAGAAAAACGGGGGGTTATGCTTCTCTTACCTCATGGGTTCTTGATTGTTGTTATTTGAGAACGAAATGGAATTTTACTAAGACTTTCTGTTTTATGTCAGCGTGTAATGAAGTTGGTACAGTGTATTGTAAATATATTTTCTTCTAGAAATAAAACTAAAAGATACACAAACTATTAAGTATATAATTCATAAGTACAAAGACATATCTGTTTTACAATAACATTGGTATGCTGTTATTAGTGTTTGGTGTTGTCTTTTACAGCATGGGCTTGGCCTTTTCTCTTTCTTTTCTTTTGTTTTAACACTTCCCTCTGTAGTGGCTGCCATGCTTTATAAACCTTCTTCTGAATTTCTGAAATTTAAAACAGGTCTTTTTCATGACATTTAAGAAAATTATCCACTCAACAAAGGTAAATACAGTTAGTGTGGACTTGTTAGAACAAGCTATCCATCTGAGCTATTGTGACTTTTTAGACACAAGATACTAATTTTAACTGTCTTTTGAAGTTTCCAGTTAACTAATATCACTGGAAGCTATTATGTGAGACCAAGTTCAGAAAGTTAGTTTAAATCTGACAGGATATACAGAGAATGGTGATTAAAAACCCATGTTTATCAAATGAAAATAAAAAATAAGTAGCAGCTAAAAAAAAAAGAAAATACTGTCCCAGACTGGTTGGAGAATCCGAGGAGAAAAACATCCTGCACACTGCAACGCATATTGTAGTGCAGCTGTGACAGCAGAAAGCTTTTGCTCCTGCTTTATTGTACAAGATTGCCCCCTGTTGGATTAACCTCAAAATACTGAAACATTTTATGATCTATCATCATAGGCCGTATGATTCAGTGACGAGTGCATGACTGTCACTTTTAGAACTGGGGGCTTAAATGTCATTTATGAAATCACCACTGGCCATGAAAAAATAATTATCTAAGTATCTAAGTATTTTTTTTTCTTTCCTTTTTTTTCATTTAGGGCACAGTCTGAAACCTCACTGAAAACATTATACTTGTTAAAAACTAGAGGAGGATCATATGCTGGCAGAGTCTCAGATATATATGTGTTGCATTCTTCTGGTCTCCGCGTGATGTTTTCTCCATCTGCTGTCCAGTGCCACTCTCTTCACTGGTCTCCTGCCATCTGTTTAACAGCACCTTTGCGTGACCAAATGCCTTTACTCCCTGCAATGTTATCCACGCTACCAGAGAGGCATAGAGAAGAAAACCGCCATGATATTGTGCTCCATCAACCAATAAAACCCACCAGTTAAAGCTGCTCAAGCCCAACACCAAATCCCATTTGTCAGCAAATAGCTTCCTCGGCTTGTCTGCTCCTCCGCTTGGCCGGGTGCTTCTGTGGAGCTCTCTGCCATGAAGATGACATTTTCAGTTATTTGTTGTCTGCTGTGATGGCAAGCAGGGAAGTGAGGAGGAGAGGGATCTGTATATGATCATAAATGTGCCTCAAAAATGTCTGATAGATCATCTGATCTTTGTCAACTCAACAGGTTTGACTGATAGCCCGGAAGCTTAAAAAACAGCACTATGTCAGTCTTTATATTTGTCAGTATTCATTAAAGGTCCATTTAACACTTAACTGAGACTTTTAACTGACTGTGAGCAAATTATAATGCCTGTATCTCTTTGGTACCTGTCTAGAAGCAGAAAAATTGAAGCACTAACTGACAGCCTAAGGATTAAATGATAGAAGGGCAGGAGGAGTGTTACAAAATGCTGGAATGGAAAGATTTCCACAGAAACATGGAAAAACTGGAGACTGAAATTAAGGAAACTAAGACAAAAATGATGATTTGTGCAAGCCACACCACTCCCCACCTCATCACAGCTGTGTTGGTATATGTGTGTAAAAAGCCAGCAGGAGAGCTGGTTTAGGTGAACATTACCCTGCAGGCTCTGGGCTCCGCTTCCTCCACCACTACAATATAGGCAGAGAGGGTCATATCAAACTGTCTCGAGCATATTCTCCCCGCTGCAAGGTCACTGCATTTTTGCATTGTTGTACACTCTCGTCATGAAAATGGTATTTTCTCATAGAACGTTCTGAAGCTCTTCATGGCTGAGCTGTGAAAGCCATGACCTTTTTGTTGCCGGGTGGGGATTTCTGGATTCAGCTGCTCTGCTGGTGTAAGGGCTGTGGTGCTTTAAAAAAAAAGAAAAAAAGAAAAGCTTGTTATGCCTTGTTGCCCTTCAACCATTGCATCATTGCTGCTTTACCACTTCTCTGACTGAACAGGGACTGATTGGCACCTCATCTTTCAGGCCTTTCTTGGTCAAAATCTGCCACAAATCAAAAATGTATTTAATGGAACAAAAGTTCATATTGGCGACGACGGTTAAAGCTTAATGAAACACAAAGGAAATGTGCGCTTCTCTTTGAAAAGAGCAAAATCTCAGCAAACAGCCCACAAACACAGCCATTCACACAACTTTATGCAACTTCTAACTTTGCTTTCAGTCTCCTTTCTGTCACGGTTTCTCTCACACGCTGATTTCCACTAAAACAAGCAACGCACATTCTACTGCTTTTTATTGAAGTTGTGTCTTTGTGGGCTCAAAGCACTGGCTCCTCTGATGTAACTATGCCTGCACTCCTTCTCTGCTGATCAGCTCCTGCTGGTGAGGTGATGGACAGTAAAACTCTCCCAGCACCTGTTTCCTGGCCGTGCTCAAGTGTTGTTAATAGGCTGATGAGAGACGTTAACAAAGTTACTGCAGCACGCTGGAAGGATAAATCAACACAGCGGTGCAGTGTCTCATCCAGTCTGTCAGAAGTGACATTTTTAAAAGGTCCCAGCGACCGCTCAGTCAGTCCTTTACCTGCGGTGAGATGGAAAGATGGAAATGGAGCAAAGATTGAGTGATTAAAGCACGGGGAGATTTAACAGAGCTTGGGTGGACAAAGAAAAGAGAGGTTTGATGGATAGGAAGATGAAGGAATGGAGGAATTGCAGAATGGAAGGGGCTGCAGATGTTTGAAGAAGCAGATGGAGAAATGGGCCAGTGAAAAGGGCCGAACTGAGGAATGGAGAAACGGAGGAATGGATTTAAAAAACTGTTGATCAAGACTACTAGTCGTGATTTTGGTGAAATCAAGCCTCCTCGAAAAAATCTCTGTGAAGTTGTTGGAAGAGGAATGAATAATGCAATAGACCAAGTCATTTTCCCACATCAACAGCAACAACAATAACATTCATCCTGTGTGATTTCATATAATTTCTTTATTCCCTTGCCTTTCTCTCCCTTTGTGATGTGCCAGACTTATGTGCATTACAAAGAGAGTCAGGAAATGGCTTTCCACTTAAAAAAAAAAAAGAAAAAGAAAAGAATGAGAGCAGATCTTGACACTGTTACAAAAAGGACCTTTGGCTGTGAAGTACCTTTGGGACAGAGGCACTTCTCTCAGATTTTCATATGAGCATAAGACTATCTAATTAAATGTACCCACAAGGAGCAATATTTCTTCAGCGTGTTATCATTTTTCTGCCAGGGACTCACCAAGACATTACTATCATAAAAGATAGAAAAGGGGAATTGTTTTTCTTTGACTAAAAATATCCTTTCTGGCTGGAGTCCAGCCTTGTTGCTTCTCCCCCTGTGATTTCCCGCCTACTCTTTGAACTAAAATAACATCTTTTTTTTTTTTTGAATGGACTCTTGTGTTATTGATGGATTTCTGCTCCTCTGTGGTTTGCATTAATAGCTCGGATGCCTGTATGGTTGCATTTAGCGTGAGGACCCACACACGCATACGCACAAGCACACAAAAACGCTCTCAGGCATTATTACGTCGGCGCACACTCGTACGAACTCGCACACGTACACACACGCTAAGTAAATGTTAATATACACAGGTGCAGTCTTTAGGGAGGTTGCTTTTGCTCTCTCATCAGTCACTCGTAATCACTTCCCTTCCAGCCCAGTAAATCACCGTCTTTTACTGATGCATTTATAGGATGCATGTTCACAACTTGTAGCCAGGGAAAAGTTTGACCACCACTAGGAATACATTATAAGCTTCTGCATCCATACAGTCACACAGTCACCACAGTCATGCAGTCAACTCACAGACAGGAAATATTGTTTTATAAATGTCCACTTAGTTTCTGAAATGTATTTGTGCTTTTAATAGGGTTTTAAGCTGTTTACGACATATGGGTGAGAGTGGAGTTATTGGTCAGGTGGGGGTGTGGGGGGTTGGGAGGGGGGCTCCTGGGCGGCTGTGGATATTGGCAGGTTGCACGACTCCACCAAACTAGTCCTGGGGAGGTCCCAATGACCTGTTTTATACCAACACTGGTGCTTTGTCGTAAAACCAGGGGGAAGTCGAGTCACAACTTGAGTATTTGTTTGAAGTTGATGGAAAAAGTCCTCCTGTGGCAAGATCGAGTGAGTGTTGTGTGCTGCTGTGTCTGATGGGAGTGGAAATGCGCAGAAAAACCAGCAACTGTGTCCTTACATAGACTTTTGAGCGGTGCCCAGGTTCTGGTAAAATACTCCCAATACCACAGAGGAAAGAGAACTACATTCCCCTCTTACTCTTTTGGATGGAAACAGGTTCTTGTCGCCGGCGTTTGAATGTTGTAATTGGACGTTGAGGGGCTTGCAGAGAGAGGTGTGAGCTCACGTTAAAACTGCTCAAAAATCACAGATTTCTCACATAAGTGGAGGTTCGCATTCAGACTTTAGCAAATGCTCAGCCGTGCCATGCTTGTTGCTGCACCGTCCTGAATGAGACAGGTGAAGAAAACTGTCTGTATGTTTTCACAGATTTAATATTTGCTAAAAGCCTTGAATTTCACCTGTCACTGTAAAACAAAAAAATGTGTCTTTGCATACGCACGGGGTGTCAGTATGATGGATGGTGTAAGTGTGTTCCAGGATTATGTTTTATGAAAGTTAAAGGGCCCTGGGGTTGGTCTGTGAAGAACATAATCTCAGTCAAATTGCTCAGCTGGATGAACCGAGGCTTTATTATTAAACACCTACGAGAGGGCCTAGAGCTGGTGGAGGACCCTGAATATCCAGCTTAACGCTCTGGACGCTCTCATCACACGCCCTTGCCGTTTAGGCATGAAATTGAAACGCTTCTCAAGAATTCATTTACTACTAAGAATGAAACAGGAACGGCATTAATAGGCATTGATACATTCGAAAGTGCACTTTTTGACACCCTTTAAATATTCTGTCATTTTGTTCCTTGGAGCTATGGTTTCTTATCTTTTTCTTTTTTTCCCTCTTGCTTTTCATAAAGTGAGTTTTATCTTTGAAGAGAGAGTATTAAAAATAGTAATACTTTTGGCAATAAGTTTCAGATTTGATGGCACAAGTGAGAAATGGCTATAAATGATGTGGTATTGATTTCACATGTGGTGTAGCACTACCAGCAGAAAAAGGAAAAGGGAATGCAGTCCCCGGGATGTTCACGGAGGGCTTGCTGTTAGAGGCTCTAGGGGATCCAGAGCCTGGTTCCACAGCACTGGGAGCTGTTAAAAATACCATAAAAGGTCCATATCCACAATTACTCTGACTTTTTAGATTTATAAATCTTTGTTAACGCTTATGGTGGATGCATTACTGGTTTAAACATGGGAATTGATTGCTGCCCCTCTGGTAATATTGCACTTGGTAATTCTAAATTATTCCATAAAGGCAACAGATTTTTTATAGAATTTGGCACAGTAGATTTGGTAGTACAAGGTAACCTGTGCAGGTCAGTTTGAAGCAAACTGAAAGGGAGGTTGCACAAAATTTTACTCTATTGTAACAATACATGCAGCTGAGATATGAAAACACTTTTGAGCCGTCCAAGTTTATAATGTATTTGCACCTTAAGTTCAATTCAATTTTTATGTATATAGCACTGACCTGTGCGGTTCACCTTGGGTCTATGGCATCTGCAGCTTTTTTCCCTCTTTTTGCTGTATACTACCTGCTTATCAACAGACACTGCAGCAGACAAAGAAGCTCTCTGAATCTTATACAGAAGAACAAAACCAAAGAGCGAAACAAGACTTAATATTGGACTTTCTCTCCCCCATGTCCCTAGAGGCAAATCTCCAAATCCAGATGTTGAGCTTTACTGGATGTAGCCATTGCTGGTTAAAAACATGGTATGGTAAGCATGGTACCACTCTTTTCTGTAATCTATGGAGGCTACTCAGGTTAAAGGTCTTCCCTTGGAGGAGCTTGCGAGGTAGGCTTTGTGCTGTATAGCAGCGCATGTAACATTGTGGAGCTGCAGCTGGTCTGGACTGTGAAGCTGGAAATGTTTACCATGGTCCACATGGCTAATTTGTGTGTTTTTATTTAGCTGTTGTGTATCTGGGACTTTTGGTTGGGGTTGGTGGAAAAGGGGGGCGCAGCAACAGTCAACAGATGCTGTCAAAGGAAGCAGAGACAAATGCTCCTCATTACAGCGCTGACTGCAGCGCAGTGGCCCAGTAACTAGCAGAAACCAGCTCCATGTCTCTGACTGTACAGCTGAAGATCAGCTGATCCTCCCTGGTTTTACTTAAAGTCAAGACCCATTCTCTTTTTCTTCGCTCCAGCTAAACAGGGATACGTTGTGGCAGCCATTGCAGTACAAATACAACAGGGATGCTCAATTTAAATGTAAAATGCACAACGCAGCACTCAATCTTACTGATGTAGTGACTGAGCTGCAGCTCACCTAAATTAATCCCATCCTGTCATTCACTTTCATCCCAGATCCAACCATTCCAACAACCAACACTCCAGCTTTGGATTTTGCTTACAGTGCACTGAGTTAGAGACCACATCCGAGGTGGGCGGATTTCCTTGTCAGTCTGGAAACTGTCCAGTCACATTGTTCATCTGAGAAAACATAAGGCGATGGAGGAAAATATCAACAGATTTGATTAAACACAACCATATGAGCAGCATAATTGGTATTTTCAGGCCAAGTGTGGGTAACCAGAAATTCGCTGTTATAGCGGTGTTACGCTCAGATGTCTGAGCTCATATTGAAGTGACAAGCTTAACTGCTGGCTTACACTCAATTGACTTAGATGGTACAGTTGACATTTCAATGGATAGCTTGAGCTTTGAGGCTTTTATTGCACATTCAGTAATAACATAAAATACTATCCATTCATATATTCTCCGTGGCCCTCATAAGGATTTTGTTTGTTTCCTTTCCCTTTATGACTCCAGCTGGTCCCTGTTTTCTTTGTGATAAATTGGATGATATTATTTTTCATTATCTCAATTATCTTTTCACTCACCCTGTAAGTGCTAAAGGTTCATATGCTCATATGCTTTGTGTTATGGTGCAAAATGAAGAAAAGTTTTTCCCAGCTCCTCCTCACTGACTGAATCAACAGCACTGTACAACAGTGTCCACCAGAGTGATTTAATTGGGCTGTGAAACCAATGTGAGCAATGTTCCTGACCCCAATCAGGAGTCAGACAGCAGTACAGGGATCACCAGGGGTTACACTGGGCCCCGCTAGATGGACAGGAGGGGAACTGTAAACCTGGAAAACCAGGAGCCCAAGCTCTGTGTGTTTACCCCACTACTTTTACAAGTGATGTCACCACATTGTAAAAAGATACAGTTCTCTGCGGCCCGTCCTTTTGTTACTATTTGAGAGAATAAACACTAGATAAGTGCATGCAGGGAGATGGAAGCAGAGGACTCTTGCTGGCGGGAGAGAAGAGGTAACGCAGGCTCCCGTGGTGTAAGGTGCGTCCAAGAAGTTGAAGTGGACTGTGGGGATCTGTAACTGTCCAGGTGCTGCAAGCCTGGGCCCGGCCTCGCTGGTGGACAGGGGGATCCTGCCTATAAATATTCAGCCATCCTCTCTTTTTCTTGTACACAGCAACAAAAACATCAACTGTTATTGATCTCTCTGGGCCTTTCAGTGTGTGTCTGCATGAATCTGTGAATCATAGCGTGTGCTTTCTTTCTTGAAATAGAAGATGCGGTGAATCACATGCTCAAATTCGGCATCTGTCTTCGGAAATCACCTTTTGAAAGCCTTTCTCATTCCAGCTCCTTTTGAATTCCATAAATATTCAACTTCCACCTCATATCCCTGCTCCCTTTTCTTCCTCTTTATGATTCTCACTCTCGCTACAGGTCTTTGCGGTATTGCAACAGAAAGTTTCTTAACATAAGTCAGAGCACCAATGTGTGGTGTAAGTGTAGCCGTATGCGTAAAGGCAATGAAACAGCTTGTGTTTTATGTGAGCTCTCCCAGTTCAGACAGCTGGGTGGCTGCTGGGGCTGTGTTAGCCTATAGCTCACGGGTCCCGGTCTGCACTGTAGTGATGTAAGTCAAGCAAGGCGATTCCAGTGCAGCTGTAAAGATAGGAAGCAAGCAAAAGCTGGATTTTAGATAGTGTAGAGAATGAAGGGACTCATCAGCTTCTCCAAAATTTTCCATGGAGTCTGTGATTCCTTTCTTTCTTTTTTTTCTTTTTGCTAAAGCAAGCAAATTTAAGACTGCTGTTTGTGATATGCTCCTCTGAAGTCCTGAAGGCCCATCTTTCTGTTGACTCTCATGGATGATGTCACATACACCAACAAACCTGACCACTGATTTTCTGATGAAGCCTTTGCTGCCTTGCTCCATCTGTGGGTTCAAGTGTACTTGTATGGTTCCTTGGCTTGGACTTTTATTAGCTTTTCCCGAGCCTCAAAGAACTTGGCCTAGCTTGGTTCTCTCCGGCACTTTCCCACTAATGAAGTGCACATTCTGCCGGCGCGCCTGGCTGAGCCTGGTTCCTTGGCTATCCCTTAATGGGAATTTCCCCTTCTTCCATGCATCTCTGCCTGTCTCGCTTTCTGCCCCTGCCACTCTGGTGTGTGTGACTCATGTCCTGTGCGGCCAGGGGATGTTTGATTCATAAACCTTCTCACACTTGTTTGCCACTGTTGGACTGGTTGGCTTACTGTCTGTGCAACTGGCTGCCTGAGTTGTTAAAGGGCTGACTTATTGCACGACTGGGTGGCTCAAAATGGGATAAAGGTTTAGAGGCTGTGACAGTGAGTGACACTGAGGAGTGGACTGTGAGAAGAAAAAAAAAACCCCAGAACAAAGGTGCATTTTCAGTTCACTTAAACATCAGTACACATTAAGGAGTATATTTCTTGTGAATCTTTAAAGTGTGACAGTAAATCAGAGTCTGCTGGATGAACGATTTCAAACATGATTGCATCCTTCCACATGTTTTATAATGTCTAAAATGAAGACAGACGTCAGAGCAACAGCAGCAGCACCTGTTGCCGTGTAACTGCAAAGCAACTTAATTTGCACCAACTGGAGGAGCCGCACACCATCTGAAATTTCGGAGCCTCCTAATCACTGGAAAAATAATCCTTGTGTGTTTTCGTTGCACAGCTCAGCGAGGATGAGATAGTCTACATCCTCAAATCAACCTTAAAGGGCCTGTGCTATCTGCATTTTATGAGGAAAATCCACCGGGAGATGAAAGCTGGGAATATACTCTGTGACAGGGAAGGTCATGCGAAACTGGCTGATCCTGGCCTGGCTGGACATTTGACGGTGAGCTTTGATTCCACTGGGCCTTCCACTCTCTGAAAGTCAACATAATAAAATCAGGTCTCCCTTGGAGAATATGGCATATGATAATAATTTCTGTCCACAGTGGTTTCACTGCTATTGAATTAACCTTTCTGATGGAAAACAAAAAGCTGGGAGCAATAGAATTTGGAAGTGTTTATTTCCACACAGCTTTTGCTTACATTTCACATCCAAAGAATGCAGCTTTCACAAACCTTTTACATCCCCTCATGAGCTTTAATCTTGTCAGAATCTAGGTTTACCTTAAGAAAGCACTGTAGAGCTGCCAGAGGGACACTATGCTCAGGATAGAAGACGAGAAGCTAGACTCTTCAGGCTGTGCAGTTAATTCCCATTATGAGCCATCGTCATGTTTCCAACAGAAGTTTGTGGTTTGGGCGCTTGCTGCTTACAGAGGACATTTTCCTTTTCCCACACTGGCGTATCTTCAATGCACATCTTTTTCTTTTTGTCTCTCCATAGCGATTGGCCAGTGTTCCTCTGAGGGGGGTCAGAGAGCAACTCTTAGCTCCCCGTGGGGGGGTTAGTAGAGAACTCTTTGTGGACGATGAATTGTGGCTGCTGTGGCCAGGAGATATACAGTACTGTGGTTTAACAACTTTAATGAGAAAGGAGAGCAAAATATGCAAATGATACAAAAGCCCAAACAAAGCAAAGCACTGAAATAGTCCAAGTACTGCTGAGGTCAGAGAAGTCAGCAGCAGAATCCTTCAAGCTCCACCCTGGCATGCTTCCACCTTACTGAAGTGTCCTTGAGCAAGATGTGGAGTCGTTACCAGTTCCAGGAGTGCTGCTCTGACTGATCCTGAACTTTGACCTCCTTGTGGAGAAGGCCAGTAGATAAGGGAATTTCCCCTAAGGGACCTGTAAAAATGTCAAATTATTATTTTTAGATGCAAAAATAATGGGAGAGGAAGATGACACAGAGAGAAAGCACAACTCACTTAATCTTCATCAGCTTTCTTTTTGCTGAATTAAAGGCAGTTCATCTTCTGAAGACTCTGGGGATGTTTCTAACCAGAGCTGATGACCAGTGCTCGGGGATCCTTCCCCTGGTTTAGAAACCTACAGCTGCAAATAGGCTGGGTCGGCTGCCGCTTGCTGGGTGGTCTCTAGTCTATAGAGCATAAGCGCCCCATTACTTACCTGGCTGCATTGTTTTACTTTTTGGACACTTAGCAATTTTTGCTAAGCACTTGATGATTTAAAGAGATCCATAAAAACTGCAGGACTGTGACCCTTAAGAATCTGTACTGGCTAGAGCTGAGCTGGACCAAGACACTGGGAACAAAGTATAGCTATAGGGAAGGTGTTCAGGTTTCAATTTAGCATGGCTGGAATATATATATATATGTATATAAGTACAATAAACCATTTAAAACCGCAGGTTTAACATATACAACACAGAAATAATTTAAAAATAAAAGTGCATTGGGAGATTTTTTTTTTCACTTATAGGCAACGAATCTGCAAAATTCATCATGCACGTCTCTGTCAAGGCTGTGAGGGAGGACAGAAGGACTGGATAATAAGTGTGTAATGATGATGCCTTTTACAGGGTCATCGTTGTCCTTGTCCAGGCTCCACTGGTCTATTTGGAGGCCTTTTTCTCATACAGAAAAATAGACACAGCATCTTATGAAGTACAAGGGAAAAAAATATCCGTCTGAGCTGTTCTTTGTAAGATGTCATATTGGCTCCTTAAGAGAAATGGCATCCAAAAGCCCGAGCAGTGGTACATATATGTTTCTGGAGGCAGCCGTAGAGAAACTGAGGAATTCCTAACATCTCAAGTAGGTGTGTTTTCTGTTTTTACACAGAAATCTTCATTGTTGGAAGGAAAACTGTGCTAAAGCAGCCAGTTTAAAAAAGAATCTAAAGCAGTTCTGATGATATTTAAGGAGGGTTAAATGGTGGCGGGGAATGCTTGCCTGAAACGTTGTCTTTTCTCTTCCTGAACTCACAGGGCTCTATAAAACTGGTGGTTAGCCTTCAAAAGAATATGTAATTTGTGGAATCAATAGTGGTATAGTATGTGTAAATTTAGCAATGTTTAATGACCAGCGAGGAGATGACATATGGCTTTTATAAGCCTCGTTATCCTTAAGGAATGCAACAATGAGCTTGAGCAATCGCATTCTCATCAGGCAAGCCAGTCTGGGAAAAAATGTCTCACAGAGATACCATGAATAAGTGAAGTGGCAAATAAATGAAGGTGATGAACTTTAAATGTAGCCCCTCTTCATGTGGTCTCGGTGGGCGTACTTGGGACTTACTGTTCTTACATCCATGTGCAATCACTGAAACACTCTCAGCATGAGCATTTTTTTTATTAGATCACATAAAGTAAACAGTCCCAGTGAGTGTTTTTGATAAATGCAATTTGCTGCTATGCTCCTTTCCAGGCTGCATCTTGTGTTCAGCCTGTTGTAAGTTAATTTGCCAGATCAACTGAAAAAACAGAGAAATCTAATGGAAAACACTGCCCTGGCATCCACACTGCATACCAGTGGTTGCCTAAAGAATGGGAGCCCTTTAATGTGGTGATTGCATGGTTTCAGTTTGAAAGTTAGTTTCCGTAAAAAGAACACGCTTTTCCGTTGTGCTTTTGCCTTATTTCATCCCCATTTCCTTTCCTTTGACGGTTACATTATCAGTTTTGTGGGGGTTTTTTCAAGGTACTTATACAAAATCATCACTGACATGTTGTGAACTCTTCCTTAACTTACCTTTTTATTTGTTGTTGCAAGAATGGCAACTGTAGCGGCTGCAGCTGGTTTCAGACATCTACTTTTTTGTGCATCGGTCCACATGTGCATGTACTGTGTGTGTGGGTCTGGGCCTTCATTAGGAAAGTGCTGCTAAGGTACCAGACCTTCCATAAATCCAGCAAACTTCCATGAATAGAGGGAGGAGAGCTTTGGGATTCTGGGCAAAAGTAAGCAGTTCTGGAAAAATCAAAGGCATATGGCACCTGAGGGAGGTGTATTCCCAGCCATAGTTTTCATTTATGGTTAGCTCTAGCTGGTGAGGAACTGAGTTTGACACCACCGCAGCACTGCTGTTCTTTCTCTGCGTCTTTCATGTCCTCTGGGCTGTGGGCACTTCACGCACGCTTGCTTGGTCCTACGGTGAGATGTTAGTTTCTCTTATGCACTGAACTGTTTCTCACCTTTTTAGGAAATTTTCAGTTGTTTCATCCTGGAACACACCAGAGGGCCTTGATGGCTGCAGTTTTGGCTGGTGGTTTCCTGAAGGCCTTAATTTCTGGCAGAGCTTTTTCCTCTAATACAGCCTGCATCTGTTGCAAAGGGGGAGGGGGGGGGGATACAAGCAGCAGTCAGCCAAACAAAAATCTAGCTTAAAAAAAGAAGAAGAAGAAAACTACATTTACAAGGCCCCAGGCAGAGCTACTCTGATATAAGAGCACTATAAAGAACATGGAAGTTGTAATGACACTAAACCCAGTATCCCGCTGATTTACAAAAAACATAACCTGTTATGTCTAATTCAAGCTGAGTTTAACCGTTGCTGTCTTTCTTAATATAACCATCAAGTGCTCCTAATCATCATAATACAAAAATCACAAGTTGTCACTCTGAGGCATTGTGATGGATCTGCTGAATGTAACGCTTGTGCTGTGCAATGTGAAACGATCATGTTATTATATTTTCTCTACCTGGCATTAGGATACACACGCTGACATTCACACACACACACACACACACACACACACACACACACACACATATCCAAGCAAATGTTACATTTCATCATATTCACCGGCCCTGCTCGAATTGACATGGACACAGAAAGTAGGCTTCCTTATTTTCTCTGGAGCACATCGAGGACTTGTGGTGTAGGTCTAAATGTGGGTTATTGTTACTTGAGAGTACGTGCTGGAATATTGGGTGTATCGATTGCTTTTTTTTGTGCCGCAAGCCCTCTTGGCCAGGCCACAAAAGCCTCTTGCTGCATGCTGCCAGTAGGCCCATTTCTGCTACACTTATTTTTAATACAAGTATTACATGACTTTGCTCTCTGAAGGTTTCAGAGGGCAGGAAATAGCAGATTGAATGTAAACAAGATTAGCCTCCCTCTCGCGCAGGACAGCCAGCTGCTGCTTCAACACTCGACTGTAGCGGGCCGGTGCAATGTGGAGCTACTTGACAGCTCATTTAAACTTGACAAACAAGTATCTGCTGTCGTCAGATCTAGTTTCTACCAACTTCGCCTTATTTCCAGGGCCAAACATTACATCCCGCACAATGACTTGGAAAAGCTTATCCATGCCTTTGTTACGTCACGACTAGATTACTGTAATTCACTTTATTATGGTCTCCACTCTACCCTTTTACATAGATTACAGACAGTCCAGAATGCCGCTGCACGCATTCTAACTAAAACTAGGAAGTTTGCTCACATCACTCCCGTCCTTGCTGATCTGCACTGGTTGCCTGTGAAATTTCGTATTCAATTTAAAATTCTGTTGTTTACTTTTAAAATTACTAATAACACAGGGCCAAGTTATCTTAAGGAACTCTTAAATTCATATCTTCCTACGAGGGCCTTAAGATCTTCCTCACAGTCATTGTTGGTTCAGCCCAGATCTCGCTTGAAGTCTAGAGGTGATCGAGCGTTCGCTCTAGCTGCACCTGAGCTGTGGAACAGTCTCCCGATTGGCATCCGGGCGTCTGATTCTATTCAATCTTTTAAATCACGGCTTAAAACATATCTGTTTGAACTTGCTTTTTCTACCAGTTAAATTCTCGCCTTGCTTCTAGTGTGTTGTTCTAATGTTCTAATGTGTCTGGTTGTTTTGCGTTGTCCTGTGCTGTCAATGTTTTCCATCACTGTGTTTGATGGTTCAGCTTTACAGCTTTACTCTGCTATAGCTCTGTGCTATAGTTTATTCTTATTAGTGGTTTTTACCTGTGAACATAATCTCACACTTATATGACTCTGACGTTATAGTCTTAATTATTTTATTATTTTATTGTTGCGTTGCCTATGTCCTCTATCACTGTGTATGATGGTACAGTTCTCTTTGCTACAGCTGTGTGCTATTGACTGTTCCTATTAGTGGTTTTTACCTGTGAACATAATCCCACACCTATATGATTCTGATGTTTTAGTGTAAATCATTTTATTGTTTTATTGTTTTATGTAAAGCACTTTGGCATGCCCCTGGCTTTTAATGTGCTCTATAAATAAAGATTGTTGTTGTTGTTGTTGTTGTGCAGGAAAAAGAGGTGTCAACCCTGATTTTGTCACTACCTGGCAGCTCTCGAGGATGTGCTGCACGCCCTTCAATAGCAACATAAATGACAGATCGGCAATTTTCAGAGAAGCTTTAAGCTTTGCAAGAATGTGGCGTGTATCTCTTGTGTCCCTTGTGTCATGCCGCACTGCCCTTCCTTTGGTCCTGTCGTTTACCGTCGCATGTCTTGGCTCCTATCGCTCCCTCAGCCATCAAAAACTAAATATAGCAGATTTGTTGCTCTTTCAGAATATATTCCACCTGCCAAAATACACAGGCCCTGCTTTCTTAACCTTGTGCAGTGATCTGTGTATTTGGAGTGGAAATGCAGTGAAAGGCGAAACAGGGGTGTTCGACATAGCTGGCTTAAAGGAGAGGTAATGACACTGCCTGCTTGTGTTTTTGGAAGCTGTGAAACCACAGCAGGGAGCTCCCCATAACTGCGTAATTATAACTCCTTACTATTACTCACATAGGAGTCTTTTAGATATTGATTGCTGCTGGAATGCCCTCCATGCGGTGTTTCTGTTCACACCGTAGCGTCTAGGCTGCGTTGGAAGATTCTGGCTTCGCTCGACTGAAGAAGAATTACAGCAAAAATATTTTGCTTTAAGAAGTTAACATCAATAACACTGAAGTGGTATAGCTCATTGAGCTCGTACCCATTTACCCTCATTTTTCTTGACACCTTCCTGTTTAGAATTCATTTTTAAAACATGAGCTATGAAGTCATACCTAAAAAGCGGTAAATGTTGTTTTTTTTGCTTAGATTTTATATTCAGAGGGAGTAATCCCTGCAAAACATCACTGCGGTTAAACAAATGAGCACTGGTAAGTTCTGCCTTCTGTGCCCTTCCAAATGCACAGAATTTACTGAACATTTTAAGCGGTAATCAGCCACATGTTTGTGTTGTAAGAATCGCTTTTGCTCCCTTACATGATACTCTAGCAGCATTGAGTAATGTACTTCATGATATCAAACAGCTTCTCTTGCTTGGAGTGCAATCAAATGAAAATGCCTAACAGAATCTGGCTGATATTTTTAAGAAATGGCTGGGTTCCTCCTTTCCAGATGCAAAAACTTGTTCTGAGAAATGTAATCAGGCATCAGAGTGTTTGCGCTCTGTGTGTTTGCAGCATGCAAGCAAACTCTGGTGGGGTTCATCAATGATGGAATGTGACTTCACAGGGCTTTTAGAAATGCACATTTCAGCTTTCACCTCAACACTTCAGGCTTGTAAATACAAATAATGTCATCATGGCATTTGAATATGATTCCATGTCCAGCTGCCCCGTGTTGCCTTTTCATATATGGATTTTCTCAATGATTAAATGCATAATATGAATATATATCTTATTATATGAGTGGTTAACACTGGTGCCTAACAGGAAGAAGGCTTTGGCCTCCAGTTCACCCTCCAGCCTTTCTGCGTGGAGTTTGCATGTCTTCCCTGTGTCTGCATGGAATCTCCCTCATTCAGTTAGTGGGGTTAGGTTAACTGGTAACCCCTACCCATCAAACCTCATATGGATCAACATTGGATGGATAAAAGGAATTGAAATAATGCTGAATGATCAAACAGCAAATTTACATTTGACAGCCTGGTGCAGTGGAAACCATCTGACGAGTTTCCTTTATGGCATGAACTCGTTGTCAAGGGGATGAAGGTTAATGATTTTTCCTCTGGCAGCATAATAGTTTCTCACCACGTATTCACTTGAGATCAGCTTCAGTTGCATTATGTGTTTGATCGTAATTTGTAAATATGTAAATGAAGTGTATGTTATCATGCTGCAGTTTGAATTTACCCCTAAAGAAAACCAAATTAGATCTCACAAATTTTCTTGGATGGATGGCTTTGATGACTGCAGACATTTTTTTTAATTTTCCTTGTATGTGCATCTGTTAACTAGCAAGCATAAACAAAAGATCTTCAAGGGCCCACAGTCATGTGGATTGGCCATTCTTCTGTCATCTGCCTAACAGGATGAATCCACAGAACTGATTAGACGACACAGACAGCATCAAAATTACGTTCTACGTTTCCCCCGGCTTTTAAGATGCTTTTAAAAACGTCTACACATGTTTTACTGTAATAATATTGATTTTTTTCATCATATTGGATGGATAGCAGAAATGGGAAGGATTCTCATATTGACTTTGAACAATAACTTTAATGGTTGCATTATCACAAATTTGTTTCTGATAAAAGAAATCACAGTTTGCCAACTATAAAACACTATATCCATGAAGTATACATTGATATGTAGATGTTAGCTGTTGTGAAGCATCTGTCGTTTTTAATTCTTCAGGCATTACCATTTTTTAAGCCCCAAGTGGGAGAAATCAGAGCTTTTAGGAGTAAAGGAAATAGCATTATAAACTCATAATCACTACAAATTCAGTATGACATGACCTGTAGTTCATGTGATAAGTTTCTAGTTACAAGAATATGGTTAACATGTCAGAAACCTGTTTCACACTCTGT
This sequence comes from Aulonocara sp. 'chitande type north' Nkhata Bay, assembly GCF_057382095.1. Taxonomy (NCBI): domain Eukaryota; kingdom Metazoa; phylum Chordata; class Actinopteri; order Cichliformes; family Cichlidae; genus Aulonocara; species Aulonocara sp. 'chitande type north' Nkhata Bay. The sequence goes on from NC_141354.1 coordinate 8,887,444, forward strand.
AACAATGTTGTGCAATCATGTGCCACTGCAGCCTGCGAGGGTGCTGTTTTTCATTGTGAACAGCTGATTTCAATGATTACTTTGTCTTCTTTCCTCTTCTCTAATCAGTGAAATCAGCCGATATTGCCTTTGCTTGGAAGAAAACTCCGCATGAAAACTTTTATGGCACACGATTGCCTTATGTTCTCTTTTGTCATGTAAACAAATACTGTTTCAGTTATTTTAGTGGTTATTTTGTACATTGATTTTCCAGATTATGCAGCTGACTCATACATGCAAGGACTGAGCTGACATGGGTATGATTTGATCTCAGTGAGTGCCAGCCCCCCACCCATCCCACTGTGATCCGGAATATTGGGTAAGTGGAAGAGAATGGAAGGATGCACGGGTAGATGGAGCGTCTACAGTCAGGGGTTAAGGTAGGCCTGAACAATCTGGAATGGCACCTTCAGGTAATGAGTGATTAAATCCATTCTCTTCCACTTACCCAATAAGGGGGGGGCTGGCACTCACTGAGATCAAATCATACCCATGTCAGCTCAGTCCTTGCATGTATGAGTCCGCTGCATAATCTGGAATTTTATTGTAAAGCACTTTGGTGTACCGCTGGTCTTTTAAACGTGCTATACAAATAAAGTTGTATTGTATTGTATTGTAAATCTGATAGATAGGTTAATCAGTAGACAGGTTAATCAGAATGAGTTTATTTGTCATGTCCAGCAGTCTGGCATTAATTGCAGCTATAAATAAAGACACAGCAATAACTTGCAGTCACAACAACCCTTTTTCCCCCTCATCCCTGTAATGCGTTCACGGTGCAGATGTAAAGTTGAGGTTGTGGTACTTCTGGGTCTAGCTAGCTAAAGAAAAGGATTGAGCATAAAGGAAGTAACTTTTTTAAGTGCCTGGAAAATCAAATTTGACTTTCCAAGCAACTGAACAAATATCAGCAAACACACAACCTGCTTCTGTACAGTTTGTCATGAAATGTTTCATTAAACAAATGGAAGTATACTAATTTTGTGTTTTTCATAGATTACATGGAAATACCAGGTGGTATAAGGCAGGCTAAATGGGTCAGTCTGATAAAGTTTATAGTGATGCACTATGTTGGACTGATTACATTCGATTCACTTGCTCAATTCTACTTTTATACTAGCTTTATAAATGTCTTAGGAAATCAGCCATATAGCTCACATACCATCATTCCTTTTCCTATGCTGCACTGCTATTCTTGATCTTGGGGTTCCCCCAGCAGCCAAATCCCTTCATATAGTGGATTGTAATTTGTAAGAAAATGTTGTACAATCAAAGTACCTGTGTAGATCTGTCTAGATGTGCGCTACAAAACTATTACACTCAAAGGGAACACATGTAAAGTCATACTGGAACTAGAGAAGCAAGGCAGCAGCAGGACCCAGCACCCTCCTTGCCTTGAATCACTCTCGCTGGTGTCACTCCCTCCAGCCACCCTCTCTCATTCCCAGGCTCTGAATGTGGGTGTCCCATCGGGAATTCAAGTAGCACATCGGGTCAGCCACTCAATACCCCTCGTTTAAAAGGATTCATTGCAGACTAATTGGGATAACATGGCTGGAAATGTTGACCTTGGTATTTCTAAACAAGGTTTCAATTAACTTGTAATAAGGCCAAGCAGCCCAGCCCTGGACAGATCCTCCATAAGCAGGAGGAAATGCGAAACATGCCCCAGTTGATGGTTGGCTTTTCGTAACTTTGATTAATCACTCAGAAAGCAAGCAAGTGGGACTGGTAAAATAATTAGAAGGAAAAACACTGCATGCTCGCTGCAGTAGCATTTAGAACCAAGGCTGATTTACTGAAGGACGTGTAAGATGCCTTTTATTCCTCCGTATTCAAATAAATCACATTTTTGTGAAAAGAAATACAATACCTCTGTAGCTCCTGGACAGAGAGAGCTGTAGGGCAGCTCAGTCTACAAACTTTCATTCTTTTTCAAAAGAAATCATCATCATTTGTTGTAGGAGACAAAAAAATGTCATTGTCTTTTTATTTGCTATGTTTCTTTTTTCCCTACTGAGGAAAACCTTTTCAAACCACTAATTTGTTTCTTTGTATAGCACATTTTGGTGTTTCCCCATCTTTGTGTAACACAGTCAGAAGGAATGCAGCTGGTGCCCTCTGTTGCCCAAGGTACGACTGTAATCGAGTACAGTTCAAACACACAGAACTGCAGATATGTTTGATCTGCTTTTAATAATGACGTGTCCCCAACAATCTGCCATTAATTTCTTAAACAAAAGCCTCCTTAAACCCCATGCAAAACTGGCTCTGACTTACAGAACTGATACTTTGAGGAAGTTTATTATTTCACATTATATTGTGTACAGGCTCTTAGATCTTGGTGCCAGTAGCCCCAATCCAGCAGGCCTATAAATGGGCTGCCAGAGTTTTAGATCTGGTACAGGAACTGAGTTGAGCCACCTGATGAGAGACAGAATGGAGTTCTGGCTAAAGATGGGCTCTTTCTTGCTGCTGAGTCAGCGGATCATCTCTGCGTACCAGGTCATTTGCAGCCACAGGACACCAGCTGACCTGCGTTGAATTATCGTTAATTCAAAAAGCAACAGTTGAGCGTGTATCTGTGGGCCGATGGAATGAGAAGATGGCCTCTGCAGATTAAAGCCAAACTCAATGAAATTCTCCCTCCCTTTCATGTTGCTGTGGAATCGTCAGGTTGACAGTTTTGTGTGTTTGGCTTCTTCTTCTTCTTTTTCTTTTCTGCCTTACTCCTACTCAACTTCCTCCCTAATTCTTTTTTCCCGCTATTTCGAATGATCACGAGTCCAAAGAATGTCTTTCTGCAAGTGTTTAACACACTAGTCTTTGAAGCACAGTCCAAGTGTCTGCTTTTGTCTGTGCTTTGTTGTTCTAAATGCTAGCTGTATTAAATCACCTCCCAGTCCCCCGGCCTGTGTGCTTCATCTCCTGCAAAACTCCATCTACAATCTCCAGGAGGAAGTCCTGTTCTGCACTTCTGAGGCTGTCGAGGGACTTGGCATATTTACACAGGTTTTTAATGCAATTCTAATAGAACCGTGACACTTTAAATACTGATTTTTGTTGCTTTTGGAGCATTTTCCCTCTGCATACATCATTACGGTGGAGACAGGAGCTGACTGAAAAAGAGCGGTTTGCTTCTTTGTCACTTCCAATAACTGGTAACATACTTCCTCTTTCTTTTCTCGTGTTTAATTTAAGCCTGCGCACATGTTGCCAAGTAGAAAATGATAGAAAAGAGATGCAGATGATTTACTGAAAGATACTCTATGTAAATGTGGACACTATATTCCATTTATGATTCTAGTGTAGAATTTGGGGAGTGTTAAGAGTTAAAAACAAGTACTGATCCAGATCCGACACACATAAGAAACCCATGTTTTGAGCAAATTCATGTCACATACGATAACGTCTCTAGCATGAAATGCTCAGTTTAACCCTCTTCAGGCAGGCGTTGCAGATTTGCAACAGTTAAAAACTAACAACCTGATTACCCCACATACATATTTTATGAGTTTTTTTTACTCAGAAGTACCACTGCAGGACTTGGTTGTGCATTAGCAACAAAACGTTTAATTTGAGCCTGAGAGGGTTAAGAGCATAATTAACTTTGCATTCATGGAAAGAACAGTGGCTCATGTTTGCGTTTATTTCCAAACATTTGCATTTGATTCGTTTTACGGACAGTCTTATAAAAGCCTGTGAAATGATGGAAGCAAAGCAAAGGACACGCAGTAAACCTGGCAGAGGAAACACACCTTTCTTTTACAGCCTGGACATAAACAGTAGTTTATGGTTGTGGATTTACTTGCATGTTGCAAAAGCATAACCTCTTTTTAGAAAAGAGGTTATGCTTGGGCTGCGGTGGATGTCTGGATCTTTTACTCCTAAACATTAATTAAATAAATGTAGGTTAAAGGTGCTCAGGAGGCACTCATCAGCAAGGATTAGTCCACTCCAAGATCCCTCGTTGGCTTTTTTTACCTCCACATATTTTTCATTTTCATCAGAGGAAGGGTGACTAAATAGAACGAGGATTGGTTCAGTCCACTTCCCAGAATTGTTCTCTTGTTTCATGTGTTTCATGGTTGTCAGAAACAAATGACTGCACGCACAAATTAAGGTCATGATTTTCAGCATCTATTTGCTACATTTTGATCGTTAGGGTTGAAAAACAGTAAAGCTGCCACAGATAACAACCTAGAAAGAGGCCCCCTCCAACTGTCAGTGATCTGAAGAAAGATGAGCTGCTCTTATCAGCTCCCTCTGTGCAAGGCCTTCACCTCTGCCTTATACACACTGGTATCTGTCTTTTTTCAAATAGCTTCCCTAATTTTATGGCTTTACCACCCTTTGTGTGCGTCTCTTCACCTGTAATAGTGTTCAAAGGTGCATCCACCCAAAGATAACAGTTTACAGTAGTTAATTGGTGATTAAACGACTAGATTTCCTTGTAAAATGTCGCTACCTGTGTTGTGGTGTTTTTAAAAAAAAAAAAAAATCTACATTATACATTTTAGAAATATATTTTTTAAAAGGTTGTTAAAGATTTGAAAAATTTCATTGGCTTTTCAAGCTAATTTTGGGTTATTTTAAGGGTTTTATAGACCTGCATGACGGAGTTGTACAAAAGCATGAAAACAGATGTCACAGTATATTAGACCTCAAAAAGCAGTAAAGTGAAATTGAGAATTATTTAAATCAGCTAATTAACTTTATTAAATTGGTATCACTTTTATTTCTGTCTGTTAAAAGGCAGCAGTCAGTTGATGGTTAGCTTAGCTTAGCACAGAGAGTGGGAACAGGGAAAACAGCTAACTCAGTGGTAACATAATCAGCCTGCTAGCTCCTTTAAAACCAGCTAATTAAAAGGAAAAGTGTAACATCTTACATTTTGAGGAGGCTTTTTAGTTCTTTTTAATGTGGTAACCCCAGGTTGTTACAGGTCTCAGCCTAAAAACAGTCCTCCATGGAACGTCCTGTAAAATGGTAAAGTGTTGTTTTAACACTTTAGCTTTTCTGTAATTAAACAAACTAGATATTTCCTGTTGTTTAGCCAGTTTTATAAGTGAATTTTATTAGTTTTGAATGAGGCCAAGCAAGCACTTTCACTTTAAAAGAAATCATCTAACTAAAATTTGCTAACTGGCTTTGAGTTATGTTCTGAAATCTATTAGGTCAGGTCAGAGCGGTCCATTTTCTCAAGTCGCCGCCAGAATGTCAGACTCTGTCTCTGAAGTGGATGACGCCGAGTGCACAAAGGTCTTCCTCTCACCAGTCAGATTTTACACTGGCAACAGGTCTGCCAGTGTGAGATTTGCAGCCACCCCAGCCACAGCCAGAGCTCTAAACCCATGTAATTACATTTTAAGCAGCATTGGCTGGTTGAAATACCTCAAGTAATTAGTTTTGTTTTTCCACTCTTCCTATAATCTTCTCCTTTTGTGTTAGGGTTTGGACCATGAGCTGGAGAGGGAAACAGAGCAAGACGGTAGGTAATATGGAATGAATTTTAAAAAAAATCTGACGTGGTTGAATGTAAGAATAGAATGACCCCCACCCCCACCAAAAATCTGCTCACACATACACATACACACATTCCCTTGGACCACCTGAAATGTGTTTTGGCGCTTGTTTCCTTTGATTAGGAGTGTTATGGGAGTGCTGTACAAACATAAAAGCTGTCCAGACGGTTTTATAGTGTTTATTTGTGGTACCACCTGTGTTTCCATACAGAAGAAGAATGAGGCTGTGATGGTGATGAGGAACATAGTATAAAGGAAGTACGGTCTCTGCCATGTGCAAGTTCAGATGGCCAGCCAAGAGCAAAAAACATGCCCATAAAGTGCATCTCAATCTGTTTCTGCTTTAAAGAGACCAGCAAATCCTCAGCTTAGAACGGCCTTTAATTAATTAATTGTTAAAAAAAAAATCTCCAAGGCACAGTTGTCACCAGACTCGCTAAAGGTCCTTCAGACACCTCTCACACCCCACTGCCGCCTCACCGCCCCCGGCCATCCTCCTCCTTTCCTCTGTCCTCATCTCTCCCGCTCTCCCTTCTCTGTCAAATATTTATAGCTGATGGCAGATAAGATTATTTCAGCACTGGACCTCTCAGTGCCAGCTGCTGCAGACCTTTGCTCACAATAAAGCCTAAGATGCGTTCCAGGCAGTGGGAAGATTGTTTTATTTGGAGCTCATCCGAGGCCTCTAATGATAGGCGAGTTATAGGTGCAGAAAAACAAGACACCAATGACTTCTTGGGCTCTGCACATCATCAGCTACTCTTATCTCAAAATGCTGGAATTTTTCCCCCTTTCGTTCTAAAGTTTGATTTATTAGTTTTTGGATAATAGAATATACCAGTTTTTGCGTACTTTTAAAACCCCCAGCAAAAACGATAGCTGCACGCTTACAGTATTTATTGATCGTCAAGAATAATCCCTATGATGTGGTCAGAAACTTCATTCAGCAAAGACTGATAGTAATGTATCCTGTAATGTCCTGTAAGTACATAAGTAAAATTTTAATAGCAAAAGGAAACACATATTGAACATATTTTACTTTAATCTTTGCTTCCAGAAAATTAGAAAGGGCTTTCAAAGGAATTCACCTCTAGTAATTCTTTTTCTTTACTATTAATAAACATAAATAATTAAGCTTACGTTTGTCCTTGTCTATTCACAAAAAAGGGAAATCTTTTATGGGTTTAGACAAATTTCTGTTTTATACATGTGCACTTGTCAGAGCGAATCCGTGTCAGTGTCTCTTTATGTAAGACACAGACGAGTGGCATGAAATGCCAGGGCTAATCCAGCTGAACACACTGCAACCTGTCATAGTTGGACCAAGAACGGCCTTCTAGCCAGTCAGCTCGTGAGTGGAAAATTAATCTTGCTTAATAAAATTAAACGCCATCTGGGCTTTGCAGTCCAAATTGTTCCAATATGTGAAAAAGTCTTCTAAAAAAAGTTTTATTAACCTCAAGCAACCCTGTAAGTTCTGTGGCTGCACAAACCGTTTGGAAGCACAGACTGTGGCGGATGCACTGAGGAGAAAACGATAGTGGCATTTTATCAAGACGTGTTACAGCTGTGAGCAGATGCAATAAAAAAAAAAATTCCTGTATGCTTTTCAGTCTATACAGCACCGTCAGCATAGTAGTTACTAATCATATCTCACATTTTATCAAACATCTTGCTCTCGTTGTCCTCAAGCAGAGTTCAAGTAGATAGTAACAATGTATCTACATGTTCAGAAGCAATATTAGGCAATATACGAGTGTCAGTGTTGTCAGCCTTATCAGCTGACTGCCTTGTGAAACGGCACATGGATGTACACAAAGACATTGCTTTTTTTATTGTCCAACAACACAACATTTGTTGTTGGACTGGATAGACTTTGTCCCATGTCTTTATCATTTTCTGCTGCATATCAGCCTTTAAGGTTTATTGGGGAAAACATCAGTGGTGCCATCTAATGGTCGATAGGCCACAAACCAGATAAACACAAAGTAGTGAAGTGTTATCAGAGCTACTGTCCATTGATTTCTTGAAGTGACTTTGAACCTCTTTTTCACTCTGGCTTCCTGATTAGGGGGCTTTGAGTCCATCCATATCTCCAAAATAAGGGCTGCTTCACTGCAGCCTGTTTCTTTTATAAGTGTCATAAGATTAGCGCCACTAAAAGAAAAGTAGTCGTACGGTTCCTGGACACACAAAAAGCAGTTCATTGGCGCTCAACAGGAGTTTATTATTTACCAACCTGACTGGATAGTATTATAAAGAAATGTTCAATTATAACACTATCTAAGGACTTACATATAGGTAATAATTTGGTCTTTAGAGCAATGTTTAAATTTAAATTAGGTATGGTATAATTTTTTTTCTTACTGTTTTGAGGCATTTAATTGTGAAAGGGAAATACATGACTATAAAGTATATGAAATAGTGTTTACTCTGTAAAAATCCATCCTTCTGTCTCTGTAAAAAGTTTGATTATTCAGTGTCTTGTTCAAATCCACAAATGTTTGTACTTCTCCACATCTTTCAGCTATTTTACTGGGTCACTAAAAACATAATGTATGTGTACTTCCTGCTACAGAACAGCTCTACGTGTATACTTTTCTGTTGATGGAGTTTATAACATCCGAGCAGCTTCTGTTCCAGACTGGAGCCATCGATTTACCTTGACTGTCTGACCCCCTCTTGTGCTTCTCCGCTCGTACGAGAGACATATGTGCAAGAGAAATGCAGTTTACGTACCAGCGTCTGCGCCACGTTTGTAGAGCTTATGGGTAAATGCGTGCTGTTGTGTTTGCAAGAGAGATGGATTTGTGCATTTTCTCTCAGATGATTGGTCAATGACCTCTTCAGCTCTTGGTTATGATGGCGGTCATCATAACCTTTCAGAACATAAAGGCTTTGGGAGCATAAAAATGAGCTGATTGTCAGCAACCCTGAGCAGCAGATCGTCTGTGCAGCAGATGCCTGTGATAAGATAGTGATAAGGCTGCTATCTGGCCTTCACATCAGCCTCCAAAGCAATAATAGATGACAGAGTATCGGTCACCATCTACTATGTGTTCTCAGTGGCCGATGGTCTGATGCTGATGACGGATTATCTAACAGGTACATTAGAGCAATGAGGCCTGCAGGAAGTGCGAGCGGATCACAAAAGGGTTCAAAATGTAAAGTGCACCTGTTTAACTACTCTGAGATGTAGCTGGAGTGATATAATATCGATCGAGATATGATAAGGATGGCTTGTTGTGTCAATAAACAGTCGCTCCCTAATCCTTGTAAGTCAATGACCAAAGGCGTTCTCCCTTTTTGCTGTGGACTTTCACATCCATTTTTCATTTATTATTCCGCCATCAATCTTTAAAGAAATGCGCTTTTAGAACGGGCCTAGTTCTGCCCTGTTCACCTTATCGATCTTTGTTGCATGTTCTGCTTCTCTCATCTTTGCTGCGCCATCACCACCATCACATTGACTGACAGTACAAAGGTGAACTGTTTATTGGTGCCATTCTCCATCTTCTGGAAGTTGAAAAAAAGAAGGGATTACTGGTGATTTTTTTTTTATCTATCTGAGGGTCCTGATAGCTGGCTACCAATGCTGTTAGGAAATCGGTAACTATCTTTGGTGATAAGGAAGCAAGCACTGTGGGGGTCAAAGGGTATTAGCAGCAGAGCTCATTGACTATTATTCGCAACAATCCCCACTGTTTTGCTAACTGTATCAGGAGATCATTTTTTCTGTGATCCTAAGACAGTCTTGGCAAAATAATTTAAGTTATACAGGGTACACACACCATTGTTTTTCTTGTGACATTACCAATTTGATGTGTCACATGACCCTCTTCCTTTTGAAAAAACAAAAGTTGTATCCAAGATGGCCGACTTCTAAATGGCCACCATGGTCACCACCCATCTTGAGGAGTTTGCCCCCTCACATATACTAATGTGCCACAAACAGGACTTTAATATCACCAACCATTCCCATGTTATTACGGTGTATCCATATAAATGGCCCACCCTGTACAGGAAATAATATATAATGTGGAACACATAAGTCAGATAGTTTTAAGACAACATCTTTAGGCACCTTAGTTTTTTTTCTGGAAGCACTAACATGTGTGTGTTTAGCGGGTAATAATTAGCATTCTCACCATATTGGTGACAATTTCTAACTAGCTAACAACATCAGTGCCTGTAAAGAATAAACATAAAGAATTTCCTTTTTACTAGTTCGATGTTATTTATTTAGATATAGGACAGATACAGCAGTTTGCCACACAAACTAAAGTAAAATAAAATGTAGGGAAGAAATGATAAACAATTTTAAATGAAATGTGACAACCATCTATGGATTAGTTATTGGTTCATTTCACTTGAAACTAGAAATGTTTTACTCCTCTTACAGGGGAGGAAGAATAAAAGTCAGGGCATGACTAACCATTAGGATCTATTCTGGATCATACAGGAATCTTAAGTGCTACATATATAGATATTTCTTAACTAAAAATCAAAATGTCAACCTGATTGTACTAGTAGAAGCAAATCATGAATTCAAAAATGACCAAAGCACTACCAACTACCTCTATCCTCCGATCCCAAGTCAATAACTGAAGGGCAGACTAAAACATCACTCGTTCAAGAGCATGAAATACAACAGCGAGTTGAAGGCAAAATATGCAGCAATTGTTGATTAATGCTTACCAACACAAAATTCAAACTTGGACCTTGGTCTCTGGCTCATTAACAGCAGTGGTGCTTGAGTGAATTATGCATAGAATTAGGACATGAAAGGATATTAGCAAGAACAAAGAAAATCTTTTTTTATTTCTCATTTATTTTGGAATTGTTTTGCAGCGGTTGTGTTGTAAAACAGAAACATGCCCACAGCTCTGCCCACATCCTGAACACAGCGAAATAAGAAGAAAAATATGAAAATACGTGCCGAAGCCCAGGGGCCTCTGAAGATAGATGTACCTCTGCTTCTGGCATATAATGCAAGATGATTGATGCAGATTGGTTTTCTTTTCTGCTAGCATTTTTTTTTAAAGAAAATTGCTGCATATTTGACCTTTGAGACGGGATTTTACAAAAATATTTTTACAAATATATTTTACAAATATATTTTAAGGAGGCCTGCATGCATTGGGCAAGCACTTAAATCATTCTGCATTACACAGCATTTTTCCTCACCGTTTTTACAGGGTGAAGCTTGAGCTCAGCTCAGCTAACAACCTCTGTCGCTCAGTTGTCGTGGAGTCAGTTCACCCTGAGCCTTCGTTGAGCCTCTGTTTGTGTTCTGGCTAGACATCATCTATAATGAGCGCTGATTAGTTAACTTGTTTAAATGCCTCTTCTATTTCAGTCTCCGCTGCTCAGTCGTCTCTCCATCCCGGCCTGGCCTTGCCTCGCTCACCCACCCTCGCACATGGATGACATTCTTCAGAGGTGTCTGCACTACAGTCAGAGGCTATGACAAGGCCAAAGGGAGTTTAAGCCTAATGTTTATTTGTTCCGTTTGTGCTATTATGTTTTATTGTATCTATTTATTCTACATTAACAAATTAATCCTCAATATATGATCTTAATCAAATCTCATCTCGTCTGTTCTCTCCCGTTTCACATTGTGTTCCCACTTCCTTCCAGTTCACTTTCCCTTCTAACTCTAACGCTAGCTAGACCTCCCGAGGCCACCGACACCAGCCGGACCTCACCCTCAGCCTGTTTTTCTTTCCAATGGGGAGGCGAATACATTTGAGAGGGGCAGGAAGGAGGGCCTGTCATGGCCTCTTCAGTCTGGGTTTGTGATCGTGAGTGGTGTTTATTTGTCATCGCTCACCCAGTGTTCCCCTTTAACACAGCAGAATCAGATGTGTCAGCAACAAAGTGGGTTTGGATTAGAGCTCAGGTCTTCAAGATGAAAATCTATTTTTTGAAATTAGAAAATTGCAGTGAGGGTGGTTTGGTCTGAAGTCAAGGCTGTGACCCTGTTTTTAAAAATGGTGTAGCGGTCTACAGATGCTTCTTTGGCCCTTGTACAATGTGTATTAGCACCCTCAAGGTTTCCAGTATCCACTGACAAGAGTCCTAAAATTGATGAATCCAGTATGTAGCAATCTGAGGTTAATTTTTCAGCATTACAAGTAGCAGAGAACCTTATCTTATTACTATGTCCCAGGTCTCTCTGGAGTGTTTTTCTTGTTCATTGAGTCAGTGTGCGTGTGTGTGTGTGTGTTGAGTGCTTGCTCACAAGTGTGTTCCCTGACACATGGTGCTCTGCTGAACCTAGTGTTTGTGCACAGCATAAATAGGTTTTTATCTGATTGATGGAGGTACATGTTGGCGAGTGCAGCTAGGTGGAGGTGGGGGCCCGCCTCCAGAGAACCTTTAAGCAGGCCAAAGATAAAGACTCAGAAGTGATGGGCTCTCTGTGATGCCCTTTTGTGGGAGGAAATTTAATGGAAGTGGTTACATTGGGAGCAGATGGAGCAGTTTCCTGGATCTCAGTCACGGTAGAAATATTAGACACACAAGCACACACACACACACACACACCGTCAAACTCACACATACCCCACCCTTTTAAATTTCTTCACCAGATTTACAGTACGATGGAGGCAGAGGGATCGAACTGGAAAGTGTTTATTTGCCTGGGACCTCAGGCACCAAGGGTTCATATTTTTCCTGTGCTTTTTTTCTGTCTTCTCCTTGTCTCTTGCAGGGCATGTGTGTGTTTCTCCCAAGCCCCAGTGTCATCTGTATTTTTCTTTTTGGCTGCCCGTCTTCAAGATTCTCACAGTCCCTTGGTGGATCTTCAAGATGCTGGAGCTGCAGGCTGACAAATTTGGTGTAAAGTTGTTGAAGAAAGGTCCTGGTGAAAAATAAATTGATGCTCGGCTTTTGCAAACTCAAGTGTGTATGTGTGTGTGTGTGTGTGTGTGGGAGGAGGTGTATGCTCAAGTGAGGTCTGGCTACGTGTGGGTGGCTCAGCTGAGGGTTGAGTGGTTGGTCGAGATGACAGTAATAAATTAATTCACTTTAGGACCTAGTGACTGGATCATCAATCATGTTTATTAATGATGTGTGCAGCTGACATACCTCAGAGTCCCAGTTCTTCCTTTGTAGCCTGGACACATCCTACAGAACATCAACTAACTAAGAGGTGAACATCTGTTAAACTGTGATGTAGTTGGCCACATAAAAACAACTGATACCACATTGAGATATCCATTACCCCTCAGGGTGCTCTCTCTCTCTCTCTCTTTATCTAAAATTACTGTGCAGTTTCAAGTTGAGGGCCGACACACAGCACAGCTAACCCCGTCCAGTGCTGGGAGCTTAAAATAACCATATTGTGTCATTGAAAAAAAGCTTTTTAATGAAATCACAGGTAGATCTGGTGTGCTTAAGGCAGCAACCATGGGGTTTGTGTAAGTCACGGTAGCGATAAGCGTAGTGTAGTCCTCCTCTCAAAACACTCCCGCTGAAATGCCTTTGTTTGTGCTGTGGGAATGGTTTCACCAACAGAATACAGCTCTGAGTATTTGCTGATGAGGATGATTAGACTGAAGAAATTAATTGTGGTGTTTTTGATGAACATTAAATATTGGAACAAGCCCAAACAAAGAGTGAGCTAAGAAGCTAATTTGGTCTGACAGTTTGTGTGGTGTTTTGTTGATATTTAAAGTACTTTGCCCCAATCTGGAAAGTGAATTCCACCGTGCACAGCGCAGAAATGTAGTTTAGCCCCAGTTGATTTGGGGTAATTAAGCCAGACTGATGAATGTTTGATGTAAGTCAGTGATTAGAAGGCTTTGAGGGCTTTGAGAGTGTTTTGAAATGAAAGCCAAACAGTTGTGCCCCTGCTCCTTCTGTAGGTATGTATGGATGTTGGGGTTTAGGGAAAGAGCATTTCCCGGCAGGTTTTTTTTTTCTTTTTCTACGCTGCAGTTTAAATGCACTAATAAATCTCTCTGTTTTTTAAATAGATTGCTCTGTTATTTACATTAGACTCCGACTGGATTTCACTGCAGCCCTCATTTCTCTTTCAGCAGAAGTGAGTCAGACAGAGCTGATTCTTCTTTGGTTAGATTGATATGAGATCCTTAGTTTAGGTGAAAAGCAGAACCAGAACAATCGCAGCATTTTGTGGAACGAAAGCAACTTTATTCACTCACACTGAAAAACACCTGCCCTCTAAGTAGACAACCTCCATCAATGGTCAAAACATGGCACTTAGACAAGGACTAGTGCTGTGATATATAGCGCACACTTAGGGCAATTTCTTATCATTTTATTGACTGCTGCTTTCAGGCATTTGACCTATAGCCATCAGCACTTCTCCCCCACTTGTTATCTCTCCCTCTCCCTCATTCTTCCGCACTCCCTTACCTACTATTCACTCTTTTTTTCTCTCTGTCTCTCATTCCTTCTACGTCTTCATTGCTGGGAATGCCAAATGTGCGACCTCTTAGGGAGGTCATAAATTTAGCGATGAGAGATAGTAGGGGTAACTCAGAGAAATGAAAGCATGGTAGCTCAGTAATCCATCAAACCCTCGCTTTTGTAAACATTTCTTTTTGCCAATACTATTAAAAGTACTCCACAGTGAGAAACTCATTTTAAGAAAAAGCTCAGAATTTCCACATTGGATTTCTTCCCTTGTAACTGTTTTATATTTATAATTAAAACTTCAAATTTTACTGCAAAAAACTACAATATATTAGTATATTTTATTATAAACAAATGAAACTTTACTGCTAACAAAATTTGTGCTGATTAACTGCTTAGTGGCTCAAAGTAAATGGCACCTTCAAAACTGGCTTGCTGATGTCCTGTCAACAGATCCCGCTGGATCTATGGCTGAACTCAACAGATGAACTCACTGGGCCGAGGGTGTATGATGAACAATTTGCCTGTCTGATGTGTATTTGAGAATGCTGATATATTTGGACAGTGTGAGAGTCTGGAAATGCAGACGGGTCTGTGTACGTAACACAGTGGCCAACACCACGGTCCACCCTTTCCAGCCTCTATAAATCACAACCCAGCGTGTTCCCTCTTTGCTCCCAGATAATGTTATCAGAGCTGATAATGCCCCTGAGCCCCTCCTCACTTTGAAACTCTGGCATCCCCCACGTAGTGGGCCACTGGTATTCACTGGGGTGAAGGAGAAAGAGGTGTCCCCACCCCACCCCAGCCCATTTGATCCCCATCTATCCTTTAGCTCCCATGTCTGTCTGCACTGGCCAGACTGCAGCATCGATAGACCCCAACATTAAAGCACTTCACCACCACCACGCCCCAACTCAATCAGCCAGCGAGATTCCCCAGTATACACCCCCCCTCCCCACCCCACCCCACCCCACCCCCCACACACTCTTGTTTTGATAGCTGCTGATGTCATTCCACAAATTTTTTCATAAATTAGGGGGCTGAAATTATGGGGCCGCCTCGCCTCACTTTGACTCGCCATGTTGTGCCATCCCGACGGGAGCTTAATCCCTAATATCAAAGTCTGGCTGTTGGCTCGGGCATTGTCGGATTCCGTGGCCTCCATCCAAACCCATCTGCTCCCTCTGGCTGGTATGAAGTGACAGAAAGTTGAGTCTAAACTCCGGCAGCCGTGAGGGGTGGGTGTACGGGGACTTCGTAGAGTTGTTACAAATCACCAAATGATTGAAAAGAGTTTTGAGAGGGCGAGTTAAGGGCAAGGCAGTCTCAGGGACGTCAGTCCTGGCTGGCTGCTTTTTTCCGGGGGAGAGGGGTATAATGATGGGACATGATAAGATTACCAGGGGTTAGTGGTAGTTGTGGTAGTGGTGGGGCTGAAAAGGAGCAAGGATGGGTGACTGCTGGGGCACTTGAAACTTGCGTTCGTCATGGGGGAAAGCCCTTGGTTGCCTGGAAACAGAAGGGAAACATATGTAAATATAGCCATCCTGCATTCTAGATCTTACCGCTGATAGCTGACTATTTATGTGAATGGTATTCACTGTGTGGAGCACAAACTTTAACCGTGTGACTGTAGAATGACAAGACAGTTGACAATAAGGAACTGCAAAGGTGACACTAGGCACGTAATTTAGGGTGATTTAAAATACTTTAGATAAATTTTAAGGCAAGCACAAAGTACTGGTTAAGCCCCTATAACTCAAAATAAAGAGAAGAGTTCATGGCATAAATGTGACCACACTTCCCAGGAAGACCAATGACTCCTTGGTCCCCTGAAAGCCTGTAATTGCAGTCATCTTCAATATTGACTTTGTCATTTTTACAGCTCCTCTAGATGGTTCTCATGAGCACCCTGCCAAGAGAGCCTCATTGGAGGCAATGCAGTTAATGATTTGAGACGTTTACTCTGTGTGCCCTGCTACACAATGTCAATGCCAGACCTGCCTGTGTGTATTGTGTGCCTGTCGAATGTGCATGTGTGTATGTTGGAAATGGCTGCCTCAGTTATTATCAGGGTAATCCTGAAATTGGAGACAATATTAGAGTTGGGCATGTCATTCTAGGGCGGGATCCCGCCTGTGTATTGACTACCGTCGCTTCCAATTAGACAAAACATTTCCTCAAAGCCTTGCAGATCGAGAGGACTAACACGCTTCATTTTTTGGATGTTCAATACAGACAAACAGACCTTAACCAGCTAAATGAGATCTCTAGGTGATTTCAGGAATACAGCTTTGTCCTGCCTAACGTCCATTCTTCTCATTTCCCTCTCTTCCCATCTTCACCTTTAGCCCAGGCTGTTTTTCCATGAATCCTCGTGTAATAGGTATGGATATTAGTCTGGCTGGCCAGTGTCGGGTGACAGCGGGCTCAGCATTGGGCTGTACAAGGCTGCAGGCCTGTCACCGTGGCCCTTGTAGACACTGCTGATGGAGTCATTTGTTTTTGCACATTAATTCAATTCTGTCCCCAGACCAGGGTCGGACACCTGCTTTCCATTGCGGTGGAACAGTGGGGGAAGGCAGAGAGGATGGGGCTGGTTGGGCCACCTGCCGATGTTATTACAGTAGAGAGGCACCCAGGCGAACAAGCGGGTGCATGCATGCACACACACACACACACACACACACACACACACACACACACACACACACACGCGCATGCATGCACACACTCTTGGCCGCTTTGGAGAGTTGTTTATGTGCTTGTCTTCATGTTTGTAATAAATCACCAAAACCTATGCCCAATCTTGGCTTATTGTGTCTTCATGCTGTAATTAAATTACAGAGCCATTTTATGATATTCATTAAGGCCTGTGTGGAGTGTGACAGACAGTCCGGGCTCACATATGTTTGGTTAACCTTTTAATTTTTCATGCACCACTGTAGCTGTGTGAAGTGGATGGATTTTATTTTAAAGGCGTGCTGAGGCTGCCTCACTCAACACTTTGCCAGTTGTAGAAATTCCGTTGGTGATTTCCGCTGGTGGAGGTGAGGAGAGCTCTGGCTCTTACACTGTAACAGTCAGTCTATTGTTGGACCCGCTCACCCATGTAGAGCTTGATGGGCCTTGTGGGTTGATTCAGCCCTACAATACACTGCCCCCCAGTGCTCAACATGCCCCTGTGCCAGTAAAATATGACAGAAAATGAGATCCATGGGCACCTCCTGTTCACTGATTTAATTATAATCATCACCAAATCTCGCTGTAGTCACCCACACACACACAAACACACACACAAATACACTAAAGCAAACACAAACACACAGACGGTTAAATACGAATGCTCAGAAATGTGAACCTGTAGGCTTGTTAGAAACGTCCACATGGTGGTGTGTGTGCACACACAGAAGAGACACACACATGCACACTGGGAGTCACACCAGGATTACCGCATCCATTTGCATCCATTAGATATGAATCGGCTCATCACCAGTAACCTGCAGCTAGAAATCCAATAGCCAGTCATTTGATTGAAATCTGGCAGCACTTAGCAGCCTGGTCCCAAGCTGCCCAACAGAGATGTGTATGGGTGTATACTTTTGCACATGTTCTGCAGTGGATGTATCTGTGATAAGTATTAAAACTTTTAAGGTCTCGTGCACGAAATGTCAAGAGACTGAGCAAAAGGTGTGAAAGAGAAAGCTGCATTTTTAATCAAGCCCTCCACGAGTGCAAAACAAAGAAATGAATCAAGTTTAAGGTTAAACATCCACACTCATGAGGTGCTGAATGTGCGGGTAAAGTATTTCCAGGTTCCCCCACTTCATTTGTGTGTGTAAGATTCTGTATACCTGTTGTATATGCCTGCAATCAACAGATAGTTATACACACAAGTAAACTGCGGTTATACAAAGTTCCCCCATTACAAAATACCCAATACAGAGGAGCTATTCCGTCCAGACTTTACATTAAGGGGCCCAAGGATTATAATCAGTAGCATCAGTGACTGTGTGTAGTTTCACAGTCAAGGACACTGTAATTGAAATGCTTTCAGTCCGTCTCCCTGCCCGCTTACTTTGAAGTTCCTACAGTATATACCTTTCTCCTCTGACATAAGGTAAATAGGAAACCAAAAGCTGATGTAACGTGTTGCCTACTCTGCAATCAGCTCCCTTACTACTGGGACGGACCCAATCAATGCCTGCCTGTTGGCTTGCCTGCCGCCCAGATGTAGCCTCTGCCTTAAACCCCTGCTTGTTTAAGAAAGCCCCATCCTGGAAGGAGGTTTTGCAAACCAAGGCTTCCCCTGGAAATGACCAATTAGGGAGTAATATGGACCTGGTTTCCTCCGTGCCAGTTTGAATCGGTGTGCTGGTGCTATAATGTGATACGATCTGAGAGATACATGAATGGAAGTGGTTTGGAGTAGCATGAAATGGTTCCCCGGGCTTCTCTGCTTTCCTCTCTTTCTCTCTCTGCAGCCCCAACTCCCCCCTCTCCCCCCTCCAGGAGTAAATTGGAGTACATAATTACTGCAATACCATGTGAGCCTAATTGATTACTGCTCCCCCTTGGCCATTGGCAATGGGTTGTGTGCCTGAACAAATCTTTAGTGACCACACATTCAGTTGAGGCTGCACTGATCTTCCTCGGATGTGATTTCAGTTCCAAAGTTTCTTTTCAAAAACATTCCTTCTTCCCTTTAGGAAGTACAGAGAGATACCTGTCGTCCAAATAAAGTTGTGGTCAAAATGCGCAATATTGAATTTGGGACCAAACTTGTTTTTAAGAGAATAAGATGTATAATAATAATCATAATAATAGTAATAATAGACCCAAAAATCTCTTATGCTGCAAAACCAAAACTGAAAACCAGCAAGCATACAGGATTGGGTTGCATATTTATATTTAAAATGTCAGTTTTTCTGAAAGATCACGTTATTGAAAACATTCATAGTTCACGGTTGAACATACATGGTTCAACAGTCTGCACACCTTGCACATATCAAATTGTTCAGTATGTCAGCCTTTGCACAACTTTGTGTGAGCTTTAAGACAGATGTGTGTGTGTGTGTGTGTGTGTGTGTGTGTGCGAATGTGAGGAAACTCAGGTGGCAAGAGAAATGAGGTTTCGTATCCTGTCCCTGATTCTAACGACGTGGCAGGCATCTGTTCAGACCGTCGTCCAGTCAGAGCTGTGGTCCCTGAGCCCAAAGCGGCTCCTCGGCTTTGAGCCCAGCACCGGGTGAAGTCGGCTGGTGGCGCAGGCAATGAGGCGAATCTCCCCCTTCCAGATCTCTTACACTTACACACACAGTCATGACACGCACACTGATGCATGTGTGATCTAACAGAAGCACAAGCCTGTGTGTGTGTACATACACATGGGCACATCAGAGGCCCGTGGAGTAGCCACAGCTGTTTTAATGGGTGGGTGGGGGGGTGAATGCATGGGAGGTGTAGGATTTTTATCATTCTCAAAGGTATTATAATAAGGAATTTAGAGTTTTGACGGATTTCTGCAGCTTCCTGTAACCAGTGCAAGGCTCAAATATGTAGCCTCAAACAGTGACTGCTGTTTCTATGACGATGACATCATCAGGCCTGTTCTGTCATCCCTTAAGAGGTGAAATGAACTTCTTTTGTGAATCACATCAACCCAGCTGCGTGCAACCTAGCTAGCGTTACCCCAGTCCATCCCAAACCTGAAAGGCTGTAGCTCACTCTGCACCACTTTATTTCGACTCAGCCATTTACAGTTAGAACCTTTTCTGTCGACTCAGCGCAGCTCTGGCCAGATTATTCAGCTAAAGTCTTCTCAGCCCAAAACAAACAAAATCACTTTACCTCTGTCACCCAGTCAAAAAAAATACCAACTCATTAACCCAGGATCTTTCTTTGTGCATTTTTTTAAATGAAGCTCAGCCTCAAATCCTGATCATATATCAAATTCCAGGTCAGGTTTACCGTCTTGATCTTGGACAAACAAACTCAACCAACAGCAAACTATCTCCCGATCCCTGCCTCAACCACAAATTATGTTTACAAGGCAGATCTTCACATCTATAATTACTTTTACTGCCTGTCACTCTCCAACAGACTCAGTGAATAGTGCGAGCTGCTGCAGAGTGTTTTCAGAGTGTTTTCACACCCTGATTGAGTTTCCATTTGAAGTCGGATCCAAGCCGCCTAATGTCCTTTAAATGTTTTTTCCTAAACACAGCAGCAGTAGTCCGCGCCTCAGAACAACTTCAAACAGCTGTCAGCACAACCTTGTTGTTGCATCTAGTCAGGGGAGCAAAAATCCCCCTACTATCCAGAGAGGACATTGTGATTGAGGCTTGTGGCTGCCATATGAGATACGGGAGACAGCAAAGACCAGTGTGAATTTTGCTAAGCACAGAGAATGATGGTCATGTCTGACCACAGTTTACTGGATTAGGACAGGCTTTAAATCTGTGCTGAAATCGCCAAAACATTTGTGTGTGTATTTATGTGTGTGTGTGGGATTTGGTTGGGGCTTGATTGATAGGAAGGAAGTTGAGAAAAGCAAGGCAGTGGACAAGAAAAAGACATGTGGCATGACTGATTCAGAATGGACTGAATGGACTTGGTTGCACTAAATTGTCGGAGAGAATAGAAAAGGCAAGGAAAGTCCTGTAAGTCACCAATGCTTCCTTGTTGCATTTGTCATGTGAGAAATAAATCCTCATCCATATGAATTTGTAGCTCACAAAAACACATATAGTAATAGCAAGATAACAAATCCAGAAAGCCAGCAAGTGAGGAAAAGTTGATGAAGCAGCACTGAGTCAGAGTGGACAAGCAGTTGCTACTTGGATGAGACAGAGTCTGGTGACAGCAGCTAAAGATGATGACTTAAAGGAAAGTTTACCTTGAAGAACTTTGCAAGTCAGCATAGATACATGAAGGAAACAGCCTTGTTATGAACTTGTTTTGGAAGACCCTGCCAAAGGAGAGCCAGGAGTCAGGACAGGCAGGCACAGTTAACATGAGGAGTCATGGAAAAGTCACTGCTGCCTTTCCACGGCCCATTGGGCTTATGATGAAGTGATGCTAAATAGCTGCTTTATTCCTGTTGAAGTCATCATCTTGTTCTGGACACATGGGTGCTCACAGCAGCTGAGATTCTGGATGGAAAACTAGGAGGCTCAGTCATTTCTTGCTCGTGGTTCAGCGGCATATGCATGGGAGCTGGTGTTGGTCTATACATGGATTATCCAGGTGCAATTTCACCTTACGCCACTAGATGTAAGTGTTGCACCAGCTGTTTCTATTACCCCCACCCCACCCAATAATGTTTCTTCTGCCTAATTTGAGGTGAAGTGAGTTTCACATTTTGACTGTGATTGCCCCTTCCCGACTACGTTATGCAGAATCAGTGTTAAACAGCAGTTTGTGGGTGTTGTGATTAAAGCAGCCTTACAGCTGGAAAACAGAGTAAGGAGGATTTTAGGGAGGAAAACAGACAGAAATGAAGGTTATATTGAAGGAGGATAACAATTAGTAGAGGATCATAAGGGAAATGGAACAAGAAGGAAAACAGTGAGTAAGAACAAAGCTGGGACACATTTCATCTGTCATCACATCGTCATGTTACTCTTCCTTTGTTCTTGTCTGTTGGCCCACAGCTGCTAGCGCTGTAGGCGTTTCCTGACAGTGCTGACCTGACATGTGTTAGGAGGCTCTATTAAATGTTAAATAGGAAGTAGAGCGTGTTTGTTAGCGCCAGGTGTAAATGACCCATTTAAGCAATCAGTGTATCCTCGTAAGGATTGGATAGCTGCAAGAACACGACTTCACTCGCCACCTCTCATTTAGGAAAACAAAAGTTACCTCATGTTTCAGAAATGCCACCCACAACCACTCTACTAGCCCACATAATGAAGCTGTATGATTTGCAACACACACAACACAATGACTTAATTGTCCCGTTTGATTGGGGACTAATGCTAGATGATGAGAGACAACATGACAAGGAACAGAAGAATTTGAAAGATTTTGGTGTGTTGAGGTTGTTAGAAACAGCTGGATGACTTATTCATCAAGCAGTCAGTCTACCCTGCCTGATATGAAACTGGCCCTTGGACAGCAGCGTTATCAGTTTGTGAAAAAATGGACATTGACAAACTGCTGGAGTGTTGACGATGTGATGGAGGATCATTCTTCTGCATTCCAAAAGTGCAGGCAGTGTTTATTAATTGGACAACAGCTATTCACCTGGATTTGGCAAGGTCCGGAGAGACTGATTACTTGGTAGAGATAGCCTAATGCAAGTATTAATCATGCAATTATGCTTCAGGGAAAATAATTTTCCAGACTGTGTAGCGGCATGCAAGATGAGCTCAGTGGTAGCCTGTGAAAATGCCTCATGCAGACTATGTATCATGCGGAGGAATGTGCACACAGCCTTACCCTTATCTGATTATTTTGGCTTGTGAAATGCTGTAATTTTGATTGCAGCAACAAAAAAAAAGTGTCTTTAACCACTGATTGCAGTAAAACAAATTTATAAGTGGACAGCCATGTGCAGCATGCCATCAAGTAGATAAAGTGTTTACCATGTTCACCATTCTTGTTCATCGTTTAAGCAAAAAGCACCAGAGACAGCAGCTGCTGCAGACAGCAGTCATCAAATTCAGTGAAACTTTGATGCTGTATTAGAGTACAGCAAATTCAGTGACATACATTTCACTCACTGGAGAAAGGATTAGGCGAATCACCAAAGTTATCCTGATGAATCTTCTAGATCCATAAATTGACATATCTGTTCTTTCTATCTACGTTTTCATGACATGTAATCCAATTTGATCTAATTATTTTTAAGACATTTCAGTATAGATTATACTGGCAGACTTAACAATAGACTTGGACCCACACCCTCTGAAAACACCACAATTGGTAGAAAAAAAGCTGCAATTCATCATCACTTTTGTAAAAATAGTCTTTGAAAGAGGATGAATCATTCATGAGTAACATCACATTAGGCCAGTGTACCTGCTGTGATCCTCAGTCCCTTTAGTCAGGTACATCTGCCCAGCACATGTCAGTCTGTATCTGCCCAGCCCCTTTCTGAGTCTATCCTTTGGGAGAGGAGGGTGTTTCTGGGACTGTGGGCCCATTACATCCAGGTGAGGGAATCTCAGACCTTCATAATCGCCCTAGGACCTGTTAAAGCCACTCAGCTCTGCGCTCCGCTGACATATGCTAAAACTCTGGGGCCCCTGAATGGATTACCAGCTGGGCTGTTTATGGTTATGGGATTTTCACACACAGATGGCGAAGAGAAAGAAGATCCAGTTTTATGGCAGATAGTTTGGGTTATGGTGGAGCTGTTTAATTTGTGTTGTATTCCTTTGTTTTATTTCAAGTATCGCTGTTTATGTTCCAGCAATGTGAAGCGCATTTGGAGAGTGCGGTTTACAAGTTACTGGAAGAGAAGGTTTATGTGTTGAGGGTAAAATTAGACTGTACCCAAGTGAGAGAGCAAAATTACTGTGGAAATGTGTTCGTGTTGCTGACCGTGCTGCAAATACATACGATCATTTTTAATTTTCCCTTTTTTTGGATTATTGAAATCTTATTTACAAGACTCCCTGGAGAGATGCTGGTGAGAGTGTTTTTCATTCTGCATCCGTTAGTGTGAATGAGATGGCATCTGTGGATGCACACGCTGTGTGTGTAAGTCAGTGTGGTTGTGCACAGTTTCTCTTTCCTTTGCTTTATGTGTGTGAATACAGCTGCGTGTTCATTTATGCTCTTGCTGAAGAATCATCAGCTTTGCGGAGCCTCTGCCCTTGTGAGTCTGAGTCATCATTTGAGGTGCTCATGCCAAACGGCTGTGGAAATAATGTTGATGTTCCCTCTAGAGAGATTTGGTGCCCAGGCCAGCTAACACCTTCACTGTGGAGTTGATCCAGCCCCGATTACGTCACATACCCCCAATCCATTTCCCAGCTATCAGCAGAATTTTACCACATACCAGCGTTACCTCTATCACATTAATGATACCGTCACTGGCTGCTTCATTAGGCACATGTGTCCAACTGCTCATTAATGCAACTATCCAGCCAGACACATGTTAGCAACTTAAATCATTTAGGGAAGCAGACGTGATCATGACAACCACCTCAACTTCAAGGCTCGAGTGTGAATTTGGAAGAAATGTTGTTTAGGTGACTTTAAATTTGGTTGTTGGTGCTGTTCTTAGTCTTTAGAATTTAACAACCTCTAGAATTTAAGAAGGATGGGCAAAAAAAGAAATTATCCAGTGAGTGGCAGTTCTCAGGGTGAAAAATGCATTGTTGATGGCAGAGGTCAGAGGAAACATTGGCTCAAGCTGATCAGAAGGCAACAGTAACTCAAATAGCCACTCGTCAAAACCAAGGTATGCAGAAGAGCATCTTTTAAA